>NW_027362761.1:458304134-458943856 GCF_046119375.1 Phyllobates terribilis | reverse complement strand
GCCCACAATGGTCACAGAAATAACTTGAATCTGACAAAAGTAATAATAAATTAAAAATCTATGAAAATGAACAAATGAAAGTCAGTCATTGCTTTTCAACGCTACTTCCCCAGAATTTAAAAAAAAATGAAACTCATGAAATAGGCCTGGACAGAAATGATGGTACTCCTGAAAATAATGTGACAAAAGGGACATGTTAAATCAAGTTGTGTCCACTAATTGGCATCACAGGTGTCTACAATCTTGTAATCAGTCAGTGGGCCTGTATATAGGGCTACAGATACTTACTGTGCTGTTTGGTGACATGGTGTGTACCACACTCAACATGGACCAGAGGAGGCAAAGGAAAGAGTTGTCTCAGGAGATTAGAAAGAAAATTATAGACAAGCATGTTAAAGGTAAAGGTTATAACACCATCTCCAAGCAGCTTGATGTTCCTGTGACTACAGTTGCACATATTATTCAGAAATGTAAGATCCATGGAGCTGTAGCTAACCTCCCTGGACGTGGCCGCAGGAGGAAAATTCATGACAAATCAAAGAGACGGATAATACGAATGGTAACAAAAGTTCCAAGGATAACTTCTAAAGAGATTAAAGGTGAACTTCAAGCTCAAGGAACATCAGTGTCAGATCGCACCATCCGTCGTTGTTTGATCCAAAGTGGACTTCATGGGAGACAACCAAGGAGAACACCATTGTTGGATAAAAAAAATCATATAAAAGCCAGACTGGAATTTGCCAAACTGTATGTTGACAAGCCACAAAGCTTCTGGGAGAATGTCCTATGGACAGATGAGACAAAAATGGAAGTTTTTTTGCAAGGCACATCAGCTCTATGTTCACAGATGGAAAAATGGAGCATATCAAGAAAAGAACACTGTCCCTACTGTGAAACATGGAGGAGGCTCTGTTATGTTCTGGGGCTGCTTTGCTGCATCTGGCACAGGGTGTCTTGAATCTGTGCAGGGTACAATGAAATCTCAAGACTATCAAGGGATTCTAGAGAGAAATGTGCTGCCCAGTGTCAGAAAGCTTGGTTTTAGTCTCAGGTCATGGGTCTTGCAACAGGATAATGACCCAAAACACACAGCTAAAAACATCCAAGAATGGCTAAGAGGAAAACATTAGACTATTCTGAAGTGGCCTTCTATGAGCCCTGACCTAAATCCTATTGAGCATCTTTGGAAAGAGCTGAAACATGCCGTCTGGAAAAGGCAACCTTCAAACACGAGACAAGTGGAGCAGTTTGCTCATGAGGAGTGGGCCAAAATACCTGTCGAGAGATGCAGAAGTCTCATTGACAGTTACAGGAAATGATTGCAGTGATTGCCTCAAAAGGTTGTTCAACAAAATATTAAGTTAAGAAGAACCATCATTTCTGTCCAGGCCTATTTCATGAGTTTAATTTTTAAAAATTTCTGTGGAAGCAGAGTTGAAAAGCAATGACTGACTTTCATTTGTTCATTTTCATAGATTTTTAATTTATTATTACTTTTGTAAGATTCAAGTTATTTCTGTGACCATTTTTTTTTTCATTAACGAGGGGTACCAACAATTTTGACCACGTGTGTATAGAGTTTTATTAAATGAGACTTGTGTATAATTTATACAGAAGAGTGGTTTATATAGCCAACCAGATAATTAGCTGATTACCATTGTTCTAATTAGACCAATCAAAGCCTTGGTGTCAACTAAATTTATTGTTAAGTCCTACAATAGGTTATTGGTTTCCACCTAGGGCTTGTTCACACACCGCATTTTTTGACGCAGAAAAAAAAGCAGCATTTTACAGTGCAATCAAAGTGAATGAGTTTTTCTGAAATCTCATGCACCTGCTGCTTATTTTTTTCCTTGCATTTTTGAACCATCCAAGTGTTTTTTTTTCAAATCTGCAGCATGTTAATTCTTGACGTGTTTTTGCAGCATTTTTCACCTATTCAAATGAATGGGAAAAAAAAGTCAAACGCATGACAAAAGGCACACAAAAAATGGTCAATGTGCTTATTTTACTCACCATTTTTTCTGCCAACAGTAGTTTTTAGTGCAGAAAAATCTGCTGCAAATACTCAAGGTGTGCACATAGTCTTAAGGTTCACTGTCAAGCTTCACTGTATATTGTATACATATATTTAGAATAATTTGTAAAAAAAAATACAAATGCTAATAGCTAAAATGTTATGTTATATACCAACATAAAAATAATAATACGAAAGGTTATATGATCATACAGTAAACAGAACAAAATGAAAGGGTTCAATGTAGGCGACTGCTTCCATAATTAGGCGTGTGATCTCATTAATACGGGTGCGGCTGGACGTGCGCCATGTGCATCTGCAGGTATGGTCTGTGGCAGTTAGATGTTTGTGCTCTACAACATTGGCAGGTATAGTGAAAAATACAGGTCAAACTAATAAAATGTAAATGTTTATTTACTTGGATTTCCTCTTAATTTATAGTGCAAGTAGTAAATCATTACAGCAAAGAAAACAACATGAATGGCCCAGGGCAGTGTGGACGACAGTTGTGCCGGTTTAATCTTTGCAATGAATTTTCCACTTAAAATTTGCAGCATCGAGTCCCCAGTGATTGAACACATATTTAATGCTATTTAACACATATGTTTATAATAAAAAAGAAGGGAAGGAAAACATGTTGTGCCTTAGACTGAACAAAAGTAGCTTGAAACATTAAAGAAATCTGATGAATAATTAATTATAACTTCCAGGGTCACACTGGTCCACCCAGATGCCAAAGGATCTTCTAATAGGCCTAGGCTCTGGCCCAAAAATAAGTCCCAAACATTTAGGAAAAGGAATTTAGAGCTGACTTTGGAGTCAGTCAGTTGCCACTATAGTCTATGGGTTGATCCGCACATTAAGTAATAGACCTTGATTATAAAAATAACAACAGTCACCACCCTTGTCCATGGGCTGTGTGCAGTATTGCTACACAGTGTCATCAATTCGAATGATTGAAAGCCCTCAGGGGCTGCGTCCTCGCTCCCATTTTACCGGTCTCTTAGCCATATGTAGTTATGCTTGCTAAATGATTCCTATATACAGCTCCCTGGAATTAAAGGGGTGTCTCAAGTTTAGAAGTTATCCTCTATCCATGGGATAATTGGATAGCTTCTCTATTGCTAGCAGTTTGATCTCTGGGATATCCACTGATCCTGAGTGCTGAGGCTCTGAAATGCCCTGTGTGAATTAAACAGTGATCAATCGTGCACCCTGCTCCTCCATTCAACCTTAATGGGACTGCCAAGGACCCTTAACAATGAATGGAGCAGAATAGAGCAGAAGTGAGCATGATTAACTGTTTTTTTTCACACAGGGCTAATTAGAGCCCCAGTTCTTGGGATCGGTGGGGTCTAGAACCACAGTACAAAATCCCACCACCAAAACCTATAATTTTTATTAGATATGTATTAAAAAAATCAGAGAAGCAAATAATAGCACCAAAAAAGTAACTATACAAGCAGAGTCTGGTGTGTATACCTCAAAGTACACTGTGATATTGATAAGATATTGGGGCATGATCAGAGAACCATCAAACGTTTTGTGCAAATAGTCAACAAGGTCACAAAAAATGCGTTAAGAAAAAAGACTCACATTAACTGCCAAAGATTTCAGAAGTATCAAACGTGAAGAGAACAGGAGCCCATTGTCCTCCAGTGCTGTTATATTCCAGAGCTGCAACCTCCCTGGAGGCCCAGAAGTACAAGGTGTCCAGTGCTCAGAGACATGGCCGAGGTAAGGAGGCTGAATCCGACCGCTGAACTAGATAAAGAAGGGGAAACATCAAGACTGGGCCAGGAAATATATGAAGACAGGTTTTTCAAAAGTTTTATGGACTGATGAGATGAGACTCACCACCACAAAAAAATGTGTAAAAAATAGTGTTAAGCGAGCACTAAAATGCTCAGGTGCTCGAAGCTCGGGCCGAGATCACCGTGATACTCGGGTTCTCGACCCGAGCAACGAGCCCAATGTTAGTCTATGGGAGACCCGAGCATTTTTGCGGCGGCACCCCCGGCAGTTTGTAGAAAGCCTAAAAAGTGCCCAAAACGATAGTGACAGTGCTCAAAAGACATGGGGGCAGCATGGGGATCGCCCCTGGAAGCATTTCTGACCCCCAGGTCACTGCTGTCAACAACATGGTCAGAGGTATTAAGTCACTTTTACGGGCTCACAATAAAACGTTCAAAAACGAAACTGAAACGGTTTTCCTGTGAAATATGTTAAGGAACATCCTTTCCAGGGTAAAGACTTATGTATAAGGTAAAATAAATAACCAAAAACAAAAATACTCCTCCACATCTTGGGCTATGTTCACAAGTAGCATTTTTCATGCGTTTTTGCACTTCTGTATTGCTTTCAACCGTGACAAATGCATTCACCGGGAAATGTCATTTTAACATTTTACAACCTTATCTGGCCATGTGCTGTGTGACACATGCATACAGTGCTGAAAAGACATGGGAACAGCATGGGGAAGACCCCTGGAAGCATCTCTGACTCCCAGGTCACTGCCTAAAAGTGTGCCCATCAGAAGTGATCCTTGCCGCATCAGAAGATGCAGACTACAACTATCCCCGTGCAAGTCCTTGTCCCAGGGCAGTGTTCAATTGTACCTCCCCCATTCCTTGCAATGCAAGCGCAAATATGCAGCCAACCACCCACCCACCCGCAGGCTGCAATACCATACTGCTAGCTTTCACTTGAAATGGGGCATTTTAGTTTCGAGGAGGCCGAAGCTGGCCACTACCTCATGGCTGCTTCGGCAGCGAGGTGTCCATACTCGGTCCCCCGCCGCCCCGCGGCCGGGTGTTCACACACGGTCCCCAGCCGCCTGGGGGCGGCCGGGTGTCCATAAACGGTCCCCAGCTGCCCCTGTTTCTCTTGTCACCTTCCCCCACACTTTTCTTAGCCTGGCCTGCTTTAGGGCAGCATTAGACGAGCCCACCAGAGAACCAGACTCCTCCGGTGGGCCCTGGCTTCTCCATCAGGGGAGTTGAGAGTGCCAAGGTGAGGAGCATGATGATGATGATAGAAGTTAGCATCTGCTTTGTTTTCTTGGAATGCAAGCGCATGTATGTAGTAGCGGCTAGGCCTGAGGTGGTCAGCATTTTGGCACATATCCTACCTCTTCCGAGGATTGCTGGATGTTTTCCTGCTACTATCCCTGTTCTATGACTCCCGTTAAAACAAAGCTTCAGGTGATAAATTATGGATGAGGTGGTGGCAAAGGAGAAAGAGCAGGAGGAACAGGGACCATTCACATCAATATCAGGCCAGTCAACTACACATGTCTTGTAGGATATGTTTCTGTACCAAAAGGAGCGTTTCGGCTACACAGTTATAGGGCATACAGTGAGTGCAATGCCTACCAAAAATTTAGAGGCACTCCAATGCCCCTTGGAAGTGACATGGAGGTCAGAGTGCCTTAACTAAACCATTTTTTCCATTTATAGCAACTGGGTCTCCTGTGCACTGTTGGCCTAAGCAGTGAATGGAAGGCTTTCCAAAAATTGAGGAACTGCAATGCCCCTTGAAACAGACATGGATTACAGAGTACTAAAAACCTTCTACCCATTATTGCGGAGTGGGTCACCCTTAGTGTTCGCCTATGCATTGAAAAGCAAAAGCTGACTAAAATTAGGAGGAAATGCAATGCCCGTTGGAAGAGTTGTGGAGGTCGCAGTAGCTTAACAAGACGGTTTGAATGCCCCTTGGAAAAGTGGTGGAGGTCACAGTAGCTTAACAAGACGGTTTTAATGCCCCTCGGAAGAGACGTGGAGGTCGCAGTAGCTTAACAAGACGGTTTTAATGCCACTTGGAAAAGTGGTGGAGGTCACACTAGCTTAACAAGACGGTTTGAATGCCCCTTGGAAAAGTGGTGGAGGTCACAGTAGCTTAACAAGACGGTTTTAATGCCCCTCGGAAGAGACGTGGAGGTCGCAGTAGCTTAACAAAACAGTTTTAATGCCCCTTGGAAAAGTGGTGGAGGGCACAGTAGCTTAACAAGACAGTTTGAATGCCTCTTGGAAAAGTGGTGGAGGTCACAGTATCTTAACAAGACGGTTTTAATGCCCCTCGGAAGAGACGTGGAGGTCGCAGTAGCTTAACAAGACGGTTTTAATGCCCCTTGGAAAGTGGTGGAGGTCGCAGTAGCTTAACAAGACGGTTTTAATGCCCCTTACAAGAGCCATACAGTACAGCATCTTAAAAATATTATTCCCATTATTGCGGAGTGGGTCTCCCACAGTCTTTACTTATGCCTTCCAAGCAAAAGCTGACAAAAATAAGGACGGAGGAACTTTCAATTATGGCAACACGGACCACGGTCACCCTGGTGGTATAGTGGTGGTGGAGGCTGAGGATAAGGAGAAGAACATAAAACAGTCGAAATGAGGAAGCGTATACCCATGTGTGGGTGTGAAGCGGTGCATGTGAATACACCTCCCGAAATAACACAGTGGATTTGACATTATGTTACTCTGCTGTCATTTGGTGGTGATGAGAAGTCTGGCCCAATCCAGCCCTTGTTCATTTTGATAAGGATCAGCTTGTCAGTATTGTCAGTTGACAGGCGAGTGCGCTTATCAGTTATAATTCCCCCAGCGGCACTAAAAACACGCTCCGATAACACGCTAGCGGCAGGGCAGGCCAGGACCTCCAAGGCGTATAGAGCGAGTTCATTCCAAGTGTCCAACTTGGATACCCAATAATTAAAAGGCACAGAGGAATCACGGAGGACGCTGGTACTGTCGGCAAGGTACTCCCTCACCATCTTTTGAAACTTTCCACTCCTTGTGAGAGTACCCCGCGCCTCAGGGTCTGTCCGAAGGGAGAGTCTGAGAAAACTTTCCCAGAACGTTGACAGTGATCTCCTGCCTCTGCTAGATTGGAGTTGTCTCTCTCGCATGTACGCCTTGGTTGGGCAACAAACTGTGACCTCTGCCGCTAGCGTGTTCAGATGGGAATTTTTTTAACAGTTCTACAGCAAGGGCCTTCTGGTACTGCCCCATTTTTGTAGACCTCTCCACCTCAGGAATAAGAGAGTGAAAGTTCTCCTTGTAGCGGGGGTCTAAAATTGTCACCAACCAGTAATGACTGTCACCCAACATTTTGACAACGCGAGGGTCACGGTTAAGGCAGCGTAACATAAAGTCAGCCATGTGTGCCAGACTGGTAACGGACAAGACTTCCGTGTCCTCACCAAGATGACGACTGACCATGCTCTCCTCCTCCTCCCCCCTGTCCTCAGGCCACCCACGCTGAACCGACTGCATGACAGTTGTACAGGTACTGCCGTCTACAGCGCATGATACAAGCTCCTGTTCTTCCTCCTCCTCCTCCTCTCCCTCATTGTCCCCCAATGCACGTTGGGATGAGATGAGGCTGGGCTGTGTGTAATCGACTGCTACGGCTTCTTGATCCATCTCATCATACTCTGGCTGCAATGCCTCCTCTTTAATTATCTGCAGAGAGTGTTGCAAAAGACAGACAAGTGGAATGCTGACGCTAATGATGGTGTCATCGCCACTCACCATCTTGGTGGACTCCTCAAAGTTTGTCAAGATGGTACATATGTCAGACATCCAGGTCCACTCCTGAGGTCTTATGTGTGGAGTCTGACCTGAATATCGACGGACTTGTTGCAGCTGGTACTCCACAACTGCTCTCTTCTGCTCACAAATCCTTTGCAACATGTGGAGGGTAGAGTTCCAACGTGTGGGGAAATCACACACCAGTCGGTGTGACGGAAGCTGCAAACACTGCTGCAACACAGCAAAGGAGGCGGAAGCTGTAGCCGACTTGCGAAAATGAGCTGACAGGCGGCGTACTTTGATGAGCAGATCTGGCAACTCGGGGTACTATTTAAGAAACTGCTGAACCACGAGGTTAAGCACATGAGCCAGGCATGGTACGTGTGTGATCTCGCCTCGCCTCAGAGCCGCCACCAGGTTACGGCCATTGTCACACACGACCATGCCTGGATGTAGGTTCAGCGGTCTCAGCCACAGATCTGTCTGCTCTTTCACAGCTGTCCACAACTCACAAGCAGTGTGAGGTTTCTCACCTAAGCTTATGAGTTTCAGCACAGCCTGTTGCCGCTTGGCAGAGGCAGTACTGCAGTGCTTCCAGCTTGTAACTGATGTGGTGATATCTGAGATGGAGGCTGAACATGAGGAGGAGGAGGATGATGCGCAGGAGCTGTACACTGTGGGGGCAACTCTGACTGACATAGGGCCCGCAATCCTCGGTGTGGGGAGGATGTGTTCCGTCCCAAGGTCCGACTGGGTCCCGGCTTCCACTATGCCAAGAGTGTGCAAAGCAGTCATCAAAGCAAAAGGCGGCTACTTTGAAGAACCTAGAATATAAAACATATTTTCAGCTGTTTCACACTTTATGGTTAAGTATATAATTCCACATGTGTTAATTCATAATTTTGATGCCTTCAGTGTGAATGTACAATTTTCATAGTCATGAAAATACAGAAAAATCTTTAAATGAGAAGGTGTGTCCAAACTTTTGGTCTGTACTGTATATTGGTGTCTGAACAATCAGGAAACACTATTAGTGTTTTTCTTTACGGAAAAAATACCAAAAGCTGGATAATAGAGATTTTTTACCGTGGGACGGCAAAACCACAGTTATAATTTACTGGTGTATACCAGACTCTTTTTAACAGATATATTTGTGTCTGAGCAATCAGGAGACACTATTACTGTTTTTCTTTACGGTAAAAAATGCCAAAAGCAGGATAATACAGAGATTTGACCTGTGGAACTGCAAAACCACAGTTCTATTTCTCGGGCCTACACCAAACTATTTTCAACAGATATATTTGTGTTTGAACAATCAGGAGACACTGTTACTGTTTTTCTTTATGGCAAAAAATGCCAAAAGCAGGATAATACAGAGATTTGACCCATGGAACTGCAAAACCACAGTTCTATTTCTCGGGCCTACACCAGACTTTTTTAAACAGATATATTTGTGTCTGAACAATCAGGAGACACTATTATTGTTTTTCTTTATGGCAAAAAATGCCAAAAGCAGGATAATAGAGATTTTTCACCGTGGAACGGCAAAACCACAGTTCTATTTTACTGGTGTATACAAGACTCTTTTAAACGGATATATTGGTGTCTGAACAATCAGGAGACACTATTATTGTTTTTCTTTACGGAAAAAATACCAAAAGCTGGATAATACAGAGATTTGACCCATGGAACTGCAAAACCACAGTTCTATTTCTCAGGCCTACACCAGACTTTTTTAAACAGATATATTTGTGTCTGAACAATCAGGAGACACTATTATTGTTTTTGTTTATGGCAAAAAATGCCAAAAGCAGGATAATAGAGATTTTTTACCGTGGAACTGCAAAACCACAGTTCTATTTCTCGGGCCTACACCAGACTATTTTAAACAGATATATTGGTGTCTGAACAATCAGGAGACACTATTACTGTTTTTCTTTACGGAAAAAATACCAAAAGCTGGATAATAGAGATTTTTTACAGTGGGACGGCAAAACCAAAGTTATAATTTACTGGTGTATACCAGACTCTTTTAAAGAGATATATTTGCGGCTGAACAGTGAGCGAGACACTCAAACAGTTTTTTTTTAGGTAAAAATGGCCCAAAAGTGGATAATACAGAGGTTTGAACCGTGGAACTGCAAAACCACACTTCTATTTCTCTGGCCCACACCAGACTATTTTCAACAAATATATTTGTGTCTGAACAATCAGGGAGACACTATTACAGTTTTGTTTTTTTACGCAAAAAAAGGCAAAGGCAGGATATTAGAGATTTTTTACCGTGGAATGGCAAAACCACAGTTATAATTTACTGGTGTAAACCAGACTTTTTTAAATAGATATATTTGCCGCTGAACAGTGAGCGACACACTCAAACAGTTTTTTTTTTCAGGTAAAAATGGCCCAAAAGTGGATAATACAGAGGTTTGAACCGTGGAACTGCAAAACCACACTTCTATTTCTCTGGCCTACACCAGACTCTTTTAAAAAAATATATTTGTGTCTGAACTGTTACAGACACACTTTTTTTTGGAGGGGGGGGGGACACCAAAAGGTTAATAAGATGGGTATTTATACAGTGTGAAGGAGGGGAAAAAAAAAAAAGAGGATTTAGATGAAAAAAAAAGGATTTTTCCTGGCCCCCGAGACCTGGAGCTAAGTCCAGCAATTTCAGCAACAGGAGCACACAGGACTGTAATGCAGCGTTTGCTGGTATAACCACTGCGTCTCCTATACAGCCTGCCTGCCTGCCTGATATCTGGGATGGATATTAGTCCTGAGAGGACTGTTTGTTTGATCTGGCAGCCTTTACAGACCCTACACTAACTATTTCGCAGTATATATCTCTCCCTAAATCAGCAGCGCTGTCCCTACACTGTCTGATCCCAGCCGTCTGTGTCCAAGATTGCGGCGCCCGGTTTTAAATACTCGAGGTGACGCTGTGCGGCCAGCCAATCAATGTAATGCCCACAACCAACATGGCTGCGGCATTACAGTGACTGGCTGGCAATCCCTGCATGTTCATTGGCTCTGTAAAGAGCGCCAAACATGCAGGGCGGAGACCCGAGCTCCCGCCCGAGTAACCCAGAAATGCTCGGTGCTCGTCGAACATCCCGAGTAGCGTGATGCTCGGGCGAGTACCAAGCAGTGTCGAGCATGCTAGCTCAACACTAGTAAAAAAGTGTAAGTATGTACAAAAAAACAGTATCCATAAATTATCCAAGGCTAAATAGGCATGCATGTAATCCTAAATAAGCGTGCATGAAATCAGTAAACTGGTAAGAGAGGCAAGAAGTCCCTCAGCAAAACAAATAACTTATCCATTGCAGATCTTCTGCATCTCGTCTGAATGCAGTTCCTCTCAAAATCTGGAGGTTCATCTAATATATATAATCGTCTTATCCCGTCTGTCTGTCTGTCCAGGAAATCCCCGATATTAGGGCCAAATTTAAACACGCTCTCCGGCCCTCACTAACACAGTTAGCTGATTTGTCGCGGCCGCTGGCCGCAACCAATCAGCGATATTGGCGCCAAATTTAAACAACGCTCTGCTGATTGCACCCGGTTGGCCGCACACATATTCTAGAATACCCGATGCGTTAGAATCGGGCCACCATCTAGTAAAGAGGATAATCCATGAGAGATAATGCAAAGAGGACGCTAACAATGAGTACCATTCCTCTCCTGCCGCTGTAAAGATAGTGTGTGGAGTTTAGCGGTTGGACCCCCAGCGATCAGGAACTTATTCCTTAATTCATGGATAGGGGATAACTGCCAAACTTGAGACAAATTCTTTAACCCCTTGCCGCAGTAGAGCGTACAGTTGCGTCCTACTGAACCTTCCTGACTTTGATGAGGGCTCACAACCCACATCTTTCCAAACAGATGATGGCTGTGATATGCAGCCATCATCTGCCTCTAGAACCCGCACGTAGAACGGAGCTCCACCCGCAGTTGTTAACCTGTTAAATGCCGCTGTCAGTCTCTAACAAAACGTAAAAGACTCAGTATGAAAAAACTCTTATGTTAAACATGAACTGTAGTTTATTCTGTGCCCACAATTTATGTTGAATAACCCTTTCCCTAGAGCAATCACTTGCTGTATATTTTACATGGTCTGCAGTGTTATAGATGGTTTGCATTATCTGCCTCCAGCTCAGGCTCTCTTCCGTTTTTTATTATTAATTACAGCAGAAATATCATTTGCTTGGAAAGGACAGCTCACCAGTATTATATTAATCCAAATTTAATTGAGAAAAATAGGTAGGTGTGGGCCAATTATTTTCTATTTGTTGTCAGAGAGGCTAAAGATAGAAACCTAAGTAGCCTAGATAACAGGACATACCCGTAATATTGAATGAGCAGTTATAGATATTTTTCCAGGTACTTCTTCTATGAGTACTTTGTATAGGGTTTTGTTTTAAGTCGTAAAACATTGCATACTAAGTACAATAAGATTTACAGGACTTAATTTACTGTAAGTAACAGATACCTAGTTTAACAGCATGGCAGTATGCGCAAGGATTTTGTAAGTGGCCATGAAATCATTGCAGTCTGCAAAAGCAAAGATCAATACCTGAAACCACATAAATGTATCAGGTCCTGGTTAGTTAGTGTATTCTAAAGGTATGGGCACATAAAGGGGTGCACCGCACAGAGTGGCAGACCACATTGTCATTATGGGTTCGATGAGCCTGGGGCAACAGTATTCAACTGTATGTGCATCCTGAGAATGCAGATACCATTGAAAACAGTTCACTGTGCCACCTTTCTGAATGTGCATCTGAGCTCAAAGTCTCTAGAGTAAGGCTATGTGCCCACGTTGCGGACCTGAAGCATATTTTTTACGCTTCTCCCTGGCGGGAAAATCGCATGCGGATATTACATGCGGTTTTCCCGCCAGGTAGAAGCGTTTGTGAGGCGTCTTTGCATGCATTTCCGCATGCGGGTTATCAAGCACTTCTCCAAGCATCACTTGGAAAAGTGCTTGACAACTTGTTCAGAATGGTAAAAAATAAAAAAATAAACTTTATACTCACCTTCCGATGCATTCTCTGCCCCGTCCGGAGTCTTGAGCGGCTCACGCTGTTGTGTGCAGGACCTGCGGTGACGTCATTGAGTCATGTGGTGGGTCACATGACTCAATGACGTGGCAGGTCCTTCAGACAACAGCGCGACGGAGGGAAAACATCAGAAGATAAGTATAAACTTTATTTTATTCTTTTTTTTACAGGTTCTTTGGTACCCAGGTCTGGAGGAGAGTCTCCTCTCCTCCAGACTTGGGTACCATCCGCACATTGATTCCGCAGCGCTTCCGCAAAATTAATGAACATGCTGCGGATTTTTGACTGCAGCATATACGCTGCGGAAAAATCCGCAGCATGGGCATTGACATTGCGGAATGCCATTGGGGACCATGGGGTGCGGATCTACATGCGTTTTTCAAGCGTTTACGCTGCGGAAATTCCGCAGCATATACGCTTGAAAAACGCTACGTGGGCACACAGCCTAAGTAGTATTTTTTATTACTTTACATTACTTGTGGGTCCTGTGGGGTCTATCATACTATGTTGGGGGCCACCATACCGTATGGGGAGTTTGTGGGGATTTCATACTGTGGGGGGAATGTAGAAGCATTATACTGTGGGGGAATTCTGGAGTCATCATATTTTAGGATTTCAGGCATTTTACCTATTGGGGTTTCAGTGTGGTGGCATCATACTGCTGAGGGGACTCTAGGGACATCATAGTGTGTGGGTGAATTCACTGTGGGGAATTATACTGTGAGGAGAATTTTGGGGGACATTATATTCTAGGGGGGCTATGAAAGGAGTACTGTAGTGGGAGAGAACATTGTGTGCCGCAGTACATGTCCCTTTTTGTGTTTAAAAGTTGAGGTTTGCTCTTCTGTTATTACGCCTGTATGCCCTGAACTCGCCTACTCCACAGAATATTTTTTTGGAGGGGATGGGGGCCCAATATGGACTTTTACTATAGGGCCCCATGATTTCTATGTACACCTCTGTTTGCATTAAGTTATTTTTAAGGCTGTCAAAAACCACAAGTTTTCCAGTTGAAACCACTTCAGGAAACATATCTTTCTTGGGGATTTTTGGTATAAGTTATTCATTTCCTGAAGTGGGTTCGAAAAGTTTTTGAAGTGTTTTGGAAGATCTTTTTTTGCAGCCTTTTCATTGGATAGTGCATAGTTTGAAGGTGATTCCATCAGGAGACACTTTAAAGAACTGACATGCTTTTTCTTTTCTTTTTCTATCAGGCTTTTTGAAAACCTGAAGTGAAAAAAATACTCAAAAATCTGAACTTCAGGTTTTATACTAGAAACGAATAAGAGTTTAAGTATTTTTGAAGCAATTTTTCAGGTGTTTTTTGAAGTGAACGTGTTCCAGAAATCTCACAAAACTCTATGTGCACATACCATTATGGAACCTGTGTAGAATACTTAATGGTCCATAATATGTGTCTAAAGCAGTGATTTTCAACCAGTGTTCCGCGGCACACTAGTGTGCCGCGACACATGGTCGGGTGTGCCACGGGGAAAGTTCCCCAAACTATGGTGCCCCCTGTGTTTTGTTTCCCGGCAATGCGCTCGATGCGCAGTCACGCCTTCTTACAATGTAGGAGACGTGTACAATAATACATGCGCAAGCTTTGAACCTCGCGCGACTTAATGACGTCACCGAGGCCGGCGCGTCATCCTGAGAGCGGAGAGACTCTCGCATTTGCCCGCCGCCAAGGTAATGCCCGCCAATAATGCTGACTATATGAGCTTTTGCCTGAGTATATGAACTGTTGGCAGAATACTCAGCTTATGAGCTGGTACTTTTAGTACTCCTGCAGTATACTGCATATAACAATGAGAAATGTAAAATGAGAAATAGTATAGTCATGAGGCTGGAGTACTACAAGTGACGCGCCCCCTGGGCCAGTGTTGTTTGGGGGGGAATACCCGGAGCCGGATCAGATGGGGGTTGTAGTCTCCGAGTGGCGGTGACCCGGTCCGTGCCCAGGGTGTCAAACTCAGTGTGTGGCAGTCTTGATAGATGTTATTGGTGTTCTTTAGTGTCGACTACGCCACCCGTTGATTTGCGGTCAAAAGGCCGCCGCTGCAGCAGGGTCCGCTGAGGCTGTTGGTATGTGTGCAGCTTTGGTAGTATAACCCCCAACGGGAGGGGTATAGCCTCAGGGGGTCAGATGTAGAGGATGGTGGTTGTGAAGGTGCAGGATGAATCAGCAAGAAGACTCAGAGTCGGGCTGTGCAGTTCAGGGGTTTTTACTTACGGGTGTTCTTATGGTCACTCTGGCCTGAAGCGACCACCCGAGCCGTGCTGCGTCCACCAGGTCCTGGACTCGGCTAACCCCCAGGCAGTTCTGGAGCGTGGTCCTGAGCTCCTGTCTGACTTTCCCTCTCTTCTGGCCGTTCTCACCAGGGATCCACCTATGTCCGGCTCCCTCGGGTCTCTTGGTGGGTACACCTCCTCTGGGTTCCCTGACCCTATACTTGGTCTGCCGTCCTGGTGGATTTGGTGAGGGTCGTGGCAGATCCTGCCCACGACCTCCGGTCTCTGGCTAAGGTGTGCTTTTCTCTCTGCCAGCTTGGGATCCGGTACCCTAGGTGCCAACCCTTCACCCTGTTGTTTGTATTCTGGGGTCTTGGGGTTCCTGCTTGTTTTCTCTGGGTCCTTCTGACTCCTCTCTCTCTCTTGGCCTTGGAGCTGGGCCCAGCCGGAACCACAACTCCCTGTCAGCCCTTCTGGCTGAGCTTCTCTGCTCTGCTCCTCTGACTAAACTCTGACAGACTGACCCTGTCCTAAGATGGTGCCCACCTTATATACTCCCTCTATGTGTGAGCTCAGGTGACCAGCACCCAATGAGCTCCTAGCATTACCCAGACTGCTCCCCCTATCTGCCCCTACACTACTGGGATGTTCCACCCCCCTCCCACTCCAGCCAGGAATAGACACTATCGTACCTGCACATATTTTGGTGGGAGTACCGTCGATCTGTCCCCCGGAAATGGGATGTATGTAGTGCATGCAGCCTACTGAGCTCAGTTCCACACTCCATCCTTACCCGGGAGTGGAATATCACACCTCTGGGTTGAGGTGCAATACCCCTGTAGCAGCCGAGCCCTCAGGGTGCTACACAAGTACCAGCTCATATGCTGAGTATATGAGCTGGCACTTGTACTCTGGCCTCATGGCCATAGTACTTCTCATTGTACCCCTTTATATTGCAGTATATGAGCCACATAATAATCAGCACCATATACTGTGGCGCTGTACAGTGCACATCACCACAGTATATGATGCTGATAATCATGTGCTCATATACGTGGGACTGTATTTATGAGGTTACATGGGATTGAATATATGAGGGGGTTATCCTTTTTTATTTCACTTTTTTAAAATAAATAATTTATTGAAAGGACCTCTGCCAGGCATATTTCACTCTTGAGGGCTAAAAAAGTAGCTCTTGTGGTGGTAAGAAGCTGATTTAAAACCCCCAAGAGTGAACTCCGTGAGAGTTGTATGTATGGAATAATAAATGATATTAGTACCGTTCTTCAGCAGTCATGTCCTACTTGAATTGACTCTAGTGGAGTAGCACTTGGCAGCCGGCTCTATTCTACTTATGGAGAAAGCTGAGTGCTACGTCACTAGTGTCAATTCAAGCAGGAAATGCAGACCGTAGTAATATAAGTTATTATCACACACATACAGCTCTCGCGAAGTTCACTCTTGGGGGGTTTAAATCAGCTTCTTGTCACCACGAGAGCTGCTTTTTAAGCCCTCAGGAATGAAATATGCCTAGCAGAGGTCCTTTAAGTGTGGCAGATAACGTAATACTCTTCTATTTTAGTGTGTGGCTGCGCACACTATCTCAGCAGTGATGGAGAAGTATTTGAGAATGGAAAAGGCAAATGCCGAACAGGACCCTGGACACAATTCTAACCCAAATGAAGGCCCTAGTATGAGAGTTCGACAAAAGAAAAAAGACAAGACGGTGAGCTCAAGGCAATACAGTGAAAGCTATCTTTCATTTGGATTTACTTCCACTGGGGATGCGACAGCTCCAACACCACTGTGCTTGGTGTGTGGTGAGAAGCTTTCCAATAGCGCTATGGTGCCAAGCAAACTTAAACGCCATCTCCAAACGAAACACCCTTCCGTTCAAAATAAACCGATGGAGTATTTTGTACGCTTACGTACAAACAATGAGAAAGGGGCAACTTTTTTGAGAAAAAGCACAAAGGTAAATGAGAGAGCTCTCAAAGCTAGCTACCTTGTTGCTGAACTCATAGCTAAATCAAAAAAGTCCCACACTGTGGCAGAAACATTAATACTACCAGCTTGTAAAGCTATTGTAAATGAGATGCTTGGCCCTGAAGCAGCTAAAGAGATAGCTAAAGTGCCTCTCTCTGATAACACAATTGCCAGACGGATTGATGACTTGTCTGCGGACATTGAAACAGTTGTTTTGGAAAAGGTGCGCATCAGTAAGAAATTTGCCTTGCAACTTGATGAGTCGACGGATATCAGTGGACATTGTCAGTTGTTGGCCAATGTGCGTTTTGTGGATGGTGAAGCCATTAGAGAAAACTTCCTATTTTGCAAGGCACTGACAGAAAAATCAACAGGAGAGGCAATATTCCAAGTCACATCGGAATATCTTGATAAAAGTGGACTTACATGGGAAAACTGCACAGGTGTCTGCACTGATGGAGCCGCAGCCAGGGTCGGGCGCATCAAAGACTTTGTAAGTAGGGTTAAAGAAAGAAACCCAGATGTTCTTGCTACCCACTGTTTCTTGCACCGTGAGGCCCTCATTGCAAAGACCTTACCAGCAGATCTAGCTCCTGTGTTGGATGATGTTGTGCGCATAGTGAACTTTGTGAAGACGCGACCTTTGAGATGTCGCTTATTTGCGTCTTTGTGTACAGAAATGGGAGCGGAACATAAAATCTTATTGCTCCACACGGAGGTCAGGTGGCTGTCACGCGGCAAAGTGCTGGCCCGTGTGTATGAGTTGCGAGAGGAACTTAAAATATTTCTTACAAACGAGAGGTCCGATTATTCAAAGCTGCTTGCAAGTGATGAGTGGTGTGCAAAGCTGGCATACCTGGCTGATATATTTCAATATCTGAATGAACTAAACACATGGATGCAAGGTCGAAATGAAAACCTGCTTACAAGCACTGATAAAATGAACGGATTCCGTTTAAAGGTGCAGCTCTGGCAACAACATGTGCAAGGTGGCAACCTTCAGATGTTCCCACTCACCGAGAAACTGCATGATGACAATGCTGCTGCAATGTGCGAAGCGATTGGCAGACATTTGAAAACTCTTGAGGAGAAGTTATCGTTCTATTTCTCTTCAGCCTTCACAGAATGCCTTGACTGGGTTAGGGACCCATACAGCTCATTATCCGTTGCTGGAAAGGACATGACTTTAAAGGAGCAAGAGGAACTCGTTGAACTGAAGCAAGATCGCGGTTTAAAGCTAAAGTTTGCTGATCTTCCTTTGGACAGTTTTTGGTTATCTGTTGCCAAGGAGTTCCCCATTCTGGCCAACAAAGCTATTTTGACATTGCTCCCATTTTCAACCACATATCTATGTGAGCTGGGCTTCTCAAGCTTGACTGCGATAAAAACTAAAAACAGGGAGAAACTGAGAACTGTTGAGGAAGAGCTTCGTTTGTGTCTTTCCACCATTCCTGCCAGGATATCCTTTTTGTGTTTATCGAAACAGGCCCAGGTTTCACACTGAGTGAGTAAAATAAATTTAGAATCTATATTATTAACTATATGTATAATATGACTGTTTTAGTGTCATTTTGTGCTATTTTGGTTGGTGGTGTGCCCCAGGATTTTCTAAGTATAAAAAGTGTGCCGCGGCTCAAAAAAGGTTGAAAATCACTGGTCTAAAGTGCTTCAGTGAGGAGAACATCTCTGAACAAAGCATATGAAGAAACATGTCACAGTATATAAAGCACATAGAAGTAGAGTAGGCCATGGGTGCAGTATTATAGATTTGTACATGAAAATATAATACAGCCATGAGCATGAGGCCTGTTTCTTCAATGAACCTTTGTGCAGGCAACTTTTAAAACCCTTTTCTTGAAGAGTGGAGGAGGTGAGCAATGCAGCTGCCTTAGATCCCAGCTCTAGTTCTTCATTCAACCCTCATTTAGGGGCTCTTTGGTAAATAAAAAAAATGATGTTATGAGTTCCTCCATACTTCTCTTCTGTAAAGTTTTGAAACTTTTTTCCCTACTGTATATATTGAAGTGGTAAAATTTCCCAAATATCACAAAGTAAAAAAAGAGGAAAGTTAAGAGGAACAATAATTTCTCAATTTTGAATAATGAAAATTTGGAAAAATAAGGCGATTTATATGGAGCACATGTTCTGAGAACATAGTTCAAACGTTCCTGCTAAACATAATACCTGAAATCAATGTGAAACTCTTCTAAAATGCAGTAGACTGATTTATATTACTCAACCTCTATTCAGGCCTGCCAAGTTAAGGCCTGGTCACTGCCTGGCATAAAATATTGGAAGTATAAAATTGCAGTTGAGCTGAACTTTGATGTGGTCATAAATTAGAAGAGTTTGGCTTAGAAGAGTTCAGGTAAAGACATTTAAAGAGTAACTATGCTTGCATGTGACTTTTCAGAATATGGTGTTATGTGTGTATGCGAGAAATGTAGGTGTGCAGTAAGTGTACCGTTACCGTATTTCTGGCAATTATTAACCTGAATCATTCATTTCCACCAGTTTTTCCCTCTGGAGGCTCTATCTCATAACCCTTTTAGTGACTGAGCCAATTTTGACCTTAATGACCAAGTCAAATTTTACAGTTCTGACCAGTGTGACTTTGAGGTAATAAGTCTGGAATGCTTCAACGGATTCCTGTGATTCTGAGACTTTTTTTCATGACATATTGTAATTTATGATGCTGGTAAAATTTCTTTGATATGACTTGCGTTTATTTGTGAAAAAAATGGAAATTTGGCGAAAATTTGGAAAATTTCACAGTTTTCAAACTTTTAATTTTTAGGCCCTTAAACCAGAGTTATATCACACAAAATAGTTAATAAATAACATTTCTTACATGTCTACTTAACATCAGCACAATTTTTGGAACAATTTTTTTTTTGTTGTTACTAAGTTATAAGGGTTAAAAGTTGACCAGCGATTTCTCATTTTTCCAACAAAATTTACAAAAAACATTTTTTAAAGGAACTACATCACATTTGAAGTGACTTTGAGGGGACTATATGACTGAAAAAAAACAAAAGTGACACCATTCTAAAAACTTCACTCCTCAAGGTGCTCAAAACCACATTCAAGAAGTTTATTAACCCTTCAGGTGCTTCACAGGAACTGAAGCAATGTGGAAGGAAAAAATGAACATTTAACTTTTCACAAAAATTTTACTTTAGACCCAATTATTTTTTTTTTTTTACAAGGAACACAAGAGAAAATGGACTCCAAAATTTGTTGTGCAATTTCTCCTGAGCATGCCAATACTCCATATGTGGGGGAAAACCACTGTTTAGGTGCATGGCAGGGCTCGGAAGGGAAGGAGCACCATTTGACTGTTTGAACACAAAATTGGCTGGAATAATTAGCGGACACCATGTCACGTTTTCAGAGCCCCTGATGTACCTAAACATTGGAAACTCCCCAAAAGTGATCCCATTTTGGAAACTATACACCTCAAGGATTTTATCCAGTGGTATGGTGAGCATTTGGAACCCACAGGTACAACACAGAATTTGATAACATTAGGTCGTCAACCGTCATATTGAAAAAGTTAATTTTTTTCACAAAAGTCTTGCTTTAGCCCCAAATTTCTCACTTTTCCAAGAGGTAACACCGAAAAAGTGGACCCCACAGTTTGATATACACATTCTTACCAGCACGGCGATACCCCACATGTGTCAAAAAGTTTTGTTTGGACAGACGGCAGGGCTTAGAGCGGAAGGAGCAATATTTGAATTTTGGAACACAAATTTGGCTGAAAGATGGCGGGCACCATGTCTCATTTGCAGGTCCCCTAAGGTGCCTAAACAGCAGAAAAACCCCCACAACTGACCCCATTTTGGAAACAATACCCTCGAGGATTTTATCCAGGGGTATAATGAGGATTTTCAATGCAAAGGTACTGCACATTTGATAACATTAGGTCATCATATTGAAAACGTCATCATTAGTGTTGAGCGCAAGTGCTCGCTACTCGAGTTTGCTCGGATATGCACCGAGTATCAGGGGTGCTCTTGGGACATGCTCACATCCCTGTCTCGCATGTTTCATAGCCAAAAAACATGCGGGGATTGCTGGCCATACACGCATGTTTTTTGGGTGTTTAGCAGCCGCGAACATGCTGGGCGGGGACTCGAGCATGTCATTCAAGCATCCGTGATACTTGGTGCATACCCCAGCAGCCGAAGCAAACTCGAGTAGCGAGCACTTGCACTCAACACTAGTCGTCATATGTATAGTCATCATTTTTTTTTCAACTTTTGAAGAAAAAAAACAAGCCTAACCCTAACTCCAGCCCTAAGCACAACCCTAACCCGACCCTAACTGCAAAGAATGAAAAAATGTTTTATTTGTTTTTAAATGACAAAGGGGGATTTGATTAACTAATTATTGGCTTTTGATTAGTGTGATATCAAAGTGATCAAAAGGAACCCATAGAAAAAATGAACTACTGTTGCCGGGTAGCATCCGACAGATCTGGGCGGGCGATCTGCGCATGCTCCCGCTATTTTTTTTAAAGAAGATGACGCAGAGGGCCGGGGTACGGAGGAGGAGGGCATGGGGATGGCAGAGATACCAGCGGGGGCTCAGGGTAATCATTTCTTTCTCCTCTGACATGTATATCATGCCAGAAGAGAGAGAAATTATTGTAACAGTGGCACACTTTTTTTTTTACTTGATCGCCATTATTCATTGAATAACAGCAATCATGTGATCGGGGACCGGAAAAACCGGCCCTGATCATGTTATCCAGGGTGGGTTTCAGCTACTCCCAGTAGCTGAAACCTCAAAGATTTTTGGACTCTGGGGGGCACTATAGGCTTATTCCCGTTCGCAGTTTTAAAACGGCAATGAGGGAATAAGGCCCCTTACCGGCCCCTATTTTAATGCGTATCGGCGGTCGATAAGTGGTTAAATCGCAATTAACTCTCATTTGGTGGGAGGAAACATCTGCTGTAATGTCGCACAAACACCCATAGCACACAGATAGGGAAAAAAGCACAGAATGGAGGACATTATACACCAGTACTGATCAATGTAGATATGAATCCAGCTATGGGTTGAGGTAATACAGTTTTCAGAAAGCTCTGCCTGATAATTTTTGAGTTTCTCTCTGCCTGTTTTCTCACTCTGCTCGGGGATCTAAAGGGTAACATTTCTTATTGTGGAGAGTGACATACCTGACATGCCGGTGTGAGGAGTCTTATAGACTATGCAATGCTCCTCTTGGAAATTAAATATGTAAATTGTCTCTTCAGAGAGGAAGAGTACTAGTAGTCTGGTGCCAAATACTAAATGTATAAATTCTAAAATTCAATATCGACCCTTCAACAAGCCTGCTACATGACTTAAAATAAAAGCCAAACCAGAAACTCTGTTTGCAGACATGTGTTTCATGGTGTTAGCCCCTCATCTGTGCAAAGCAACATGTCTGATTTGGCTGGATGAGAGCATCTTACAGGGGTCTAAAGGATAATATGCTTCCTTGTGGAGTGGGACGTGTCAGTATCAGTGAGGAGTCTTATAGGCCATGCAATGGCCCTCTAGGAAATAAAAATTGCTCCTAATTCCTCCTTTCCTTCTTCTCTACATAGAGTATAATAGTAGGTTTAGCCTGACACCTCAGTGTGCTGGCAGTCTCTCTTTAGTTGAGCGAGATACAGTTTAGATGTTTTTTTCAGAGTGGAGGACAAGTTCAGGAGGCAGAAGGGAGGAGAAGAAGTGGCTTATAAGCAAGTTGATTACTCTGATAAAATATATTATAAATGTTTTTATTTTTGTCTGGGCTCTTGACTTATGCAAAGTTTATTAAAACTACAGCTCCTATTTAAGTGGCATATGTCAATAACTTCAACCCTATGTTGTAGGTCGGCTCACTTGGTTGCATATAGAGGTATACATGAACACTGTCTCTTTAAATTCTTCCGGGATTTATTAGGCAGCATAAACCATAGGAAGTAAAACAAATATGGCCCTTTGGCCAAAAACAGGAAAAACAAAACAAAGTGTTGATACCAAACAC
Source organism: Phyllobates terribilis (assembly GCF_046119375.1). Lineage (NCBI taxonomy): Eukaryota > Metazoa > Chordata > Amphibia > Anura > Dendrobatidae > Phyllobates > Phyllobates terribilis. Next base: position 458,920,987 of record NW_027362761.1, on the reverse strand, counting down.
AGTCCTTGTGGGGATCTACCCATTCAGAGTCCAGCAAACACAGGGTTCAGATTGGCACAGAACACACAAACACCTCTCTGGAGCTAGCTTCTCCAGACACTAAACACTCAATGCCTCAGCAGGCCGAGTATTTAAACCCCAGACCATACCCTGGGGTGGAGATATGGAGAACAACCTCCTGCCTGCTCTATGGTTGTTCTCATAAAAACATGCCCTTTACAAATGGTGACTTAACCCCTCTTTGCACATAACATGCTGGAGGAAACTTAATGGTTTTAATTCACTGAGGCTAATAGCCTCAGGGAAACCTATCTCCCCTCCAGCACTTTACCAGTGACTTTGTCACACCTACTAAGACATCTACATGGGCATGCAGGTCATTGAAGGTTGAAAAAAATGATACCTTGATATTTGTAATCCAATATCTTATTCTAGAGAAAAATCCATGTTTTTCTTACATGAAAATGAGCTGTTAAGCGCTATGGGTCAGACACCGAACTGCTTGAGAACCTGCTACAAGAGCCTATTTGAAATAAAAGGTGATGTTACCAGTGTGAGGCATATAATGACTGACACTTTGCTCTAATAATTACGCAAAGCTCTGCAGTTATTCTGCAGTCAGCTATGTACAGTGATACTTAGAGGCTGTTGGAGCTAAATTGTTCAATGAAACCCTATTGCCAAATGATTTTTAGCCCAAATATTAACCACATTAAAGTGGTTTTCCCATCAGACATATTTGGCAGATTCACAGTATATGCCATGAATAACTTATACATATGTGCCCCAACTCTGAGACTGATACTAGTTAGTTGCCAGCACTTCAAAATAAAGAATGGATGAAGAGGTGACTGTTATGTGGTGATAGGGTATGTGGGTATCATTTTGTGTATATTTATATTTTACTGATTTTTCATAGTGTTTTCTTGTTGCTCTGTATCATTCCGTGTATTCTAGAGTCTAAATTACCTTATAAAAGGCTGATAATTGAATTAGCTCAGTTACCATCTGCAGCCTGTATGTGTTCATGCCTCTTGATGAACCCCTGCTGACATTTCTTGACTGTCCATTCATGACCCCTCTGCTACCAAAATGCCACCAATCACCTCCTATAGTGCCTTGATCTCTGAGGCACCTTTCTCAGGTCTGGGGGGCCTGGAAATCATCCAACCTCTCTGCCTACCCCTGAACATAAGAAGGGGGCTGAGCAGGAGACAGAGGCATGCCAGCAGATGCTGTGTGGGACAGTGACGTGAGGACAGCATGTCAGAGAGAATGGGAGAAACCTGAATGACTTTGAAAATACTGCTGGATTGTTGTACTCTCATATCCTGGGACATTTATCTTGTTACTGAACTGCATTCGTGTTCTGGACTATTTTTATCCTCTGTGTGGTTGATTATATATGGACTTTTTGGTTTTGCCCAGGGTCGGACTGGGGCACCGGGGCTCCAGAGAATTCTCCGGTTGGCCCGGGTCCTCAGTGGGCCCCTGAGCAGGACGCACGGAACCCCTTGTTAACATGGCCGACGGTGCTCCGCACTGCAAGGGCCTGGTGGGTCAGGAGGGTCCTTGCAGTGTGGCTGATGAGGGCAATCTGGCCTGCTTCTCGGACCCTCAGGCTCTGGGGGGCCCATGGCCAGATTGCCCGCATCCTGAGCGGCGGTCAGGGAGCGATCCCTCCAGCTTCGGAGCTGGAGGGAGGGTCCTTGCAGTGTGGCTGATGAGGGCAATCTGGCCTGCTACTCGGACCCCCAGGCTCTGGGGGGCCCATGGCCAGATTGCCCACATCCTGTGCGGCGGTCAGGGAGCGATCCCTGCAGCTTCGGAGCTGGAGGGATCCGTCCTCACCTCTGCTTCCTGCCCGGCGCTTCCTCCCTGACACAGGCTTGCGCTGCTTGATTACGTCATCATGCAGCGTGAGTCTGTGTCAGGGAGAAAGATACCGGGCAGGAAGCAGAGGACGATGCTGTGGGGGAGCGTGCTGAGAGGTAAGTGTTTTTTTTTTTTAACTATTACACTGGACTGGAGATGTGGGGAAATGGGGACAGCAATGGTGATGGAGAAGGTGGGGGGAGATGAGGGAGAGCAATGGTGATGATGGGAAGAGATGAGGTTGAGCAATGGTGATCGTGGAGGTGGGGGCAGAAGAGGGAGAGCAATGGTGCTGGAGAAGGTGGGGGGAGATGAGGGAGAGCAATGGTGATGGTGGGGGGAGATGAGGGAGAGCAATGGTGATGATGGGAGGAGATGAGGGAGAGCAATGGTGATGATGGAGGGAGATGAGGGAGAGCAATGGTGATGGAGGAGGTGGGGGAGATATAGCATGGCAATGGGGGAGGTGGGGGGGAGATATGGCATGGTGATGGAGGAGGTGGGGGGAGATATGGCATGGCAATGATGATGGAGGAGGTGGGAGGAGATACAGTATGCATGGCATAGTGATGGATGAGGTAGGTGGAAATATGCATGGCATGGTGATGGAGGAGGTAGGGGGAGATATGCATGGCATGGTGATAGAGGAGGTTTTGGGAAATATGCATGGCATGGTGATGGAGGAGGTGGGAGAGATATGCATGGCATGGTGATGGAGGAGGCGCGGGGAGATATGCATGGCATGGTGATGGAGGAGGTGGGGGGAGATAAGCATGGCATGGTGATGGAGGAGGTGGGAGATAAGCATGGCATGGTGATGGAGGAGGTAGGGGGGATATGCATGGCATGGTGATGGAGGAGGTGGGGGAGATATGCATGGCATGGTGATGAAGGAGGTGGGAGGAGATATGCATGGCATGTTGATGGAGGAGGTAGGGGGAGATATGCATGGCATGGTGATGGATAAGGTAAGGGGAGATATACATAGTATGGGAAGATATGCATGGCATGGTGATGGAGGAGGTGGGGGGATATGCATGGCATGGTGATGGAGAAGGTGAGGGAGATATACATGGCATGGTGATGGAGGAGGTAGGGGGAGATATGCATGGCATGGTGATGGAGGAGGTGGGGGGAGATATGACATGGCACTGGTGATGGAGGAAGTAGGGGGAGATATGGCAATGATGATGGAGCAGGTGGGGGAGATATGGCAATGATGACGGAGGAGGTAGGGGGAGATATGGCAATGATGATGGAGGAGGTGGTGGGGGAGATATGGCAATGATGATGGAGCAGGTGGGGGAGATATGGCAATGATGATGGAGGAAGTAGGGGGAGATATGGCAATGATGATGGAGCAGGTGGGGGAGATATGGCAATGATGACGGAGGAGGTAGGGGGAGATATGGCAATGATGATGGAGGAGGTGGTGGGGAGATATGGCAATGATGATGGAGGAGGTGGTGGGGGAGATATGGCAATGATTGAGGAGGTGGTGGTGGAGATATGGCAATGATGGAGGAGGTGGTGTGGGGAGATATCGCAATGATGGAGGTGATGGGGGAGATATGGCAATGATGATGGAGGAGGTGGGGGAGATATGGCAATGATGGAGAAGGTGGGTTAGATATGACAATGTTGGAGAAGGTGAGGGAGAGCAATGATTGAGAAGGTGGGGGAGAGCAATGATGGGGATGGGAGAGAGCAATGATGGAGGAGGAGGGGGGAGAACAATGATGGGGATGGGGGAGAGCAGTGATGGAGGTGGGGGAGAGAAATGATGGGGAATTATTTGGACGCTATATGCTGTTAATATCTGGTCTGGTCACGGTGTGGTGGTATTTCTCCCTTGTATGTGGTATTATTCGGTCACTATGTGGTGGTAATATGTGGTCTGGTCATGGTGTGATGGTATTTCTCCCTTGTATGTGGTATCATTCAGTCACTATGTGGTGGTAATATGTGGTCTGGTCATGGTGTGGTGGTATTTCTCCCTTGTATGTACTATTATTCGGTCTCTATGTGGTGGTAATATGTGGTCTGGCATGCTGTGGTGGTATTTCTCCCTTGTATGTAGTATTATTTGGTCACTATATGGTGGTAATATGTGGTCTGGTCATGGTGTGGCAGTATTTCTCCCTTGTATGTGGTACTATTGGTGTTGGTATAGTGGATTGTGTTGTGTATGGCGGTCATTTGTTCTCTCTGATATTAATTAGGAGAAGATTCTTTATTTCCATTAGTGATTAAATACTTGTAACAAGATGCACTTACAGGGGTTCTCCAGGGAAAACAAGTAATCACCTCTCCACAGGATAAGTGATAAATTATTGATTAGTGGGGGTCTGACTGCTGGGACCCACACCGATTGGTAGAATGTGGAGCTTTTATCCCCATTAGACTGGAGCTCATGTGCGACTTGATCACTGATACATTCATTCCCTCAGTGGCTGTTCTTGTTTTTTTTGATGGAAGCCCCAAAGAGAATGAGTGGAGTCTGTCCCACCTGCTGCTGGATTTTAAAATGGGGATAAGTGTCCTGTCAGTGATAAAACTTCCCCATTCTTCCGATAGGTGCGTTTTCCAATGTTCGGACCCAAACGATCAATAAGTGATCACCTATCCTGTCGAGCCCATGGATCGGTGATAACTTGTTTTAACCAAAGAAGCCCTTTAATTCAAACTACCGTAATTCTACATCCCAGTTATGATGGTGCACAGTATGTGTGCAGGAGCCGCCTGTGATTTACAGTCGACGCTCCACTATAACGAAGATATCGGCTAACAGTTATTTGCATATAGCTGTTGGATGGGCCCCGAGGATCAAATCCTCCTGTGGGCCCCAGACACCCCAGTCTGACACTCGTTTTGCCTATAATAAAGGTCTTGGGATTGTTCACTATACTCTTGCTCTGTTGATTGTGTGATACTGGAGAAGGACCCAGTGACAGTGGCCATATAAAGGAATAAATGTAATGTCTCCTCTTTTTGTTTGGCTCAAATAACTGCCACATAAACTTCATGTCTGATTCCAGCCTAAGGAGTTAAAGTTTATCTGTCTGAAGGAAAACACACTCAAGTATAGTCACATGAATATACCTCTAGATAAAACATTCCACTTTATACAACATTTATGCCCATATGGTTTGTTATTATTGGAACAGCTGTCCTACAAACAATGAATTATAGCAAAAATTGCAAACATTCAAGACTAGTATAATCTCTAATAGAAGTTCTTGGACCATTTACCAAATAGAGAATTAATATAAATCTTAAAAAAAAAACACAAAGATATGTTCTTAACAAAAAAAAAATTCAAGCAAATCAGACCGTACCAACAACAGACAACTCTTTCCTTCACACAGTGATCTGTACAAGGGGGAGCTAAGATCAGTAAGGTCCTTTGTTCCTCTGTTCTGCTGAATAATTAGGAATTGTTGACAAATGCTGTGTGTGTGTTTGCACCCTTGAAATTGTTCCAGAAAATGAAGTATTTCTCCCAGAAAAATTATTGCAATTACACATGTTTTGTTATACACGTTTTATTTCCTTTGTGTGTATTGGAACAACACAAACAAACTGAGAAAAAAGGCAAATTGGACATAATTTCACACATAACCCCCAAAATGGGTCAGACAAAATTGTTAGCACCCTTAGCTTAATATTTGGTTGCACACCCTTTGGAATAAATAACTGCACTCAATCGCTTCCTAGAACCATCAACAAAGCTCCTTACACCTCTCAACTGGAATTGTTGGGGTGGTTCATAGTTTAAAATAGAGTTCCCATGATTCTGTGCATATTCCTATGACTAAGGACGTAGTGTACACCATAAGGTTTTATCCTCATGATGGATCCTCCTGTTTTTAGATGAATTTCTAATAAAAAGATTTATTTTATGGATGGAAGTTCTGGGAAATCCTTTTTTCTGCGTCAGTTCTACAATATTTTCTTATGTGTACATAAAGCCATTAGGCTATGTGCCAACGATGCAGAAATGCTCAGGATTTTTTCCTGAGCGTTTCTGCATCTCCATGGCAGAAAAAAACGCATGCGGATTGTACATGCGGATTGTACATGCGTTTTCCTGCCAGGGACATGCGGAAATGGAGTGTTATTCACTGACATTTCCGCATGTGGATTGACAAGCGCTTTCCAAGCGATTAGCATCACTTGGAAAGTGTTTGTGACAACTAGGTCACACTATATAAATCCATGCAAACAGCATGGATTTATATAGTGTGACCCGAGAGAGTGGTAAAAATAAAAAAATAAATATATACTTACCCTCCGATGGCCCGCGCTGTCTTGTTTCGCTCGGTCCCGGCTGCCGGCAGCAGTGAATTGAAAGACCTGCCGACGTCAGCGTCGCGTGACCCGTCACATGACTCTGACATCAGCGCAGGTCCTTCAATTCACTGCAAAGTGCCGGGAAGCAAGCAGGAGTGCAGCGCGGGCCGACAGAAGGTAAGTATACATTTATTTTTTATTTTATTCTTTTTTTACAGATTTTTTAATGGTACCTGGGTGTGGATGAGACTCTCCTCTCATCTACACCCGGGTACCATCCGCACATTAGAACGCTTGGATGCGTAATCCATGCGGTCTAATGCAAGTCAATGGCGGCGAAGACGCAGCACTTCCGCAAAATAATTGGTAGTGCTGTGTTTTTTTCCGCAATGATAATCCGCAGTGGAAATTTCCGCAGCATGTGCACAGCACATGCGGATTATCATTGGGGAACATTGCTGCCCTTCTATCATGCGTTTTTAATGCCTTTTTAATGCGTTTCCGCAGCTGCAAAAACGCTGCGGAAACGCATTAAAAACGCATCGTGGGCACACAGCCTTATAGTAATTTGGGCCTAAATATCAAATTTACTTAATTTTCCATTGCTTATATAGCACTGACATATTCTATTGCTGCTTACATCCTTATCTATCCTCAAGGGAGCTCAAAATCGACATGCCCTATAACAGAGACACACACTCTCAGATCATTTACACTAGGAACCAACAAACCTATCAACATGTATTTGGGTGGCTGGAGGGGACAAAGAACCTGAAGGAAAACCAGACAGAAATATTGGGAGAATACATGCTCCATTCTGATGTTATAGTGCTAAACATTGAATATTGTAAAATGATAGAATCATGATGTGTAGTAAAGGCAAAAGGGGTCTGCTGGTGGCCATTTGGTAGAGGAAATAGCCAGCAATAAGAATAATAAAGTTTGCAATTCACTTGCTTTTTCTATGTGCTGTCATTCTACTGCCGTGAGAACTTTTGCCTTACATAGTGTACAGGAGAGGAGTTAACTCCTAAGATCCCAGCCATCTCCCTCCAGTCCATTGACTTGTATGTTGCCTATAAATGATTGCCAAAGAATAACCAAAAATCACTGATAAATTATTAAAAATCTACAATTATATTTACTTCACTTAAAACATACGAGTTCAAGAGGAATTGAAGGAGGATCAAATGAAGGAGGGAAACAGGATAACCACTATTTATCACCGTAATAACTCTAAAGTGAGATGAATAATAAGGTTTGCACATACACCTATATATAAACTACCATAATGCATTATATTATTCAGATTCACCATATACAATACCAATAATACCTAATGTATATGTATGTGCATACTGTGAAAGCTTCTGTTGCAATCTTGCCACATCACCAGCCCCCCACCATTGGCAGCTTCCAGAGCAGTTATCCTAATTATGGCTCTCACTTTCCTGAGCCATGTCTTTGTTTAAATGTCTTGTTATCTCTATATGCAAATATATTCAGCAAATATATTGATAGCAGTGTAGATTCCAGAATGAACCAATGATATTTGAATGTGCTACAGTAGAACTAAAAAGCTCAGCACAAGTTCGGCTAATGTGACAGCTCTGCTATTGTTGAGAAATGTGACTCTATAAGGAGTGCCCATCCTCCCAGAAACCAGGAAGTAAAGAGACTGTAGAACTGTGAGCCGCTCAAGAGGCAACTTCAGAATACCTATTTAATGTCATAATTTATGTATCCGTATGTGTCATATGTGTGCTTAATATATATGTTTGCATGTATTAATTTTGTGCTGCATGTGATTTGTATATACTGTATGTGTGTAATGTGTATGTATACAAATGCTTAATCTTTGCATCCAACACACACAAAGAAAAGTAGCTGCTAAGGTGCAACTGGTCCCCTGCAGTCCAGTAAATTAGATAGTCCCAGAGCTTCACACACTCTGCCAAACCACATGTACTTTTATTTGTCATCATACTCACAATAACTCCCTTTCTTATGCCCACATTTAGCTCAACCACTTATCATTGACTGCACCCTGTGTAAGGTTTTATTGGTTGACCATAATGTAAAAAGACCTTAAAGGTATTATCCTCTTTCAGAAAATCTTGGTTCCCAGGTGCAGTTTCTTACAAAAGAAAACCAAACTGAGCTTTACTTACTGTCCCTGGTCCACCAATGAGTCTCAGCCACTGCTCCTGGTGTGTGATATTGACTGCAGCGCTGATGTCACGTCAACAGTGGAGCAGCCAGTCATTGAACTCAGTCACTCTGCCCTGATTGGCTGTCGACGTGATGTCAGCACTGCAGTCAATATGACATACCGGGAACAGTTGCTGCAAAGGCTCGGCAGTGGACCCAGGAAGGGTGAGTAAAGTTTTTCTTTTTATAACAAGCTGCGCCAGTGAACTGGGATTTTCTGAAAAGGCACAACCCATTCAATTGAATGTGTGTAATACATATACAGAGCAGGTGAAATAAGTATTGAACGCGTTACTAATGGAGAAACTTGTCATTTGCATTGCTCAGGTGTGATTTTTGACCCATTTTTCCGCACAAACACTCTTTTTTCAAGAATGTCTCAGCACATTTGTCCATTCACCTTTACTTCAATTATATGAAGTTTGCCAGTGTCATATGCTGAAAAATAGCCCCACACCATGATGTTCCCACCTCCAAACTTCACTGTTGGTATCGTGTTTTTGGGCTGATATGCAGTGCCTTTATATCTTCAAACAGGGTGTGTGTTATGGCATCAAGAGTTCAATTTTGGTCTCAGCTGACCAGACTATATTCTCCCAGCATTTCACAGGCTTGTCTAAATGTTGTTGAGCAAACTTTAAAACACACTTGAACATGCTTTTTGCTCAGCAATGGAGTCTTGTGCGCTGAGAGTCCATACAGGCCATGGAGGCTGAGTGCATTACTTATTGTTTTCTTTGAAACAATTGTACCTTCTGATTCCAGGTCTTTCTATAGCTCTCCACAGATGATCCTTGGCTCTTGGACAACTCTTTTTATAATCCTTTTCACTCCTCTGTGTGAAATCTTGCGGGGAACACCTGGTCATGGCCTATTTATCGGGAAATGATCTTCTTTCCAGATTATGGCCCCAACAGTGCTTGATGGAAGCTTCAGTAGTTTAGAAATTCTTCTGTAATCAATGCCATCAGTATGTTTTGCAACAATAAGGTTGTGAAGGTTTTGAGACAGCTCACTGGTTTTACCCATCATGAGATGTTTCTTGTGTGGCACTATGGTAGTGAAACACCTTTTTATAGGTCATCAGTTGAGCTAGTTGATATTATTTTTCAGTGGCGGGATTGCTTTCTAATTACTGATAGATTTCACCTGGTGTCATTGTTTTCCATGGCTTTTTGCACCTCTCTTTCTTCATGTGTTTAACACTTTTTCCCTTCGTAATTTCTCATTATTTCACATAATTTATGGACATCTATGGTTTGATTTGTTTGCCTGTGTGGATTGGATGGGTTGTTACCAACATCTGGTGAGAATTTCATGTCAATAGCACCTTTAGAAATATATTTACTTAGAAAATTGGTGATGACTTCAATACTTCTTTCACTCGTTGTATGTATGTACATGTAATATGCATGTATGCATATGTATTGTGTATTTATGTTTGTATTGTAAGCAAATATGTGTTTGTAATCTGTATACATGTGTGTTTGTGTGTATCATACAGGAATATTCTATATATAAGGCTAAGTGCCCAAGAGGCGGAAATGCTGCAGATTTTTTTCCGCATTTCCGTGGCAGGAAAAACGCATGCGGATTTTACATGCATTTTTCCTGCCAGGTAGAAACGTTTGTCAAGCGTTTTTGCATGCATTTCTGCATGTGGGTTATCAAGCACTTTTCCAAGCTATTTTAGCGTCACTTGGAAAAGTGCTTGACAACTTGGTCATACTATATAAATCCATACAACCAGCATGGATTTATGTAGTGTGACCAAGTTAATAGTTGAAAAAAAGAATAAAAGTGATAAAAAATTAAAAAAAAAACATTATATTTACCTTCTGATGGTCCCCGGTCTTTTCTCCGGTGCGTCCGGTCTCTTGTACTGCTCGCGGTGGTCTAAAAGGACCTTTCATGACATCATTTAGTCATGTGACAGGTCACGCGACCGCCGACGTCAGCGGTCGCGTGACCTGTCACATGACTAAATGACTTCATGGAAGGTCCTTTTAGACCATCGCGAGCCGCCGGGGAGCCAGGACGCATCATACAGGAGACCGGGGGCCATCAGAAGGTAAGTATAATGTATATTTTTTATTTTAAATTCTTTTTTTTTAACAGGTACTATGGTACCCGGGTCTGCATGAGAGTCTCCTCTTCTCCAGACGCGGGTACCATCCGCACATTGAATCGCTTAATATCCGCATGTGCACATGTAGTCATGCGGATATTAAGCGATTCAATGCAAGTCAGTGGCGGGAATTACGGTGCGTGTCCGCAAAATTAATGGACATGCTGCGTGTTTTTCCACAATGATGATCCGCAGCGGAAATTTCCGCAGCATGTGCACAGCACATGCGGATTATCATTGGGGACCATGGGGCACGTATTACCAAGCGTTTTTTAAGCATTTTCGCTGCGGAAATTCCGTGGCAAAAACACTTGAAAAACGCATAGTGGGCACGCAGCCTTAGTGTGAATAGCAGTATGCATGTTATATTACATTATATGGAGGCAGGGCCAATCTAGTTATGTTTTAGGTGTATGTGTGCTTATGTTTGGGGGTGGTGATTATACACTGAATCTTTTTCTCTGGTAAGAAAATGCTAAGCCACAGCTATGACCAAGACACATTTAAAGTCTCTTCAAATGGACAATGAACATTTTTATTCAAAGACTTCTAAGAAGAGATCTTGAACATGCTAAGCAATAGAATTAATTTATTTTCAAAATAATTGAAAATTGCTCTACTTATCATACAATATATTTGTTTTATTGACTGACAATAGATGATTCCATTATATGCTGTCTTCAAAAAAACACTTTTTTTGTTTCGGTCATTACTAACATCTGTTCCAATAAAACATTTAATCATGTACATGATATTTGGTCCATATACAGTACAGACCAAAAGTTTGGACACATCTTCTCATTTAAAGATTTTTCTGTATTTTCATGACTTTGAAAATTGTACATTCACACTGAAGGCATCAAAACTATGAATTAACACATGTGAAATTATATACTTAACAAAAAAGTGTGAAACAACTGAAAATATGTCTTATATTCTAGGTTCTTCAAAGTAGCCACCTTTGCTTTGATGACTGCTTTGCACACTCTTGGCATTCTCTTGATGAGCTTCAAGAGGTAGTCACCGGAAATGGTTTTCACTTCACAGGTGTGCCCTGTCAGGTTTAATAAGTGGGATTTCTTGCCTTATAAATGGGATTGGGACCATCAGTTGTGTTGTGGAGAAGTCAGGTCCTACTGAATAGACTGTTAGAATTTGTATTATGGCAATAAAAAAAGCAGCTAAGTAAAGAAAAACGAGTGGCCATCATTACTTTAAGAAAAGAAGGTCAGTCAGTCCGAAAAATTGGGAAAACTTTGAAAGTGTCCCCAAGTGCAGTTGCATAAACCATCAAGCGCTACAAAGAAACTGGCTTACATGAGGACCGTCCCAGGAAAGGAAGACCAAGAGTCACCTCTGCTTCTGAGTCTACGTTTATCCGAGTCACCAGCCTCAGAAATCGCAGGTTAACAGCAGCTCAGATTAGAGACCAGGTCAATACCACACAGAGTTCTAGCAGCAGACACATCTCTACAACAACTGTTAAGAGGAGACTTTGTGCAGCAGGCCTTCATGGTAAAATAGCTGCTAGGAAACCACTGCTAAGGACAGGCAACAAGCAGAAGAGACTTGTTTGGGCTAAAGAACACAAGGAATGGACATTAGACCAGTGGAAATCTGTGCTTTGGTCTGATGAGTCCAAATTTGAGATCTTTGGTTCCCACCACCGTGTTTTTGTGCAACGCAGAAAAGGTGAACGGATGGACTCTACATGCCTGGTTCCCACCGTGAAGCATGGAGGAGGAGGTGTGATGGTGTGGGGGTGCTTTGCTAGTGACACTGTTGGGGATTTATTCAAAATTGAAGGCATACTGAACCAGCATGGCTACCACAGCATCTTGCAGCGGCATGCTATTCCATCCGGTTTGCGTTTAGTTGGAGCATCATTTATTTTTCAACAGGACAATGACCCCAAACACACCTCCAGGCTGTGTAAGGGCTATTTGACCGAGAGGAGAGTGATGGGGTGCTACGCCAGATGACCTGGCCTCCACAGTCACCAGACCTGAACCCAATCGAGATAGTTTGGGGTGAGCTGGACCGCAGAGTGAAGGCAAAAGGGCCAACAAGTGCTAAGCATCTCTGTGAACTCCTTCAAGATTGTTGGAAGACCATTTCCGGGGACTACCTCTTGAAGCTCATCAAGAGAATGCCAAGAGTGTGCAAAGCACTCATCAAAGCAAAAGGTGGCTACTTTGACAAACCTAGAATATAAGACATATTTTCTGTTGTTTCACACTTTTTTGTTAAGTATATAATTCCACATGTGTTAATTCATAGTTTTGATGCCTTCAGTGTGAATGTACAATTTTCATAGTCATGAAAATATAGAAAAATCTTTAAATGAGAAGGTGTGTCCAAACTTTTGATCTGTACTGTAGGTATTATAGAGTAAAGAGATAGAGAAATAGGTATAAAGAGATAGATATTAGAGTAACTATTAAACCTGCTAACTCCTTTTCTTGTAAATGAAGAAGAAAAAAGGATGCAGTTTGTTGTTTTCTTCTTCCCAAATACATTTCTGGAAATAGAATATCAATATATGAGCCGTTGCCTAATGTGACACCTTTGATAAAGTAGTTGGAGGACTAATCTGTTAAACAGACCCTCAGTTGCACAATAATATATCTGCCATCCTCTCATTGTTCATTTTTTGCTTTCACAGACAAATTTAGTTTTTGTTTATACATGAACTTGAATACTTTGGAGAGCTCAAAAACAACCATGCCGTGGCATGTTACTGGGCTTATCTAATCAAAAGTAAGACTACATTAATCCAATTACCTCTGGGTAAGCAAGTTCATGGCATTTTTTATTCAGATGAGTCTCCTGTGGTCTCTGCACTCTCCAACTGTGATTTCTGATCTGCTCGTGGTTTTTATAGTAAATACTATAACAATATTCCTAATTACCATAATCGAGAAAGAAAACTAACATATAAATTCTTGTCCATATAAAGGCACGCATTTAGCTACTTCTTTCCAGTATTCTTATTTTAAAAGCATTTATTTTACAGATTTCAAATGTACAAAGGATATATGTACAGTGTCCATTTTAGGACATGATCAGATATCAAAATCAAACATCAGAATGATGTCAGTTTGAGGCTAAATGACCTGTCTGAGAACTGATTCTGACAAGTGATTTTGACGAATAATTTTGATGAGTGATTCTGACAAGTGATTCTGACGAGTGATTTTGATGAGTGATTCTGACGAGTGAGAATCACTCGTCAGAATCACTCGTCAGAGTCACTCGTCAAAATCATTCGTCAGAATCATTCGTCAGACTCACTCGTCAGAATCACTCGTCAGAGTCACTCGTCAGAATCACTCGTCAAAATCATTCGTTAGAATCATTCGCCAGAATCACTCGTCAAAATTATTCGTCAGAATCATTCGTCAGAATCACTTGTCAAAATCATTCGTCAGAATCACTCGTCAAAATCACTCGTCAGAATCACTCGTCAGAATCACTCGTCAGAATCATTTGTCAGAATCACTTGTTAGAATCAGTTCTCAGACAGGGTATTTAGCCTCAACTGACATCATTCTGATGTTTGATTTTGATATCTGATCATGTCCTAAAATGGACACGGTATATATGGTTATACAGAATATATATATTCATTAAATGCTTCTGGATCGCCTATAAACATAAAGCATCTTGGCGGTCCGCAAATTACTCTGCAGTGACGTTTTAAAATGTCATTGAAGAGTAAGTAGCTGCACGGTATCATGCAGCTGCAAGAGGGGGGAGCTGGTTGTCAGACACAGCTGGGCTACCTATAGTGGATTCAAAATTGGTCTATTTCTATGCTTTCCTGATCATTGTGTAGGCAGCACTTGGGTGCTGTTTATACAGTATAGGAAATGCAGGCATCTCATCCTCATGCTTTCCCAACGATGGTGAGATCCCCGGGTTCCTGGAGGGAGAAAGAGCTGCTGTGTTTTAGCAGACCCAAATCTGCTCTGCAGTACAGGCAGAAGGCTGGATTTGCCCTGTAACTGTGGCTAATGTACCAGCCTCAGTTACAGGGAAAATCAGCAATAAAAAATATTTTTAAATAGTGTAATGTTGCCAAAGGGTTTTTTTTTACCTTATGGATGGCACAATGTGTGTGTGAAATTAAAAACAAAAACTCAAAAAACGTATGTACTAAAAAAGCCAAATGGATGCCTCTGGTTTGCATTATGATAACCCCAGTCTTGTTTCAGGAAAGTTTAAAGGGAATGTATCTCTTATATTATTTTTACTGATTAAACAGTAAGTTGCATAACTTACTAATATAGTTCTGTTAGGCCAGATGTCCCTATTATTCCGTATCCACTCTATCCAGGGTCCCAGCTGCTTTGCTTGTTCTGCTGTGCTTACCGCAAGACAGCAGTTCCTGTATCGATATGTTACCAAAGCCGTGCATGGAGGGGGTTGGCTGACTACTTATTTCAGCAAATAAACCAGACCCATTCTCTGCATATAATCTATGAAATGCTAAATATTTCATTTTATGTAATTTTTGTTGCGGTTCAAAAATTACCTTTAAAACTTGATAGTAAATTTTTTTTTCAATTTTCTGTACATGACTATGAGGGCTGTCATCTTATTTGATCTGCTGTTAATAGCATGTATACAGTAGATATGCTTTACACTAGCTATATGCACCATAGAAAATAATAGACTTGAGATGTTCAGTGACTTCTATATAAGAGTTTTCCAGGCACGTTCTGTTATCTGTGCAGAGGTCAATGCGCAGAGAGGGGAGGAGATAAGCTGTGACCATCACCTATTGTGAATAGTGTGATACTGTATTATTTCTATATGGGTGTTACCTTTTATTGTAATCCTGTCTGTAATAATAATGAGATAACTGTTAAAAGCTTGTATTTTTGCAGATGCCCCACCCCCATGTCAAGAGTTTTTTTACCCACTGACTGAGCATTGCTGTAAGTAAGCATGGCAGGAGCACTTAGGTCTGCTCATGACCGTCCTCTCTCACTGTACAATATAGGGAAATACCTGTCCTTGCTGCAGCCATGCCACACACTGTCACTGTGACACAAAGTACAAGATGCCTCCAGACCCCCTGTTATACACATAGGGCACGATACATTTTTGTAAAATTTTTATTTGCGCCTTTTTTAATACTATTTTATGTATTCGCTTTTTTTATGTTTGCAATTGTGGGTAAGCTTTGGAGTTTCCAGATGTTTTGAACCGATTCATCAAGTTGCAAAATGTTTGTGTAAATGTATTCAAGTTTCTACCCCCGTGGAATTATTTTATGTATGCTTGAACTTTTGAGCAACTTTTGTGATACTTTAGAGGAATATGTGACTTTTTGCTCTAAAAAAAGACAAATAAAGGTAAAAGAAACAAGAATAAAAAGCATTTTTGCTTTTGCCAAAATTCATGAGATGTGCAACATTTTGAAGAATTTGTAATTTTAAAAAAACGAAAAGTGACTTCAAAGACAACACAATCTATAAATCAGGCCCATGGTCTCTAGCAGCACTAATGTACAGGCGTAATTGGTGTACATGAGTCAGCACAGAGGCCATCAATTTCTATGGTCCTGGGGAGAGCGGAGTTCAGGAGGGCTAAGGATTTAAAGAATATTAGGCATTTGTTGTAGATTCACAAGTTTGTGTAGACCTACCTTTAAAATAATTTCCGTGAAAAGTGTCTTATACCGAGGGCCAGTCATCAGGTACAGGCTTGGACTGGCCCACAGGAGAGCAAAAGAATCCTCCGGTGGGCCACCACCCTCTTATATGAGCAGCACTTGGCACTATATACTTGAATCACTATGTACAGACAAAGGCAGCATCTTATTCATGTAACAATTGACCCAGTTCATTGTTATATAAATCTGTGATTGAGGATAATGTCACATTTGCACGAAGCTGAAAAGTGGGGCCCTGGAGTTGGTTACTGGTGGGCCCTTGGCACCCCAGTCAAATACTGCTTCTGTGTCCCGGTCTTCAGTCTTCTATCAGATAGTTTATTGTGTAGGAGATATACTATTTTAGTGTCCTTCCCCCATCACAGAGATCGGCCCCCATAACACTTATAATGTAACTTTGTAACAGGAGCTGACATTATGATATCACAATGGGTGGAGATATATGTGGTCTGCCGTCTGTAAATGGCGCCCCCATAATTCCTGGTTCTACTTGAGGAATATTGAGGGTAGTAATGATTACTCCCATCATTGTAACTGTGTAAAGAAAAAAAGTCAAGCTAAAAAAAACTCACATGACAATTTTTTTTTCTTTCTTTTTATTTTTTTATTGGAATAGCAATAAGCAACATTGTAATAAAAAATATTACTGGCCCCTTAAGAAATTAAACTATGATCACAATGACTCTCAGGTCAGGCCCCATAGAGACCACAGAGCTGGCCATGGTCATTGAGGACCGGCTGAGAGCCAATGGACCCAAAGATCCAGAGGAAGGCAAAGAAACCCCCTGGAGAGTCCTGCCTCAGAGGGGAAAAAAAATTCCTTCCTGACCCCATTACTGGCGATCGGATATTTCCCTGGATCACGTCTGTCCTGCTGCATATTGCTGTATATCTGCATGTATTATAAGCTCAGGAGAGCCAACCCTGGGGAGGAAAAGACAAATACACCCTGCTCAAGAGGAGCTTACAATCTAATATACAGGCTGCTCCTGAGGGCATACAGAATAATCTACACCCTGTCCTAGGAGCTTACAATCTAATATACAGTATACAGACTGCTCCTGAGGGCATGCAGAATAATCTACACTCTGTCCTAGGAGCTTACAATCTAATATACAATATACAGGCTGCTCCTGAGGGCATGCAGAATAATGTACACCCTATCCTAGGAGCTTACAATCTAATATACAATATACAGACTGCTCCTGAGGGCATGCAGAATAATGTACACCTTGTCCTAGGAGCTTACAATCTAATATACAATATACAGGCTGCTTCTGAGAGCATACAGAATAATGCACACCCTGTCCTAGGAGCTTACAATCTAATATACAATATACAGGCTGCTCCTGAGGGCATGCAGAATAATGTATGCCCTGTCCTAAGAGCTTACAATCTAATATACAATATACAGACTGCTCCTGAGGGCATACAGAATAATGTACACCCTGTCCTAGGAGCTTACACTCTAATATACAATATACAGGCTGCTCCTGAGGGCATGCAGAATAATGTACACCCTGTCCTAGGAACTTACAATCTAATATACAATATACAGGCTGCTCCTAAGGGCATACAGAATAATCTACACCCTGTCCTAGGAGCTTACAATCTAATATACAATATACAGGATGCTCCTGAGGGCATACAGAATAATGTACACCCTGTCCTAGGAGTTTACAATCTAATATACAATATACAGGCTGCTCCTGAGAGCATGCAGAATATTCTACACCCTGTCCTAGGAGCTTACAATCTAATATACAGACTGCTCCTAAGGGCATGCAGAATAATGCACACCTTGTCCTAGGAGCTTACAATCTAATATACAATATACAGGTTGCTCCTGAGGGCATACAGAATAATGTACACCCTGTCCTAGGAGCTTACAATCTAATATACTATATACAGACTGCTCCTGAGGGCATGCAGAGTAATGTACACCCTGTCCTAGGAGTTTACAATCTAATATACAATATACAGACTGCTCCTGAGGGCTTACAGAATAATGTACACCCTGTCCTAGGAGCTTACAATCTAATATACAATATACAGACTGCTCCTGAGGGCATGCAGAATAATGTACACCCTGTCCTAGGAGCTTACAATCTAATATACAATATACAGACTGCTCCTGAGGGCTTACAGAATAATGTACACCCTGTCCTAAGAGTTTACAATCTAATATACAATATACAGACTGCTCCTGAGGGCATACAGAATAATGTACACCCTGTCCTAGGAGTTTACAATCTAATATATAATATACAGACTGCTCCTGAGGGCATGCAGAATAATGTATGCCCTGTCCTAGGAGCTTACAATCTAATATACAGGCTGCTCCTGAGGGCATACCGAATAATATACACCCTGTCCTAGGAGCTTACAACCTAATATACAATATACAGGCTGCTCCTGAGGGCATGCAGAATAATGTACACCCTGTCCTAGGAGCTTACACTCTAATATACAATATCCAGGCTGCTCCTGAGGGCATACAGAATAATGTACACCCTGTCCTAGGAGTTTACAATCTAATATATAATATACAGACTGCTCCTGAGGGCATGCACAATAATGTACTCCCTGTCCTAGGAGTTTACAACCTCATATACAATATACAGGTTGCTCCTGAGAGGATGCAGAATAATGTACACCCTGTCCTAGGAGCTTACGCTCTAATATACAATATATAGGCTGCTCCTGAGGGCATGCAGAATAATGTACACCCTGTCCTTGGAGTTTACAATCTAATATATAATATACAGACTGCTCCTGAGGGCATGCAGAATAATGTACACCCTGTCCTAGGAGCTTACACTCTAATATACAATATACAGGCTGCTCCTGAGAGCATACAGAATAATCTACACCCTGTCCTAGGAGCTTACAATCTAATATACAATATACAGTCTGCTCCTGAGGGCATGCAGAATAATTTACACCCTGTCCTAGGAGTTTACAATCTAAAATACAATATACAGACTGCTCCTGAGGGCATACAGAATAATGTACACCCTGTCCTAGGAGTTTACAATCTAATATATAATATACAGACTGCTCCTGAATGCATACAGAATAATCTACACCCTGTCCTAGGAGCTTACAATCTAATATATAATATACAGGCTGCTCCTGAGGGCATACAGAATAATGTACACCCTGTCCTAGGAGCTTACAATCTAATATATAATATACAGACTGCTCCTGAGGGCATACAGAATAATCTACACCCTGTCCTAGGAGCTTACAATCTAATATATAATATACAGGCTGCTCCTGAGGGCATACAGAATAATGTACACCCTGTCCTAGGAGTTTACAACCTAATATACAATATACAGGTTGCTCCTGAGAGGATGCAGAATAATGTACACCCTGTCCTAGGAGCTTACACTCTAATATACAATATACAGGCTGCTCCTGAGGGCATACAAAATAATGTACACGCTGTCCTGGGAGCTTACACTCTAATATACAATATACAGGCTGCTCCTGAGTGCATACAGAATAATGTACACCCTGTCCTAGGAGCTTACACTCTAATATACAATATACAGGCTGCTCCTGAGAGCATACAGAATAATGTACACCCTGACCTAGGAGCTTACAATCTAATATACAATATACAGGCTGATCCTGAGGGCATACAGAATAATCTACACCCTGTCCTAGGAGCTTACAATCTAATATACAATATACAGGCTGCTCCTGAGGGCATACAGAATAATCTACACCCTGTCCTAGGAGCTTACAATCTAATATACAATATACAGACTGCTCCTGAGAGCATACAGAATAATGTACACCCTGTCCTAGGAGCTTACAATCTAATATATAATATACAGGTTGCTCCTGAGGGCATACAGAATAATGTACACCCTGTCCTAGGAGCTTACAATCTAATATACAATATACAGACTGCTCCTGAGAGCATACAGAATAATCTACACCCTGTCATAGGAGCTTACAATCTAATATACAATATACAGACTGCTCCTGAGAGCATACAGAATAATCTACACCCTGTCCTAGGAGCTTACAATCTAATATACAATATACAGACTGCTCCTGAGAGCATACAGAATAATCTACACCCTGTCCTAGGAGCTTACAATCTAATATACAATATACAGGCTGCTCCTGAGTGCATACAGAATAATGTACACCCTGTCCTAGGAGCTTACACTCTAATATACAATATACAGGCTGCTATTGAGTGCATACAGAATAATGTACACCCTGTCCTAGGAGCTTACACTCTAATATACAATATACAGGCTGCTCCTGAGAGCATACAGAATAATGTACACCCTGTCCTAGGAGCTTACAATCTAATATACAATATACAGGCTGCTCCTGAGGGCATACAGAATAATGTACACCCTGTCCTAGGAGCTTACAATCTAATATACAATATACAGACTGCTCCTGAGAGCATACAGAATAATCTACACCCTGTCATAGGAGCTTACAATCTAATATACAATATACAGGCTGCTCCTGAGAGCATACAGAATAATGCACACCCTGTCCTGGGAGCTTACACTCTAATATACAATATACAGGCAGCTTCTGAGTGCATACAGAATAATGTACACCCTGTCCTAGGAGCTTGCAATCTAATATACAATATACAGGCTGCTCCTGAGTGCATACAGAATAATGTACACCCTGTCCTAGGAGCTTACAATCTAATATACAATATACAGACTGCTCCTGAGAGCATACAGAATAATCTACACCCTGTCCTAGGAGCTTACAATCTAATATACAATATACAGGCTGCTCCTGAGTGCATACAGAATAATGTACACCCTGTCCTAGGAGCTTACACTCTAATATACAATATACAGGCTGCTCCTGAGTGCATACAGAATAATGTACACCCTGTCCTAGGAGCTTACACTCTAATATACAATATACAGGCTGCTCCTGAGAGCATACAGAATAATGTACACCCTGTCCTAGGAGCTTACAATCTAATATACAATATACAGGCTGCTCCTGAGGGCATACAGAATAATCTACACCCTGTCCTAGGAGCTTACAATCTAATATACAATATACAGGCTGCTCCTGAGGGCATACAGAATAATGTACACCCTGTCCTAGGAGCTTACAATCTAATATACAATATACAGGCTGCTCCTGAGAGCATACAGAATAATGTACACCCTGTCCTAGGAGCTTACAATCTAATATATAATATACAGGTTGCTCCTGAGGGCATACAGAATAATGTACACCCTGTCCTAGGAGCTTACATTCTAATATACAATATACAGACTACTCCTGAGAGCATACAGAATAATCTACACCCTGTCATAGGAGCTTACAATCTAATATACAATATACAGTCTGCTCCTGAGGGCATACAGAATAATGCACACCCTGCCTGGGAGCTTACACTCTAATATACAATATACAGGCTGCTCTTGAGTGCATACAGAATAATGTACACCCTGTCCTAGGAGCTTACAATCTAATATACAATATACAGGCTGCTCCTGAGGGCATACAGAATAATCTACACCCTGTCCTAGGAGCTTACAATCTAATATACAGGCTGCTCCTGAGGGCATACAGAATAATCTACACCCTGTCCTAGGAGCTTACAATCTAATATACAATATACAGGCTGCTCCTGAGAGCATACAGAATAATGTACACCCTGTCCTAGGAGCTTACAATCTAATATATAATATACAGGCTGCTCCTGAGGGCATACAGAATAATGTACACCCTGTCCTAGGAGCTTACAATCTAATATACAATATACAGACTGCTCCTGAGAGCATAGAGAATAATCTACACCCTGTCATAGGAGCTTACAATCTAATATACAATATACAGACTGCTCCTGAGAGCATACAGAATAATCTACACCATGTTCTGGGAGCTTACACTCTAATATACAATATACAGGCTGCTCCTGAGAGCATACAGAATAATGTACACCCTGTCCTGGGAGCTTACACTCTAATATACAATATACAGGCTGCTCCTGAGTGCATACAGAATAATCTACACCCTGTCCTAGGAGCTTACAATCTAATATACAATATACAGTCTGCTCCTGAGGGCATACAGAATAATCTACACCCTGTCCTAGGAGCTTACAATCTAATATACAATATACAGGCTGCTCCTGAGAGCATACAGAATAATGTACACCCTGTCCTAGGAGCTTGCAATCTAATATATAATATACAGGCTGCTCCTGAGGGCATACAGAATAATGTACACCCTGTCCTAGGAGCTTACAATCTAATATACAATATACAGACTGCTCCTGAGAGCATACAGAATAATCTACACCCTGTCCTAGGAGCTTACAATCTAATATACAATATACAGGCTGCTCCTGAGAGCATACAGAATAATGTACACCCTGTCCTAGGAGCTTACAATCTAATATACAATATACAGGCTGCTCCTGAGGGCATACAGAATAATCTACACCCTGTCCTAGGAGCTTACAATCTAATATACAATATACAGGCTGCTCCTGAGAGCATACAGAATAATGTACACCCTGTCCTAGGAGCTTACAATCTAATATACAATATACAGGCTGCTCCTGAGGGCATACAGAATAATCTACACCCTGTCCTAGGAGCTTACAATCTAATATACAATATACAGGCTGCTCCTGAGAGCATACAGAATAATGTACACCCTGTCCTAGGAGCTTACAATCTAATATACAATATACAGGCTGCTCCTGAGGGCATACAGAATAATCTACACCCTGTCCTAGGAGCTTACAATCTAATATACAATATACAGGCTGCTCCTGAGGGCATACAGAATAATGTACACCCTGTCCTAGGAGCTTACAATCTAATATACAATATCTGAAGGTAGTTTACTGAGGGGTAGCTGCGATGGAGCGGGGTCACAGGAGGCAGTGTTGCTGCTTCAGGAGGCTGGTGTCGGCGGGGCCTCGGCTCTCATAAGATGTAGGCGCCGCTGAGCAGAGTCCCCTTTCCTATTTATTGCTCTGCAGTGGGCTTTGGGAAAATGGACGCTGGAGGAGGCACATGCATCTCCCGAGATCTCAATCTGCGCATGAGTCACCTCCAGCAACCATTTTCCAAAGCCCTCTGCAGGGCAATCAGTAGGAAAGGGAACTCTGCTCACCACGCTGACATCTTATGAGAGCCCAAGGCCCGCAGCATCGCCCCACTCCTGCCGCTGATGGCCCCCTGAAGCAGCTGCCCTGCCTCCTGTGACCCCGCTCCACCGCTGCTGCCCCCCCTGTAACCTACCATTAAACTGACTATAAGAGGCACCACCATTTTATTTAAAAAAAAAAGATTTTCCACCCCAAAATTTGGGTTGTCCGGTGCCTCTTATAGTCCGCAAAATATGGTAATGGCAATGCAAGTCTATGGGTCTGTGAAAAAATTGAACCACACTTTGATGACATCTGAGTGTGGTCCGATTTCACCAACTGACAGAAGAGAGAAGGTGAGAAACCTTTTGTTTCTCATCTACACATCCGAGAAAAACTGATGCCACTCTGATCAAAGTCTGATCAGAGTCTGTAGCTCTATTACACCAGTTTCCGTTGCTTCAATTCTGCTCATGATATCCTGTGGTTCCAGTTCTGGTCCTCCTGCTGCCATCAAGCTACTATGTTCTCCGTTGTTTATGCTCGGCCATCCTGCTGCACCACCGTCATCTGTCCGTGCTTCATTCCAGCTGCTCATCTGAACTAGATGAGACATAATACCTATCATTACAAAAAAAAGAGGATTAAATTATAGATCCTACTTAAGGAATCATCCTGATACACAAGAGAGAGCACGTCACTCAGAGTTGTTTGCTGAGATTTTCTAGGGGTAAATGGTGCAGTTCTAAACTTCACCACAAACACCCCACAACTACACAATGTGTGAATGGGGCCTTAGTGTTCAGTGAAGAGCTGCCTACCTGGCCTGGTCTTCCTCAAGCTGCTGCCTTTGGGACACAAGATGGTTCAGGATTACAACTTTATACATTTTATACCAATTATGATGTCATGTGATATCTATGATGTCATGTGCCCTATGATGTCATGTGCCCTATGATGTCATATCCCCTGTGATGTTATATCCCCTGTGATGTCATACAAACTGCCACTGCTGTGTTATGTATCAAGTTTCCAACATCAAGGAAGAGTTGAATTAATAAAACAAAATCACAGGCTGCAACTAACCACCAGCTAGTGATGGGCGAGTATGAATTGTTAATCCTTTCAGCGAGCACGCTCGGGTGCTCGCCGAGTATTTGTGGCATGCTCGGCATCAATGTAAGTGTCGCCACAGCTGCATGTGTCACATCTGTTATACACCTGTGACACATGCAGGGATTTCCTAACAAACAGCAATCACTTCATGTATCACAGGTGTATAACAGATGTGACACATGCAGCCGCAGCGACACTTACATTGATGCTGAGCAAATACTCAGCCAGTACCCGAGCGTGCTCGCCGAAAGGGTTAACAATTCATACTCGCTCATCACTACCACCAGCCTCATTTTTAATTGAGTCATGACACACGTTATAACCTAAACATTTCCACCTTTTTATTCTAATCTGTATCACCTACTGTTCTATGAACTACACTGGCTTACTAAAGCATCCAAATGTGCAGATTTTCCTTGGAATGTGATCAATAACATTTTTTTTTTAAATCATAGAATCATAATAACAATCACAGCACAGACACAGGATCCAGCACCATTTGCTGAGAATTTCAGGTGAATGATGTCGTTCTGAATCCTACTACTAACCCCCCATCTATACAATGTATGAGTGAGGATG
The DNA here is from genome assembly GCF_046119375.1 of Phyllobates terribilis. NCBI lineage: Eukaryota > Metazoa > Chordata > Amphibia > Anura > Dendrobatidae > Phyllobates > Phyllobates terribilis. Next base: position 458,895,982 of record NW_027362761.1, on the reverse strand, counting down.
TAAGTGAAGAGTTCCTTACCTGGACTTGTTCCCTTCAAGCTGTCCGGCTCTAATGAAACAAGATGGCTCAGCTGTTACACTTTGTACATTCCATACCAATTGTGATGTCACACATGTCTATGATGTTTATGTGCTGTGTGATGTCACCAAAACTGCCTGTTTAACCCCTTCAAACCCAATGACATACTTTGATTTTGTGAACAGGTTATTTGTATGCAATGGCTCATACAGTGAAGGGACAATAGTAATAATCTAAAACTATAACTATAGGGACACACACACATATACATATATATATATGTATATATATATATATATATATATATATATATATATACAGTACAGACCAAAAGTTTGGACACACCTTCTCATTTAAAGATTTTTCTGTATTTTCATGACTATGAAAATTGTACATTCACACTGAAGGCATCAAAACTATAAATTAACACATGTGGAATTATATACTTAACAAAAAAGTGTGAAACAACTGAAACTATGTCTTATATTCTGGGTTCTTCAAAGTAGCCACCTTTTGCTTTGACGACTGCTTTGCACACTCAAGAAATCCCACTTTTTAAACCTGACAGGGACACCTGTGAAGTGAAAACCATTTCTGGTGACTACTTCTTGAAGATCATCAAGAGAATGCCAAGAGTGTGCAAAGCAGTCATCAAAGCAAAAGATGGCTACTTTGAAGAACCTAGAATATAAGACATATTTTTAGTTGTTTCACACTTTTTTGTTAAGTATATAATTCCACATGTGTTAATTCATAGTTTTGATGCCTTCAGTGTGAATGTACAATTTTCAAAGTCATGAAAATACTGAAAAATCTTTAAATGAGAAGGTGTGTCCAAACTTTTGGTTTGTACTGTATATATATATATATATATATATATATATATATATATATACATATACATACAGTATATAGTTCATGAAAAATTAGAATAGCACCATCTAGCTACTCACAACCGGGTGCCAAGCCTCCAAACAAATGTCCAATTTGTTCCACATATAGATCCAAAATAATGAAGACATCACACCATCCAGAAAGAAGTTCTTCAAAAAAAGGGATTTATTCAGCCTCAATGGCAACGTTTTGGTTCAAAGAACCTTTCTCAAGCAAGGATTGTTCCAGTGGGCCCATGTGCTGGCACTGTCAGTTGTCTACAGACTACAGCTACAGGCACAGTGGTGATAAAATACCGGCTGATCAGAACAGTGTTATAAGGGGGACATTATAACACTGTCCTGGTATAATGTCCGCCATCCTGATATAATATCCTCCATCCTGATATGTCATCTATCCTGGTATACTGTCCGTCATCCTGGTATACTGTCCGTCATCCTGGTATAATGTCCTCCATCCTGATATAATGTCCTCCATCCTGGTATAATGTCCTCCATCCTGATATAATGTCCACCATCCTAGTATAATGTCTGCCATCCTGGTATAATGTCCGCCATCCTGATTTAATGTCCTCCATCTTGGTATAATGTCCTCCATCCTGGTATAATGTCCTCCATCCTGGCACAATGTCCTCTATCCTGATACAATGTCCTCCATCCTGGTACAATGTCCTCCATCCTGGTACAATGTCCTCCATCCTGGTACAATGTCCTCCATCCTGGTATAATGTCCTTCATCCTGGTATAATGTCTGCCATCCTGATATAATGTTTTCCATTCTGATATAAAGTCCTCCATCCTGATATAATGTCCTCCATCCTGATATAATGTCCTCCATCCTGATATAATGTCCGCCATCCTGATATAATGTCCGCCATCTTGATATAATGTCCGCCATCTTGATATAATATCCGCCATCCTGGTATAATGTCCTCCCTCCTGGTATAATGTCCACCCTTCTGGTATAATGTCCTCCATCCTGGTATAATGTCCTCCATCCTGGTATAATGTCCGCCACCCTGGTATAATGTCACCCATCCTGGTATAATGTCCGACATCCTGGTATAATGTCCGCCTTCCTGGTATAATGTCCATCATCCTGGTATAATGTCACCCATCCTGGTATAATATCCCCCATCCTGGTATAATGTTCGCCATCCTGGTATAATGTCCTCCATCCTGGTATAATGTCCTCCATCCTGGTATAATGTCCTCCATCCTGGTATAATGTCCGCCATCCTGGTATAATGTCCGCCATCCTGGTATAATGTCCTCCATCCTGGTATAATGTCCGCCATCCTGGTATAATGTCCGCCATCCTGGTATAATGTCCGCCATCCTGGTATAATGTCCTCCATCCTGGTATAATGTCCTCCATCAGGTATAATGTCCTCCATCCTCTTATAATGTCCGCCATTCTGGTATAATCTTCGCCATCCTGGTATAATGTTCTCCCAGCCGGGAGCTGACTTCTGCGGCCCGCCAAGGGCAGCGCACGATGTCACTGCCATGTGCAACCCATCATTGGCAAGCTGACATCTGCTGCCAGCCTCTGATTGGCTGGCAGCGTGTATTGCAGTGCAGGGAGCCGGTGGGTTTCTGCGTCACAATACATTTCAGCAGAATGTGCATCAGAGGACGCAGATCCAGGTGAAATTGGTGTCGGCAGGCCAAGCTCCAGCATGGGTCTGGTCCTGGTTGCACCATCTGTGACCGCGATCATTACGCCCCTGCCTATTTTATATGTTTTAATATAACAGTATTGCAGCATATAGTGGAAATAATGATCTCATATGAATCCAGCCTAATGCTGGATTTCACAGGAGTATCAAGATGGGGGCGCACAGCTGAATGGTAACCATACCGGCACATGCCTGCTGTATGTTGCGTGTAAAGTGGGCTCCACTCCTGTGCCAACTCCACACATGTAGATCTTGCTGTGCACGTACTGGTACTGTATGTTCATCTGTGCCAAGGATTAATATTTTGAATTGATTTTATGTATGTGCATGGGGAGAGGAGCGCCCTTATCCCGGCACTGGCTGTCTTAAAAATGGCACGGAACAAATGCATTTATATTACAACCTTTTTTACATGCATGCAAAGTTGCAATTTGTACAAAATTATATAACTGTGCAACATTTGACACACTGGACGCCAGCTCTTTTTTCAACATCGAGAAGTGTACTACCATGCTTAAAATGTTGTGCTAAATAATTTGCCCCAAATTTATCAATTTGGACGAAATTTGATAAATATGAAATAATGGAGTTGAAGTGTGTACACAAGATTTGGCTCAAATTACACTATTTTTGATAAATGTGAACTATTGTGTTTTTATGTTACACCACAATATTAACACATTTTACTACACAATTGGTGGTCTTGTATTATTTCTATGTAGCTACTTAGTGGACCCCAGGAATGATTTTCTCCGATGCTGACCAGGTACAGACCATTTTTGCTTTTATTTTATTTCTTCTGCTACCCTCATATTTTTTTATGAAACCACTGTACAGTTCCTGCAATATAGGACTTTTTTATGGTTTTTACAATGGGGTGTGGCTCACAGGATTCTCCGCAGGCGTGTCTTTAGGCTGCTCTGCATAAATTAGCATATTGGGTGCACTAAATAAAAAAAGCCCATATCTCTGGAATCATAAAATGGATTTAAAAAAAAAAAAGAAAAATAGAATAGAAAACTAAATACAAAACTAAAACGTGCCACTTTTGACCCACTGACAGGTTTTCTTTACAGGGCTTATGCCATCAGTGCAATGTCTTTATGGTCAGGCATTAACTTAAGGAATGCAAATTGCCGGATGGTCCTTTTACGACATTTATGTATGTCCATATACTTAACATTTATGTAAAAGCTGCCTTTGGCAGAGCTCATTAACTTAATGTGTGAATAATCAGTATACATTACAGTGTTAAAGGGACTGTCCAGGACTTTAAAACAATGTATAGGAGTAAGAAATGCGCTAAAACAGAAAATGAGCTGGTTGTCCTCACCAGACTTAATTTCCTTTGCTGCAGTGATCACCGGCCATACATTACATGCGCATGACCTCTGCAGTAAGTCACTATTCTGAGACTAGTAATTGACTGCAGCGGTTCCAATCTGTATGTCATCACTGTAGTAAAGTAAGTAAAGGCCTGCAATGGGACAGGGAACGTGGAAGGGGTGGTGAATTTGATAGGTGAGTGATTTTTATTATGCAATTCTCTGATCATCTGCAGAAGGTGTAACTACTGCATTTTGAATCCCATCCATTCGCTGCATTTATTAATATGCTTATATGTCATATTACATATGAAATAATCAGTGCCTGGGATATATATATATAGTCCGTGTGGGCTTCCTACTTTCTCCATCAGCTTTCATGACAGCTTTTCATTGTAGTTAATCATAGCTGAGAGGCAGAAAGAGGATGTCTGCCTCAATTATATCTGAATTTGGTTCCAGTTTTTTTTACTTTTTTTAGTTTCTTATAGCAAAAAACAACAAAGTTAAGATTAAGATAAAAAATTACCCATGAACATAAAAAATGTATATTTTATACAATTTTTTCAGCTCATGTGACCAGAGTTAAAACTGCACATGTAATATATATTTTATTGGAAAAAAAAATGAAAACGGCAGCGGTTACTCTGCCACCAGGTTTTTGCTACCTCATCTGAAAGCTACATTATGTAAGGGCAGAGACCCTGATTCCAGTGATGTGTCACTTTCTGGGCTGCTTGCTTCAGTTTTGATAAATTCCATGTTTTATCTGCTGCAGATCTATCAGTTCTCTGAATGCTGAGCTCTGTATAACCCTGTCCACACCACTGATTGGCAGCTTGCTGTGTACACTGTGCATAGGCAGAAAGCTGTCAATCAGTGGTGGGGGCGGGGTTATACAGAGTTCATGAATATGGAAGACTACATGGTCACTGGAATCAGGGTCTCTGTCTCTACATTATGCTGCTCTCACTAATTTGCCATTAATGGAAACACATAATGAATTCAGTGACCTGTTAGGTGTAACTGCATTGTTGATGAAGTCTTGTCCCTACACTGTAACATCTTTATTAATGGCACCTTCGTTCTGTTGTAGATCTCATTTCTGGCCTCGGCTTACATTAGCCCTGAACTCTCCAATGAAAGCTGTGCAGGTTTAGCGTCTATCACACATTATTTCTACCTCTGTCAGTTCGTCTGGATGCTTATTCAGGTGAGTGAATATCCTCTGTCGAAACTAGACCCTGTTTTATTTTTGACTGCAAACATCATGGAAAGAAAAGTGTTTGATGCATAGCTTATGTTGTCAATTAGTGTCATTGTTGTCAGCATGCGAATCTTCCTATAAGTATACCTGGCCGTCAGATATTCAAGTATAATACATATGAATGCGCTGCTATAAGACTGAAATAAATGCACAAAGAACGTGGGGTTGGGCAAATGAGACAGTACAATTAGAGGGGGCAGTATTAGGCACAATGAGTAATTTTTGTGCGTTTTTGATGTTGTAAAAGTTCTACACCAAATACCTAAATTACATGATTTTTTTTTTACTGTGTTTCCACTGCAGAAATGCAATAAAAATGCATTGTGCGCTTTTTCATGTGGATTTTATAATCTCATCCAAATCTATGGGGAAAATCTGCAAATAAAAGAAGAATCGCAAGGGAAATTGACATGTTGTGAATTTAAAAAATTCTCCGCAGGTCAATTTCTGCTGTGTTGAAAAAAAGCACAATGGGCATGAAATGTACCTAAATCCCATTCACTTTGCTGGAAATGTAATATGCAAGGGAAAAACGCATCAAATACTCATTATGGGAACTTAGCGTTAGGCTGGAATCACACTAGCGTATTGCATCGGATGCGATATACTAATGAAACACGGCTCCAGCCCTGCTGCGAGTGTGAGTGTGAGTGTCAGTGCTCTTTGCTCCGATTCTCTAGCATCAGAGGATCACAGCACAGGTCCGGAGGAGACAGTGAAAGTAATTTCTCCATCTCCTCCATTGCCTGTCTCGCAAGTGACTCCAAGTCTTTATTACAAAAGCACTATACTTGTATACTCTGTAAAGGGAAAAATGATACATTTATTGTAGCTCATATCTACCTGACTAATATTTCGATTGGGTGGCATATGGACTTCTATACTCAGAAATATCCCATGGCAGCTCCTAGGTGGTACTTTTTTGGAATAAAGTTTCTTAAACTTCAGTAGCTTATAATAGTTTTAATTCTACACATAATATATTTGCTGTTAAATGGTATCTCACCTTGTAAGGTGGAACGTAGCTAAGACCGTTTCAATCAGAGCCTGACTTTATAAGGTTTGATGCTGCAGAATATTGTTTATGAATGTATTACGTTTGCAGACATTTTCTATAAGCATGAAGACATCTTTCTACAGGCCTGCGAAGCATGAGACAAAGTTTTCAATATAAAAAAGGAGCTGCATGAAAATGGTATACTGCTTTGGATTTTATAATCACTATGCAGTTCCACAAAATTCTTCTGAAATACACAGACACATGATGAAGTTTAGTCTTGATGTGTTCAGATCTAGTTCAAAGGGGTTTTCTATCTTTCAGGAAATGAAGCTGAAAACTTTTGTAATTTGTCTAATACACTTTGTATATCAATTCCTCACAGTTTCCAAGATCTCTAGGGATTGTCCGGCCTCCTGGTAAAAGTCTGTAGTGACTCAATGTGACTGCAGACCTCTGAATTCTCCAGTATTGCTGATTACTGCTGGCAATTTGCATACATTTTTTCACATTCCGACTACCAGTGCTCAGCCTCGCTCAACACAAGTGAATTGTGTGAGGCCGAGCACATCTAGTCGGGATATGCCTGGATGGACGTATGGAAATCGCATACTTGCGATTGCCAGCAATACAAGATTTGCACACTGTAGAGGTTCATGCTCTTGGGTAGCCGCTTTGATTCACGTGGCACAGGGTTTTATATCAAAACAGCATGTAGTTTATTGTCCATCATAAACTTTATAGCTCCAAAATGAAAACAGCCTTCTACAAGCAGAATGAAACAATATAAATGTAGCAGCCTCACCAACCTCAGTATTCCCAGCAGCAGCTCATACTTGTATTAAACATGATCACCAAACAAACACCTCTCTGTTTGGCTCCAGCACACCTCTCTTTACAGAGCAGACTAACCAGCAGCTCTGCCTTTCTCCAGTCTCAACACAGTCCAAACTGCTGAGCTAACCCAGCTGCTGTTAATAGGCCTGTAAACCTCAGACTGGATCGTAGGATGAACTTTTCCCAGCCAGGTTCTTTTGGTTACTCAAAAAACCCAGAGACGAAATATAGTCACAATAAACCCTGTCAGTAACCTAATATTACTATTACAGCTTACATTATTAACACATATCTACCATCAGGACCTTACCTTCTGGTTTCCTACAATACGTATGACCAACACATAACTAGGATACTTTCCTACTCAATGACTGCAAGCAGATATTTTGAAGAACACAAGGAATTGAAAATACATTATAAAATGGCATAACATGACATTATGCAGTGAATTAGATTTATTTAACCAGTTTTGAACTTTGCCATTTTTATGGTTGGTATATTTTAGGAAAATTAACATGCCATCTATTGGTCCCAATTTGGTCACCCTGAAAATAAATATACTGACCATAATATTATGAATACATAGTGTCGTCGCCACATAATGTGAGATGTTCTGAGACATTGTGCCTTTTCCAAATTAAATAGTAAAATCCAAATACGTGCACGGAAGAACCACGCTGATACTTTGAGCATCAAGGCAGATCTCTCTTTATTACATCATACAGTAGCTCAGTATTTATATAGACATTTCTCGGATATACATTGGAGCACTATAATTGGCTCAAATTATCTCTACATATGTGCTGGCATTAGTATACATACATCTCATTGGCTAAAGTTAATACTGTCTACACCCAGCTGAAGAGTTTAGGTGTGGTACCTCTTACTTTACTTTGCTATGTGCTATCTCTACGTCCCGTTAGACAAAGAAATTCCTGAAACTCCTTATCACAAAACATGCATACTGGCTCTGAGTCCATTTCACAGAAGAGGAGATGCATGTAAAATGACCAAAATGGAGTCAAGATAGATAAATAAATCCTGTTCTTACAATAGTGACAATTCAAGGTCAGGTGTGGAGAATAACCTATATGGGATTCTAAAACTTTTTTTTATTATATTAAGATTATAGAGTTTTAAAAAACTTGATGTACTGTAGATGAGGCTAAACAGAATAAGAAAAAGAAAGTATAAATAAATAAGTACCCTCACTTATCTTCCCTTCCTTTGAGGTCCACACTGTCAGACTCTACCGGCCCTTCTCCCTGCGAGTGGTGGTTGTGTATCGTCCTCCGGGCCCCTCCCGTCAGTTCTTGGATCACTTTGCCACCTGGCTTCCTCACTTTCTATCCTGTGACATCCCAGCCCTCATCATGGGTTGCTTCAACATCCCCATCAGTAACCCACTCTCTCCATCTGCCTCCCACCCTTTATCTCTAACCTCCTCCTTCGGCCTTTCACAGCTTACTAACTCCTCTCCTGCTCTCTGACCACAATCTCCGTCAGTAACTGTCGATCCACTCAGGACACCCCCACTTACCTTTGACTCTGCAAAAACACTGACTGTCGCACTGATTCATTCTCGTCTGGACTACTGCAACTCTCTACTAATCGGTCTCCCTCTTACTAAACTCTCCCGTCTCCAATCTGTCCTAAATGCAGCAGCCAGGATCATATTCCTCGCCAACTGCTACACCGATGACTCTTCCCTGTGCCAGTCATTGCACTGGTTACCCATCCGCTAAAGAGTTCAATATAAACTCCTCACCCTCACCCACAAAGCTCTCCACGCTTCAACACCGCCCTACATCTCCTCTCTCATCTCAGTCTACCTCCCTACCCGTGCCCTCCGTTCTGCTAATGACATAAGATTAACATCCTCAATAATCCGGACCTCCCACTCCCGTCTCCAAAACATCTCACGTGCTGCACCAATTCTTTGGAATGCACTACCCAGGACTCTTCGATTAATCCCCAATACCCACAGTTTTAAGCGTGCCCTAAAAACGCATTTCTTTACACTGGCCTATCACCTCATCTATCTAACTACCCATTTTTCCCCCCATACAAAACTTCCTTCCAAATCAGGTTCCCCGTATCTTCTGTTAACACACCCCATCACTTAGACTACTGTGTCTGTACTTGTTCAAATACTAGTTGGTGACTGGTTCATTTAGCACTATGTGATTACCCTTTTTTTTTTTACATTGATGGCTGACCGTACAATACAAGCAATTGTTACCATCCACCTTTTGTGTCTCTCCTATTTCCTCATAGATTGTAAGATTGCGTGCAGGGTCCTCTCTCCTCCTGGTATCTGTTGATTTATGTGATTATTGTTATTCTGTAATGTCTTTTACTGTCTGTGCAAGTCCCCTCTAAAATGTAAAGCGCTGCATAATATGTTGGCGCTATAGAAATAAAAATTATTATTATTATTAAGTATATAACAATGACTTTTTAATAAATTATTATTTATTTTATTGTGCCCTGATTCCAGTGCACTGTACATGAAAAAAACTGTGATTACATAACAATAATTTATCAATTTATAGCAGGGAACAAATCAAGCATAACCAAACATGTCTAAGTGACTGACAGCTACAATGGTAAAAGGACCAATCTCACAAGGTCACATGGAAGGAATCCACAAGCTCAGACCAAAGTAGTTTGCAGAATGAAAAGACTATTGTTCCAAACCCCTTTGGCAATTCTTGATATTTGACTTACTGGAAATCATTGACGCTCCTTAGATTTGGATGGCTTTTCCTTTAGCATGATTTGTTAGCAATCTCTGGCAGAGAAAATCTCTGAGCACTGCTGAAAGGGCGTGGGTGGTTTATAGCATTGGAAATTGGTGCAGGTCTGAGCCCACATACTCTGCACATCTTGCGACTTGTATCTATGACATAATTGAAAATTATATTTTGGTGGATTTTATGTATAGCCTAAATGCCCTTCACTAAGAGACCTGCTCACAGGACCAATACTATCAGATCTGTTATATTGATCAGTTATGGTGACAAGCATTTTGAGTAAAGGCCCCCATACACATTAGAAGAAAGTTGTCTGAAGCCACGTTTTTAGTACTACTGGCTGACCATCAGATAACCGTGTGGTCCTCCCTGCTCTTTTGAGAAGGATTGGACAGTTGGAATAACTCTTGTTTTCAGGAGAGATAAACTGGTGCCAGAGGTGTCTAGCAGCAGTTTCTCCTCTCTCCCCGTTGAAAATACATGAACACCCATCCTTATCCCGAGTGCTCTTATGTATGGAGGAGTCTTGAGAAATAGGCGTTTGCTTAATGAACATTGTCTATATCATGTCTATGGTCAGCTTGAAACTGATCACTTGGCCAGTCCTATCCTCCATTACTGCGAAATCAGCAAATTGTTATGTAAAAGAGGATGAAGCACTATTGTAGATCTGAAGCCTCTGTCACTCCACCTCTATTCCTTGCCCAGTGCCACCTCCTCCTGCTTATTATCATTTATTATGCATTGTTTATATAGAACCATCATAATCCACAGCGCTTTACAGACATTATCATCACAGTCCCCATTGGGGCTCACAATCTACATTCCCTATCAGTATGTCTTTGGAATGTGGTAGGAAACCAGAGAACCCAGAGGAAACCCACATAAACATGGGAAGAACATACAAACTCCTTACAGATGTTGTCCTTGATGGGATTTGAACCAAGGACTCCAGCGCTGCAAAGCAACAATGCTAACCACTGAGCTACCTGTTAGCTTTTATGCTGTGTGACTTCAGGCAATGGAGCCTTCAGTCAAGCTGGAGGAGGCAGTACTGGATGGGTGGTAGAGCTGGAGTGACCGAGGCTTCAGATCTAATGTAGTCATTTGCATATCAATTCAAACGCTGGTTTCTCAGTAACAGAACAGACTGGCCATGTAAAGTTATTGCTGGATGTCTCTTTAAAAGAGCTACATGTACATATAAATAGTTTCTGGGGTGAAATCGTGCTGATAGATTCCCTCTAACAGCTGCTGGAACAGTGCCTTTATAAGGGAGTAGCAGGAGAAATGTAGTAGTGTGGGGTTTTCCTGACGGGATGTTGATAGGAACGATTTAAGTAAGGCTGTGTTCATATCACATTTGTGATGCATGTATGGGTGTGTATGCCAGGAAAGCTCCCGACCTATTCTCTAAAAGGGTCCATAGACGTAAATTAGCCCAAAGGAGGAAAACATAGTATCCTGAAGGCCTTTCGCCCATATACAGTATATTGATAAAAAATAAATGACATGAAATAGTAGTCTATGCAATTCCATATAATGTTATAAAGTAAAAAAAAAACATATTCCACATGGTACATATTGTACTGTATATAACAAACAAATGTGGCCTATGACCAGGACCTTATAAAGTGAAAATTCGATAATTAAGTGGATGGGAATGATTAACACTTAATATGAATCAGAGTTTTGTGTTCTTGTGTCACTTCCGATCTTCCCATGCTTACCCAGAGCTCCCCTTGAATATACAGTACATCCTCTGAGCGTAGATCCCGTCTTCTTTCTTAAAGGATCAGAGTACAGTAGTGGAAAAATTAAACCGTAAAATAAGCCTGTTCTGTGTAGAATTATTTACAGGTGCATGACACAATACGGTAACAGCCACTGAGACCACCCGGGCATTAAAGGTTGTCCGGTACTTTTAAAAAAATAGCCGTGTGTTTTAATGATACATACAAGCTTCTTTCTAATTACCTTGCGCTGCTGATACTGCCTGTGAGCGGCGCTATCGGTGGTCGCTCACAGGCAGCATGTGACCCCCGGCTGCAGCCGGCGCTGACATCCTCTGACGTCACGACAAGTCCAGCCAAGGGTCCCCCTTCCACTTTCCACCAGTGGCTGCTGTGTTGTGGGCGGGGTTATTCCCCTGCGTCACACCCAGCATCCCCCACGCGCTCTCCTTGTCCTCGTTCACTGGGAAAGTGCGCGGTGGATGCTGGGTTTGATGCAGGGGAATAACCCCGCCTACAACCCAGCAGCCACTGCGGGGACCCCAGCGCTGTGTCACACCTCACTTGTCGTGTCGTGGCGGTGGGGTCATGTGCTGCCTGTGAGCTGCCACCGATAGCGCCACTCACAGGCAGTATCAGCAGCGCAAGGTAATTAGAAAGAAGCTTGTATGTATCATTAAAACACACTGCCATTTTTTTTAAAAGCACCGGACAACCCCTTTAACAATTAGCCAGTATTACAAAATGAATTTCTAATAATACAGTGGGAAGCCGCTATGACTTACACTGTGTGCAGAATTATTAGGCAAGTTGTATTTTAGAGGATTATTTTTATTATTGATCAACAACTATGTTCTCAATCAACCCAAAAGACTCATAAATATCCAAGCTTAATATTTTTGGAAATTGGAGTGTTTTTTTTTTTTAGATTTGGCTATCTTAGGATATCTGTTTGTGCAGGTAACTATTACTGTCCCGAATTATTAGGCAACTTAATAAAAAACAAATATAATCCCATCTCACTTGTTTATTTTCATCAGGTAAACCAATATCAGTGCACAAAACTTAGAAATAAACATTTCTGACATGCAAAAACTAAAACCCAAAAAATTACTGATCATTATAGCCACCTTTCTTTATAATGACACTCAACAGCCTTCCATCCATAAATTCTGTCAGTTGCTTGATCTGTTTTCAATCAACATTGCGTGCAGCAGCCACCACAGCCTTCCAGACACTGTTCCGAGAGGTGTACTGTTTTCCCTCCCTGTAGATCTCACATTTTATGATGGACCACAGGTTCTTTATGGGGTTCAGATCAGGTGAACAAGGGGCCCATGTCATTATTTTTTCTTCTTTTAGACCTTTACTGGCCAGCCACGCTGTGGAGTAGTTGTATGCATGTGATGGAGCATTGTCCTGCATGAAAAATCATGTTTTTCTTGAACGATACCGACTTCTTCCTGTACCACTTCTTGAAGAGGTTGTCTTCCAGAAACTGGCAGTAGGTCTAGGAGTTGAGCTTCACTCCATCCTCAACCCGAAAAGGTCCCACAAGTTCATCTTTGATGATACCAGCCCATACCAGTACCCCACCTCCACCTTGCTGGCGTCTGAGTCAGAGTGGAGCTCTCTGCCCTTTACTGATCCAGCCTCTGGCCCATCCATCTGGCCCATCAAGAGTCACTCTCATTTCATCAGTCCATAAAACCTTTGAAAAATCAATCTTTTGATATTTCTTGGCCCATTCTTGACGTTTTATCTTATGTTTCTTGCTCAAAGGTGGTTGTTTTTCAGCCTTCCTTACCTTGGCCATGTCCCTTAGTATCGCACAGCTTGTGCTTTTTGATACTCCAGTAACATTGCAGCTCTGATATATGGCAACACTGGTGGCGAATGGCATCTTGGCAGCTTCACGCTTGATTTTCCTCAATTTATGGGCAGCTATTTTGCGCCTTTTTTGGCCAACACGCTTCTTGCGACCCTGTTGGCTATTTGCCATGAAACGCTTGATTGTTTGGTGATCACGCTTCAAAAGTTTGGAAATTTCAAGACTGCTGCATCCCTCTGCAAGACATCTCACAATTTTGGACTTTTCAGAGCCCGTCAAATCTCTCTTTTCACCCATTTTGCCAAAGGAAAGGAAGTTGCCTAATAATTAAGCACACCTTATATAGGGTGTTGATGTCATTAGTCAACACCCCTCCTCATTACAGAGATGCACATCACCAGATTTACTTAATTGGTAGTTGGCTCTCAAGCCTTTGCAGCTTGGAGTAGGACAACATGTATAAAAAGTATCAAAGTGATCAAAATACTCATTTGCCTAATAATTCTGCACGCAGTGTATATGAAGTGACCACACACTGAACACTTTATGCTAATCCTGATTGCTAATAGAAGTTATCATTATAGTTTTTTTTTACCATATTATAGTGTTGTCTTTCCATCTTTCCAAAAAGGAAAATATTGTAACTGTGCTTATATCTGCGCTGTCACACCAGTAGTGCAGCTGCTAAGTAGCAGAGTAATAAATTCCACTTCTAAGAACATTATATTTGCACAAACTGTCATTTCTGTATACAGTGATCTAAGCCAGTCACACGACATTGCCATTAGCGGGTCACTCAGAGTTTACCCTGATAACTCGTATTCATTAATGAAACGCTCACTTTACAAAACTCACTTGCAATTAGTTCATAGCTTACAAAATTCTGGGTTGAAATGTTGGTAAACTTAGATCAAAAGGGACATTGAAAAGCATGCAAAGAAAGACAAAGAGTGAAGGTTAGAGAGAACTACCCAGTTCTGAGAAAAATCCAAGAAGTGACAATGGATGAAATGATTGAACTTTTGTCAAACACATCATTAGTCAGTCAGGTTTTTCTCAGCATTACACAGACTTACATTTTACCTTTTATTTTACCAGAGTGAGCTCAAAAGTCACATCTAGATACCAGCTATAAAGGGGTGGATGATTGCATAAAGAATCTTAATGTTAATGGGAGCTTTGTGCTCAGAGCTTCAGACTTATTAGTTTGTTTATTTCGTGATTTTGGCAAGTTGCTGGTCCATGGAGTAAAATGTAAGAATCGATTTACCTGTTTTTCTCGCAAATGTGTAGCCCTTTCCTAAAGGGTTCTTAGGGCTTCGTAATACATACTGTACGGAGCCAGAAGTAGCCAAACCTCACAGAAGAGAAGTTATAGCTGAACTGGTGAGGTGGATTCTGTAAGCTGTAGGTCAGGATGAGAAACATGGACTGGAAGTGATGGCGCAGCAGAGCAGGATTTACCGGAAAGCATGCAGGTTATAGAGGTCAGCGGCATATGTAGTACATAGAAATCCTAATTGAGCCCTCCCCACAAAAAATATATATATATTCGGTGTGGTGACAGAAGAGCCTAGTTCACAATTTTGCAGCCCTTGCAAAGTAGTTTTGCTCCTATTGAAGCCTCTTAGTGTTCGTGCACACTAACATATACATATCATGTCCCCCATAAAGTAAGATGCCCCCCAAACAAAGTATGATACCCCAACAGTAAATTCTTACACATTACTCTCCCCACGCACAGTATGATCACCCTATAGTACTCCCTCTGCAAAGTATGACAGCTCCACAGCTACCCTAACACAGTATGATGCCCCTAAAGTGACCCCAATACAGTATTATGGTCCCCATAGTCCCCACGCACAGTGTGATGGCCCCAACATAGCCCTCCACACGATAAACTGTCCCCCATATAGCCCTCCATCCAGGATGCAGATACAGTTGAAAATGTGATGCCTGGTGGTGGGGGCCCAGTGGTGGCACCAGGTCTTCCCCGACACACAGGCCCCCTAGTGGCCACATGGTCTGTCGCTATTTGTGGTACGCCACTGGCAGTATGACAGTTAGATCTGCAAAACAGGAAACATCAAAAGAAACTGAGTCAGGTGTGCAGATATACACGGAAACATTAGATCACAGAACACAGTCAATCTGGGATTTGCAGCAGACAAAGGGTTAATAGCTGAGACTTATGCAATCAGCAAACAAGTGGTTAACTGCTGTACAGCAGTGATGAATAGGCAAACTTAATACTTGCTTGCAGAGAAGATTACACACTGTAGCAGACTTTTAAGTGTAAAATGCAAGGTTTTAGAAGAAAAGAGTTAATTATTAAGCACCTGCTGTAGCAGAGTTGTACCAGTATCAGCAGAGATGAGTTCTGTATTAGATACCTGCAGAATTGAGAGTACAATAGTATCAGGACTCACAGGTCTGAGCTAGGACGTATGTGTCGATAGCTGGATAGCAAGGTGGAATTTTCAGAAGAGATGATTAGATAGCTGAGATAAGTAGATAATGATGCAAACTCTTGTAGTACATGTGGTAACAGCATGCTTTGCTTATTGAATACTCAAACAGCACATTGCTGTCTGATTCTGCCTCAAAAGGCCTTAGGAGATGATGTCAAAGGTTTTGACTGGTTACCACTGTATCCTAACACGGAATTGCACAAAGGAAAATGGCCATAGGGGAAGGAACTAAGAGATAAGCCAAGTGCAGATAAGTAATGAATGAAATGGTTAGCTCTGGTCTTATCCTCCTCCTCCTGCTGCTTACATAACACACACAAATTTCATCTTACAATGCTTCTTTATAACTTCATACAGCATAAAATTAGATAACAGCTCAGGTATTCCTATTAAATAGCTGCACTCTCCCAGTCTGTTAGTTCTGCAGCTACATGCACACTAATATATTCATCAATAAATGTGTTGTAGGCTTTCATACTTGTTGGTTTGAATGAGAACAAGTTATAAAACACTAATAAACCACATTAAAGCTGGCCATACAAATTCATATATACAGTTATTCAGCCGACAGCTGTATATCCAAAAGCTGTCATTTCTGAGAATACCATTGCCGGACACCTCTGGTAGCAGGTTAACTTTCCTGAAGACAAAAGGATGGGGCACTTGAATTTCAACTGGGAGGCCCTATACACGTCAGATAGTCGTCCAATCCTGTCAAAATTGCGTGTTCGAATGACTTTCGTCTAATGTGTATGTGCCTTTTAATTTGTGAAATTTAGGAACTTCTGTTACTGTCTGATACATAAAAGGACAGTTGATGGAAATTTGTCTTTTTTCAACCTTATTAACTTTGTAACCATGAAAAGCCGCTTTATATGCACTGTCTTTTGAGAATCTCCTTGTGATTTCTTTATGTAATCACAAGTTCTGTAGTAGTCTTCCCTACAGAATGCTTAGTGGCACGAATTACAGTGTAACCTGAAAACTTCCTTTCACATTAGCTAGAAACTCATTACATCAGATTTTGGACACCAACGCTGGAAATTAGGTAATGGAATTTTGCAAACTATCTTCCTGTTATAAAGTCTTTCATTGTGTATGTAAGTGGAATATGTGAAGGTTCTCTACATACAAAATGTCAAGGATAACGCAGATCCCACCGCTGCCACCAATTTGTCAAGGCTAACAGTCAAAAAGATCACGAAGATCTCACTGCTGCCACCAATATTTCGGGGAGCACTCCGCTGCCTCCAATCCTCAGGACGATTACACAATTGACTGACGAATGATGGAAGAGGCCACGTCTGTTTTTACCACTAGGCCAGTTATTGGTGAACTCACAGAGAGCGTATAGTATATACATATCTGATTCCAACCCATGGAATATATATATATATATATATATATATATATATATATATATATCCCGGTACAGTCACTGCCAACTCCACAATAACAAAAGGAACTAGCTGACACCACCAATCATGTATACAGGCTGATTAGACACCCATTCCAGATAGCATATTGCTTCAAGGGTATGGTTTATAGAGCACGAGAAACTAAGCTACTACATTTTTATAAATTTAATTTGAAAAGTAGGCAGTGTTTATAAAAAGAAGTTACAAAATGGATCAAACAATACAATATACACAAGTACATAAAATAAAAAAGATAAGCAGAAGAAATGTACTAAGTCTGATCTCACAGGGTTGACTCTGTCTCTTATGAAGGGTAGCTCTTTGTTTTTGGGGGGTAACGGTACAGAACCACAGCGCACTGTTTCTCCCAGGACTGACAATAATCATAGTTTCGCATTTTCTGTTATTAACACAAGTCACGCCCACATACCTCTCCTCCGGTGACTCATAACAATGCTGGGATGCGGCTAGTTCTTTTGGAAAATTATGGGATCCCCAACTTCCACGATATCTTCGCCCCTGAAGGGCTCAGGCGAGAGATATTACTGTCATGTTTCCTATCACAATTCTACCTTTCTATAGATAGGAAACATGGCATGGATAGCATCATCGATCTGCCCAGTTAGTTTTGAGGTGCTGCCACAACTGCCCAGTGATGTAAAACAATGTGTTACATTCGCCACTTTGACATCAAAATATATCTTTCATAACTGTACAACCCTTGCTGTTCATAAAAAAACAATATTCATAACAAAGTCGCCCAAAGTAATCTGCTTGTTTTTCTGTTTACGCTGAGGCTAGAGGTGATGTTATCTACACCAGCCATATATCTGTCACCTGCAAAAACTCCTCTGTCAGCCCTGCCTGGTCTGTGACCATCAGATAACCCTCTTTAATTACCTGTTCACATCAGGGGGTTCCAGGTCATCTGGATGTCATAGCCTTGCTTCAATATTCACTATCAACTATGAAATGGCTTATAGATTTTACAATTACATCTATGACACATAATGAATACTATATTGCACCTGGTTGTTTGTGTTAAATTAACTAATTTTACTAAGATTTTAAAAAAGTGTTTTCTTTGACCCAAGAATGAGGAAAAGGTTTACTTATGTATTAATATATGATTTATTGAAGACAGACTGAACATTTGTATATAACCTGAACTCCTTAATAATAATATTTTTTTTTATATAGCACCAACATATTCTGCATCACTTTACAATTAAGCGTAAACATGAACTGACAATAAAGACTCTATAGAATAACACATAATTCAGCAGTTACAGGAGTCAGGGCCCTTCTCACAAGCTTACAATCTATTACTATATTATTTCTATTCTGAGATATTATTGATTTTCTGGTAGTCAGAGGCTGCACTGTTAATTTTAAAATCCATCTACACCAATGTTCACATACTGTAGATACAGTACAAGCATATCTTTGCCACAATGTGTACCTGATGTCTGTCTCTACCCGACAAAGATAACTTTGAAAAAAAAAAAACATTTTGGCTCCAATTGATCAAAACAATTTTACCATATTTCTGGCGTCAATTTCTTTGAAAGCCGATAAATTTTGGTGCAACTTGGAGTTACGCAAAAATGATGTGAATTTTGGCATTTTCACACCAGTTTTTCTTAGTTCTGTCAAAATGGGCAGAGCTGGATGGGGGCGCGGTGGAGACGTGATGCGATAGCTCATCTAATTCACAATGAGCTGTAGCATTTCCTACCCAGAAATCTCCAGTCTGACTAGAGCAGGGATGTCAAACTCAAAACATACAGAGGGCCATAATGAAAAACTTGGACAAAGCCGCAGGCTAACCAGTATACAAGATAATGGGTCCCACATAGTCCTCCATACAAAATAATGGGCCCCACATATAGTAGGTGCGGAAAGTATTCAGACCCCTTTAAATTTTTCACTGTGCTTCATTGCAGCCATTTGGTGAATTCTAAAAATTTCATTTTTTTCTCATTAAAGTACATTCTGCACTCCATCTTGACTGAAAAAAAACAGAAATGTGGAAATTTTTGCAAATTTATTAAAAAAGAAAAACTGAGATATTACATGGTCATAAGTATTCAGACCCTTTGCTCAGACACTCATATTTAAGTCACATGCTGTCCATTTCCTTGTGATCCTCCTTGATATGGTTCTACTCCTTCATTGGAGTCCAGCGGTGTTTAATTAAACTGATAGGACTTGATTTAGAAAGGCACACACCTGTCTATATAAGACCTCACAGCTCACAGTGCATGTCAGACCAAATGAGAATCATGAGCTCAAAGGAACTGCCCAAGGATCTCAGTGACAGAATTGTGGCAAGGCACAGATCTGGACAAGGTTCCAAAAGAATTTCTGCATTACTCAAGGTTCCTAAGAGCACAGTGGCCTCCATAATCCTTAAATGGAAGAAGTTTGGGACCACCAGAAGTCTTCCTAGACCTGGCCGTCCAGCCAAACTGAGCAATCATGGGAGAAGAGCCTTGGTGAGAGAGGTAAAGAAGAACCCCAAGATCACTATCGCCGAGCTCCAGAGATGCAGTAGGGAGATGGGAGAAACTTCCACGAAGTCAACTATCACTGCAGCCCTCCACCAGTCAGGCCTTAATGGCAGAGTGGCCCGACGGAAGGCTCTCCTCAGTGCAAGACATATAAAAGCCCGCATAGAGTTTGCTCAAAAACACATGAAGGACTCCCAGACTATGAGAAATAAGATTCTCTGGTCTGATGAGACAAAGATAGAACTTTTTGGTGATAATTCTAAGCGGTATGTGTGGAGAAAACCAGGCACTGCTCATCACCTGCCCAATACAATCCAAACAGTGAAACATGGTGGTGGCAGCACCATGCTATGGAGGTGTTTTTCAGCTGCAGGAACAGGACGACTGGTGCAACTGAAGGAAACATGATTGCGGCCAAGTACAGAGATATGCTGGATGAAAACCTCTTCCAGAATGCTCTGGACCTCAGACTTGGCCGAAGGTTCACCTTCCAACAAGACAATGACCCTAAGCACACAGCTAAAATAACAAAGGAGTGGCTTCAGAACAACTCTGTGACCATTCTTGACTGGCCCAGCCAGAGCCCTGACCTAAACCCAATTGAGCATCTCTGGAGAGACCTGAAAATGGCTGTCCACCAACGTTCACCATCCAACCTGATGGAACTGGAGAGGATCTGCAAGGAAGAATGGCAGAGGATCCCCAAATCCAGGTGTGAAAAACTTGTTGCATCATTCCAAAGAAGCTGTACTAGCTCAAAAAGGTGCTTCTACTCAATACTGAGCAAAGGGTCTGAATACTTATGACCTTATGATATTTCAGTTTTTCTTTTTAATAAATTTGTAAAAATTTCTACATTTCTGTTTTTTTTTCAGTCAAGATTGGGTGCAGAGTGTACTTTAATGAGAAAAAAATGAACTTTTTAGATTTACCAAATGGCTGCCGTGAAGCAAAGAGTAAAAAATTTAAAGGGGTCTGAATACTTCCATGCCCACTGTAGTCCTCCAAACAGTATAATGGACCCACCTAGCTTTCCATACAGTATAATGGGCCCCACATAGTCCTCCATACAGAATAATAGGCCCCACAAAGTCCTCCATGCAGAATAATGGCCCCACATAGTCCTCCATACAGTATAATGGGCCCCACAACATCCTCCATAAAGAATATTGGTCCCACATAGGGTTGGTGGTTCTGATGTCGAGGGCCAAATATAATCACCCTGTGGGCCAGATTTGGCCCATGGGCCAGAATTTCCTATAGATGATGACTTCAGGAAGATGGCCACGGCCGCCAGAAAAGCAACGCACGCTGCTCTGCCTTACCGCCGACAGCCAGATACCGGCCCCGCAGCATATCACCGCTTCTGCTGCCACTGCCGAGCTCCTGAGGGAGGGACCCTGCTTCCTGCGATCCTGCTCGACCACCACCGCAACTCCCCGCTGCTGGGGCACCCCCATCTCCCATCCAGGGACCGCAGCATTCCTCCACTTCTTCCGGCTTCCTGAGGGACCCTGCCTCCTGTGACCCCCGCTCCACCCCCCCCCCAGATAAGATACCTATTTAGACTATAAGACGGACCCCCATCTTATAAAAAAAAAAATTCTACTTTCCACCCCAAAATTTGGGGTGCATCTTATGGTCCAGTGTGTCTTATAGTCCGAAAAATACGGTAGCTCAGATATCAAAAGACGTGAGGGCCCTACTCACAAACTTACAATCTATGAGGAAGTAGGGGAGGCATGAAAGGTAAATGGTAAAATGTGCTAGAAAGGGGAGTAAGTTTGTATAAAATAAATGAACAGTGCAGTACAGTGCTAGGAAAAAGTATTTTCTTTTAATTGATATTTTCTATACTTACAATTCCTTTGTTATATGTTTTTTTGATCATCCAACTAATTTTACTATAAGATAATGAAAACGAGTAACCAAAAAACGCAGCTTTGAAATGATCAATTCATTGAAGATAAACTTACAGGTATATTCAAAGTCTATATCACCGATGTGAAAAAGTAATTGTTCCTCCCGACCTGGTTTTGCCATTCTTAGCAGTAACAAGTGTAATCAATCATTTGTGATAACTTATAATACAGTTAGTCTTTTACATTGATGAGGAGGGACCTTGGCCCACTCCTTTCTGCAGAATTGTTTAAACATAACTACATTAAAGTATTTTTGGATATGAATTGCCCATTAAGATCTTTGCCACAGCAACTCAATGAGATTAAAGTCAGGACTTTTAGTTAGTCACTCCTAAGATTAAGATATTTTGTTTTGAGCCATTCTGAGGTGGACTTGCTTGTGGGCTATGGATCATTGTCCTGCTGTATAACTATTTGAACATTGTTTTTACATCAAAAGCTATAAAATTGTCTTTTGGCAGCCAGTTGCAAACAAGTCACACAAATGTATTTGACTACATGACTTCTTACCATGTAGCCCTAATCTTATCCACTGAAACAAAGCAATAAAGGTCCCAATTCAATGATTGCAAGCAGAGACCTTGGAAATGATGAGGCATTAATGTGCTGCACTAGAGCTTCAGGTCACCATCTAATGAGCAGATATTCTTTAGAATGTGGGATCATATGCTGCGTCTGGTCAGCAGTGGTTTATGCCATGGATTTGCCCAATGTCTTTCTTATTGTGGAATCATGTACAATAACCATAACTGAGTCAAGTGAGGCCTTCAGTTCTTTAGATGTTCTGGGTTCTTTTGTGACCAACTTCTGGAGGAGTCGTTGCACTCTGTTAAGCTTTGGCAGGTTCGGCCACTCTTTGGAAGGTTCACCACTGTTCCAAGTTTTCTCTATTTGTGGAGAATTGCTCTCAGTGTGGTTTGCTGAAGTCCTGGATCCTTAGCAATGGCTTTGTAACAATTTCCAGACTGGTAAATTTCAATTTATTTTTTTGACATCTGAATTTTATTCTCTTTAGGTCCTCGGCGGCATCTCCCCACCAGCTGCCAGTTACTAACAGGTCTCTACTTATATACTTATGCAGGGAGGGAGAGACCTGTCGCTCAAGGGGAACAGGCTGGGAGAAACCTCCGAAAACCCACCTGTCCCACTAGTGTCCCATTCTGTTTGGTCCCCAGTGGCTTTTAAAGAATGACTCTGTCTGAAGCAGTGGCATTTCAGAGAAAAACAAACATATCTGCATGAAATCATAAAGCCAGTTTCTTATACATGCCGTCCCTGGATTGGGCAGCGTGTATCAGATATCAGGTTCCCTTTAAGAGCATAAACTGGTCACTTTTGATCTGTGACTGGTCCTCTCTAAGTGATGTTTAGACTCAACGGGTGTGGCAGTAATCATGGCTGATGTGGCAAGTGAAATTGAACAATATTGTCAATTAAATTTGGTTAACTGGTTAATTCAGCAGGTAAAGGGGCAGTTACTTTGACACAGGAGCAATTAAGTCTAAACTGAATTTTTCATTCAGTAAAGCATGTAAATCAGCGTTTTTTGTTTAGGTTATCTTTGTCTTGCCCAATTAGGACAGGTGCACATACTGTTTCATGCCACTATATAGTGTTGCAATGCGAAATACACTATATGTTGCAGTATTTCTTACATTAGAGAGTTTATGTGGAATGAAATATAACGTGAATGTGTGATTGTTGAAGCTGATAGATTTGTCATATCCTCAGCGTGTATACAACATATGGCAAATATGAACACAGCTCTGCAGACTTTTCCAGTATTAATGAATTCAAGGCAAATCCTCTATTTATTTATAGATTTCTTATTTCAAACAGAAAAAATGCAGGATGGGGTTTACAATAAGAGGCCGGTTTCCCACAAATTGAGCTATTGTTCAAAAATGCTTTGTGTTTTAAAGTGGTTTCCAGTTTCAGCAAACAAGCTTTATCCATTGCATAATATAAAGGTAAACATTTTGCAATATAATTGGCACATTAATGCCTAATAATTTCCAAGATCTCTGCTTGCAATTAGTGTTGAGCGAATTTGTTCGGCATTTCAAATTCGGGTTCGTGTTCGGGATTCTGGCTTGTTCGCGCCAAAAAATCAGGCTTCGATATGACTAAACATTCAGAACACGCATTTTGCACAATCCTTCAGGACATTTTCTAAAGTTATTATTCCAGTTCTAGGAAAATGAGTACAAAGCAATATTTTTCTGGATGAGAAATTTCCACCAAATTACTTCCAAGGGGTAACATTTGTCCTTGCGGAGAGTGACATATTAAGCATGTCAAGGTGAGGAGACTTTTTAATCTGCAATCCTCCTCTGGGAAATAAGCAAATTGTCTTTACTCCTTGGATACCAGTCTGATGCCTATCACCCAGCCAAACCAGAACTCAACACTTTGCACTGACGAGGGGCAGTACCCCGAAATACAGTGTCTGCAAATTGAGTTTCTTGTTCTGGATTTTATCCTAAGTCATGTGACAAGGCTCGTTAAAGGGTCGATATTGACTTTTAGCATTGCTACTTCCTATAGGTGGCACTAGAGTTCTAGTTCTTTTCTTCCCCGAAGAGACAATTTGCACCCAAATACTAAAACTGTGGCAAAACTATGAAGACATGTTGAAGGTTTTTGACCAGATCTGCAACTGTCCTCCCTTATCAGGCTACAGTCATTTATATAAACTGGTGGACTTCCAGAACAGGGGGCTGTGCCATATTGATCTATCTTGTTTAGCAAATTCAGGATGTTCTCACACTGGGAATCTACTTACCATGCCTCAAAATTTTCTAATATGGGGTCATCTACATTGGAGAACCTCTTTATCCCATGATCATTATTATTGTCCTAGTCTGACAAGGCAAGTGGATCAAGATTCTGATCTAAACATAGGCCATCAATATGTTTTTCTGATAAACCC
Organism: Phyllobates terribilis; assembly: GCF_046119375.1. Lineage (NCBI taxonomy): Eukaryota > Metazoa > Chordata > Amphibia > Anura > Dendrobatidae > Phyllobates > Phyllobates terribilis. The sequence goes on along the minus strand of NW_027362761.1, from coordinate 458,871,386 downwards.
CATTAATTCTTTTTATATTATTACATTTGCTGATTTGATTTGTTTATTATATACAGTATATATTTTATTCTTTATTGTATGTTATCACTTTTATTTTATAGGCAATCAATTTCTGGTATGTTCTGGTGATGAACGACGAGCATGCGGAACGACGGCATCTCATCTTCTTTGTAGTGGGATGGGGGCTTCCTGCAGTTGTTGTTGTCCTGCACCTGGTCATTCTCAAAAGTATCTACCATAAGCACATAACTGAGATTTATGGATTGGTCCATGGAGATATGTAAGTTTTTCTAAATGAAAAAATTCAGTCAAACGATCTTTGCAATATTTAACTATTTTTCTTATGTTTAATGCAGTCCTAATATATTTTTCTGCAAGAGAATGACAATTAAATGGGTTTTGTGCTCTCCATCAAAAGATGAGGGATGTCTAGATGTAAAGGCTGTGTTGCCACAATGAGTTTTTGGTGAGTTTTTGATGCTGCGTATTTTTGCTGCGTCAAAAACACAGCGTCTTACAATTCCAGCAAAGTGGATGGGATTTATAGAAATCTCACGCCCACTCACCTGCGGTTTCAAATCCGCAACTTGTCAATTTCTCTTGCGGGTACGCTGGGTTTTATGTGCAGATTATTCCCATAGTCTTGCATTAGATGTTGAAGATCCACAGGTAAAAAACGCACATGCCTTTTTGGTGCAATTCTGCAGCGGAAACACATCTGCACTTGGCTGTATCAAAAAAGTTTTGTCAAAGCCAAATACCAGGAAGTATCAAAAACAAAGCAGCTTTATTTAAAACATGACATAGCAAGAAGAGTCAAAAACTGCAGCGTCAAAAATGACATAAAAACAAATGTAAAAAAACAAACTCTAAAATGCAATAAAAAAATGCAAGTTACCTAATTTACTTAATAGGTGCAGAAAATCTGCAACATGAAAAACTCACCAAAAGCTCATCGTGGAAACATAGCCTATCAGAGTGCTATGATCACCTTGTTCATGACATTGATATGTAACTCTTGCTAAAAGCACTGTAATCCAGGGCCCGGGCTATACACCCACTTCTGCAGCGCTACTGATTGGTTTTAACTTTTGCATCTCAGCTGCAGTCCACCAAATTGCATGTAACTCAATATACTCATGTCGAGTGTAGTTGCATTAAATTAATTAGTAGCACTTCAAAAAGCGTCAATGTAGCCCTAGCCTTATGTTTTAGTAGTATGTCAGACTGTGTAAGCGCATGCATTGAAGATATGATCGGGACAGTGAAGACTATTTCATTCACACTAAGGGGAAGCGATTACAGGACCCAAAGTTGGATTAGCACCCCATAGTCATCCATAAAGTATAATGCACCCCATAATCATCCATAAAGTATAATGCAGCCCCATAGTCATCCATGTACTAGTATGGCCACTGATTTTTTTTTTAAATAAATAAATACTTACCTTTCCTTCACTCCCCCGCCGCGTATCCTCTTGTGAAGACGGCAGCCAACTGGCCTCTGATTGGCTGTCAGCGTGTATTGTGGCGCGCGGACCCGATGTGTCTGTGCGTCACAATACACTTTCAACTGGATGTGCGTCCAGGGACGAACATCCAGGTGAAATTTCTGCTGGCGTTGGCAGGCCCCTGATCTGCTGGGCTATGTCGTTACGCCGCTGCATAAAATCCACAGTAATACTACCATCATGTGAATCTACAAGAGATGCGGTACTACTCAATGTACAGAGCTGTGCCAAGTGTACTGTGCCACTGCCCCTTCAATCAGCTGATCAGTGAGGTGCCTAGGTGACTGACCCCCATAATATTGGTAGGTCATCAATATTAAGGTCCTGCAAAAACATTTTACAGTTTACCAGGATGAAAGTTTATAGTAGATGATACACAGATGTGGAGTCTAATAAATAGTGAGACCCAAGGCTGTATTTGTAATAAGGCACTTGAGGGCACGTGCCTAGGATGGTAGTAAGGAGGCACATTTCTTCATTTGCTTGTTTTTTATTAATATGTCAGTGCTGCTGTCACAAGACAATTATAAAATCTGGCAGCAGCAAGGACGCACCTTCTGGCACACAGACACGTCTGAGCTTATGCAATGTAATACATGTCTCAGCTTATGCATGCAATTCACTGAGGCTGGCTGTAAACATCAGCACACTGCTCCTCCATTATGTTACAGTATATAACTGCTGCAGCGGGTATCCTCACCCCAGGCTGTGTTGTGCTGATCCCATGGTGCTGCACTCTTCTCCTGGAAGCCTAGTCAGCTCAGCCCACATGCTAATTCCCAGCTACTACCCTCCCCTGCGCTACAACAAAGATCTGTCAGTAATCTGTCTGCAGTATCAGTGTGTAGTGGTCAGCTACCCTCCCCTGACATGACATCCTACTAGTGAGAGGGTTATGTGGCCATCCAGCTTCCCCTGACGTGACATCCTACTGGTGAGGGGGTTATGTGGCCATCCAGCCTCCCCTGATGTGACATCCTACTGGTGAGAGGGTTATGTAGCCATCCAGCCTTCCCTGATGTGACATCCTACTGGTGAGGGGGTTATGTGACCATCCATTCTCCCAAGATGTGACATCCTACTCGTGAGTGAGTTATGTGTAGAGCCACCCTCCTCTGACATCGTACTGGTAAGAGGGTTTTGTGGCCAGCCAGCCTTCCCTTGACGTTACATCCTAGTGGTGAGGGGGCTATGTGGCCAGCCAGTCTTCTCTGATATCCTACTGGTAAGAGGGTTTTCTGGCCAGCCAGCCTCCCCTGATGTGACATCCTACTGGTGAGAGGGTTATGTGGCCAGCCAGCCTCCCCAAATGTGACATCCTACTGGTAAGGGAGTTATGTGGTCATCCAGCCTCTCCAGATATGACATCCTACTAGTGAGGGGGTTATGTGGCCTGCCAGCCTCCTCTGATGTGACATCCTACTAGTGAGGGGGTTTTGTGGCCATCCAGCCTCCTCTGACGTGACATCCTACTGGTGAGGGGGTTATGTGGCGATCTGGCCTCCCCTGATGTGACATCCTACTGGTGAGAGGGTTATGTGGTCAGCCAGCCTCCCCAAATGTGACATCCTACTGGTAAGGGGGATATGTGTAGAGCCACCCTCCTCCAACATCATACTGTTAAGAGGGTTTTGTGGCCAGCCAATCTTCCCTTGACGTGACATCCTACTGGTGAGGGGGTTATGTGGCCAGCCAGCCTCCTTTGACATCCTGCTGGTAGGAGGTTTTTGTTGCCAGCCAGTCTTTCCTGGTGTGACATCCTACCAGTGAGAGGGTTATGTGGCCATCCAGCCTCCCCTGATGTGACATCCTACTGGTGAGGGGGTTATGTGTAGAGCCACCCTCCTCCGACATCATACTGGTAAGAGGGTTTTGTGGCCAGCCAATCTTCCCTTGACGTGACATCCTACTGGTGAGGGGGTTATGTGGCCAGCCAGCCTCCTCTAACATCATACTGTTGAGAGAGTTTTGTGGCCATCCAGCCTCCCCTGACGTGACATCCTACTGCTGAGGGGGTTATGTGGCCATCCAGCCTCCCCCGACGTGACATCCTTCTGATGAGGGGGTTATGTGGCCATCCAGCCTCCCCTGATGTGACATCCTACTCGTGAGGGGGTTATGTGGCCATCCAGTCTCCCCCTGATGTGACATCCTACTGGTGAGGGGGTTATGTGGAGAGCCACCCTCCTCTGACATGCAGGTAATAGAGTATTGTGGCTAGCCAGCCTTCCCTTCATGTGACATCCTAGTGGTGAGGGGGCTATGTGGCCCGCAAGCCTTCTCTGATATCCAACTGGTAAGAGGGTTTTGTGGCCAGCCAACCTCCCCTGATGTGACATCCTACTGGTTAGGGGGTTATGTGGCCAGTCAGCCTCCTTTGATATCCCACTGGTAGGAGAGTTTTGTGGCCAGCCAGCCTTCCCTTCATGTGACATCCTAGTCGTGAGGGGGCTATGTGGCCAGCCAGACTTCTCTGATATCCTACTGGTAAGAGGGTTTTGTGGCCAGCCAACCTCCCCTGATATGACATCCTACTGGTTAGGGGGTTATGAGGCCAGTCAGCCTCCCCTGATGTGACATCCTACTGGTAGGAGGGTTTTGTGGTCAGCCAGCCTCCCCTGATGTTACATTCTACTGGTGAGTGGGTTAGACAAACAGAACTGAGGATCAGGCTACAGGAAGGAGGCAAAAGTTTTAGGCAGGTGTAAATGCTTTCATAAATAGAAGTTTTAATAGTTTCATTTTATCAATTAACAAAATGCAAAGTAAGTGAACCAAATGGAAATCTAACTCAAATCAATATTTGGTGTGACCACCCTTTGACTTCAAAACAGCATCAATTCTTCTACATTTACTTTAAGGTTTTCGGCAGGGAGGTTGTTCCAAACATCTTGGGAGAATGAAACACAGATCTTCTGTGGCTGTAGACTTGTACAAATCTTTCTGTGTCTTCATGTAATCACAAACAGACTTGATGATGTTGAGATCAGAGCTCTGTGGGGCCATATTATTATATCTAGTTCTTCTTTCGTGTCACAGCATATAGCATTTTCTGATCCAGCTTTACAACTAAGGTGGCGCAACAACTGATATGTGTGATGAATGGGAACCGTCCTATAAAAAATGTGGGATTCATTCACACAACAGTTTCCATCTGTGTTTTTTTCTACCATGCAGGAAGGAAAAAAAGCTGGATGGCTGAATAAATGGAAACAAAGTGCATATCTTAGTGCCTAGATCATACAAGGGATACAGCAAAAACAAAAAAAAGAAAACATTGGTTCAGATGAGTGTTGCTGTATTCATAGTAATGTAACATGATGAAATAGAAACACATGAACATTTTAAGACCAAGTTCAATTCATACTTGAAGGGGTTGTCCAGACTTCAATTTTAATATACCGAAGGCTTGCTCTTCTTGAAAATATCAAAATCATCAAAAATTACTTTCCTCTTTTCGCTCCTGTGGTCTCTGATGAAATGGTAGCAGTGTTGATGGCACGACTACAGCACATGAGAGATACAGGGAAGCACTGGGCGTAGAGGTGATGCCTAGGTGGGCAGTACAAGAACGCTGCGCCCAGTGATTAACTGCAGGAGTCAGGTGCTGTAGCCATGACATCACCGCTGCAGCCTGTCAACAAGGAACAGGGGCAGTGGACCAGACTGAGCTGAAGCAATAGAGAGTAAGGCTAGGTACACACTGTTTCTGCGCCCACTAATGGACGCCAACACTTAGGAGGTATGTGCCAGGCAGTGACCACCATTCTGGGTGGGATACGTTTTTTTGCAGTGGCCCTAAGCGAAGTCTGCTGCACTTTCTTGTACTGTAAAACAAATGGTCTGCAGATGCATACCGGCGAGACAAAGGCCGAAAGGACACACTTTTAGCCTTCATCTGGTTAATGGGCCATATGGCAATGTTGTTGCAATATACCTCGGGGAAAAGCTCCCAACATGTACGGTAGGCTAGATGCATAGATGCAATGTTCATTTAGCCTAGGTAATGATAGTTTTAAAGAGAGCAAACATTTAGGGTAATTACAGCTGCCCCCAATATGTTCACTCTTGTTGAACCGCTAAGCTTATATGGGGTGTTGCCAGGATTGAGTCTTAGGGCAGCAGATTGAGTAGGTACAGCCATAGTGAAACCACTATTACCATTTTTGCTCACGCATTTCAGTGTTGTTACTAATAATGTAATATGTGTAGTAATAATAATAATAGTAGTAATAATAATAACAATTCTGCGTAATACTAGCATGGAAACTATGAAATACACAACTTAATACACATCATGAATATCAATTATGTAAAATGTATTTTTTAATTATTTATTAGCCTTAAATATATATAATAAATGTATATATGAACTATCAGCTCTAGGCTTTGCAAACAGCACTCAGCCAAACAATATAAGCTGAACATTGCATGATTTATTCTGTATGTATCTGGTTTATTAGGACATTAACCAAAGTAGATACTTAAAAATAAAAGTCACGATTAGAAAAATCATGGGTAAGGTTTATTAATACCACTGGATGGAAATCCACAATCAAGAAATAAATTGAGGTTAAAATACAAACTCAATTAACTTCTCTGCAATATATTCATTATGAAGAAATCAGATCCATATAGTGTGAGAATTGGTATCTGCAGACGCTGACTCCTAGAAGAATGATTTGCATGTCCAAATTGCTTTGAACAGTTGGATGTTTGTCACGTCATGCTTCACAGTTAGCCTCTACTCTGTGCCCCTTGTCACAGTGTGTGATATTGCTGCGCCCTTCTAGCCTGTCTGGTCTGTCTACACTTGTTATCTTCTTCCCCTGGTTACAAGGTGACTTCTGTATTTCTGCTAATGATCATTTTAGAGTTTATGTAATAGAATCCAGGGAAACAATTGCCTGACTGTGTTGGTGAGAGATTCATTCAAGTGTTGATTTTGCTGCAAATAATGTATACATTTAGTGGGGTATTGTGGGGGATGTACAGGGAGGCAGTGGCCCCAATCTATGCAGATGCACAGATTAGGGCTACTGCCTCCCCGTACATCCCCCACAACATCCTTACATGCCCCATATTTTCTCCCCCCACCGCTTTCACATGCCACCTGCAGTGTGACCTGAATAGCACCAGCTCAGTAAGTACCCGCATGGAGCAGCTTATGGTGAGATGCAAATGACAATGCTCAGTGTAATGAAGTGAGTTTTGTCATCTCAGTCACTGCCTATGTGGAGCGCAACAATCAATGACAAATTCATCACCACTGCTGTGCTCTTCAGAAGCAGCGATGACAATAATGTATATTAGCCGTAGGAAATGAAGACAGTATTGAATCGATTCAGGTGCAGTGCTCATGGTTCAGTCCAGTCTTGATTCATTACTAAGATCTGCTTTTATATTTTTACACTTTTACTAACTAATTAGAGTTATGGATTGATATAGGGTTAGGGTTAGACTTAGGCCTAGAGTTAGGGCTAACATTAGGCTTAAACAGGTTAAAATTAGTGTCAGGGTAATAAACCTGTTACATAAAAAAATTGAATAAAATAAAACATGAACAAAAACAAAAGTTTTTACTTTGAAAACTTTAGCAAAAAAGCAGAAAAGCTAGGAGCTCAAAACACAAACATTAATTACATAATTATTTTCCTCAAATTACATGTATGGGCTTGGGGTAATAAGGAGTTTAATACTGAACTGGTGGACGGAGCCCTGGGTGCGCTAGTGGTTCATGGGTTAGGGGACACAAAACTTGTGCTCTGCCCTGGGCTCTGTCAACCAAAACTACACCACTGGATAACTAGATTTACAAAACAATCTACAATTCTAATTACATTTTTATAAATGTTAAATTCTATGTAAAGATGTATATATAAATATTAAAGGGGTTTTCCAGGTTGAGACAGTTGATGATATCTAATCACTGGTGTCTAACTCTCAGCACTCTCGTCTATCAGCTGTATCACCTGTATTTTGAACGTGGAAAATCCCATTAATCACTTTTCATTTCTTCTGGTTTGTGTTCCTATAGTGTAACATATTGTAGTAAAAACCATGGTTTATTGCACCATATTGGTATAATGCTCATGATAGAGGTTCCTATATAGAATAGAATATGTGTGTGTTCATTTCTTTGTAATCTTTGATGTTATTACTGTATACAGAGGACAAATCATCAGTAAGGTCTAGAAGGTTAATTGTGATTAAAACTATTAGAAATGGACCCTATAAATAAGTGAGCTGATGTCAGTTATGATTATGGGTTTCTTCTGCTAAATATTTGGGGCATATTATGGCTACAGATCCTGGGCCTACTGGGGGGTCTCCTGGGAGCCTGTAGGTGATAGATAACTAACAGATGTCATCCATCAGGGGTAACCATCACAGTAATCCAGTAAAAAAAAAAAAGGTGATGGATATCCAAAGGATGGCATCCATCAGACCTATACATTTTTTTAGTGTTTATTTAACATCCTGAGCCTGTCGTAAGTTGTCAATGTTAAATTGATTGGGGTCCAAACTATTCACTTTGGTAGGAGCAGAGCCTGAGAACGGCCACTGCCCAGTGTACGGAGATGTGCTTTTCTCGTGTTCACATCTGGTCACCACCAGATCTACAAGAAGCTCCTGCCTAGTCTCAGTCCCCCGCCGGTCTACTATTGATGACCCATCCTTAGGATAGTTTATCAATATCTAAGTTGTGGACAACGCTTTTAGGAATGAACACATCTGTATGTGTATAATAAATTCTACATAAGACAGTTTCCCATGTATGGAGCACATGCTTCCACAGATGGCCTGGTCTGGAGATAAACTTGAGAAGAGCTGAAACCCCAGCACTGAGGGACATCGGAGTTTATTGACACAGGAGCTGAATTTTCACTTATGGAAACCAGTTAACTTTAATTCACAGCTAAAACAGTTACCTTAGTAGCTATCTCCTCACCAGTCATTGGAGCAATGGTAACGCAGCTGGATTAATATACCTGCCATGTGGTATCAGGAAATGAAGGTTTATTCTCATCACAGCTGTCATCACCAAGTCCAAGTGCCGACCACATTAGGTGAAGCTCCGGAAAAAGCCGAATGTGGCTTCACTACTCTGTTTTTATATATATAAAATAGTCACAATTATTCATTTCTTTTTTCCGGGCCCAAACCCCTGTATGGATGACTCACGAATGACTGAGATGGGAATATCCCTTTATAAAAGGTGTGTAGCATCGGATGTAGCCCACAGTGCGGGTGATAAGTATTTCTGCAGTATATGGTATCATTATTTTTCTTAATAAGACACAATATTAAAACTGTAACTAACCATCTGTGGGCATTTAGCTGAGATTTAGCAATTTGTCAATCCAACATTTTTATTCCATAGCTAAACACTGAGCTAAAATAGTCTCGGCTATATTAAGAGAGTGACGTCACAGCAATCTGTCAACATTAGTCAGAGCAATGGCAGGTTCTGCTCAAAACACACAATGTCACATAAAACAGGCTGAAAAGAGCCTTTCACATCTCTACAGCTAAACAAACATGGCTAAATAGCGCTGTATGGGCTCAGGATGGAGCACGGAAAAAAATACACATATGGTCTGCACCAGTCCACTACTTCTAAATATACAAGGGCTGCAGTCATGTGGGGGGCAGGGTGGGGGGCGATCTTCAGCTGTCATGGGAGGCAAATCTGCGGTTGTCATATAGGGCAAATCTGGGTGTCAAACTCTGCAGACATGCGTTCTAATAGCGGGAAGCAGGCAACGCTGGTCTGGGTCAGTGGGAAGAAGGGATCAATGACGACAAGAAGAGAAGATTCTTCAATTGTTGTTTATTCTTCCTCTGATGGGCAAAAGTATTGAGGGTTCATGGAAACTCATGTGATACATATACCTAGGGGAAAGAACATGTAGCGTAATTATTATGTGTGATTGTATATTTATTCTGGTAATCTGGATACTGAGTAGAAGGGTATGTGCACATGTTAAGTATTTGCTGCAGAAATTTCTGCACCAGCTCTGCATCTCCGCATGCCACATTTTTATTACGTTTTTGTCAAGTTTTTTACATGTGTTTTTGTTGCAGATTTTTCCCCACTCATTAGTATTGGTGAAATCTGCATCAAAAAGGCTGAAAGAATTAACATTCTGCAGATTCAAATCTGCTGAAAATCTGAAAGTAAAAAAAAAGCAAAGTGTGCATGAGACTTCAGGATTCTTATTCACTTTGCTGAGACTAGGAAATCCTTCAGGTTTTGTAACACAAAAAACTCACAAAAAAGGGACAAAAACAAAATGTGTGCACAAAGCCTTCCATGTGTGAACTTCAGATTTATGGCGATCTAAAAGAAAAAACTGACCTAACTTAACCCCGGTCAGTTGAGAATTATCAGAGAACAGGGAAACCCCTGGCACAAAGTATTTCCATCTGAGACAATACAATCCATGTGGGCTAAGTACCCTGGTACTGTACATTGTATAGCGCAGATATTTATAACCACTGCCTATTATTAATAGTATCCTGACAAATCAGGGACAGTATTCATTGTCTCCCGGTGATATCCAGACCCAGATTCTAGAAAGGAAGATCAAATGATTTGTCCTTCCTAACACACTAGGTTATTTTTAATAAAACCAATAATGTAAGAGATGTTCCCCAGTATGTAGATAGCAGCTGCCAATATGATGACTGATTGCAGTACTGAATTTAGACCCAGGCATGTAGTACTGAGTATATTGGCAGGAGTGCTGGTGTAGAGACAGGCTATCTTCTTAAGGCTACTGCCCCACTACCAGTATTTGGTCAGTATTCGGTCAGTATTTTTCCTCAGTATTTGTAAGCCAAAACCAGGAGTGGGTGATAATGCAGAATTGGTGACTTGTTTCTATTATACATTTTCTCTGATTTTTCCTCACCTGGTTTTAGCTCCCACTCCTGAGAAAAAATACTGACTAAATACTGACCAAATACTGATAGTCAGTTGTGACCGGAGCCTTAGACTACACATGAATACTTACCAACCTTAAGGCTCACACGTTGTGTTTTTGATGCGTTTATTTTCCGCAGGCAAAACCTGCTCTCTTGGCAGTAAAGAAGCAACATCAAAAAGCAGGTTTTGCTGATTTTTTGGCTCGTTTTTTTTGCTGCATTTTTCACTGCATTTTTGTCAAGTACATTTGTCTTTTTTGCATGCTGATAAAGTTTAGTACATAAAAAAATAACCTGATTCAACTTTATCAGGTTTTGCCACAAAAAAACGCAGCAAAACCTGTTTTGCTGCCTTTTTGCATCGTTTTTGCATCATCCATTGGTTTCAAGGGGTGAAAAGTGCTGCAAAAACGCTGAAAGAAGTGACATGCTGCAGTTTTAAAAAATGGAGCTCTTAGACAAAACAGTCAGGAAAAAAACCACGGTGTGTGCATGAGATTTCTGAAATCTGACTTTGCTGGTACTGTAAAATGTAGCTGAAAATTTGCATAAAAAATGCTGCAAAAATGCAACGTGTGAACATAGCATAAGGCAAATTTACATGAGAATATAAAAATCGTGTTTCATCCAGAAAAATTTGGATGATTTTTTTCTCATTTGTCATCCGTCTGACATTTGTTTTTATACAGCAGCAGCTATTAAAAAATTTACAAGACCAAATACAGCTTCTTATGTTATAGAATTGCTCTGTGTCCGTAAAAATCGGAGGCTATACTGTGGCTCCGTATGGAATCCGATTGTTCTTGAGCAATAGACTTGAATAGGCGAGTCTCATCTCACACAGAAGAAACTAGTGCATAGTGTGATTTTTTTCACTCTCAGATTCGGTCCGTGAACAAAATTATCTGCATTGCCCCATTGAATAACATTGGTCCGAGTGCTGTGCTGTCCATTTGTTTTCACGGGCAGCAATCAGACCAAAAATCTGATTGTGTGAACTTGGCAATGGAATGCTAAATTTGGGGCATTGCCAAGACCACAGGACCGCCAGGGAACGTCCACTTTTGGCTGTGGGTTTGCTAAACCACAACCCCTTTCGGTTTAGTTCTAAGCCCCCCATGTGTGACATTTTCTGGCGTTTCCCAGAAGCACTTGAAAAACTTGCCGTCCGTATTTAAAAGGAACAATGTAATAAATAATAAAGGTCAAATACAGTTCCTATTGTAATAATTGTAATGTATTCATGCAAAACACATGACACATGGATGACAATTCATATTGGATCCGTATTTTTCAATCCCATTGACTTAAAGGGAACCAGTCACCAGGTTTTCCCAATATAAAGTATGGACACCATCTTTAATGCCTGTTTTACAGTAGTCTAGCAAGCTGTATATAAGTCCCACACTCTTTGCATAGCCCAAAAAATATATTTTATTATCCACCCATACAGTCCGATCTGATGACCCAAAGTAAAGCCCGTGCATGCACATTACAGTACTTTGCTCTGCAGAGTGAAGTGCGCCTCCGCAGGAGCTCGATTGGGAACACTGTGTAGCAAGCAGTAGGAAGGCGATTGCAAGGAGAGAAGGGGCGCCAAAGCAAGACCAGCGATGCTCCTCGGACCGCCCCGTACCATATGGGGGGATAATATAAGGTATTTTTGGGCTATGCAGAGGGCGTGTGGGACTTATATTCAGCTTGCTAGACTGCTGTAAAAGAGGCTTTTAAGGTTGTGGCCATAGTTTTTATTGGGAAAACCTGATGACAGGTTCCCTTTATAATATGTGGGTCTGATCCAAACTACAGTTCCAAGCAGTGCACGTTGCAATGTTTTACATGCAGCCCACCGGTCTGTGTATAAAAAGATTCACATGAACTATCACATTGACTAGCATTGGTCAGTCACACGGATTTTTAATACTTTCATCTGAAATATAATTTTGATATGAAATGGAAAAAAAGGAGAAATCTTCAAAACGTTATAGAAAAAAAATCCAACGCCCCCTTGCTGTTTTATGAATCAGTCATACGGTGTGTCACCGTTACAGTTATTGCTATACAGGCAGTATTTTAGTTCCTATCAGTACTTATTTAGCAGCACATTAAGGGCTCATTCAGACGTCCGTTTTTTCGCGTACGAGTGCTATCTGTGATTTTTATGGATAGCACTCATACATATGATAGTCTATGGGGCCATTCACATGTCTGATTTTTTCCTCAGACTGATGAAGAGGCATTACTGGACTGCCAAAATACCTCCTTTACTATCTGAATGCTCTGAATATACAGTGACGACAGAATGACCCCCGTATACAATAGTACCAGTGAAGTGCCCATCATAATAAGTGCCAGAAGAGTCCCTCCTCAAATACAGTACTGACATAGTGTCTGATATTCTATGCTCCAGTTCCCCTGCTTCCCTTCATACAGCCATAGAGTTACATGATTAAATTATGGCTGCCTGATGCCACCACTAGTGGGCGCTTAATGCGTTCATACTTATACTGCTCCAAATGAGGTCAAAGGGAACAATATAAACACGTATGCATCACACTCCCCCTAGTGGTAAGAGTGGCTACCACTTTTGGCTGAAGTCCAGAAGATTTCTATTTCTTTTGATGCTTAACCTGGAAGAGTAGACAAGAATGCAATATACAGATATTACATAGTCTTATCAGTGGACATACCACTTGAAAATGCGTCCTTGCTAGTAAGAATAGTGGTATTAAATGCTAGTGAGAGTTATTAGCTTAAAATGAACTTGTTAGGAGGTTCATGCTGCTGAACCACAGGCAACATGCAGCTGGCTCCTTAAGAAAATAGGGAGAACAGTCATCTCGCTGGCACCACACTGACTCCCCTCCCTGATTGACAGGTCTCTCACTATACACAACTAGAAAGAAACCTGTCAATCAAGGCGAGCTGGTTGTGCCTCATCCATGCTCCATTCCTGCCCCCTGAATGTGCATCTATACACTGGGACAGAGTATTATTATTATTTATATAGCGCCATTGATTCCATGGTGCTGTACATAAGAAGGGGTTACATACAAAATACAGATATCACTTACAGTAAATTAACTAACAATGATAGAACGGTACGGAGGGAAGAGGACCCTGCCCTTGCGGGCTTACATTCTGCAGGAATGGGGAAGGAGACAGTAGGTGGGGGTTTCCGCTGCTCTGGCGGTGGTGGTGATGTGGCAGCGTGGTCATTGCAGTTGTAAGCTTTCTAGAAGAGATGGGTTTTCATGTTCCGTCTGAAGGATCCGAATGTGGCGGATAGTCGGACATGTTGAGACACAGAGTTCCAGAGGATGGGGGATATTCGGGAGAAGTCTTGGAGGCGGTTGGGTGAGGAACGAATAAGTGTGGAGGAGAGAAGGAGGTCTTGGGAGGACCGGAGATTACGTGAGGGAATATATCGGGAGATTAGTTCAGAGATGTACGGAGGAGAGAGGTTATGGATGGCTTTGTAGGTCAGTGTTAGTAGTTTGAACTGGATACGCTGGGCTATTGGGAGCCAGTGAAGAGATATGCAAAGGGGGGTAGCAGAGGAGTAGCGAGGAGAGAGATGAACTAGTCGGGCAGCAGAGTTAAGGACAGACTGGAGAGGTGCGAGAGTGTTAGCAGGTAGGCCACAGAGGAGGATGTTGCAGTAGTTGAGGTGGGAGATGATGAGGGCATGCACAAGCAGTTTAGTAGATTTAGGGTTGAGGAAAAGATGGATTCTGGAAATATTTTTGAACTGGAGGCGACAGGAGGTGGGGAGGGCTTGGATGTGGGGTTTAAAGGACAGGGCAGAGTCGAGGGTTACTCTGAGGCAGCGGATTGCTGGTACAAGGGAAAGTGTGAAGTCACAGTAGAGAAAACATTGCTGGAGCACAGCCTTATGAGAGGTTTGTGCGGCACCCAGAAAGGTCTTCCCTGTTTCTGTGAGTCTCCCAAACATTCTGGAAGTAGAGTTAGCACAAAATGATTCAGTACTCGCCAGTAATTTGTGGTCACTGGACGAGAGCCCTGAGACCGCCACTTACCTGACTGCATCTGTGACTCTTCTTTTGATTAGACAGCCTGGCACAATGTCACATGTGCGTGGATGACAGGCCAACTAATCAAAAGAAGAGCCACAGATGCTATCAGGATGTGGCTGATAGACCAGTGGACCAGGTCCTACAAATCGATTCACACCAACTCTGTCTAGAAGCGTTGGCAAGTATGGGGTGTAAGAAGGGCTCTAGCAAATTGAATATAATAGGGATGAGCGGTCTCGTGGACGTTTGTTTCTGGTACCCGACCCAAACTTTATTCCAAAGTTCGGTTTGGGTACCAGAACTGTACTTGAACTTGAACCAGAACCTGAACCCCTTTGAAAACAATTTGGACTAGGACTTTTGCACTGGAAAAAAAAATCTCTCTTTCTCTCCCTCTCTCTGCAATGGACTTCCCCCAGAACTCCGAACATTGCAACGGACATCCGGGAGAAGTCCTTGTTCGACGTTTAACTCCGGACACTAACTTTCCGGTATGAACCTCGAATTTTTAAGTTTTAAGTTCGGGTTCGCTTATCTCTAGTAATGACCTGTCAACAATCATTGAGGTGGCTTACGCAAC
Source organism: Phyllobates terribilis (assembly GCF_046119375.1). Classification (NCBI taxonomy): domain Eukaryota; kingdom Metazoa; phylum Chordata; class Amphibia; order Anura; family Dendrobatidae; genus Phyllobates; species Phyllobates terribilis. The sequence goes on along the minus strand of NW_027362761.1, from coordinate 458,856,328 downwards.
AACTAAAATCTGCAAAAATAAGATACACAATTGATATAACAGCCATATACAGTTATATGAAAGTTTGGGCACCCCTATTAATCTTAAGCTTAATGTTTTATAAAAATTGGTGTTTTTGCAACAGCTATTTCAGTTTGATATATGTAATAACTGTTGGACACAGTAATGTTTCTGCCTTGAAATGAGGTTTATTGTACTAACAGAAAATGTGCAATCTGCATTCAAACAAAATTTGACAGGTGCATAAGTATGGGCACCCTTATCATTTTCTTGTTTTAAATACTCCTACCTACTTTTTACTGACTTACTAAAGCACTTTTTTTGGTTTTGTAACCTCATTGAGCTTTGAACTTCATAGCCAGGTGTATGCAATCATGAGAAAGGCTACTTAAAGTGGCCACTTGCAAGTTGTTCTCCTGTTTGAATCTCCTCTGAAGAGTGGCATCATGGGCTCCTCAAAACAACTGTCAAATGATCTGAAAACAAAGATTATTCAACATAGTTGTTCAGGGGAAGGATACAAAAAGCTGTCTCAGAGATTTAACCTGTCAGTTTCCACTGTGAGGAACATAGTAAGGAAATGGAAGAACACAGGGACAGTTCTTGTTAAGGCCAGAAGTGGCAGGCCAAGAAAAACATCAGAAAGGCAGAGAAGAAGAATAGTGAGATCAGTCAAGGACAATCCTCAGACCACCTCCAGAGAGCTGCAGCATCAACTTGCTGCAGATGGTGTCACTGTGCATCGGTCAACTATACAACGCACTTTACACAAGGAGAAGCTGTATGGGAGAGTGATGCGAAAGAAGCCGTTTCTGCAAGCACGCCACAAACAGAGTCGGCTGAGGTATGCAAAAGCACATTTGGAGAAGCCAATTTCTTTTTGGAAGAAGGTCCTGTGGACTGATGAAACCAAGATTGAGTTGTTTGGTCATACAAAAAGGCGTTATGCATGGCGGCAAAAAAACACAGCATTCCAAGAAAAACACTTGCTACCCACAGTAAAATTTGGTGGAGGTTCCTTCATGCTTTGGGGCTGTGTGGCCAATGCCGGCACCGGGAATCTTGTTAAAGTTGAGGGACGCATGGATTCCACTCAGTATCAGCAGATTCTTGACAATAATGTTCAAGAATCAGTGATAAAGTTGAAGTTACGCAGGGGATGGATCTTTCAGCAAGACAATGATCCAAAACACCGCTCCAAATCTACTCAGGCATTCATGCAGAGGAACAATTACAATGTTCTGGAATGGTCATCCCAGTCCCCAGACCTGAATATCATAGAACATCTGTGGGATCATTTGAAGAGGGCTGTCCATGCTCGGCGACCATCAAACTTAACTGAACTGGAATTGTTTTGTAAAGAGGAATGGTCAAAAATACCTTTATCCAGGATCCAGGAAATCATTAAAAGCAACAGGAAGCGACTAGAGGCTGTTATTTTTGCAAAAGGAGGATCTACTAAATATTAATGTCACTTTTCTGGTGAGGTGCCCATACTTATGCACCTGTCAAATTTTGTTTGAATGCAGATTGCACATTTTCTGTTAGTACAATAAACCTCATTTCAAGGCAGAAACATTACTGTGTCCAACAGTTATTACATATATCAAACTGAAATAGCTGTTGCAAAAACACCAATTTTTATAAAACATTAAGCTTAAGATTAATAAGGGTGCCCAAACTTTTTCATATAACTGTATAACCATGAAGCACAGACGTTCTCCACATCTGAGTGATCTGCCTGTTCTATCCAGATCAGACAGTGTGTACACAGCAGTGGAGGATTGCACAATATTGGATGCATCTGTTTAAATGTCAGTGTGGGTGTAAACAAGTCCCAGAATGAAAACACCGAAATCACCTCCAGCAATTCCAGTTACATTCTCCCAGCAACAGTATAGTAGCAGCGGCCAATGAGCGTCCCCTCCGAGAGCTGCACGAAGCACGTCAGTTTAGGAAGTTCCTGTTTACAGTCTGGGAAAGCCCAGCAGAGTTATGTCACAGACGCCAAGGCTGCGTTATCTGCTTGTAAACATGTCTGCGGTGTGTGACATGAGGATATAAGGTCAGCGGAGAACAAGAAATATCAGCAAATTACTGATACAAACTTATCTTAATGCTGTCCATTAACTTACATTACACCCTATGCAACAAGAAAATCAGTACACCAGGCTTAAATGTGTGTCCCTAAATATTACACCTCAATAGTATGCATCATCTACCCTGTAGTGATATACAGTACAGACCAAAAGTTTGGACACACCTTCTCATTTAAAGATTTTTCTGTATTTTCATGACTATGAAAATTGTACATTCACACTGAAGGCATCAAAACTATGAATTAACACATGTGGAATTATATACTTAACAAAAAAGGGTGAAACAACTGAAAATATGTCTTATATTCTAGGTTCTTCAAAGTAGACACCTTTTGCTTTGATGACTGCTTTGCACACTCTTGGCATTCTCTTGATGAGCTTCAAGAGGTAGTCACCGGAAATGGTCTTGAAACAATCTTGAAGGAGTTCCCAGAGATGCTTAGCACTTGTTGGCCCTTTTGCCTTCACTCTGCGGTCCAGCTCACCCCAAACCATCTCGATTGGGTTCAGGTCTGGTGACTGTGGAGGCCAGGTCATCTGGCGTAGCACCCCATCACTCTACTTCTTGGTCAAATAGCCCTTACACAGCCTGGAGGTGTGTTTGGGGTCATTGTCCTGTTGAAAAATAAATGATGGTCCAACTAAGCACAAACCGGATGGAATAGCATGCTGCTGCAAGATGCTGTGGTAGTCATGCTGGTTCAGTATGCCTTCCATTTTGAATAAATCCCCAACAGTGTCACCAGCAAAGAACCCCCACACCATCACACCTCCTCCTCCATGCTTCATGGTGGGAACCAGGCATGTAGAGTCCATCTGTTCACCTTTTTTTGCGTCGCACAAAGACACGGTTGTTGGAACCAAAGATCTCAAATTTGGACTTATCAGACCAAAGCACAGATTTCCACTGGTCTAATGTCCATTCCTTGTGTTCTATAGCCCAAACAAGTCTCTTCTGCTTGTTGCCTGTCCTTAGCAGTGGTTTCCTAGCAGCTATTTTACCATGAAGGCCTGCTGCACAAAGTCTCCTCTTAACAGTTGTTGTAGAGATGCGTCTGCTGCTAGAACTCTGTGTGGCATTGACCTGGTCTCTAATCTGAGCTGCTGTTAACCTGCGATTTATGAGGCTGGTGACTCGGATAAACTTATCCTCAGAAGCAGAGGTAACTCTTGGTCTTCCTTTCCTGGGGCGGTCCTCATGTGAGCCAGTTTCTTTGTAGTGCTTGATGGTTTTTGCAACTGCACTTGGGGACACTTTCAAAGTTTGCCCAATTTTTCGGACTGACTGACCTTCATTTCTTAAAGTAATGATGGCCACTCGTTTTTCTTTACTTAGCTGCTTTTTTCTTGCCATAATACAAATTCTAACAGTCTATTCAGTAGGACTATCAGCTGTGTATCCACCTGACTTCTGCACAACACAACTGATGGTCCCAACCCCATTTATAAGGCAAGAAATCCCACTTATTAAATCTGACAGGGCACACCTGTGAAGTGAAAACCATTTCCGGTGACTTCCTCTTGAAGCTCATGAAGAGAATGCCAAGAGTGTGCAAAGCAGTCATCAAAGCAAAAGGTGGCTACTTTGAAGAACCTAGAATATAAGACATATTTTCAGTTGTTTCACACTTTTTTGTTAAGTATATAATTCCACATGTGTTAATTCATAGTTTTGATGCCTTCAGTGTGAATGTACAATTTTAAAAGTCATGAAAATACAGAAAAATCTTTAAATGAGAAGGTGTGTCCAAACTTTTGGTCTGTACTGTAGAGACAGTCTCAATAGTGCAATAACATTACGGATTGGAAACTGCTATAATGGGAAAGAGCATTCCTTAGATTGATGCATTCTCCATGTGCATCAGATCATATTGATGTGCCTGTGCCCGAAATATTACCTAATGTAGCCTGTAAGTATATAGCAATAGTAAATCAGTCCTGGAAAACATAATCACCTGCCTCCAGTACGTGGGTCTGATATTCACGTAAGATGCAAGTTATTCCAGAAAGTACCGATAACCTGACCCTGAAATCAACTGCACCATGTGCTGTGGTATTTGTTGTCTCAGCCTTTGCCATGGCCACCACAGCCGGCCAAATGTCATGCTATTAATGTGACTATCACGCTCTCATATTAAAAATCTTGAATGTCATTCTAGGACAACCCTCAGTGAGTTTTGCTCACCACATGGTATCGTGCTGGAATATATCTGAGACTTGAGGCTACATGATGTTTACAGGGGCAGTGATCATAAATCTGATGCTTGTCTCTGTGTATGTCATCCATATCTGGACATCAACAAACTAATATTCCAGATTTACCAAAGTCACTGGTGGTAAATAGGAGTCTGTGTGTGGGAGGTCCGGAGAAGACCACATGGCAGGTGGGGGAACAGTAAGAGATTCTGCACTGGGACTCAGGAGCTTTAGGTAAGGTCCCTGGTTGACCTCTCTTGTCATTCTAATCAGTTATGTATCTTTTAAAGAAAGGTGATCCCAAAAAAGGTTGTCTTCTTACCCTACTAAACGCCATGACAAAACATCTCCCTGTGTAAACAGTGATGCCCTCCAGCTGCAAAATTCTGAATTTATAGAAACAATATTAGTGACCATATTGATTGTCTTCGCATTGTCCAGAAACATTTAATTTCTTTAACAGCTTACCATATTGCCTCATTCAGACATCCATGAATCACATACATGTTCTATCTGCATTTTTCATGTATAGAACATGTACCCATTAAAGTCCATGTATCTGCAAAAATAATCATGACATCATGTCCTTTTTTATCAGAAACATGGATCAAAATTACCCATACAAGTCTATGGGTCTGTGAAAATCACCGACAGCACACGGATGGCATCAGTGTACAGGCCATGTGTTGTCTATTATTAACATTGTGATGGATAGGAGACGCTTTATAATCTATTTATTTATCCATACGTTAAAATCACTGACAAAACACTAATGGTAAAAACTAACACTCACCAAACACTGATGGAAATCAGATCTAAATCACTGATGAAGAACAGTCCGTGTTTTTACCTACTTGAAAAATTACAGACATCTGAATGACGCCTAAGAGGACAACTCACAGACTGATGCTTCTGGGTACTCCGTTTTAGGTGGTGATTATATAAAGGGGAAAACTGACCGACTTCTATAGCCATGCCCCAAAACACCCTACACATGGGTCTCTGTGTGTGTGTGTTGTTGTGTTGCTGCTGCGGACACCTTCAGGTTCAGTTCTGCCACAATTTGTGTTGCATTGGACCCCTTTAAACCCACGACGAGGAAACCAGACAAGTTTGCAAAAAATAAAGTCCTTTTTACTAACGGTAAAACTTATGTATAGAGGGTAGCAGAAAATAAGCTTGTTGATTTCTTTTGCACAATACAGAAGCAAGGTCTCGATCCATACAAGTGTATTGAGCGAGTCTGCGCCCACTAGACGGCCGCGCCTATTAGACGGCTTCTGCTCAGGACAGGAGTATGCGTATCGCATACATCACCGCCGTTCCCGGCACAGAAACTAAAGAATCATCCCAGCACACAGTCCGTGCGCTGGGTGGATTCAAATGTCTGCAGTAACACAGAGTGACTGCAGACTTTTCATTTTAGACCGGATGACCCCCTTAAAACAACAGGGGTCTTCAGAGGGGGTGTTAACCATCTTCTCCACCTTTACAATTACATCACATATTTGATGGCATTCTTGTTGGAGCAGTAAAAGACATGGCTGTATACAGTCATGGCCAAAAGTGTTGGCACCCTTGAAATTGTCCCAGAAAATGAAGTATTTCTCCCAGAAAATTATTGCAACTACTCATGTCTTGTTATACACATATTAATTTCCTTTGTGTGTAATAGAACAGCACAAAAAACTGAGGAAAAAAAAAATTGGACATCATTTCACACAAAACCCCAAAAATGGACATGACAAAATGGTTGGCATCTTTCCAAAATTGTGGGTAAACTACTTTGTTTCATGTATGTCATGCTCATTCAAACTTACCTGTGGCAAGTAACAAACCTGTGGCTTGTTCAAACTCACCTGTGGGTAATATGAAAATCACACCTGAAACCAGATAAAAAGGGGAGAAGTTGACTCAATCTTTGCATTGAACAGAAAGAGGAGAAGAGAACTGTCTGAGGACTTGAGAACCAAAATTGTTGAAAAATATCAACAATTTCATGGTTACAAGTCCATCTCCAGAGATCTTGATGTTGCTTTTTCCACAGTGCGCAACATAATCAAGAAGTTTACAACACATGGCACTGTAGCTAATCTCCCTGGTTTGGACGGCAGAGAAAAATTGATGAAAGGTTGAAACGCAGGATAGTCCGGTTCGTGCATAAGCAGTCCCAATCAAGTTCCAAAGAAATTCAAGCTGTCCTGCAGGCTCAGCGTGCATCAGTGTAAGTGTGAACTATTCATCAACATTTGAATGAATTGAAACTCTATGGTAGGAGACCCAGGAGGACCTCACTGCTGACACAGAGACATAAAAAAGCTAGACTGCAATTTGCAAAAGTGTACTTGAGTAAGCCAGTGTCCTTAGGGGAAAGTGTCTTGTGGACAGATGAGACCAAGATAGAGCTTATTTAAAAAAAGACACATCATTCTACTGTTTACCAAAAATGGAATGAGGCCTACAAAAAAAAGAGCACAGTACCTACAGTCAAATATGGTGGAGGTTCAAAGATGTTTTGGGGTTATTTTGCTTCTTCTGGCCCTGGGCACCTTGACTGTGAGCAAGGCATCATGAAATCTGAATATTACCATAGGACTTGGGGTTGCAATGTAGTGCCCAGTGTCAGAAAACTGGGTTTGCGTCCTAGGTCATGGGTCTACCAGGAGGACAATGACCCCAAATATACTTCAAGAAGCACACAGAAATGGATAGAAACAAAGCGCTGGAGAGTTCTGAAGTGGCAGCAATGAGTCGTGATCTAAATCCCATTGAACACATGTGGAGAGATTTTAAAATTGCTGTTGGGAGAAGGCACCCTTCACATATAAGTGACCTGGGCCTGTTTGCAAAAGAAGAGTGGTCCAAAATTCCAGTTGAGAGGTGTAAAAACTTGTTGATTGTTATAGGAAGCAATTGATTGCAGTTATTTATTCCAAAGGATGTGCAACCAAATATTAAGTTGAGGGTGCCAACAATTTTGTCCAGCCCATTTTTGGGGTTTTGTGTGAAATTATGTCCAATTTGCCTTTTTTTCTGTTTTTTTGAGTTGTTCCAATACACGCAAATGAAATAAACAAGTGTATAAGAAAACATGTGAAATTCCAATAATTTTCTGGGAGAAATACTTCAATTTCTAGAACAATTTCAAGGAAGCCAACACATTTGGCCATGACTGTATAGAGGAAGGACTTGAAGGTCTTGAGTCCTAGTTCCAAATGTGTAGATAGGCCAACCTCCTAACCTCTGAGAGCACTGCTGTATGTGATGAGAAAATGTTGTATATGATGTGAACAACATAAAAATGCAACATAACCTTCTCTATCCCACGGACTGTAATTATCATTTGCTCCGTAATTACACAATATATAGTGTCACTGTTTGTCATTTCTTTCACATGCCCCTTATGCAGGAATTCCCTTGAGTGCAGGAGGTGTCCTCTTACAGTTCTGTTGCACGGCATACCCTCAAGGAAGTATGGAAATCTTGAAATCCCCTTGTTGCATCCTATTCACAATAACAATTGTACTACTTACCGTTGGTATATATTTCCTAATTCATGTTTACTGAAAGCAGGACGGTTTCTGGTTTGGGAAAACACAATTTCCCCAACTGAAGTTTGTTTAAAAGAAAACAAAACAAAATATACTTTACTCACCCTTCCCACTGACACTCCACCGTACTGACGTCACATCAGTGAGCTCGGTGGCTCAGCCCGTAGACGGCATTAGTTGCTGAACTCACTGGCTATTGATGTGACATCAGCAATGTAGACAATTACAGACACTAGGAGCAGTCACAGAGACTCAGTGCTGGACCTGAGGAGGGTGAGTAAGGTGCAGTTAGTACTTTTTAAAACAAATTGCAGTCAAGAGAGGATGTTTTCAGAAACAGGAAAACCCTTTTAATTTGATTATCCTGAAATGCTAGCCAGCCGAACATTCGGCTAACCATTGATTCCAGTTTCTGTGACTGCAGGTAAAGCTCACATTATTACTGTGGCCATTTCAATAGAAATTAGTATCACACTGGGATTGGCCATTGAAAGTCAACATACTTGAGCCATGTCTCCTGTGAGGATATGAAGAAACCCATTGTTCTGCATGCTGATAAACTGCTGTCAGAAGTAGCGTCATCTGCCTCGCCTCACTGAAATAAATGAGACAAGCATGCAGGGATAGAAAAGGGTCTATAAGCCATCTTACATGTGGCATTACTGCACCAAAATCCACATGGAAGAAATGCAGAATTTTGCAGCAGAGTTGACAGGGGTGAAAAACTATTATCCATGTGCATCCTCAATATTTTTAGCTAAATGGCCATGTAAAGGGAAATGGAGGATTTGGTGCTTGTCTATAGAACTACAAAGCTTCAGTCCATAATACACCGTATACAACTATGAATATGTAAAAAAAGAAGCCACATTGGAACAAAGTCTAGCGTTTTAGAATTGACATATTGAGAAAAGGCACTTTTTTTATTTAGCTGATCTAGACACAAGTTTCTCACGAGGCCCTGGATAGCTTTCATAGCAGAAAGTGGCTCCTTGCACTTCCCCAGCGCTCTGAATGTCTCCCAACAAGATGAACTACAGCCAGTTACCATATGTGTTCTAATTCTCAATTGCCATACATCAATGTAAAAAAAAGAAACACTTCTTTTTTTATTTTATTTTATTTTTTACATTTTCATAGAGACAATCACATAAATTTCACAGGTGAAATAAAATCTATATATCCTAATAAACATTATGCTGAGTGTCAATATCACACCTACCTTATGTGGTGCATCATTAGGCAATGCCCTACCTATTAAGCCTTATTCCCTTCAGTATGCCTGTGGCAGTTACCTGACAAGCATTGTTTTCTTACTGGAGATTTAAGAATCTGTACTTAATGATCCTACTTCCCTTCCTGCACTAGAAGTCACCTCTCTCCATCTACTGACGTCCAGGTGAACCTGTGATAGATTTGGGTTATAGACAGGAGCCATTCTGTGGAGCCCGAGCTTCAGTGTGATGGTGAAAGCAGCCGCCTGGACCAATGAGGAGGCAGGAGGTGTGTTTCAGACCACCTGAGACCCCCTGTAGACACTGTAGCTAAAGTGTAGCCACAGTTTACAGCTCTGCTATAATGCAGCTGGGCTAAAAAGCATCTAAGCAGTAATATCTTTGGAAATAAATAAGGGCTTCACCCACTTGAAATATATTTAGCTCATAGACTCACTGAGATATAAAATAAATCTGAGGAGCACTGAAGCTGGATAGATCCAGCAATCTGGTTAGCCGAGTACAGTTTGTAGTAAACAGCTTGCAGACATGCGCTACTTGCCTTTTACACTGACCACCTCTGGTAGACTACAGAAGTGGCCGGTAAACTTGGCAATGAGTTGTAAGCTATAGAATTAAAAATTCCTCCATTCTTGAAAACAGAGGTAAATTTCCAAGTTGCTTTTTTGAACAAGTACTTTTACTCATTTAATAAGACGAGACAACCATTTTGAAGGGAACATTTAACCTACAAAAATACCTTTTAACAGAAAAGATATAGTGGTAATATACAGGTGAATAGCATGTAAATCATATTGGGCTGCAGTCACACATCTGCTTAAGCGTTACTATCGGAGAGACACTAACTGGAGACATGGATCTGTTTTTAAATAGAATATTTGTGTGGCTCAATGAATCTCTATGAGAAACAAACGGATGAGAAAAAAATTAATGTAACTAGAATGCTACTATGATGACATCTGAGAAAATAATTAATCCATTTCTCTCGGATGGTAACACTCACATGTATGAATGTAGCCCAAGGGAGATAAAAGCAACTCTCCAACTTCAAACACAATGATTTTACATTTCTCATACATAGTCACCATACCTGGCGCCCTCCATTCTGCAGCCTCTACTTCCCTTGTCAGATCTCTGGTCCATTCTCCTATCCTCCACAATCAACCACACCTCCCCTGCCATTCCCTGCTTGGGATGGATACAGTACCATTGTCATCAGTGGTAGTCCAGGTTACACCACTTGAAAGGCAAGGGAGATGTGGTTCAGAGTTTTCACAGGACTCCTCATGCCACATTGGTGGACATTTTGGAGAAGATTAATGGAGAGAATGAAGAGCACCAGGTATAGTGACTATACATGAGAAATGTATACCTAGATTTATGTTTTGTTGGTGGCAGGTAACTTTTTTAATAAATGTTCAAATAAAATGGCTTCATTTGTGCCAAAGAAACCCTGAAATAGAGTTGTGTGCCTCCGTTATCAAGATGAAGTGGCTAAGTGGAAAGGCACATGGTAGAGCTGGTGGGAATCAATATGCGGGACCAGGTCTGTCAGCCGTGTCAGTGATCTGTGGTCACTGGACGGAAACTCTGAGATTCACCTCTTACAAGACGGCATCCTCGGCTCTTCTTTTGATTTGCCAGCCTGGCCCAAACAGCCACAGATGTTGACAAGTCAGTGGCAATTTTTAGGGCTGATGGCCAATGGACTAGGTCCTATGAATCAATTCGTACCAACGCTAGTGCATGGTTTAAAATGCACCATCATGTGCCAGAATTGCACCAACATTTTGGTGTAGAATAATTGGATAAACTAATCCAGCCAAAGAGTGTTGCAAAGTTAGACAAAACTGCCCAAATTTATCATCTACCATGGGCCACTGAGGCAAATTTTGAACATTTACGTCTTTAAAGTCTACGTCTTTAAGTTTATGGGCCCCAATTCAACAAGCAGTTTTCATCTGTTTTATGTCATAAAACTGCTTGAAACTTCCAAAATTTTTGCATAAATTCTAGCTGCACTAAATTTTTGCAACTTTTGGTGTTTTGACGCGAGTTCCTGACTAGAATACATTTCTTGCAGTGAAAGATGTGTCAAAGTCAGGCGCAGGAGTCTTAGTTAAACTTGCACATCTTGCTCCAGTGCTACTTCAGGTGCTTTCATCAAAACTGGCATGCAAAAAATCAGTATGATTAATTGGGGTCATGGTGTTTAACTGGATTAGGATTAAGACCCCCATACATACTAAATCTGTCCTTCTAAAGTATATGGTAGCTTTTCCTGACACAAAGATGGGATTGAGAAGGACTGTGCAGTTTGAATTCAAAGCTTGGTTCTTCTATTTTCCCTGGCAATAACCCCCCCATCAGAAGTGTCTACGTAGAGACTTTCTCCTCGCTCCCCAATGAACCCTTTTGTCCCCTTTTTCAAGCTAGATGTGTATATGCACATGGTAATCAGGAGAGAGAGATTTTGCCAAAGCAAACACTCTTATTCATTACCACAATAATTTTATTGAAGCTTTATTGTGGAGTAATAAAAAAAGGATACCTTTGTTTTATGTGCAATGTAGATATTATATTAAACATAAAAATCCAACCCCTTCAATAATACACCTGAACCCCAAGCCTTAGAAGCACCACCATTAAATAGACAAAAAGTGTCTCTAGGTTAATGGGTGTAGTCAATTGTCATGTAAAATAATTGTTTTTATGGGTGTTGTTCTATAAGATCCCACATACTTTTAAGTAAAAGCTTACCCCAGCTAAAAGTCCATATCGGGTGTTCTAGATTCAACAGTGATAATTACAATAATGAGGCTAGGGTTGGTCAGTGAATCAAATAGTCCATAATTGACACAATTGTAGCATAAACTATAAACTGAATGTAATGATTGAGTGATTAGAAACCAAAATTAAATGTATTTAACTAGTGGGAATTAAAAGGTTATTCCAACAATGACTATACTATTTACAAAGCACATATGTGACTCAATGACTATTTTTAATATACAGTAGAAACCCAATATAAAGTTCCTTTCTTGCACCTTGTTGTCTTTTTCTCATCTCCTTCTGCCTATCTGTGCATCCAGATTCCCAGAGCTGACTGCACAATCCTTTTCTTATCTGATAAAACAACATTTCCTGGCAGCACACTGCTTTTCCTCAGTGCTGCAGGACCCTCCCTCTGCTCTCTCGTGTGCTGCCTGATAGAGATAGAAAGATATATATCAATATCTAGATAAGAGAGACTGAAAGAGAGAGAGAAAAAAAGAGGATGAGGGAAAAAAAATAATGACAAATGAGAGAAAAACAGAAACAGCTGAAGAAAAAAAGGAATACATAGAAAAGAGGAGCTAGTGTAGTATGCTAGTTATTGTTACTATGTTATCTTATCACTGTTATTACAAACATGATTTTCTAAAACAATTCATAAGGTTACTTGAAAAAATCTCTATCTATAATTAAACTGTTGAGTTGGCGTAGAAACATTGCATACATTTTTTTTTTTTTACTTACAATATGCCCTGGGATGTTCTAGTCTCCTAGCAAGGGAAGGCGAAGCATATGCCATTTTCATTTACATGGATGGGGTGACCCATTATTTGATTTCTATTTACAGACTCTGCATTTCATTGACGGTCATGGGGATCTTCGGAGCGTGATCATGCTCTCGCCTGTATGCAGAGCATAGCATAGCTGGGCAGTGCTATAACCCAGCTGTCAGATCATTGAGGATGCCAATAGGATGTCTTGAGGCGATCTTATTAGACTGGGTCATTAGGTGTATTTGTTTTTCATGAATTAACCATTAGGTGCATCTGCAGCTGGTATCAGTGGGATGTTCAGAGCATGATCCCTCACACTGACATTGAGAGCTAAACATAGCATAGCTGAGCTGTGCTACAACCCGACTGTCAAATCAATGAAGACGTTGGAAGAGGTTCATCTTCGCATGCTTGATCAACAGCATTAGAACTACTGAAGGACGAATCCAATTGTAAAACAAAGTACAGGGTAGCCTTATTAGTGAGAATAGGTTGTATTGACACACACTGTATTATTAATTCTATATACACAGGAAACCAAGACCATATTATGATTTTGGTAATAACCCCTTAACAGGTTTATTAGAAGCTCACTTAAGAAAATAAACCAGCCGAAAAGATAGTTTAATGGGTAAATGTATTACTTCAGTCTCCATCCTTTCAGCTAGAGGGCTTGCCATATTTTATGTAACCTATTATTACTTTTTGTAAATTTGTTACACAATATAAGGAACCTAAATGGTAATAATTCATGATCTGAGGTAAAGACTGGGTGGAATCTAACTGAAGGAAGAAGGAAGATTGCTACATTACTCTGCGAGTTTAGACATTTGCTGTCTGTGTGCCAAATGAAAGTCATTCCAGGTAAACCCTGAACAAGCTTTAACACAGACATTTCTTAGAGCAGGGTGACATCATTATAAAGTAAAATAGACGGTGACAATCTCATTTTGAGCAATAGAAGATGTATGTAGTCCACACCAAAGGAAAAGAATAGATTACACCAGGCATTATTCTAGCTCAATCCCCAGACTTTAGCTCTAAAATATGAAGCTCGACGTTAGAAACATGCTTACTATAGGTCAGAAAATGTAAAGGTGTCCATCACTAAACCATATACAAAACTCTTAAATTACCAAACAAATGAAATAAAAAGTTCTGAAATCGCAGAGGCAAAAAACCTCCCAGCTATCAGCACTTCCATAATTGTGAATTGGGGACCAAGACTGGCGTAGGTCAAGCTGTGCCAGTCTTGATGAAGTAGACGAGGTGGTAAATTTTTTAAGAGGCGCAATTTCTGATTGACGTGCTCCGCACCAGAAATGCTACTCCAGTCAAGGATGGAAGTAGCATTTCTGGCATAAAAAATGTTGCCACTTTTCATGATTCGGACGGCCGGGCGTGACCATGCCCCAGCTCCACTGATTTCAACGGAGCTGATCCAAAGTAACATGAAAATGACAAGAGTCGCAGATTTTTTGTGCAACTCCGTGTCAATGAATTGGCCCCTTAATCTTTAGAAAAAAGGTGAGGCTAAGCTGTAAAACGCCAAGTGAATAGCTTAATTAGATTGCAGCTAGCACAATTCTTGTATACAACTAGACAGCAGATATGATAATTAGCAAAGGCAGCTTCTACTACCATATCCCCACTTTTCTTGGCTGTGTATAGATCTGATAAAGACATTTCTAGAATTACTAATATTTCAATTACACATTACAGAAACGATTTTAGAAAAGTTTAATTTTGTCACTGTTTGCCTTTGCCATAATGTCCTATCTCCACCAATATGCCAATCTCATGTTCGCTAGTATTTTACTACTTTCTTTGCTAAACTTACGGGTCAAGACTCAAAATTAACAGTCTCCAATCATCTCTACCCATAGCCATATCACAAAATCACAAAACCTAACAGTTTAGAGGACACCAACTCACATTATTACAGTCAATAATGGCCGCTATAAGTTCATTTCTGCCAAAAGGTATTTTAAGGGGAGCTAAGTGACTAGTAGATTCAGCCTGTCTCAGAAGATATAATATCAAACAATTTTTCCCCCAATGTCACCCTAAAATTGGTCATAAATGTGTAAAAGCTAGTAGCTGAACAAGCTGTTAGGCAACAGCTATCTCAATCAACTCCATAATTAAAGAGGTTGTCCACTACTTTATCATTGATGACCTATCCCAAAGATAGGTCATTAATGTCTGATTGGTCGGGGTCCGACACCCAGCTCCCCCACCGATCAGCTGCTCTTGGTGTCGGCAGCCAATAGGAGGCAGATGTGCAGTACCCGGCCACTATCAGAAGACAGAGCAGCTTATCAATTGAGCATTCCCAGCCACAGAGAACAGCTGATAGGCGGGGGTGCTGGGTGTCGGACCCCAACATTGATGACCTATGTTAATGATAGGTCATCTATGATAAAGTAGTTGACAACCTCTTTAACATGCATGCTCCACTTGGCTGGGTGAACAAAGGATGGTAGTGAAGAAATCCAGCATGCTCCCATCCAGCAAAACTTCTGTATTTAGAGGTAGCTGGGGAGACTCAAACACATTAGGTGGATTTGGCTGATGTGAGTCCAATGTCTATGGCCAGCTCAAAGGTGGCCGTAAACCATAAAGGGAGTCTGTCAGTCCATAATAACTGCTCATACATATACACTGTGCCCTCCCTGGAGTTATTGCACCTTCGTAGCTACTTGTTTTCTATCTACCTACACCCTCCTCTGACTCCTGTAAAAAAACAGAACTGTCATCCAAGGAGAAGGGGGACATAGATGGGTGGGAAGATTCACTGAATTGTTCGGCCACACCAAGGGTGCACTTGGTTTGAACAGTCATTTTGTGCTGGCAGACTCCAATTAAATAGCAGCTTGGTAGGCTTTATGATTAAATCTGATATGGAAAAAAAATAGCCAATGTGGAGTCAGCACTATTGATGTCTGTAGATGGATAGCGATGGGCAGAACGTGTAGTGTGAATGAGTGGGAACAATACATGTGACTAGTAGTCGTATATGGGTTTTGATGAAACTATTATATTTTTGCTGATTTGCAATCCTTCTTAGTCTTACATAATGTGCAGAGCTATGATACATCCTTTCAGTAAGTCTTGTGCACTGACGTAGAACATGAAGCCCACTCTATACCAATGAATGGAACCATTTGTTGATCAGATGACCACAACAATCTGTTACAACGTTGCTGTCCTCCCTTTCCCGCATACTTAACAGTAATGTCAATGGGCTGCATTCACTATTGATATCATGGTAAGAGAGTGCTCACTAAGAACTGTGCATTACTGTGAGAGAAAGAGTTGGCACGGCCTGTCCACCAGATAAGAAAACAATAAAACATGTTAGTGTTTGCCCTGAATAACAGAAAACTCTAAACTAAACCCTCAATAATTTATGGCTGGGATGGTGCAAAAATGCTTCTAACCAACCGTTAAATGGAGGGCTGTGAAGAGTTACATTATTTCTCTTTTTATGTGGTTGTTTCTAGGTGAAATTAGGATAAGTAACCATTTTATATTTGATACTGATGGTCCATCCTCACTATCAGATCACTGGTGATCCATCCCTCTGCACCCTCACCGATTAGGCTGATGGGGTTATGGCCTTGGTACAGGCAAAGAAGGAAGGGGCTATGCCTTTTACTATTTACCATGCAATGTACAATCAATGAAAACCTGTCTCATCGCTCACTTGTTTCCGAGGATTATATGTCCAGTCCAAATAAGAAGATCATGGTTCCGGTTCCAAATGTTTATTGTATTTTTTAATAAACATTAGAGATTTTAATTGAACCTCTATAATGCTGGACTGCTTCAGGTTTATCCTTGTGCCGCAAATTCGTTAATTTTTCAGAGTAAGCTGTCGTGTATGTGTGAAGGAGGAATAACACTAATTCTGGTCATTATATGACTTGTATCAAGTATTATTTATGGTTTTCCCCTCTGCAGAATGTATTCACTAGAAGCTGTAAAAATGTAATTTTCTACTTCCTAACTGTTCCCTTTTCCTTTCTTCATAGACTTATATAGGCAGCAGGAGTAGTTTTATGACTTAATGAAGACAGACCTGAAGACAGATTTGAGCAGTTTTTAAAAATACCGTAAATGATCAGTACAGAAGACGGGAGAATGATAGATAAATGGGGAAAGGATCCTAAATATGAACCTCTTTATTTAGTGCTAATATTTAAGGTCCTTACCAAAGGTAATTATGCATAGCAGCCTATAGACACGCCCCCAGAGAACCTGTTAGCCACGCCCCCTTGTAAAAACTGTAAGAATTAGCACTAAATAAAAGGCCCATGTCTCTGGAACTGTATGGCCGATTAAAAAAATTTATTAAAAATAATAGAATAGTCAGGGTTGCAGTGGGTCAAAAACTGGCCACTTTTGACCTGATGACCGGTCCTCTTTAATGCGTTAACTCTATGGTTATGCAGAAGGTTTGGTGCTTTGTATCAGGAAAACAGCTGCCAATACCTCAACGATGTAATGTAATGCTAAGCACGGGTTGTCGGGCCCAAAACATGGCGTTAAATGTCGGATGTATACCCTAAGACTAATAAATATATTAGTTTTAGTAACATTTGTGTTTTTATTTTACAGGTGTTTTATTCCGAATGTGTATGCAGCTCTCTTTACGGCTGCCCTTGTGCCATTGGTTTGCCTTGTAGTTGTACTTGTAGTTTTCATCCACGCATACCAAGTCACACAGCAATGGAAAGCATATGATGACGTGTTCAGAGGCAGGCCCAATGCCACAGGTACACTATTTCTTTGTTCACTACTATCTCCACAATCTACAATCAGGCAGTATTCTCTGATCAGAGTTTGATTAGTGTTTGATCATAATGTGGTCCGATTCTCTCTGATGAGGAATAGATGTAAAAAAATATTCAACATCTTCTCCATCCTGTCTGTCCATGAAAATCGGACCTCACTCAGATATCATCCAAGTGCAGTCCGTTTTTTTCTCACGGACTCATTGACTTGCATGGCCGTGGCCGAGTGCGATCCGAATATTGGATGAAAATCGTGCATGCTGCATCTGTCTGATCTGACAGATCTGTCCGAGGAAAAAATCAGACATGTGCGCGGCCCCATACAATAACATTAGTCCAAGTGCGATACGATAATTTGTCGGATTGAGCTTGGAACGAAAATACGGTCGTCTGCACGAGCCATTAATACGAGGCTACTTATATAAGGCTACGTTTGCTGTATGTACCAAGAAAGCTTCTGGAATATATGCCCAAGGTACACATAGTCCCCAGAGTGTTCTTTTAGCCTCTGTCGGCAAAATATGCCAGACTGAACTATTCCCTACACAGTATACTGTAAAAAATATACCATGAAGTACAGCTGCTTCTCACAAAATTAGAATGTCATTAAAAAGTTAATTTATTTCAGTTCTTCAATACAAAAAGTGAAACTCGTATATTATATAGAGTCATTACAAACAGAGTGATCTATTTCAAGTGTTTATTTCTATTAATGTTGATGATTATGGCTTACAGCCAATGAAAACACAAAAGTCATTATCTCAGTAAATTAGAATACTTTATAACAACAGCTTGAAAAATGTTTTTAAAATCTGAAATGTTGGCCTACAGAAATGTATGTTCAGTAAATGCACTCAATACTTGGTCGGGGCTCCTTTTGCATCAATTACTGCACCAATGCGGCGTGGCATGGAGGCGATCAGTATGTGGCACTGCTGAGGTGTTACGGAAGCCCAGGTTGCTTTGATAGCAGCCTTCAGGTCATCTGCATTGTTGGGTCTGGTGTCTCTCATCTTCCTCTTAACAATACCCCATAGATTCTCTATGGGGTTAAGGTCAGGTGAGTTTTCTGGCCAATCAAGCACAGTGATACTGTTGTTTTTAAACCAGGTATTGGTACTTTTGGCAGTGTGGACAGGTGCCAAGTCCTGCTGGAGAATGAAATTTCCATTCCCAAAAAGCTTGTCGGCAGAGGGAAACATGAAGTGCTCTAAAATTTCCTGGTAGACGGCTGCGCTGACTTTGGTCTTGATAAAACACAGTGGACCTACACCAGCAGATGACATGGCTCCCCAAACCATCACTGATTGTGGAAACTTCACACTAGACCTCAAGCAGCTTGGATTGTGGCCTCTCCACTCTTCCTCCAGACTCTGGGACCTTGATTTCCAAATGAAATGCAAAATTTACTTTCATCTGAAAACAACACCTTGGACCACTGAGCAAAAGTCCAGGTCTTTTTCTCCTTAGCCCAGGTAAGACGCTTCTGGCGTTGTCTATTGGTCATGAGTGGCTTGACACAATGAATGCGAGACTTGTAGCCCATGTCCTGGATACGTCTGTGTGTGGTGGCTCTTGAAGCAATGACTCCAGCAGCAGTCCACTCCTTGTGAATCTCCCCCAAATTTTTGAGTGGCCTTTTCTTAACAATCCTTTCAAGGCTGCGGTTATCCCGGTTGCTTGTGCACCTTTTTCTACCACATTTTTTCCTTCCACTCAACTTTCCATTAATATGCTTGGATACAGCACCCTGTGAACAGCCAGCTTCTTTAGCAATGACTTTTTGTGGCTTACCCTCCTTGTGGAGTGTGTCAATGACTGCCTTCAGGACATATGTCAAATCATCAGTCTTCCCCATGATTGTGGAACCTACTGAAACAGACTAAGGGACCTTTTTAAACGTGTAAGAAGCCTTTGCAAGTATTTTTTGTTAATTATTCTAATTTACTGAGATAATGACTTTTGTGTTTTCATTGGCTGTAACCCATAATCATCAACATTAACAGAAATAAACACTTGAAATAGATCACTCTGTGTGTAATGACTGTATATAATATATGAGTTTCACTTTTTGTATTGAAGAACTGAAATAAATTAACTTTTTGATGATATTCTAATTTTGTGAGAAGCACCTGTATGTGATTTTTTTTTTAACAGGGGAGCCTTTGGCTGACAGAGGCCACTGAGTGCCACCCATTCTAAGTACATAGCCGAAGTTTCCGTAGAGAAATCATTTTGATGTAAAACGCGAATGGGCGCTGCAGAATGCCGTGTGAAAAGAGCCTTAGTAAGACAATGCAGAAACAGATTTTAAATTTTTGCATTCATTAACAATAAATGTGTGGGAATAGTGTGAACAGAGCCTTTAAGTTACCGACAGGAAGAATCCACATCTGCAAAAACTGTTGCGGATTTCATACAGATTGCACGTACAGCTCACCGTTTGCGCTGCATCTGCTACATAAATTGGCCAACGCTGTAGATTTTTAAAATCTCATCCACAATATTACTACAGCAGGTTCTCTGTACCGGAAAACCCAGATGGAAAATCCACTTCATATCTGAACTTTGTGAACATACCCTAAAGGGAGTATGAGATTAGAAAAATATGGCTACTTTTTTACCCCATTTTTTAACCTTCTGCCCACATTTTTATGGCATATGTGATGAGTTCTCCCTCACCTTAAGCGTTTTAAGAATGACAGTCAGACAGCTGAAGCACCTAATAATAGATAGTAATTTAAACACAGAATTTAATCTTTCTCCAGGCACTAAATTCTCCATTTTCATAACAAACCGTACCTGAAAACTCCACTCCACAAAATGTATTATTTCTTAGAAGTTCAGGTGATGTTTCCCAGAAATCTTGTTTGTGTGTCCTTTATGCCTTATGGTGATGACTGCAAAATATATTATACTGTCTCTCTGCTGCAGAAGAAAAGTAAAGAGACTGTTTGCATGCTGTCAACCATATGCATACATAAATCACGTGGTATAACTAGCGTTACCAGTACATGGGCTTCCTGCAATAATAATAGTGTTTATTGCTATGGCGCCAACATATTCTGCCTTGCCTTACAATTGGGAAAATAACATACACATAAAATGAAAATTAATACAAAGCAGCTGATCACACAATTATACAAAAGGTTTGAGACTCCTGGCCAAAAGAGCTTGCACTCTAAATGTATATTACTCAACCACTCATTACATATAGCGTCGGCTTTGAGCATAGCTAAAGCTGGCCGTACAGATGGCAGATATGTCTGCAGAATGTTCGTTTGGCAAACAGCTAACTCTCGTGGCTCCCCCATACACATAAACGCTTGGCTTTGTCAATGGGGAGAAAGGAGAAAGCTGCCGCCATACGCCTCTGACAGTGTCTTTTCTCCCCAGAAAACAAAAGGATCCTGCGTTGAAATTCCAATTTCCCGATCCTTCTCTCCACTGTCAGAGTAGAGTCAAAGGGACCCCATAAATTTCAGATAGTCACCTGGTCTCCCCAAAATCTGCGGGTCTCGAGGACATTTCTGTAAAGGGTATAGGGGCCTTAAAGCACCACTTCAGCATTTTTTTCTTAATTCGGCACTGGACTGGTGCTACTAACATAAGTTTCCTGTCCCTAGCATTATACTTACCAGCCACTGTCTTCATCTCTTCCCAGCACTGCTCTGGTCAAGCGCCACCATATTGTGACCACAATTTCTGACTGATCAGAAGTCCGAGGTAACAGTCACAAGCTCTCAATGTAAGTCTATGAGAGCCTCGTTCTGGCCTCGTTCTGGCTCTCATAAACTTACATTGAGTAGTGATCCGGATCGATCCACCAGGTCACAAATTGCTGGAAACCAGCCAGATAAAAGATAAAGATGGCGGCTGGTAAGTATAAGACAGGGAACCAGGGACAGTGAACCTAGATTAGTAGTACCACTCCAGCTTTGCAATAACAAAAAATGCTTAAGTGGTGCTTTAAGGCTCTTTGCTTGTTCTTTATTCTCAGATTAGTGCCTTGAGGTCAGCACCCAAGTCTGGCCATACACTAGATGGCTGACAGGCAAACGACAACTATCTCAGCCAACACTCCTATACACAAGAGCACTCAGGCGGCTGAGTGCTCCTATGTTCTGTATGATAAAGCTGCCGGCTGACTTATCAGATGACGGCTTATCTCAGGGAGAAAAATGCAACTGGAAATTGGACATATGTGATCATCAACATCTCAACATCTCACCCAAACATCAGTCGGCTGGCGTGCGCATATACATGAGTTGGGAAAACGGTTATCCCCTGATGAAGCCACCGCTGTAGTGACGATATTTGTGGGGTTGTGTTTTTTTAACCTCCTCTGTGTATATTAGTACACTGTCACCTCTTGGTCACTGGTTACAACTTCTGATCTTATAATAGGGTCATAGGAATAACGGTTTTCACAACTATTTGGTGATATGTGACCTTCCCTCTTTGTGAATTGTGCCTACAGCATTTTGCTCTAAAATATTGCTGTATTATCTGTATTAGCACTTTAATTATTAATAGATCAGATTTGTACTGTATGTACACATTATCATATGTCTTGGTGATATTTTTCCTGAGGTCTTGACCATTACTGTATTATGGTGTGGTTTGTTGTTACTTATAAGTGTGCTTTTTTGTTTTTAAACTTTGCATGTTTGTCCAGTCTTTTTCTCAATAAAATTATGTTGATACTGAATTGATGCTCCTTCTCTATACATACTCTCTTTTCTCTGGTTGTGGTACTAGTCTGATTTTGGTATGTGACGAGTCGAGCAGTAGTTTATATTAGGTGGTGCCCTCCTTTTCCTTAAGTAACTCTTTAAATTACTCATAATTATCATATCCCAGATCGGATTGTAAAAATACATTCAGACATATAACCTTCGATCAGTTTTTTCTCCCCTGTGATATTTTTTAACATTTGCTATATATTATCTCTGACAAGAGTTTAAACATATGAAGTAAACACAGAGTTTTGACAAATAACACCCTAGGGCAGCAGTAGTGAACCTATGGCACACGTGCCAGAGGGGACCCCCAGAACCCTCCCTTTGGGCACGCGCCTCAGCGCTAGATCTGCTATCACTGTCCTCAGCACGTGCACCGTCTCCTTAGACTGTGCGCCGTTCCATCAGCCCGCGCGCCGCCCCATCAGCCAGGGCGCCTGCTACCCTATCAGCCCGCGCCTGCTGCCCTGTCTGTTGTCCACTGCCCCTGTCTGTTCTCCGCTGCCCCTGTCTGTTCTCTGCTGCCCCTGTCTATTCTCTGCTGCCCCTGTCTATTCTCCGCTGCCCCTGTCTGTTCTCCGCTGCCCCTGTGTGTTCTCCGCTGCCCCTGCCTGCTCTTGACTGCCCCTGCCTTTTCTCAGCTGCCTCTGCCTGCTCTCAGATGCCCCTACCTGTTCTCTGCTGCCTCTGCCTGCTCTCGGCTGTTCCTGCCTGCTCTCGGCTGCCCCTGCCTGCTCTCTGCTGCCCCTGTCTGTTCTCTGCTGCCCCTGTCTGTTCTCTGCTGCCCCCGTCTGTCTTCTGCCCCTGTCTGTTCTCTGCTGCCCCTGTCTGTTCTCAGTTTCCCCTGTCTGTCTTCTGCCCCTGTCTGTCTTCTGCTGCCCCTGTCTGTCTTCTGCTGCCCCTGTCTGTCCTCTGCTGCCCTTCTCTGTTCTCTGCTGCCCCTGTCTGTTCTCAGTTTCCGGTGTCTGTCTTATACTACCCCTGTCCGTCCTCTGCTGCCCCTGTCTGTTCTCTGCTGCCCCTGTCTGTTCTCTGCTGCCCCTGTCTGTCTTCTGCTGCCCCTGTCTGTCTTCTGCTGCCCCTGTCTGTCTTCTGCTGCCCCTGTCTGTTCTCTGCTGCCCCTGTCTGTTCTCTGCTGCCCCTGTCTGTTCTCGGTTGCCCCTGTCTGTCTTCTGCTGCCCCTGTCTGTCTTCTGCTGCCCCTGTCTGTTCTCTGCTGCCCCTGTCTGTTCTCTGCTGCCCTGTCTGTCTTCTGCTGCCCCTGTCTGTCTTCTGCTGCCCCTGTCTGTTCTCTGCTGCCCCTGTCTGTTCTCTGCTGCCCTGTCTGTTTTCTGCTGCCCCTGTCTGTTCTCTGCTGCCCTTGCCTGTTCCCTGCTGCCCCTGTCTGTTCTCTGCTGCCCTTGCCTGTTCCCTGCTGCCCCTGTCTGTTCTCTGCTCCCCTTGTTTGTTCTCTGCTGCCCCTGTCTCTCTTCTGCTGACCCTGTCTGTTCTCTGCTGCCCTTGTCGGTTCTCTGTTGCCCCTGTCTGTCTTCTGCTGCCCCTGTCTGTTCTCTGCTGCCCCTGTCTGTTCTCCGCTGCCCTGTCTGTTCTCCGCTGCCCCTGTCTGTTCTCCGCTGCCCCAGTCTGTTCTCCGCTGCCCCAGTCTGTTCTCCGCTGCCTCTGTCTGCTCTCAGATGCCCCTGTCTGTTCTCTGCTGCCCCTGCCTGCTCTCTATTGCTTCTGCCTGCTCTCGGCTGCCCCTGCCTGCTCTCGGCTGATGCAGCCTGCTCTCTGCTGCCCCTATCTGTTCTCTGCTGCCCCAGTCTGTTCTCTGCTGCCCCTGTCTGTTCTCAGTTGCCCCTGTCTGTCTTCTGCCCCTGTCTGTTCTCCGCTGCCCTGCCTGTTCTCTGTTGCCCCTGTCTGTCTTCTGCTGCCCCTGTCTGTCTTCTGCTGCCCCTGTCTGTCTTCTGCTGCCCCTGTCTGTTCTCTGCTGCCCCTGTCTGTTCTCTGCTGCCCTGTCTGTCTTCTGCTGCCCCTGTCTGTCTTCTGCTGCCCCTGTCTGTTCTCTGCTGCCCCTGTCTGTTCTCTGCTGCCCTGTCTGTTTTCTGCTGCCCCTGTCTGTTCTCTGCTGCCCTTGCCTGTTCCCTGCTGCCCCTGTCTGTTCTCTGCTGCCCTTGCCTGTTCCCTGCTGCCCCTGTCTGTTCTCTGCTCCCCTTGTTTGTTCTCTGCTGCCCCTGTCTCTCTTCTGCTGACCCTGTCTGTTCTCTGCTGCCCTTGTCGGTTCTCTGTTGCCCCTGTCTGTCTTCTGCTGCCCCTGTCTGTTCTCTGCTGCCCCTGTCTGTTCTCCGCTGCCCTGTCTGTTCTCCGCTGCCCCTGTCTGTTCTCCGCTGCCCCAGTCTGTTCTCCGCTGCCCCAGTCTGTTCTCCGCTGCCTCTGTCTGCTCTCAGATGCCCCTGTCTGTTCTCTGCTGCCCCTGCCTGCTCTCTATTGCTTCTGCCTGCTCTCGGCTGCCCCTGCCTGCTCTCGGCTGATGCAGCCTGCTCTCTGCTGCCCCTATCTGTTCTCTGCTGCCCCAGTCTGTTCTCTGCTGCCCCTGTCTGTTCTCAGTTGCCCCTGTCTGTCTTCTGCCCCTGTCTGTTCTCCGCTGCCCTGCCTGTTCTCTGTTGCCCCTGTCTGTCTTCTGCTGCCCCTGTCTGTCTTCTGCTGCCCCTGTCTGTCTTCTGCTGCCCCTGTCTGTTCTCCGCTGCCCCTGTTTGTTCTCCGCTGCCCCTGTCTGTTCTCCGCTGCCCCTGTCTGTTCTCCGCTGCCTCTGCCTGCTCTCAGATGCCCCTGTCTGTTCTCTGCTGCCCCTGTCTGTTCTCTGCTGCCCCTGCCTGCTCTCTATTGCTTCTGCCTGCTCTCAGATGCCCCTGTCTGTTCTCTGCTGCCCCTGTCTGTTCTCTGCTGCCCCTGCCTGCTCTCTATTGCTTCTGCCTGCTCTCGGCTGCCCCTGCCTGCTCTCGGCTGCCGCTGCCTGCTCTCTGCTGCCCCTATCTGTTCTCTGCTGCCCCAGTCTGTTCTCTGCTGCCCCTGTCTGTTCTCAGTTGCCCCTGTCTGTCTTCTGCCCCTGTCTGTTCTCAGCTGCCTCTTTCTGTTCTCAGGTGTCCCTGTCTGTCTTCTGCTGCCCCTGTCTGTTCTCCGCTGCCCCTGTCTGTTCTCCGCTGCCCCTGTCTGTTCTCTGCTGCCCCTGTCTGTTCTCTGCTGCCCTTGTCTGTTCTTAGTTGCCCCTGTCTGTCTTCTGTTGCCCCTGTCTGTCTTCTGCTGCCCCTATCTGCTCTCTGCTGCCCCTATCTGTTCTCGGTTGCCCTTGTCTGCTCTCTGATGCCCCTGTCTGTTCTCAGTTGCCCCTTTCTGCTCTCTGCTGTCCCTGTCTGCTCTCTGCTTCCCCTGTCTGTTCTCTTCTGCCCCTGTCTGATCTCTGCTGTCCCTGTCTGCTCTCTGCTGCCTCTGTTTGTTCTCTGCTGTCCCTGTCTGTTCTCGGTTGCCCGTGTCTGTCTTCTGCTGCCCGTGTCTGTCTTCTGCTGCCCGTATCTGTCTTCTGCTGCCCTTGTCTGTCTTCTGCTGCCCCTGGTTGTCTTCTGCTGCCCCTATCTGCTCTCTGCTGCCCCTGTCTGCTCTATGCTGCCCCTGTCTGTTCTCCTTTGGCCCTGTCTGTTCTCCTTTGGCCCTGTCTGTTCTCGGTTGCCCCTGTCTGCTCTCTGCTGCCCCTGTCTGTTCTCTGCCGTCCCTGTCTGTTCTCTGCTGTCCCTGTCTGTTCTCGGTTGCCCCTGTCTGCTCTCTGCTGCCCCTGTCTGTTCTCTGCAGCCCCTGTCTGTTCTCGGTTGCCCCTGTCTGCTCTCTGCTGCCCCTGTCTGCTCTCTGCTGCCCCTGTCTGCTCTCTGCTGCCCCTGTCTGTCTTCTACTGCCCCTGTCTGTCTTCTGCTGCCCCTCTCTGTTCTCCGCTGCCCCTGTTTGTTCTCCGCTGCCCCTGTCTGTTCTCCGCTGCCCCTGTCTGTTCTCCGCTGCCTCTGCCTGCTCTCAGATGCCCCTGTCTGTTCTCTGCTGCCCCTGCCTGCTCTCTATTGCTTCTGCCTGCTCTCGGCTGCCCCTGCCTGCTCTCGGCTGCCGCTGCCTGCTCTCTGCTGCCCCTATCTGTTCTCTGCTGCCCCAGTCTGTTCTCTGCTGCCCCTGTCTGTTCTCAGTTGCCCCTGTCTGTCTTCTGCCCCTGTCTGTTCTCAGCTGCCTCTTTCTGTTCTCAGGTGCCCCTGTCTGTCTTCTGCTGCCCCTGTCTGTTCTCTGCTGCCCCTGTCTGTTCTCTGTTGCCCCTGTCTGTTCTCTGCTGCCCCTGTCTGTTCTCTGCTGCCCTTGTCTGTTCTTAGTTGCCCCTGTCTGTTCTCAGCTGCCTCTTTCTGTTCTCAGGTGCCCCTGTCTGTCTTCTGCTGCCCCTGTCTGTTCTCCGCTGCCCCTGTCTGTTCTCTGCTGCCCCTGTCTGTTCTCTGCTGCCCCTGTCTGTTCTCTGCTGCCCCTGTCTGTTCTCTGCTGCCCTTGTCTGTTCTTAGTTGCCCCTGTCTGTCTTCTGTTGCCCCTGTCTGTCTTCTGCTGCCCCTATCTGTTCTCGGTTGCCCTTGTCTGCTCTCTGATGCCCCTGTCTGTTCTCAGTTGCCCCTTTCTGCTCTCTGCTGTCCCTGTCTGCTCTCTGCTTCCCCTGTCTGTTCTCTTCTGCCCCTGTCTGATCTCTGCTGTCCCTGTCTGCTCTCTGCTGCCTCTGTTTGTTCTCTGCTGTCCCTGTCTGTTCTCGGTTGCCCGTGTCTGTCTTCTGCTGCCCGTGTCTGTCTTCTGCTGCCCGTATCTGTCTTCTGCTGCCCTTGTCTGTCTTCTGCTGCCCCTGGTTGTCTTCTGCTGCCCCTATCTGCTCTCTGCTGCCCCTGTCTGCTCTATGCTGCCCCTGTCTGTTCTCCTTTGGCCCTGTCTGTTCTCCTTTGGCCCTGTCTGTTCTCGGTTGCCCCTGTCTGCTCTCTGCTGCCCCTGTCTGTTCTCTGCCGTCCCTGTCTGTTCTCTGCTGTCCCTGTCTGTTCTCGGTTGCCCCTGTCTGCTCTCTGCTGCCCCTGTCTGTTCTCTGCAGCCCCTGTCTGTTCTCGGTTGCCCCTGTCTGCTCTCTGCTGCCCCTGTCTGCTCTCTGCTGCCCCTGTCTGTTCTCGGTTGCCCCTGTCTGCTCTCTGCTGCCCCTGTCTGTTCTCTGCTGCCCCTGTCTGTTCTCTGCTGCCTGTGTCTGTTCTCTGCTGCCCCTCTCTGCTCTCTGCTGCCCCTGTCTGTTCACTGCTGCCCCTGTCTGTTCTCTGCTGCCCCTGTCTGCTCTCTGCTGCCCCTGTTTGTTCTCTGCTGCCCCTGTCTGTTCTCTGCTGCCTGTGTCTGTTCTCTGCTGCCCCTCTCTGCTCTCTGCTGCCCCTGTCTGTTCACTGCTGCCCCTGTCTGTTATCTGCTGCCCCTGTCTGCTCTCTGCTGCCCCTGTTTGTTCTCTGCTGCCCCTGTCTGTTCTCTGCTGCCCCTGTCTGTTCTCTGCTGCCCGTCTGTTCTCTGCTGCCCCTGTCTGCTCTCTGCTGCCCCTGTCTGTTCTCTGCTGCCCCTGTCTGTTATCTGCTGCCCCTGTCTGCTCTCTGCTGCCCCTGTTTGTTCTCTGCTGCCCCTGTCTGTTCTCTGCTGCCCCTGTCTGCTCTGTGCTGCCCCTGTCTGCTCTATGCTGCCCCTGTCTGCTCTCTGCTGCCCCTGTCTGCTCTATGCTGCCCCTGTCTGCTCTGTGCTGCCCCTGTCTGCTCTCTGCTGCCCCTGTCTGCTCTCTGCTGCCCCTGTCTGCTCTATGCTGCCCCTGTCTGCTCTATGCTGCCCCTGCCTGCTCTCTGTATTAGTTGTTTTTTCTAAACTAAAACCTCAGTATTCAGGATAAATTGCCGTGTTGGCACCTTGCGATAAATAAGTGGGTTTTGGGTTGTAGATTGGGCGCTCGGTTCGCCATCACTGCCCTAGGTTAATGTAATGTTTTTTTCTCGCAGAAATCCCTCTTATTTTGTATCTCTTTGCTGTTATATCCGTGACCTGGCTTTGGGGAGGATTACATGTTGGCTATAGACATCTCTGGATGTTGGTCGTCTTCATCATTTTTAATAGCTTACAGGTAAGACTCCTAGACTATGAACAATTCCAAAAATCATTGCTGCATCCATAACAGATAATCGCTCAGTCCACAAGATGACTGTACCGTCTTATGGAGGTGAGTGGTATACTATCGTTTGAGAAAAGCTTGAAATAGGGGCAGAAATCCTGATTCCAGCGGTATGTCACTTACTTGACTTCTTGCTGTAGTTTTGATAAGCAGTGTTTTATCTGCTGCAGCTCTGCTAGTCCTCTCAGTGATGAGCTCCTACTATGGTTCCTTTATACTTAATAAGCTTTGCCCCCGTCACTGATTTGCAGCTTTCTTTCTATGCACAGTGCACATGGAAATTTTTCAGTACGTGGTGCAGGTGGGATTAGACGAAGCTCATCACTGAGAGGTACAGCAAGAAGCCCAGTAAGTGACACATTGCTGGAATCAGGGTCTATGCTCCTATATTATGCTGCCCTGGAGAGCTCTTAAACCTGGTGATAGATTACCTTTAACCTGTGCCAAATTTAACTTATAAATTAATCAAAGTGATGGTGATGCTAATTTTTGTTTTACTACCCTAGACTACCATAAATGTAACCATTAACCGCTTTATTTTGGGGCAATTACCATAGGCTATATAGCTTTCATTATAGGCGTATAATTATGTTATTTGTATATTGTATTTTGGAATTATTTATTTGCACATTATAGTAATGTTAATTATGTATACACTATAGCAGCATTTTTAATAACAGTACTGTCTGTCATGTGCAAGTTCTTCTGTTTATTCACATATGCATGTCACATATACTTACACATAACAATACATGGCTGTCTGTGAGTTCCTGTATTTAAATGTTTGCAGACAGAGCTGAAATTTCCTTTTAAAATACAATATGTGCATTATGAAATGATAGAAGAAGTGAATCTAATACTCAGAAAAGGGGAGCTTTTCTGTAAGTGTCATTACCAGGGACAAAACATGGTCGGTAGTTGATGGAAATCTGTCATGCTTCTGTATTCAATCCCTTGGCTCTGTGTTCTATGGTCGGCATCTCTTTCCGCTGAGCCATAACTGATGAACCTTTTCTTTGGGTGTTTTACTTCTATTATCGTTGTTTCTGTAAGAGGTGATTTTCATTTACTCTTTTTGTCTGTCCTATCACCTTTCGGGTGCAGCTTTAAATACCTTCCACCTACTGGTCTTTCCTGCTTTTGATAGACTTTGTTGGGTTCATTCACTTTGCTGTAGTTTGTGTTGGTTGCAGTTGTTTTGTGTGTGATTCCTTTTCTCCTTAGGGAGCTGCTACTCTAGCGATCCTAGGAGCTGCTAAGGTACATTATTGCATTACCTTAGGGTGCAGTCAGGCAGGGACAGACCAGGATCAGAGAAGGGTTTTTCCTAGTTTGAACAGGGACCTGTTAGGTTTATGTATTTGTCTTCCTGCTTTGTACGTCACTCGTGTGAATGTGCTTTGGTACTCATAACAATGTCACGATACAGAAAATATTTGTGAATGTGTATATACATATATATATATATATATATATAGTCGCTGATGCATCCTACATTACAGGTCCAAGGGTACTCTTCTTCTTCTTATCTATTTACATCAGCCCCCTTTACCCTAGTACACAGAGTCGGATATAGAAATGTACAAGCAGGTTGTTATATTTTCCAAGAAGTTCAAGGTCCATCGCATTGCTCTGCTCACACTGAGGCTATTTACAGTCTGCTCATTTTGACTTCCCATAAATTTGTATATTATAATTGTATATTTTATTACAAGACCTTTCACAGCGATAATGTGCCCAAATATAGCCCCACATGGTGTTTATATCGTCATGTTATCCTAACAGAGATTAGATGTCAGAATGGAAAGTACCTGTAATATGCGCTGATCCTGCAGCACGTCTCCTGCAGGCAAATAGTTTCTGGGAAACTCTCTGTAAGATTTTATGGTTTATTGTAAACTGTCCACTCTGCAAAACAACTAGAAGAAAGTACCCAACAGCAAGATTTAGTATCTGTTTATCTGGGACTCATACAGGAAGCGAAAGTCCCAGAATTGCCCGGAACAACCAAGCGATTGTAGCTGATTTTTTGTTTCAATTACAGTTACACAAGCCCACTCCCGGTTTTGGTCCCATGTAAACATGGCGGCGATCACGTGATGAACAAGCAAAATGTATGGTAGTCAGATAAATGGAGTAATTATGGCAGAATAATCATTGTTACTGGCACCACATTACTGCATGTAAGCAGGGGGTGTGCAGCCAATAACATGATGCTTTATGGGCACAGAAAACATGCCGAAAAATGAGCACCAATCAGCTTGTATATAGTCGATTGAAGATCATTAATAGGTCAAAATCGCACCCATCTAAATTGTCCTTCCGTTTTTCCTTCCCTTTTTCCAGGAGCCATAACTTTTTTATTTTTCCTTGCACATAGCCGTATGAGGGCTTGTTTTTTGCAGGACGAGTTATAGTGGAAAGCGGGAAAAAACAGTAACGTTTTCAATTTTCAGGATATGGAGCTGTGTGATGGCTTACTTTTTGCACCCTGAGCTGACGTTTTTACTAATTTTGGGGTAGATACGATGTTTTGATCGCCTCTTATTGCATTTTAATGCAGCAGCCAGGAAAACATAATTCTGTCTTTTTGATTTTTTTCTCGTTGCGATGTTTACCGATCAGATTAATTTACTTTATATTGTGAGAGATCGGTCTTTTACGAATGCAGCGATACCAAATATGTGTATTTTTTATTATTATTATTATTTTATTTTTAATGATACAAAAGGGTGGTGATTTGAACTTTTGTGTTTTCTTTATTTTTTCAGATTTTGAAAAACTTTTTTTTCACTTTTTATTGTATTGTCCCCTTAAGATACTTGAGGCTGCAATCGTCTGATCACTTGTATAATACATACCAGTGCATCAGACTGACTGTTAGATGAGGGTCCTGACAAAAGACCACCCCTCTATTATCTCAGAAACTCTTAGTGCAGTATTTGTAAATCAGGTTTATAAACCAGACCACCCTTCCCTTCCTCCATTCTCCTATATAAACCACATTACATTGCTGATTAAAATTCCCAGAATTCATTATTTAGAAACTATAATATTTTTTTCCCCATATTTGCTTTTTTCTTTAGGGTCTT
This sequence comes from Phyllobates terribilis, assembly GCF_046119375.1. Classification (NCBI taxonomy): domain Eukaryota; kingdom Metazoa; phylum Chordata; class Amphibia; order Anura; family Dendrobatidae; genus Phyllobates; species Phyllobates terribilis. The sequence goes on along the minus strand of NW_027362761.1, from coordinate 458,824,853 downwards.
TACGCCTTTGTGGTTTACTTCATTATGCACAATCAGATATGCTGTCCAGTAAAAGCCAGTTACAGTATAGAGATGGATGGGCACAGGAGTCCGGCCTCCGCTTTCTTCACACCAAGCAGTGGGATGCCGCCCACTGGGGCAGAAATCAGCAAATCCACCCAAAATCTCATCAGTGCAATGGAGGAGGTACAGACAACCGATATAACAAGTTGTTATTTGGAGCAGTGTTTATCTAGACAAAAGTCATTAATCTTTCCTAAACTTAATGCTTCCTTATAATCTTAAAGATCTCATCAGAATGGGAGCGACCAGCCACCCTAGAAAAGCATAGCCCGCAGAATGGTGCAGCCTATACCCCGCCTGGAGGGTTCAGCAACGGTTCACTGGTCGCTGATGAGGAATTGCAAGAATTTGACGACTTAATATTTGTATTAAAAGCTGGTATGTAACAAGCTGGCTCTTATATTATAACTCACGGTGCATCTACACTAATAGATAATCAGGTAACATATTTTGGAGGATTGTCTGCTGGTGTAAATATGTAGGTAATCACCTGATGAATGAGCAAACTACTAGGGGGATCAGATCATCTGGGCCGACAATAAACACATTGTTATCAGCAGCATATCTCCCCATGAAATCAGAAAATGTGCTGCCGATATAATGATGTACAGGGACAAAGGCGATCATATTATCATCCTGTCCCTATGGTTGTTCATTGGTCAGTGTAAACAGGCAGGTAAACAAGCGCTACATGACATGGGTACATGGGTATAGTGCATCGGCCCTCATTAATATTGCATCGAAGAGCGGTAATCAACATGTCTAAATGCACCATTAAAGGGAATCTGTCAGCGGGTCTTTGTGACCTAATCTGAGAGCTGCATAATGTAGAGAAAGAGACCCTGATTCCAGCGATCTGTTATTTACTAGGCTGCTTGCTGTAGTTTTGATAAAATCACTGATGTTATCAGCAGGAGATTATCACTAGAAGACTGTTGCCTTTTAGTCCTCCATATTCAAAAGCTCTGTATCACCCTACCTATTGGAAGCTTTCCGCCTATGCACAGTGTACACAGGAAGCGGAAAATCAGTGATGTGGGCGGGGTTATACACAGCTCAGCATTCAGAGAACTGCTAGATCTGCAGCAGATAAAACAGGGATTGTATCAAAACTGCAGCAAGCAGGCCAATAAGTGATAAATCAAAGGAATTAGGATTTCTGGCCCTCCACCATGCTGCTCTCAGATGGGGTAACAAAACCTCATGACTGATTCCCTTTCATTTGGATGTAGAATACATTCACAGTGTTATCTTCCCTTATTTACTGCTTCACTTCTGTTTACTTTAGCTTTTTTCCTCTGTCTACCTTCTTTGATCGCTGCCAAGTACAAGTGCTTCTTACAGGAGCGGCTGACCGCAGCTGCAGGAAAGACGACAAGGCCATTGTGAAAGATTACTCATCACAATGTGTTTACCTGAGCAGTTAGGAATCGGGTGGATTCTACAGAGGAAGACGAATAAAGGAGAATTACTCGTCTCCACTTATGAATTTAATCCTACTTTTGTCTAAACTTGAAGGGAATGTCCATCACTTCACACCATGGTGTCTTTAGGTCTAATACACTATAGGTCTGATGCACTATTTTCTCTATTGGTGAGATAAGTTAAAGATTTCAGTAATTCTATGATCAGCACTTCTCGAGTAGAATCTATAAATCTATGGGCGGACACTGATCTGCATGAGAATCTGCCTCCAGAGATTATTTTGAAAGAAATTTTTACAGCATATAATTTGCATATAAGAAAAATGTGGTTTTCTCTGGAATAAGACATCGGATCGCAGATATCAAAGTATCATTTTATTCAGCTCCCTATAACCTACATGCCCATATAGACGGCTTAGGGGGGTTGATCCTACTGGCAGATTCACTTTAAGTCAAGCACAAGTGGAGGTCGATTGAAAACAAGAATGTGGGGGGATGACCTGAACTGTTTAGCCATGCCAAGGGTGCACTAAAGCACCTGAGCCCATTTTGCCCTTACAGACTCCCTGTAAAGATGGCCACATGCATTAAATGTACTCAAACCTGCCCAATACAGCAGGATTGACAGTGACGAGCTAAAGCAGTGTTCCCAAAGCTGTGTCTCTAGAGCTGTGCCAAACGACAACTCCCATCATTCTCAGAGAGTCGCAGGCTGTCACAGCATGAGGGTAGTTGCAGTTTTGTAACTGCTGGAGAACATTGATGTAAAGTACATGAGTTAACACAGGTTTGGGAACACTGATTTAAAGTACACAGAGGCCTTTTTGACTCTCCTCATATAATGTCGAGGGGAAAGAAGGATCGGGCATGTTGAAATCAACACTTCTGATCCCTTTGCTCTCAATGGGGCCTACAGAGCTGACTGGCAGCGGCCTACTCCAATCTCCACATTGAGAACGCATACATTCTGAGCCAGCATTTGTAAGTAGGGTTGGGAGGAATATGCTGGCCATTTGTGGTGGCTGTAGACACTCCTTAAATAGTAACTCAACTTTGGCAGCAAAATTTTTGCACAGAGCAACGTCTACGATTTTTATTGAATCCGTTGTGCAGTGTGCCCTCAGTCAGCAGCTGAGCGGTCGGTGTGGGTCTTAGAGCCCAGACATCCACCCATCTGCAGGGAATTTAAGGGCCTAAAACTATTAAAAATGTTTTAAACGTTTAGGTACTTTTTAAAGTGAATCTGTCACCAGATATTTGCTGCCACATCTGAGAGCAGCATAATGTAGAGGCTGCTTGCTGCAGTTTGATAAATTCAAATCACAGTTTTATCTGCTGCCGATCTACCAATTCTCTGAAAGCACTGTATAACTTCAACCACATCACTGACAGCTTTCTGTGTACACTGTGCATAGGCAGAAAGCTGCCAATCAGTGGTGGGGGTGGGATTATACAGAGCTCATGAATATGGAGGACTACATGGCAGCAGGTTTACTAGTCCCCTAGTGATAATCTCCTGCTGATAAACCTGTGATTTCATCAAAACTACAACAAGCAGCCCAGAACGTGACACATCGCTGGAATCAGGGTCTCTTTTCCTACATTATGCTGCTCTCAGATAAGGTGGCTAAAACCTGCTGACAGATTCCCTTTAATACAAACCACCCATAATGCAATCTATGTAACATACAGGAGTTGGGGTGAAAGTCTCATCTGCCCTTTATGGCTATATTTGTGTGTGTATTGCGGATATATTTTTATTATTTAAAACACAGTTTCCACCTAAAGCACTTCTGCAATTAACAAACACAATTATCTTATATCTGTAGGATAATACATTATACTGCAGGATTCAAGTACAAGTGTCATGTTTTCTATCCACTTAGGAGGTGGAAATAGTGTCCATTGTTAGACTGAATGTGTCGTCCATGGAAGGGCAGGATCATCACCTGCTGCAGCACACGACAATGGATAATCCAGGAATATATTATCTATTGGAGATGAAGCTTGCTGGAAAAATAATTTTGATAAATACAGCAGTAATGAAAACTGTCATGAGAAGCATTTACAATTGCAAGTGATTTGTTGAATTGTATTTGTTACATTTACCTGGCATTTCTATTAATACAATGCTAGATTCTTTACTGTAGGGAAATGGTCGACATCTTCATTTCATGTAAGTAAAATCCTCCATTCTTGTACCTGAGTATTGCATTTATCAATACCCAGGACTTCACCAAAGATGACAGCGAGCAGAAAACACTCAATATAAGTGCAGTATACAGACTACACCACCAAACTTCCCCTTATGACCTAAAATTCTGCCCTGACCCTTAGGCCTCATTCACACGTCCCTGTTTAAACATGTACATGAAAAAATTGTACCAGTGCCATCAGTGTTTTGGATCAGTGTGGCATCAATGTGTCCGTTTTTACCATCAGTGTGTCATCCGTGTGTCCGTTTCTACCATCAGTGTGTCATCCGTGTGTCCGTTTCTACCATCAGTGTGTCATCCGTGTGTCCGTTTTTACCATCAGTGTGTCATCCGTGTGTCCGTTTTTACCATCAGTGTGTCATCCGTGTGTCAGTTTTTACCATCAGTGTGTCATCCGTGTGTCCGTTTTTACCATCAGTGTCATCCGTGTGTCCATTTTTACCATCAGTGTGTCATCCGTGTGTCAGTTTTACCATCAGTGTGTACATCCGTGTGTCCGTTTTTACCATCAGTGTGTCATCCGTGTGTCAGTTTTTACCATCAGTGTGTCATCCGTGTGTCCGTTTTTACCATCAGTGTCATCCGTGTGTCCATTTTTACCATCAGTGTGTCATCCGTGTGTCAGTTTTACCATCAGTGTGTACATCCGTGTGTCCATTTTTACCATCAGTGTGTCATCCGTGTCTCCGTTTTTACCATCAGTGTGTCATCCGTGTGTCAGTTTTTACCATCAGTGTGTCATCCATGTGTCCATTTTTACCATCAGTGTGTCATCCGTGTGTCAGTTTTTACCATCAGTGTGTCATCCGTGTGTCAGTTTTTACCATCAGTGTGTCATCCGTGTGTCAGTTTTTACCATTAGTGTGTCATCCGTGTGTTCGTTTTTACCATCAGTGTGTCATCCGTGTGTCCTTTTTTACCATCAGTGTGTCATCCGTGTGTCCATTTTTACCATCAGTGTGTCATCCGTGTGTCAGTTTTTACCATCAGTGTGTCATCCGTGTGTCAGTTTTTACCATTAGTGTGTCATCCGTGTGTTCATTTTTACCATCAGTGTGTCATCCGTGTGTCCTTTTTTACCATCAGTGTGTCATCCGTGTGTCCATTTTTACCATCAGTGTGTCATCCGTGTGTCAGTTTTTACCATCAGTGTGTCATCCGTGTGTCCGTTTTTACCATCAGTGTGTCATCCATGTGTCAGTTTTTACCATTAGTGTGTCATCCGTGTGTCCGTTTTTTCCATCAGTGTCATCCGTGTGTCAGTTTTTACCATCAGTGTGTCATCCGTGTGTCAGTTTTACCATCAGTGTGTCCATCCGTGTGTCCATTTTTACCATCAGTGTGTCATCCGTGTGTCCGTTTTTACCATCAGTGTGTCATCCGTGTGTCAGTTTTTACCATTAGTGTGTCATCCATGTGTCCGTTTTTACCATCAGTGTGTCATCTGTGTGTCAGTTTTTGCTATCAGTGTGTCATCCGCGTGTCAGTTTTTACCATTAGTGTGTCATCCGTGTGTCAGTTTTTACCATCAGTGTGTCATCCGTGTGTCAGTTTTTACCATTAGTGTGTCGTCCGTGTGTCCGTTTTTACCATCAGTGTGTCATCTGTGTGTCAGTTTTTGCTATCAGTGTGTCATCCGCGTGTCAGTTTTTACCATTAGTGTGTCATCCGTGTGTCAGTTTTTACCATCAGTGTGTCATCCGTGTGTCAGTTTTTACCATTAGTGTGTCGTCCGTGTGTCCATTTTTACCATCAGTGTGTCATCCGTGTGTCCGTTTTTACCATCAGTGTGTCATCCGTGTGTCCATTTTTACCATCAGTGTGTCATCCGTGTGTCAGTTTTTACCATCAGTGTGTCATCCGTGTGTCTGTTTTAACCATCAGTGTGTCATCCGTGTGTCAGTTTTTACCATCAGTGTGTCATCCGTGTGTCCGTTTTTACCATCAGTGTGTCGTCCGTGTGTCCGTTTTTACCATCAGTGTGTCATCCGTGTGTCAGTTTTTACCATCAGTATGTCGTCTGTGTGTCCGTTTTTACCATCAGTGTGTCATCCATGTGTCCGTTTTTACCATCAGTGTGTCATCCGTGTGTCCGTTTCTACCATCAGTGTGTCATCTGTGTGTCAGTTTTTGCTATCAGTGTGTCATCCGCGTGTCAGTTTTTACCATTAGTGTGTCATCCGTGTGTCAGTTTTTACCATCAGTGTGTCATCCGTGTGTCAGTTTTTACCATCAGTGTGTCGTCCGTGTGTCCATTTTTACCATCAGTGTGTCATCCGTGTGTCCATTTTTACCATCAGTGTGTCATCCGTGTGTCAGTTTTTACCATCAGTGTGTCATCCGTGTGTCTGTTTTTACCATCAGTGTGTCATCCGTGTGTCAGTTTTTACCATCAGTGTGTCATCCGTGTGTCCGTTTTTACCATCAGTGTGTCGTCCGTGTGTCCGTTTTTACCATCAGTGTGTCATCCGTGTGTCCATTTTTACCATCAGTGTGTCATCCGTGTGTCCGTTTTTTCCATCAGTGTGTCATCCGTGTGTCCGTTTTTTCCATCAGTGTGTCATCCGTGTGTCCGTTTTTACCATCAGTGTGTCATCCGTGTGTCCATTTTTACCATCAGTGTGTCATCCGTGTGTCCATTTTTACCATCAGTGTGTCATCCGTGTGTCCGTTTTTACCATCAGTGTGTCATCCGTGTGTCCATTTTTACCATCAGTGTGTCATCCGTGTGTCAGTTTTTACCATCAGTGTGTCATCCGTGTGTCCATTTTTACCATCAGTGTGTCATCCGTGTGTCCGTTTTTTCCATCAGTGTGTCATCCGTGTGTCCGTTTTTACCATCAGTGTGTCGTCCGTGTGTCCGTTTTTACCATCAGTGTGTCATCCGTGTGTCCGTTTTTTCCATCAGTGTGTCATCCGTGTGTCCATTTTTACCATCAGTGTGTCATCCGTGTGTCAGTTTTTACCATCAGTGTGTCATCCGTGTGTCCGTTTTTACCATCAGTGTGTCATCCGTGTGTCCATTTTTACCATCAGTGTGTCGTCCGTGTGTCCGTTTTTACCATCAGTGTGTCATCCATAACACTGTTATGTGAGCAGCCCCATAGCTTACAATGGGTATGTATCAGATCTGTGGAAAAAAACAGATACAGCATGTACTGGAAGCACGGACATGTGAGGCCTTAGGAGTAGATGAAGATATTAGAATTGATGACATCGTAGTGGTCTCGTATAATGATGTCATAAGGGTTATGTAACTTGTACGATGTGAATTAGGGCTTACACAGAAACTGTATTTGTTAGCATAGAGCGCAGACTGCTCATGGAAAATCTGGCCTGGTCCTATAATTTTTTTATTTCCACTTAGTACATATTTATATAAACCAAGTTCATCATTTGACACTTGCATTTAAATAAATTTGTTTTAATGTTTTAGGTTCAGGACTGAACATCAGTGATACTGAATCATGTCACGGAAGTCAAGATGGAGGCAGCATGGCTAACTCACAAATAGTGGAGCTCCGGAGGATCCCTATAGCCGATACTCATTTATAACTCATTTTGTTAAAAATATCAACCATTTTTTGTATTCTTCATTTTGCACTAATATGTACTGTACCCCACTAGAACGTAGTGGTCAGATAATAACTAGTTTTAAGAACCAATGCCCTAAAGAGGGCAGTTTGGACTAAACATGATAGTACTGAAGAAACGTGACTGTGGAACTAAAAGTGATTGCTCTTAAAATTATGTTTTTGATTAACCCTTTTATTGTAGTATGTAATAAAAAATATTTTATATTTCTTCTTTGTTTGTGGCTTACTTTACTACAATTGTTTGTGTGCAGTCTGATAATGTACACTGTGCAACATTTTACAGCTTATTCTGGAACTCTAAGCAAAGATGGATCCAATTGTTACAAGGGATGAAATGTTAGACTATTGTTACAGCCAAAGCATTATGTCACATCCATCTGCAAACAGCTGAAATTCAATGTGGCTATGGCACAACAGACACTGCCGTGACTTAAAGTTATACTCTGGGGAGATAAAAAATGTTACACTGTCCCTGCCCTCATAAACTATAAAGATGAGATGCCCAGTGCACTTCTATTATCTTTAGAACACTTGTACTTCAGTGTGACAGCAGCTGCTCCTCACTGCTCCCCTCTGGGAGAATATGTCACACACCATTGTGCAGCTCCCCACTGTGCGTAACAGCCAGTCCGAGAAGAGGGGACATGGCCTGACCCCCCCCCTTCCCCAGTTTTTAGGGGCACCAGCCAGCCCCCTGATAATGTCTCCTTCACTGCAGCACTTGATGAGGGGGCGTGGCCTGCTCCTGTCTTTTAGTGGCACCAGCCAACCCCCTGATAGTGTCTCCTTCACTGCAGGGCTGCTAGCAGGGAGCAGGCCATGCCCCCTCACCTCAGACTGCAGACAGGGAGACATTATTGGGGGGCTGGTGTGACAGCAACTGCTCCTCACTGCTCACCCTTCATCTGAGACATTACAGCAGTGTGCAGCTCTATGCTGTTTACTATCAGCCAGTTACTGTACCTGATAATAGCTTTCTCTGTAGAGAACAGGGGGTGTGGCCACGCCCCCTCTTCTGGTCCTGTCTGTTACTCACAGCAGGGAGCTGCACACTGGGAGGGGGGGCAGTGAGGAGCAGCTCCTGAATCACAAGTGTTACAAAGATAATAGAACTGCACTGGGCATCTCATATTTATAGTTTATGAGGGCAGGGACAGTACAAAAATGATTACTCTCCCCTGAGTACCCCTTAAAACATCATGATATCAATGCTAGGGAAAGTAAAAATGACTTGCTGCAGAAGGAGCCTGACTTTAGTGTTGTTTCCAGCCATTTACTCTTGTTTATAGTACATTAAAAAGTTCTTCAACTTCCTACAATGCTTTGTTTCAATTCCTAAACAATTTCCATATTTTATTTGCTGTCGCTGAACAGAAGCATTCTTGTTGACATCCCCAGCATGAAAACTAGCCCTGATACATAGTCCAGGCTTGTTAAAGCAGTTGTCTGCTTTAGACAACCACTATGCATAAGTTTTAATACAGACCTTGCCAAAGTGCGGCCCAAGACAGCCAAAGAGCTGAAAACGTTGGCCCACGGGCTGCACCATGCGGCGCCCTCCCCAGCCCAGCCAATGTCCTCGGGATACAAATAGTGGTAAAAATAATGGTGGAGGAGGGGCCACCAGCTCCTTCTTGCATCATCCAGCGTGTGCGACTGAGACAGCAGACATGATGACGTCGCTACATTACGTCTGCTGTGCGGAGACCAGAGCAGAGCGCCAGGGGAATGGGAGTGAGGTGAGTATTTTTTATATATACTGTATTTATATATATGTATATATATATATATATATATATATATATATATATATATATGTGTGTGTGTGTGTGTGAATGTGTGTGGAATGTGTCTGTTTATAGGGGGCAATGTGGGGGCTCATACTGTATATAGGGGCAGTGTGAGGAATCATATTGTATAAAGGGAGCGTGTGTTTGGGCCCATAACATATATAGGGGGCTTTGTGCGGGCTCATACTGTATATAGGGGACTGTGTGAGGGTCATACTGTATATAGGGGCACTGTGGGCACACATACTGTATATAGGGGGCTATGTGAGGGATCATACTGTATATAAGGGGCATTGTGAGGGCTCACCCTGTATATAAGGGGACTCTGTGGAGGCCCACCCTTTATAAAGGGTGACTGTATGGGGGCTCAAACTGTATATAGGGAGGCTGTGTGAGGGCTCATACTGTATATAGGGAGTCTGTGGGGGCTCATACTGTATATTGGGGCTGTGTGGGGCTCATACTGTATATAGCTATAGCAAGAATTTTATACATTAACATATATTAAACACGTGACTACAACACCAGATTCTGCTGACTAAAAGCAAGTAAACAATGGCTTGATGGATGACTATGACATTATCTACATTGGACTGAGCAGAACATGATAAGCATGTGTGAGGCCAGCTGCAGAAGTGAGCATAATCATATGGAGGGCAGATTTTATAATGGGGCTCATACTGTATATAGGGGGCTCATCATATATATATAAGGGGACTGTAGGAGCTCATACTGTATATAGGGGTGCCGTGTGGGGGTCATACTGAATATAGATGTGCTGTGTGTGGAATCATTCTGTGTCAGCATACCTAATTCTGCTCAATATTGCAAGATACAGTTAATATTAATATGAAACAATAATTATAATTAATCCGTTAATATTAATGTTCAGCAGAAATTATTTTAGCTTATTGTTTCGGCACTCCACAACAGTCACGGTCTCTCATGTGGCACCTCAGGTAAATTAATTGCCCACCCCTTAGGTTATAGTGTCCCACTATTGTCAAGCAGTTTACATCAGTCTTGTCATAGTCTAAGCCCCAAAAAAGTTGCAAATAGGAAAAAAAGGTGCGCAAAGTTTCAATCTGCGTAAAATTTACTGTTCTTGAAAGATGCTTGCCAAGGGTTGAAAAAGTAAGAATGCAGATTCTGGAGGGGCTTGTATGACTACTTTCATACAAATTTACTAATCTTTGTGCCAGAAAATGCACAAATCTGCACTTGCTCATAAGAGGTGTCACTTTTATTTTCTGCCTTTAGGACAAAAATCGTGCCAAATGATATAAGCTTTGTGATAAATTTGCAACTTAATCCTATGATCTTTTTTAAGGGCTTGTGTGTATGTGGCACCCCAGGGGTCTGGTTTCCACAGTAATGTAATGTTATGTCTGAGAGCAGGTGGGAGGTCCTTTGGTCAGGGATCCTGTGCATGCCACACCTCCTGCCCAGTCTTGGGAGGGGAAGAACTTCCCCTATATAAACCCGGGGCTGAAGCAGGGTTAGGCAGTCAAGGAGAGTAGAGACAGAGAAGCAGCATAGGAAGAAACAGCAGAAGCTCAGTGGGAGCAATATTACTACGAGTCAGGGGCTGGCAGCTGCAGAGCTCGCCCTGACTGAGAAGATTTCTTACCGGACCCGGAGTCCGAGGCTGTGGGGACTAACTCCTACCCAGCAGCAGAATCCGTCAGGCAGGGGATTTCAGGTCCTCTGGCCAAGAAGCCCGAAGGCACGGTCACACGCATGGGACCAGCACCGCCACCGTGGAGCGGAAGCCATTAGAAGGCCCCGAGTCACCGGCCATACGGGTGAGCACCACACGGTACACTCAGGGACGTGGGCTACTTATACCCGCTTCTAGCAAGGTAGCCAGAAGAGTACAGTCAGTTTGGGAGGCCTACAACTCCGCCTGGCCAGGGGAGATCCCATCTGCTCAAGGACTGACCAGGCCCCAATCACTAGCCAGTACTCCGGGAGGGTCTATCGTTGTCACCAGTAAAGACCCTGAACTACACCGTACCGTCTCCGAGTGGTTCCTGCTACCCCCATCATCCACATCTGCTGCCCTGAGGCCATACCCCTCCCGTTGGGGGTTATACCATCTACGCTGCACCATCCATCCACCGGCCTCAGCGGACTGTCCTGCAGCGGCAGCTCCATAGCTGCATTCAACGGGTGGCGTAGTCGTACAACATCTACCGCTGATACATCGCCGCTCAGTTTGACTCCCTGGGCACGGACCGGGTCACCGCCACGAGACTACAACCCTCAAGAGATCCGGCTCCGGGTAAGCTCCCGCGTGCGCAACGCAGCGCGACACAGGCCCAGGGGCGCGTCATGTAAATTGACAGTCTTGATGGATCTGTCCAATCGTTAGGGTTGGTTTACACGAGCGTATAACAAAATCGTTTAGAGTTTCGTCCAGAAAGCTCAGATGATTTTTTGCTCACTTGTTATCCGTATACAAACCGTTTTTTTTACAGTAGCAGTTATTAATAATTTACACGACCATTTACAGTTTCATATGTTAAAAAATTTAAGTGCATCGGGGAGACACGGTGGTCCGTGGGTGCTCTCGTCCGCTGGCCCGAGACCGCATGGACAAGGGCTCATCCCACTGAACACCCACTTTCTTTCCCGTGGGCATAATACTATTCAGACAACACAAGGTGAGGGTAAAACAGTGTGACAATACTTTATTGAACCACCAATAGAAAAAAACATATAGAACAGTTCAAACAAGTACCCAAGATGGTGCAAATTACTGAGTCTCACCCATCCGCTGGCTCGCCGGGATTAGAGCAGCTGCGACTTCGGGGCTTCCAGGGATGACTACACCCACCAGTGGTACCCTGCTTTCGGCGGGCACCCACAGAGAGGAGGTAACGACAAGCTTAGGAAGCTGATAGTCCATTGAGCTACGAGACTAGGTGACTTGAGGGTCCCAACCTGGCTTCTCCAAATGTATTCATGGGGCCAGGTAACTGGAGGGTCCCAACCTGACTACCCCAAACATCTCCAGGGAGCCAGGTGACTGGAGGGTCCCAACCTGGCTTCCCCAAACATCTCTATGGGTCCGTGATGGTCAATGGAGCAGATCTGTATTCTTCCAGCTAGGGCAATGGTCCCTTAAGCTCTTAAGCTGGCATCCTGTAATATGTCAAATCTGTGTTCCCCTTGATGGTGCCTTGACTGTTGTTCTGTAAAGTTCCTCTTGATGGAGCCATGGTGTCCTGGCTCTTGTTTTTTTAGAGTATCTCAGGGACCAGAGGCAAATCCCCCTTATATAGTTCACAACTATCTTTAAGGCCATCATCAACAAGTCAGTATTGAGGTGGGATGAGGTCATGTCTCATTATTTGAGTATTTAATCAATCTGCACAGTTTGTCCTTCACTGTTTGCAGGTTAACAAGCTACTTATAGCTTATTAACTTATAGCTTAAAGTCCAATGGGTAATCAACATATCAGCAAACTTCGATTGTTCACTTACCCTGCGTCCCTGTCCTCCAAAGACAGCAATACAATAAGCTGCAACAAACATCAACTCAAGAGTCCACGTTCAAACTCATATGAAAATAGTCTATGTTTCTTGACTCACGAAGAAAAAAGAACATAAATTCAATAGTCAGCGTTCAGACAATAGTCTATGTCTCCTGGCCTACAGAGAATATACATCTGGCATAGTTAAGATTAAATGATGTGTCATCTCAGCATCCATAAAAATGGATGCTATACTATGGCTCTGTTCAGCATCCGATTTTTTTTTCCGCACACATAGGCTTCAATGGCTGAGTCTCATCAGATTTACTGAAGAAACTAGTGCATGCTGAGATTTTTTACAAACGCAGATTCAGACAGTGAAAAAAATCATTCATCTGCACTGCTCCATTGAATAACATTGGTACGAGTGCTGTCCGTTTTTTTTATGGACAGAACTCAGACAGAAAGTACTGTCATGTGAACAAGCTCTTAAAGAAGGGAAGCTCCTCTGCTCTATTAAAGGGATTGTCTGGTTTCCCAAACCCTATTTTGAATAATATATTGCTGAATTAACATAGGGGCATTTCCTATATGAGTTGAAGCAATGAGCAACTACAAAAGGTTTTTCTCACTGGTCTGAACTGTGCGCTCTCCAATGCTGCTATAAGGCAGTTTTGTCTCTGCACAGAAGCTGGCTGGAATATGGTGCTAACAGTGCGCTCCAGCGATCCGGCCAGCTTCATGGGTACTTACAAGCTCTCCAAAAACGTTCAGACACTGCTTTTAAACCTAGACAATGAGCATTAACAATAAAATAAAAAAAAATCACTCTGTTCTTGAAAACAGAGAGTGAATTTCAAAGTTGCTTGTCTTTACCAGCACTTGGTAATTTTACCTATTTTACCCATAAAGGAATGTGGGAATAAGCATTTAAGGAGATATATATTTTTAACCAAGGACAACCAGTTTTAATATTATTTACTACATGTTTTCAAGTTCATGAGCTATAGCAAGGATTTTATACATTAAAATATATTAAACACATGTGAGTAGAACATCAGTATCTGCAGACTAAATGCAAGTAAACAATGGCCTGATGGATGACTATGACATTATCTACATTGGACAGAGTCCAGAACATGATAAGCATGTGTGAGGCCAGCTGCAGAAGTGAGCATAATCATATGGAGAACAGAGGTTATAATCTCATTAATCTGTTTGTTATAATTCTGTGAAAGAACAATTATTGTATATGATGAAATCAGGGAGTGATCAGCCTTATGGAACAAGGAATTACAGATCATTTCATGGAAAGCTAAGGGTAGTAAGCAGTGGCGTAACTTGAAGCTTGTGAACCCCAATGCGGAATTTCCAATGAGGCTCCCAACTAACACAGATCTTTAACAGTAATAGTCTTTTTATATGGGGCAAAAATACCTCTGGGTCCCCCCTAGTCTCAAGGGCCCAGGTGCGATAGCAACCCCTGCACCTATTATAGTTATGCCCCTCATAGTCTGTAGTTGAGTTGTGTAATGCATGTCAGTACTAGTGAGTAATACACAACATCTAAGGAGCATAAGTCAGCAGTAAAAAGTCCCTTTCTTTTGTTTTCCGATTTATTAATTCCCATTAAAACTTTATTTCATTCAGCCAGGAACATGCTAATTAATGGGCATCTAGCCAAGTGGACATTTTCATCCCCCTGACTAATTGATGAAGCCTGGGTGCGCACTGTGTGCTTTGCCAGGGAGATGTCACTTGCGGGGGCGGCGCTGGTCTCTGCACGCGGGGTATTCTTACAATGCTCACTGACATCGAGAGAGCCCACTGTCACTGTGCATATTACATGGTGACAAGAATCTACTGAGCATCCTTCAGAATTGACAGCCGGCACATGCTCATTAGAGCAGGGACTAGCCCAGCCCCTGAAATGGAAGTCACTGATGACACATCGTTTCAGGGAGGAGTGAGAGGCTGTGGCAGTGACGGCAGCCGTTGCCCCCTGATAAAGCTTTGTTCGAGTATCCCAGCATGCACTGGAATTCCCCCCCAAAAATGTCATAAAAAAAAGTAGTAAAAAAAATGAAGCAGTATAGTTAGGGAATGGTAGGGACTTTTTAATAAAGTATCTTAGAAAATAGATTAGATTATGACATTAAAGAGATAGGGATTTAGGATAAAAAGTCATTTGTGATTCGGACCACCACTTTAATGTTAATCTTAATGTTTAACTCTTTAGGGGAGATTTACTAAGACTGATGTTTCCTACACCAATTGTATTCTCCCTTACATTAGCGTAAGATGAGGGAAATATATTAAAGGGGTTTTCCCACAAAGTTAATTTTAATCAATATTTTAATTAATATATCTCTGAATAATAATAATTTCCACAACTGGATGTGTTTAAAAAAAATGTTCCTGTGCTGAGATAATCTTATAAATGTGACCCTGCTGTGTACTGTGTAATGGCTGTGTCTGACCGTACATGAACATGGTCCGATCATACCACATCTCCTGGGCAGGGGAGGAAGCAAAAGAGTATACAGACATTACAGCAACTGTTTATTGTTGACTGGTGATCTCCTTCATTGAACGTCTGAACATCTGGTCCTGTCCAGCCAAAGTCACCGGCATCACGCGGTATGCAAGGGCACAGCACCACCATAGAGAAAGTCCACACACTCAGCCAGGACCCCCATCTTCATGCAGCGTGCCGAGGCATAAAAGACAAGTACCTCACTCAAGGCTGCTGCCCCACACCACATTACATGTACATTGCATGTTGCAGGCCATTCAGTTCTCAGTTTACAATGATTGACATGTACACAAAGTACAGTAAATGTTCCTGGAAATAGTTCACATATCTTGGTTTGCAGAATTCTCCGAGCAGGTCAAATTCCATGCGGCCAATGTTTCACCTTTTTTCATACTTCCTGGAAAATCTACAGATACAATAAACCTAAAGTCAACTTTATGTACATTTCCTGTATTTTGCTGAAAAGCTGTAAAATATTCTTTGTAGCTACATATTGAGACATGGATGACCCAGTCCGCCATGCATTAAACAGAAAGTCTATTGATTTCAACTGGATTTAATCCTTCCACTTGTGGTGTTGATGCATGGAAACTGAACATGTGTTGATGGAGTCTTCTAGAGACTCTACAGCCGGGGTCTGATCAATGGTCGATCACTTGCAGCAAAATGTGTTTTGATGGGGTTTTATAACAATTTTTCATGCATATTGCTATATCACATATTATAAGTAAAATTTCATAAAAAAATATTGAAAAATGCATCAAAACAGCGGCAAACCCAGATGTTTTTACAAATTTGTGCGAAAGACCCCATTTCTTTTTTAGGCATGGATTAGTAAGGGTGGGTTTTTCACCATTACTTAAGGTCTATTTAGATTGAAAAATAATCATGAACAAGCGTTCTCTTAGGATGATAATCGTGCAGTGTAAACAGGCTGCCAATCATCAAGCAAATCGCTCGTTTGTTGAGTGAAATCTTGTGTTCTGCACAAAAGATCAAAGTGCTCGGCAGTGCATAGTGCTATTAAACAGGACTCGCGCTGCCGAGAACAATTGTATCCTATGCTACCAAAATTATTTATTACGGATTGATCACTGCGCATTTGAAGAGCGGTCTGCCACTGTAAGCAATAATTGGCCATATGGCATATTCCTGAAAAAAACAATATAAATAGTTATTTCAAAATTACGGGTATGGGGCGACTAGAAAATAAAACCATTATTTTAAGGAATTCTAAATAATTGAGAATTTCAATATAATTCATTCTAAGAAAATGGGGATTGTGCAATTCTATTATAGACTATTATAGTATCACTAGATGGTGGCCCGATTCTAACGCATCGGGTATTCTAGAATATGTATGCGGCCGACCGGGCGCGACTAATCAGCGAAGCAGTGTTTAAATGGGTTGTGCACTACTTTAAATTAACCCCCCAATGTATCCCCCCGGGGCCCCTAATGAATTTTGTAATTACGTCATGTTGTCAATACTGCTTGTGACAACATCGCTGACCACGCACAGCCAGCACGTAATTCCCCCGGCTGCAGCCGGCTCTTGCTTCCGCTTACATCACGACTATTTGCGGCTACAGCCAGGGGTCTCCTGTTCCGCGTACCACGGTGAATGACAGGCTGTGGGCGGGGTTATCCCCCGGCTGCATCGCCACTGACCTCCATGCGGCTACCGTCGGGAGATCAGCGGCTAGGGCCGCTGATCTCCCGACGGCAAGTGTGAAGGGAGGACCAGGGAGCGTGGCCGCCGGTCGGGGTACTTCTGCTGCGAGCAGCTGGGAGATGACTGGCTAGCACTGGTCATCTCCCAGCTGCGTCGCCGCTGATCTCCCGACGGTGGCCTGCGTGTTTCAAATCCGGCGCCAATTCACGGCCGGGCTGCGCCAGCCGCTGATTGGTCGCGGCCGGCTGGCCTCAACCAATCAGAGAAGCGGTGTTTTAAATTTCGCGCCAATATCGCCGAGCGGGTGCGACCAATCAGCGAAGCGTGTTTCAAATCCGGCGCCAATTCGTGGCCGGACTGCGCTGGTTGCTGACTGGTGGCGGCCGCCAGCCACGACCAATCAGGACAGCGGTGTTTTAAATTTCGCGCCAATATCGCTGAACCGTGTTAGTAAGGACCGGGGAGCGGGTGCTTCCGCTGCGAGCAGCCGGGAGATGACCGGCTACCAGCTAGGGCCGCTGATCTCCCGACGGCAAGTGTGAAGGGAGGACCGGGGAGCGGCGCTGCCTAGGCCGCCGGTCGGGGTACTTCTGCATCGCCGCTGACCTCTGTGCGGCAGATGAGCCGCTAACGGCCGCCATCTTGTTCTGAAATCCCACGACGCTGATTGGCCGCGGCCGGACCAATCAGCGACGCGCTATTTCCTGGACGGACAGACAGACGGGATAAGCCGATTATATAGTATCATAGAGAGAAGGCAGCGATGTTCTGCTCTGCAATGGTTACAGAACTGCGCTATGTGGAGAACTCAACCTCTATAGCCACACTTGCATCTTATGAGCCACTGGTTGATGAACACTGCTGGACAGTCTTATTTATTCTTTTGAGATTAATATTACTGTGTATTAGTAAAGAGTCACTGAAATGTTGACCCTTTAACTCTCCCTTTGCATAGTTTTGTCATATTAGAGCCATTTAATTTCCGCAATGCCTGCATTAAAGCACTGCTGATGGGATAAACCTGAACATACTATGGAATACTAGTAAACTTGAAAAACTGGTGCAGCAGATTTAACAAATAGATTTAATCTTTCATTTATGATATAATAAAAAGCATTTGATGAACTTTAGTTCCAAAGTTTGCTACAGAGTAAACAGCATTAGAGAAGCTCAAACAATGGAAGCTATAAAAGACTCAGTGCAGCAGGTTCAGATAAGCAATAAAATGTAAAAAAAAAATCCAGAATTGCTATCATAATAAGGCTGATAGGATAAACTGGGGACATTTTAGTTCAACAGTCAGACCGGGGTCATATAAGCGTATATTCTCTCCTCCGAGAGAATTGGATCGATTATGTTAATGACACTCCGATTAAACACTGATCCGAGTGTCAGCGTAGTGTGTTCAAATTCTCTCGAATCAGAGAACTATATCATAGGAGAGGAGAAGATGGAGAACAAAATTTCTCCATCTTCTTCATTCTGTGTGTCTGCGGGAATCGGACTGCACTCAGATGTCATCCTAGTGCAGTCTGATGATTTCCTCGCACCCATAGGCTTAAATGGCTGTGTGCCATTTTATTAGAATGAATTATATTGAAATTCTCAATTATTTAGAATTACTTAAAATAATGGCTTTCTATTCTAGTCGCCCCATACCTGTAATTTTGAAATAACTATTTATATTGTTTTTTTTCAGGAATATGCCATATGGCCAATTATAGTTTACAGTGGCAGACCGCTCTTCAAATCTGATTTGTGGAACCACTCACAGCATGCTGATCAGCACCCATAATATATTATTGGTCCGAGTGCTATCCAATAAAACATCAAAGGGCACTCGTCTGATGTATACGCTCATGTGAGCGAGTCCTTAACTGTAGCACCAACATAATCATGCAGCTCAATGGAGAGACCGTCTCATCACTCAGAGATTCATGAGCACAGGGTGGACATGTCATTGGTGCAACCTGTGTAAAGAGGTAAGGGGGGCCACATCCCAAGCAGGTGGAATTGTGTGTTATCATGAGCTGTTGGACTGCGAAGGTCCATGGATTGTTCTTGCACGCACAGGGCCCTTTTCTGTCTGCATGAGCAAC
Source organism: Phyllobates terribilis (assembly GCF_046119375.1). NCBI lineage: Eukaryota > Metazoa > Chordata > Amphibia > Anura > Dendrobatidae > Phyllobates > Phyllobates terribilis. The sequence goes on along the minus strand of NW_027362761.1, from coordinate 458,805,975 downwards.
CATGTCAATATATTACTGCACACTTTGGAAATACATAAATATGACAATAAATGATATACATGAATAAAATCCGATCTATAGATTCAGTTAATAGATTGTCACATGTTGTGATAAATAGATCTCTCTTCATTTACTTTGGAAAGAAGATCCTTCGGCATCTGTTATCTCATTCACGTGGTTTCTTCTGAAGTTCCACCAGAAAGCCTGGAGTATTGTGCAATGTGTCAGAGCTCTTCCTGTTTGTGTTCACGTGCCCTAGAAATAATGCTAATTATACAGCTCACTTGTTCTGCAGTTCCAAACATGTATTTGTATTGGCACCCAAAACTCGCTCTTCAGCCTGGATCTATTTCTTCATAGGCTGACTATAATTATTATGATGTTTTTCTGTATTCAACAGGTGCCCTAAATGCCAGGCACAGCCTGTCATGTAGACCTCATATGACATAGTATGGAAGAAGGAGATAATGGTTAAAGGGGTTGTCTGAAACCTAACGCTTAATTTAATATTAATGTCTAACAATTTCAATTTTATTAAAAACGAACAAATTTTCTAATGTAATTAAGCTAAAAAAATCCCCTACTGTCTCTCTACTGTAATCTACCATCTGTGTTTTTTTTCTTACACTGGGGAAGATGTTACACACACGCCGCTAGGTTCAGATAGGGGCGAGACAGGTTACATAAATTCTTTGGAATCCTGGGGGAACCGTTTCTCAGGGCGACCATAGACCATGTGCTGCAGCTTCTCTCAGGCACACAGGGGTATTGACCCTCAGGCACAGACACGTAGGTTGTTTCACTTGCTGACCAGACACACTTGACAAGAGTCCTCAAAAATGGTAGAACAACAGCATTTAATAAGAAGCCGCACAGCCAGTGCAAGTTAAGTCTTATGAGCAACAGGCTCCACTGACAAACAGTACAGTTTCCTTAGCAGCACAGCAGTTCACAGTCTTCCCAGTAATACAAGACAGCACAGTTCTAATGCAAAGGCACATTAATGAACACAGCATTCTTTACAGCACAGTGGGATGGAGGAGGGGGATGGGTTTGCTGAAGGAGATAATCCCTGTGACACCATTTCTTCCAGTCCTTATCTTTCTGCTTGACAATACTATGCACTGCTAGTTCAGGAACTCTACCTGACCTGTGCTTAGCTTCACTCCTGACTTGAATCCTTTTCACTTGCAGGGGCGCTTCTGTCAGATGCAGAACAAACACACCACCTTTCTCTTCGGATCCAGCCAGACAGTAAACAACTTCCCCACAATCCCCCTGGGGCTCTGCTAAAACACTCCCCTTCTCCTGTGACTGTATTAACCCAACTAGTTGCTGGATGCTTGTGGAGCACAACACTTCCTGTCTCATGTGCTTGTGTTACTTCTAATAGTTGCTGAATGCTTTTAAAGTAACAGCACTACTTCTTCATGTCACACTCTTCCCTCCTTCACATTCGTCTCAATTGATCAATGTGACCAATTCTGAGACAGTGGTGAAAGTTGGATAGCTTTATATACAAATTGGCATTGACAAATTGGTATAACATTCATAAACATTGATAACAGCCTATTCTTACGACCTTTTTCTTGTAGGACGCCTGTAAGAAATAAACAATTAACACAATTAAAACAATCAGCATCTCTTCAGCTGGAGCTGAAGCTACGTCTTGAACTAGCTCTCTCTATCTATGCTTTAACAGTTCTTTGCTTCCACAAAGTCTTTTAAAAAAAATAAAAGCATGAAAACAAGTCTTTCCAGTAGGCAACATCTTCCATACTGCCTCTTGGTGGTGAATACCACTCAAGTGGGCTTACCTGTTCCGCAGGCAGAGATACCTGTTTCCAGTCAACAGTCCTTGGCACTTGACTCGGTTCACCAAGTGTCTCATACGTCAGTATCACGGGCCTCCTCACTTCTCGAGTCGAAATCCTCCTGGTGGGTTGTTCCTCAGATTCCACGGGTTCTTCGGTCACAGGAGTGTCTTCTGCCGCACTCATTTCCCGTGCTTCCTCATATGCTCTTGGAGCTGCCTCTGTACGTTCCTGTACTTCTCCTGAGTCACTTGTTTCCGCACGGTCTGGTAATTCCGGTCCTATTTAGTGTTGATCGGTCTCTTCAGGGGCTGGTGTTCGATCATTGGATCTGAATTGGACTTCATCTGTACTCCTTGGTATGAACTCTGGAGCCTCAGGACTTAGTTCACTCTCCTGAGGATGGTACTTCCCTCTCCTTGCCGGTCCGAGAAATACAACGGTGTGTTCTTCTCCATCGGAACTTTCAAGGTCACTATCCACCTCCGGAAATTCAGTCTGTGGTGGTCCCTTAGTCGATATCGGACGATGTCGGTTTACTTCTGGGAAACCTTGTTGTGATGGGAGATAATCACAGGGTAGTAGAAAATTCCGATGAAGTATTCTGGCTTTCTTGTCTCCCATTTCCAATCGGATTTCATACACTGGACTGTCATCAGCTTTTTTCCTTATGACCACATACACCTTGTCTTCACCTTGTCTTCCCAGTACGAGCAAAGTTTTCCTGGACCACCTTTCTCACGTATGTTCTTGACTAGAACCCGGCTTCCTGGTGCCAATTCTGCTCCATAACATTTTTGATAATAGTACTCCTTACTCTTGCTCTGTCCTTGCGTAACCACTTTGAATGCTATGTTGTACGCCTCTGCCATCCATTCCTTCCATTTCCGAATAAAACGTTCCATTTGTCCATTACCTTCTGGGTGATAGGGAGTTGTGTGGCATCTCTGAATTCTACAGTACTTTCCCAGCTTGGCAAAGAGCTGGTTCTCAAATTCTCTTCCTTGGTCATGGAGTAACCTCGTAGGGAACCCAAATCTCAAAGCAAAATCATTGAAGATCTTCTCAGCCGCTGTTCGACATGATTTATTGGTGGTGACATACGCTTAAGCAAATCTAGTGAAATGGTCCATCACCATCAAGATGTATTCGTAACCACCCTTGCACGTCTTGAGATGTAGAAAGTCTATTGAGACCATCTCAAACGCATACGTAGTTTGGATGTTGACCATAGGTGCCTGGATTGATGTGTTGGGACTTTTATCTTTCAGACACGCACACTCCCTGGTCAAGTAGTTCTTAATATCTCTCTGCATGTATGGCCAGAAGAAACGTTTACGGATCAAGTTGGTTGTCCTTTCCACTCCCAGGTGTCCCATGTTTTCATGGAGTTCTTTGAAGACCAACCTACGGAATACTCTGGGTAGTACCAACTGCCGGTTTTGTCCTCCTTTATGATACAGGATACTGTCTTCACTGAGGTAGAGCTTTGTCCATTCTTTAATTAAAACAGATACTGCTGGTGACTCATTGTCTCTCTCTCGTTTACTTGGAAACTGATTTTGGTCCGCATAAAGTAGTATTCTACCAATTATCTGATCTTCATTTTGTGCTCTACAGATTTTCCCTTTTGGTAGTTGTTGAATAGACCGGGCCTGATCTTGTTCTTTCGCATTTATGGTAGTTTCCACTGTCAAAGGACACCACAAAGGTGTGTCTTCCTCCTAATAAGCTTGTACTGCTTGGGTAGTGCTCTCAATTACTTCCAGACTGACTTCCTCCGAGCATTCTTGCATGAACGCCTCAGGCTCTAGTGGCATTCTTGACAATCCATCAGCATCCACATTGCATTTTCCTGGCCTGTACTTGATGCTGAAATTGAAATCAGCTAGTTCAGTGACCCATCTCTCACCCGTTGCATTCAGTTTGGCTGTAGTAAGGACATAGGTCAAAGTGTTGTTGTCAGTGTATACCTCAAACTCTTTGCTGTAGTAGAGATAGTCTCTAAATTGTTCACAGATAGCCCATTTCAGTGCCAGGAACTCCAATTTCCCGGAATGTAGATGGTAATTCTTCTCAGCATCTGTCATTGTTCTAGAACCGTAACCGATGACTCTCAATTTTCCCTCTTGATGCTGATACAGGGCAGCTCCCAGTCCAACTTGAGAAGCATCACAATGAAGAACAAATGGTAAATTGAAATCAGGATATCCCAAGATTGGTGGTTTTACCAGGTAGTCTACTAGTTCTTCCAATACCTTCTGGTGGTCTGCTGTCCAGAGAATGGTCTGTTGGGACGAAACGGAGTTGTTTCTTTTAAGCCCGGTCCTACCCGCGTTCTTCTTTTTCTCCGTGGGTGTTGTCATCTCTGTCGTCCCCCCAAGAGGAGGTATAGTGGGGTGGCAATCCTGGAGAAGTTCCGAATGTAAGTACGATAGTAGGAGAGTAAATCTAATATCTGCCTCAACTCCCCAACGGTAGAGGGCCGCTGGTCTTTTATGGCCAGTACCAGAGCAATTTCTGCTGGGTCCATGGTATATCCTTCTCCGGACACAATTTTCCCTAGAAATCAGACTTGCCTTTTGAACAGTTCACACTTCTTTGGGGTCAACTTAACTCTGTGTTGTTGATACCGTTGTAACACGGTCCTCACGTGTTCAACATGCTCCCAGAAGGTTTTGCTGTGTACCACATTGTCATCCAAGTACGGCTGGCAGATATCATGTCCCTCAATCCTTCTAAACATGTCTCCATGCTCCTCTGGAATTCTGCTGGAGCTGAACTGAGCCCATACGGTATGCAGATCCACTCATATAATCTCACGGTGAGATGAATGCTGTCAAGGTTCTACTGGACTCTTCGGCAAACCCTTGGTGGTATGCCTTACCCTGATTGAGGACAGAGAACGAGGTACTTCCTGATAAGCTATCCAGCATATCTTGGATCTTTGGTATCGGGTGTCTATCAGGTATTGACTTTCGGTTTAGTTCCCGGTAATCACAACAGAGTCTCAGCGTATCGTCCTTCTTCCTAACACAGACAATAGGAGAGGAATAAGGTGACTTCGACTTTTGAACCCAACCTCTGTTGATGAGATCTTGTAAATATTCTTTCACTTCACAGTGTAATGGTTTCGGCACAGACATGTAACTTCTGGTTACTGGGGTCATGTCTTTCAAACTGATTTTCAATTGCAACAACGGGATACAGTCTATATCAGTGTCATCTTTAGAAAATACATGACACTCTTCTCTCAGCATCTGTTTTGCTATCGCTATATCTTCAGCACACAAGTGTTCCAGGGATACTGGGGGATCCCAGGACCCTGAGGTGGGTCGTGCCATTTCCTCCCCTGGGCAACTTCTGTTCCTTAGTGGGGAGACTGAATTCACTGTAGACCCCTGGGCTGGTCTCACACTGGCTGGATATACTGTTTTAACGGTTTCGAAGTGACCTAACATAGTCTTTGGATCCAGTCTAATTTCGTGTTTCTTAGTATTCATCACCGGTACTGTCACTCAAGCAAACCCATCAGTAGGAATCGTAAGCACAGTGTCACCTTGAACTAGGCCTTCCGGAAGTTCTGAGGAGTCTTTTGGCACGAACAGTCTTTTCTGGACTTTTCTTCACGGTTCTACCCGGACTTCACACCTCACCCCAACCATTTGGTTTGCAGGGATGATGGTTGGGCGCAAGCCTACCTTGACTTCTTTTAGGTCCATTGTATTCTGTGCTTTCTTTACTCTATGAATCACGTTTTCCGCCACGGCATTGGGTATAGCGAGTGATGTGGTGATTGCAGCCACCACCAACGCCCCTGTCTTGTGTTTCGTGATGACCTCACTGATTACATTATAACCCAGGATAGCATCCTCTGCCACGTTCTGATCACTGGTCATGAGAAAAGGTATCAAAAGCTCGATGGTGTTGCTGTTCTTTGTGGCCCTGAGTAGGAAAGTCACTTCCACCCAGCCTATGAAAGGGATTTCGGTCTGGTTGACGGCTTTGCCGTGGAGTTCCACTGGGCCCAAGAGTTCTTTTAGTGACCGAAGGCAATTGTGTGGCAGGTAGCGCCTTCTCCATTCTTCATTTAAAAGGCTCGCTTGGGCTCCTGTGTCCCACAGTGCTTTTACTAGGAGTCCATCTAGCTGGCACTGTGTAAAGAACCTTTCACCGATTAGGCTGATGAGGCTATCTTTACTGAGTGAGGAATCCTCCTCCCAGGAGTACATCATTTGACCTCCACACTGGGCATTAAGTAAATGATGCCCCTGTCTCCCTTACAGCTGTTGTAGATGGGAACACACTTGGGGATAGTAGTGACAAAGCCGTTTTACCTCATGCGCCATTCTGGGGTTTGGTAAGATTTGGATTTGCTTCTGGGGCCTACTCCGTGTTGCGGTTACCAGTCGCCCCGCACTGGTAACCTCCTGTCTTTTAACCCAAACAACCATGACCATTGGCATTCCTTGGCATAATGTCCTTCCTCACCAGATCTTAGACAGTGGACACACACCGTACTCTGATTTGATGAATGGCACGCTTCACAAGCTGGGTATCTTCTGTTTTGGAACCCACTCCTGGGTCTGAGGGATACTGGTTCTGGTCTGGAACGAATCAACATTTTCACCTCAATCAACTTGGCTCGCAGTTCTCCTATTACTTCCTCCCAGTCAGCGCAGGCATGCCTCTCTTTTGTTGGTGATTTAAGGTTCCCTCTCGGAGGTGGCACTGGAGGGTCTCTATGATGATTTTCGGACTGGCCACCGGGTGTCTCCAAATTCAGCTGACTCATTTTGGTGATTTTAGGACCAGAGCCTTTCTTTAACTTCTGTTCACTCTCTGACTCCAAACTAGCGGCTTCATTCATTTTTTCAATTAGGACTTCGTCTAAAATGCCACGATCTTCTAGGTACTGTTTCAGCTGCAGCTTGACATTTTTGCTGATTAATCTCGTTCCCCTTCTCCTCCGCTTCTACACCTCTGGATGCAAACAACAGTCTATCCTTCAGTTCAATTGCTCTGAACAAGAAACTTTGGGGTGATTCATTATTTTTCTGTGAGAGGTTAATGAGTCAGTGGAACAATTCTGAAGAACTCTCTTCTTTATAATGCCCTTTTAAAATCAACTTCAGCTGTTGCAAGGTCAATTGACTTTTCATTTCTAACATACTACGGAGGTTCAGTCCTGGGCTGACCGCTTTCACCACCCCCTCAACGATCTCATCTGGCTGGTAGCCTTTCTGCAAGCCTGCATCGATCTGGTGCAACAAGTTCCTATAAGACAGTCTCTCTTTCTGTTCACACTCTCCAATCTGTCCCAGGATCTTGAATTTTTTCCTTATGGTGATTTGTGGTGTTAGGGAGCACTGCCTCCCTTATATATCTAACCCGAGCAGGTTAAAGGTCCTGTCTGAGTCTATCACCCATTCAGAGGTTTTGGTCAATTCCTGCAGGGCTGTTAGGGCTTTGAATTGTTCTTTCAATTCCTGTAGTTCTGTCTGCGTACGGAGATTCCTACTTTTGGTAATTGGTGCCGCCCCTCCATACTCCAACTTCAACCTGGTTAGAAACTGTGTTAGTTCCTGGAGGAATGTCCCCATGATGTCTTCAGCTTCTTTCTCCCCCAGCTCATCCATTTTTGCATTAATGGCAGCTAACAGTTGCCTACGGTTGTGTGCTTTGGAAATCTGTTCTACTGACATCTTTATATGCTCTGCTACTGTTCTCAATTCTTCACAGGTTAACTGAAGAAGCAGCTCACTAATTCTGTCCATTTGTATTTCCACATCCATTGCTGCTAGTGAGTTTTTCTTTAGGGCTTGTCCTCTTTAACTGGTGTAGCAGAGTTGAGTTGAGGTGCTGTGCTGCTGTGTTTTTCCAGACACTTTTCCTCTTCTCCCTCTACACACTAATTCCTGCTCAGCATTCTCCATACGGGCCACCAATGTTACACGCACGCCACTAGGTTCAGTTAGGGGCGAGACAGGTTACAAAAATTCTTTGGAATCCTGGGGGAACCGTTACTCAGGCTCAGGGCGACCAAAGACCATGTGCTGCAGCTTCTCTCAGCCACACAGGGGTATTGACCCTCAGGCACAGACACGTAGGTTGTTTCACTTGCTGACCAGACACACTTGACAAGAGTCCTCATAAACGGTAGAACAGCAGCATTTAATAAGAAGCCGCACAGCCAGTGCAAGTTAAGTCTTATGAGCAACAGGCTCCACTGACAAACAGTACAGTTTCCTTAGCAGCACAGCAGTTCACAGTCTTCCCAGTAATACAGGACAGCACAGTTCTAATGCAAAGGCACATTAATGAACACAGCATTCTTTATAGCACAGTGAGATGGAGGAGGGGGGAAGGGTTTGCTGAGAGAGATAATCCCTGTGACACCATTTCTTCCAGTCCTTATCTTTCTGCTTGACAATACTCTGCACTGCTAGTTCAGGAACTCTACCTGACCTGTGCTTAGCTTTATTCTTGACTTGAATCCTTTTCACTTGCAGGGGCACTTCTGTCAGATGCAGAACACACACACCACCTTTCTTTTCAACTCCAGCCAGACAGTAAACAACTTCCCCACAATCCCCCTGGGGCTCTGCTAAAACACTCCCCTTCTCCTGTGACTGTGTTAACCCAACTAGTTGCTGGATGCTTCTGGAGCACAACACTTCCTGTCTCATGTGCTTGTGTTACTTCTAATAGTTGCTGAATGCTTTTAAAGCAACAGCACTACTTCTGCATGTCACAAAGAGGACTAGAACTCTAGTGCCATCTACAGGAAGTAGCAATCCTAAAAGTCAATAGTGACCATTTAACGAGCCTTATCACATGACTTAGGATATAAGCCAGAACCAGAAACTCAATTTGCAGACTCTGTGTTTCGGGGTACTGCCCCTCGTCAGTGCAAAGTGTGAGTTTGCGGCTTTAAAAGTCTCCTCACTGTGACATGCTTAACATGCAGCTCTTTGCAAGGAGAAATGTTACCCCTTAGATACTGGTCTGACGCCTCTCACCCAGCCAAACCAGAACTCACACTTTGCAATGACGAGGGGCAGTACCCCGAAACACAGTGTCTGCAAATTGAGTCAGCAAAGACAAGATCTGCCCCTGAAACTGACACCCCTAATGACGTCATGTTTCAGGGTGGTGATGACAACTGTGGTAGTAACTGCTGCGCCGTCCCCTGTTGACATCCGAATTGAGAATCCACAGTGCATTCTGGGAGACTCAAACAAAATATCATCTGATGCAATAAAAAAAAAAACACAAATGACAATTTTGAGTAGAGAGTTGAGAATTTTTAAATGACGTACATTAGAAAAGTTGTTAGTTTTTAAACATTAAATTGTTAGACACTAATATTAAATTAAAGGTTAGATTTCGGAGAATCTCTTTAATTTTAATAGGGAAGTGGCATGCAGGGCTGGGGAGAGATTTACTAAGAAAAAATAGATCAGAATTCAGTTGTAATTTGGGTCAAAAATTGAGGTACATACTGTACCTTGCAGCACATTTATTATGTGTTTTAGCTATATTTTTCAGATAGTTGGTCACGGGGCATCACTTAGAGAAAAGGGGTTTAGCCTTGCTGGAAATGAGCTTGGCTCTAGATGCAACAGTATTGCCAAAATATTGGTGCAGAATTTTTAGTTAATGTGCCGTAAATGTGGACAGAATTGTCTGTATACACCAAATTTATCATCCAACATGAGACTGTCACGATGCTGTTGTCTGACAACCTGGGACCAGTGGCTACTACCCTGTCCCTAACACTAGAGGCGCTTTATCTATCCCTGTTAGGTTGCTTTAGATGGCGAAGATGCTGGGGCCATGTACCTTGCTGTTCTCCTGAATCAGCCCTTAACTGTCCCCTCACCCAACAAGGGAGGTGGGGAGGAATAGTGTATGGTAATACACCAACCAAACAAACAAGGAAGGATGTTCAGGGCCAAATGAAAATACCAAACACACAAAATATGCACTTACAGACACCAGCGGGGAACACCAAAGGGATGAGGAAGGTAAACAAAAATAGAAGAGGATGGGACTATGCACACAGCCAAAACACCAAGCAACAGTCACAGAACAACTCAGGCTTAACACTGGCAATCAACATTGCCAGAGCAGAGACAATGTAGGAGAGGTAAGTGTGACGCGAGTCACTACAGAAATAACAGTCTCAGAAGAGGAGAGAAGAAACTAATATTGCTGAAAGAAATATTATGTAAGTGCTACTTACTGGATAAATAGGGGGAGGTCAAACAATCCAAAGTCAAGTCCAGGAAAATGGTGCAGTACAAAGGGAGCAGACAAAAGAGTAGTCAGATAACAGGCAAATGGTCAAAATCCAGGTAAGGGAAAATAGTCAGCACAGAGAGATCAGTCCTACACAGGCAACAGCAAGTGTACAATTGACACTGGGTGAAGGAGCTAGCATGCTTAAGTAGAAGACTAATCAAGGGAAGTGAACACAGATGATTGCAGAAACGACCCAGCAAAACCAAAACAGACTGACAGCCTCCACACAATCGTAACATCGCAAACAAAGAAAGTGTTGAGACCCTGACAGTAAGTGGCTGATACTGGTCAACTGAGAACTTCCAAGAAGAAAGCGACAGAGACTCAAAACTGAGCAGATTAAGCTGAGAACTTCCAAGAAGGAAGCTACAGAGACTCAAAACTGAGCAGATTAACTCCTGCACTGCTGAAAGGAACTAGCAAAAATGGTAAATCCGTGACAAAAACACTGACAAATTAAACACATTTTAAGTCTTTCTACTCTAATTTTTAAACAAAAAACACAAAAATTGAGCTTGTTTTAAGTTGCTATACATGCAGCACATAAATGCATGTTCACAATGGTCATAAATCATACAAAACGTGAAAGAGACAAAATGAACATAAACCTTGCTGTAACTAAATAAGTAAAAAGCAAAAGTGCATTTAAATAATATAGGGTTCTTAGTAACACTTTTTTGATTAAAAACAGCATAAAACCCATCCCACCACAGCAAGGCGACCCGGTTCGGGACAGTCCTACACTGTCTAATATTAAAAACCTTACCATGTGTCAGAGTTGACCTCAGTGTGTGAATAAGGGCAGACAAAGGACCGGGTCCCAAACTGTGGATACCAGTCTTGGGAAGCTATTTAAATGTAATTTCCAGCTCAAGCAATCTTCCCAAGGCCGGTGTCCACAGTTTGCGACCCGGCCCTTTGTCTGCTCTTATTCACACACTGAGGTCAGCTCTGACACATGGTAAGGTTTTTAATATTAGACAGTGTAGGACTGTCCCGAATAGGGTCACCTTGCCGTGGTGGGATGACTTTTATGTTATTTTTGATCAAAAACAGTGTTACTAAAAACCCTATATTATTTAAATGCACTTTTGCTTTTTTGCTTTTTACTTATTTAGTTACAGCAGGGTTTATGTTCATTTTGTTTCTTGTAGGTTTTGTCTAATTTTTAAATGTTAGTGTTTTTGTTAGTGCAAATGTAGATAGTTCAAGGAAATCTGCCCTAATAAGACAGGAGAGTACCTTTTAAATGGAGGAGGGTTCTCCAGTTTCTCCTCTTTGGCACTAAGTCATCCAGGCAAGTACCTGCACACATCCTTATTTAGCTCAACATTCTGGTTTTGGATGTGGGTTTCTTCTTAATATGCCGGCTGCCTTATTTTCTTAAAAGACATTTATACAGGAAGTCAGTAGGTACCACAGGAGTTAAGATGACTCATGGTGGTATGTTCTTTTAATAGAAAATAATGGTATGGATGGTTACAGCTGGGCTTGCAGTCCCAAAGGACCTAGGGTTGTTTTAAACAGGTTGGTCATGAGGTTGTAGTTGATTGTCTATCCTTACGATAGGCCATCAATATATGATGGTTCGGGTTGCAGCACTTGGCACCACCACTGATCAGCTGTTACCGAGCTGTTGACAGAGCTGCTGTGTTCTAGCAGCTTCTAAAAACTTTTTTAAATGTGTTCAAGAAGGAAGCCATGACGGCAGACATCATTAAAGAAAGGGGCCAGGACAGGACACAGTATTAAAGAACGAGGCCAGAATGGGGTTCATCATTAAAGAAAGGAGCCTGCCCCATACCTGGCAGATCATGACCTGCCTCTAACAATCGCAGGTGAAGCGGATCACTGCCAACGATTGTTAACTTGTTAAATGTGGCTGTCAATCTCTGACAGTGGCATTTAACATGTGATGGCATTCCATGCGCCCATCAGCACGCCCATGATGTGATCGCGGGTCGTCGGAGGGTTGTTATGACAGCCAGTGGTTTATTGAACATCTCTGTGCTTATCATTATGGAGCTCCTTTGAAACCCTGCCTGTGGTCAGGCTTCAAAGGAGACCGTGATTTCTGCTATATACAGTTAGGTCCATATATATTTGGACAGACAACATTTTTCTAATTTTGCTTCTAGACATTACCACAATGAATTTTAAACAAAACAATTCAGATGCAGTTGAAGTTCAGACTTTCAGCTTTCATTTGAGGGTATCCACATTAAAATTGGATGAAGGGTTTAGGAGTTTCAGCTCCTTAACATGTGCCACCCTGTTTTTAAAGGCACCAAAAGTAATTGGACAATTGACTCCAAGGTTATTTCATGGAGAGGTGTGGGTAATCACTTCGTTATTCTCAATTAAGCAGATAAAAGGCCTGGAGTTGATTTGAGTTGTGGTGCTTGCATTTGGAAGGTTTTTCTGTGATGTAAACATGCGGTAGTAATGTCTAGAACCAAAATTAGAAAAATGTTGTCTCTGTCCAAATATATATGGACCTAACTTTACAGTGATCAGATGACTGTGCCTTCAAGTCCCATAAGGGGACTATTAAGAACAGTGAAAAGTAATATAAAATTTTTAAAAAATATGAAAAAATAAAAAAATAAAAAACAATTCAAATCAACCTCACTATTTCCTCATTAAAAATTAAGATATTACAAAAAAAAAAATACACATAGGTAGTATCGCTGGGAATTGGATGTTTCGCCCCCAGCAGTTCGCCCCCAGCATTTCGTCCCCGCACATTTCATCCCCAGCATTGGCCCCCAGGATGTTTTGCCCCTGCACATCTCACCCCCAGTCCGCCCCCGGTGCGGGGGCGAAACGTGCAGGGGCGAAATGTGCGGGTGCGAATCTTCCTGGGAGCGAAATGATAGGGGCGAAATGTGCGGGGGCCAAATGTACCTGGGGGCGAACTGCTGGGGGCGAAACTTCCTATAACTGGTATTGCTACATTCAGAAACTCTGATCTATCAAAATATAAAAATAATTAATCCTATTGGTAAACACTAGTGATGAGCGAGCATGCTCGCCACTGCTCTGTACTCGCCCGAGCATCTCAGTACTCGAGATGCTCGGAGCTCGCCGAGTACTTTCGAGATGCTCGGGCGGGAGTTCGGGTCCCCATCCTTCATGTTTGGCGCTATTTAGAGCACCAATCATGCAGGGATTGTCTGCCACTCACTGTAATGTCAAAGCCATGGTGGTTGTGGCATTACAGTGATTGCCCAAATCGATGGGAACAGTGCTCACAGTGAAACATGAAAATCCGGCAATTCATCAGCGGCATACACCGGTACCCGACAATTTAGAACAGAAAGAATAGAGCATCACACATAGATTAGATAGATAGAAACATGTCAGTCACATATATAATAAGTAGATTGACAGTGTTGGTTACTGTACTTGTCATTTAGTGTTAAAATAAAGGATTTATTAAAAAAAAAATTGGCGTAGGGTTCCCCGTAATTTTAGTCTCTAGCGGAGGTTAAGCAGATGGCTGGGGCAGATGTTTGAAGCCTGGGAAGGGGGTAATACCCACGGACCTTCCCAGGCTACTAATATCAGCCCCCAGCTGAATACCTAGCCTTTACCAGCTATTAAAATGGGGGACCCCAACAAAAAATGACGTGGGGTCCCCCCTATTTTAATAGCTAGCAGCGTGGGAAAATTCTCCTGCGTATGCGGTGAGCGTGAGAGAATTCTCCCATGCTGTCAGTGACATGCATGAGGTGAGCCGAGTTCATTGGACATGAACTTGGCTCATCTAGATGCCGTCACAGCCAGACACTGAGGAGCGCAAGCATGCCTGCGCTTCTCAATGTCTGCGGCATGGCAAGCTGGATGGCAGCTTTCAGCTGCGATCCAGCCTGTCATGTGAATGTAGCAGAGCTGGAGCCGTCCTGGGAACCATGGAAAGGTAAGGATGAGGTTGGTTTATTATTTTACTTTTATCGCAGAAGACATTGGCTTCAGCTGGAATGGGCGTGATGGTAAGTATGGTTTAATTTAGAACATTAAAGAATTGTGTGTTTATTTCAATTAAAGTACTTTATTCTGGGTGTTTGTGTTTTTTTTTAACTTTGACTATGGGGTTAGTAATGGGGGTGTCTTATAGACGCCTCTCCATTACTAACCTGGGCTTGATGTCAGCCGGCATTATGGATGCGCCATTTCTGGGGCGGCTGACGGCTGGTGTTTCTAGCCTGGGAGGGTGCCAATACTCATGGCACCCTTCCTGGGCTATTAATATCAGCCCCCAGCTGTTTGCCTAGCCTTTGCTAGCTATTAAAATAGGGGGGACCCCACGTCATTTTTTGGGGGGGTCCCCCATTTTAATAGCTGGTAAAGGCTAGGTATTCAGCTGGGGGCTGATATTAGTAGCCTGGGAAGCTCCGTGTGTATTACCCCCTTCCCAGGCTTCAAACATCTGCCCCAGCCATCTGCTTAACCTCTGCTAGAGACTAAAATTACGGGGAACCCTACGCCAATTTTTTTTTAAATAAATCCTTTATTTTAACACTAAATGACAAGTACAGTAATCAACACTATCACTGTACTTATTATATATGTGACTGACATGTTTCTATCTCTCTAATCTATGTGTGATGCTCTATTCTTTCTGTTCTAAATTGTCTGGTACCGGTGTATGCTGCTCATGTATTGCCGGCTGGCTTTTTTAAAGAGACAAAAACACTATTATTTTTTTTTAATAAATCCTTTATTTTAACACTAAATAACAAGTACAGTAACCAACACTGTCACTGTACTTATGATATATGTGACTGACATGTTTCTATCTATCTAATCTATGTGTGATGCTCTATTCTTTCTGTTCTAAATTGTCGGGTACCAATGTATGCCGCTGATGAATTGCCGGCCGGCTTTTTTAAAGAGACAAGAACACTATTATTTTTTTTTAATAAATCCTTTATTTTAACACTAAATAACAAGTACAGTAACCAACACTGTCACTGTACTTATTGTATATGTGACTGACATGTTTCTATCTATCTAATCTATGTGTGATGCTCTATCTTTCTGTTCTAAATTGTTGGGTACCGGTGTATGCCGCTGATGAATTGCCGGCCGGCTTTTTTAAAGAGACGGGTGCATGAAAATCGGAGGGCACTAGTGTGTTCCAAGTGCCCTGCCATGTTTTTCATGCACACTCCTATATATCTTCTGCCTGCCTGATGTTTAATTGAGCACCGTTCCCATCGATTTGGGCAATTTTTGACCTTCTGCAGACCGCCGGGGGAGACCACCAGAAAAATGCTTACATTGGGCTCGTTGCTCGGGTCGAGCACCCGAGTATTCCAATGTGCTCGACCTGAGCTTCGAGCACCCGAGCATTTTAGTGCTCGCTCATCACTAGTAAACACCGTAAATGAAAAAATTCAAGAACGTCAAAACTAGTTTTTTTCGGTGGCTGCAATTCCACATAAAATACTATAACAAGCGAACAAAATGTCATATCTAACCCAAAATGGTATCAATAAAAATGTTGTCTCACCCTGCAAAAAATAAGCCATCATACAGCTCCATTGACTGAAAAATGAAAATATTACGGGTCTCGGAAACTGCCGGCACAATTTTTTTTGCAAACGTATGATTTTTTTTTCACCACTAAAATAATAAAAAAACTGGACATGTTCGGTATGTCCGTAATCATACTGAGGAGCAGAATCATATTGCATGGTCATTTTTACCACAAAATGTACACAGAAAAAAACAATTCCCCAAAAAGCAATGTCAGAATTCCCCTATTTTCACAATTTTTCCCCACCTAGAATTTTTTTTTCCCATTTTCCAGTACACTATATGGTAAAACGAATGTTGTCATTCAAAAGTACAACTCGTCCTGCAATAAATAAGCCTCATATATCTATGTGGACAGAAAATAAAAGAGTCATGGCTCTGGGAAGAAGGAGATGAAAAAATGGAAACGCAAAACCTGAAATTGGCCCCATCATAAAGGGGTTAAAGAAAGAGGACAGGATGGAGAACATTATTACAGCTTGGGGCCCAAGACGGGAGACATTAATACTGGATGGAACACATTATTATAGGACTAGATGGTGGCCCTATTCTAACGCATCGGGTATTCTAGAATATGTATGCGGCCGACCGGGCGCGACTAATCAGCGAAGCAGTGTTTAAATGGGTGGTGCACTACTTTAAATTCAGGACAGCGGTGTTTTAAATTTCGCGCCAATATCGGCAGGCGGCTGCGACCAATCAGTGAACCGTGAAGGGAGGACCGGGGAGCGGTGCCGCTTAGGCCGCCGGTCGGGGTACTTCTGCTGCGAGCAGCCGGGAGATGACCAGCTAGCACCAGTCATCTCCCGGCTGCATCGCCGCTGACCTCCGTGTGGCAGATGAGCCACTAACGGCCGCCATCTTGTTCTGAAATCCCACGTCGCTTATTGGCCGCGTCTGGACCAATCAGCGACGCGGGATTTCCTGGACGGACAGACAGACTGGATAAGCCGATTATATAGTAGATAGGGGCCAGGTTGGGGGACATTATTAAAGAAAGGGGACAGGATAAGGGACATTATTATAGGAGGGGGGCAAGGATGGGGGTCATTATTAGAGGATGGGGGAGATTATTACAGGATGGGAGACAAGATGGAAGACATTATTACAGGATAGGGATCAGGATGGGGGACATTATTACATGACAGGTGACATAATTACTGTGTGGGGGCCAGAATGAGGAACATACATTATTAGTTTATGGCAGCAAGTGGAGAATATCACTAATATAGGATGTCAGTTGGAGGACATTACTACTGTATAGGGCTTATTGGGGGACAATATTACAGTATGGGGACATTATTACTTCACAATGGGGGATATTAACAATATTCCCCATTGCAGGCCATGCAATATTATTAATTTATAGAGCTACAATATGGGATGTTCCAACTGTATTGAGGCAAAAATGTTGATGCTATTACAGTATAGGGCATACATGTGAAACTGTGGCCCAATCTGGCCCGCAGGGTGATTTTATTTGGCCCGCGACACCAGAACCATCACCCCTGTGTGGGGCCCATTATACTGTATGGGGGACTATGTGGGGCTCATTATTCTGTATGGAGGACTATGTGGTACCCATAATACTGTATGGAAGACTATGTGGTGCCCATTATTCTATATGGAGGATTATGTGGGACCTATTATTCTGTATGGAGGACTGTATGGGGTCCATTATTCTGTATGGAGGACTATGTGGTGCCCATAATACTGTATGGAGGACTATGTGGGTCCCATTATTCTGTACAGAGGACTAAGTGGTGTCCATAATATTGTATGGAGGTCTATGTGGTGCCCATAATACTGTATAGAGGCCTATGTGGGGCCCAATATTCTGTATGGAGGACTATGTGGGGCCCATTAGACTTTGTCCAAGTTTTTCATTTTGGCCTTCTGTGTGTTTGAGTTTCACATCCATGGTATAGGGGCAGAAATGGCTACTACTGTATTGTGCCACTGGGGAGGTGGTATTACTGTTCTATTCGAACACAAAGACAGACATTATTTATTACTCTATCGGGTCATAAAGAAATTTTCTACTATTGTAAGGGGGCCACAAAAAATGGGAAATATGCATTAATATTGCAGGCAGTCCACAGAGGGTGACATTTCTAGTGTGAGGGGAGACATCACTACTGCAATCTATTTTACTTTTGCGGGTGCTGTTATGTGACATGCAGAAGTAGCGCTATTGCTTTAAAAGCATCCAGCAACTAGAGGGGTTAACACAGTCACAGGAGAAAGGGAGGGTTTTAGAAGAACCCCAGGGGGATTGTGGGGAAGTTGTTTACTGTCTGGCTGGAGCTGAAGAGAAAGGTGGTGTGTGTGTTCTGTATCTCACAGAAGTGCCCCTGCAAGTGAAAAGGATTCAAGTCAGGAGTGAAGCTAAGCACAGGTCAGGTAAAGTTCCTGAACTAGCAGTGCAGAGTATTGTCAGGCAGAAAGATAAGGACTGGAATAAATGGTGTCACAGGGATCATCTCTCTCAGCAAACCCTCCCCCCTACTCCATCTCACTGTACTGTAAAGAATGCTGTGTTCATTAATGTGCCTTTGCACTAGAACTTTGCTGTCCTGTACTACTGGGAAAACTGTGAATTGATTTTGTTCAGTATCTGGATGGTGGCTATACTCAGACATTATATAGTGATAATATAATGTCATTGTGTTAGGGGTTGACAGGGACTGTCATGTGCCTTCCCTCCTGAATGCAACTTTTGGTTCAGACATGTGTGTTACGGATCTGGGTGGTGGAACCTCTGTTCTGAGATGCAAGGAGGGACCAGAGGGGCATAAATAAGTGCCAACTCGGACCGACCCTGGCCACACGGTGGCTTAGTCGACTCCGTGAACTAAGGAGGGACCGGGCAGGTGAACTAGGTGCCACTCTGGGACCAAACTTGTGTGAGAGCAGACGACTCCCACGGGTCAGGTGGCTGAGGCTGACAGGTACAGCAGATGAGCACGGAAGGTAGCCTGACAGGTGATCTGGGTAGGCAAGCAGGCGGGCACGCCAGGTAGCCAGACAGGTGATCCAGGTAGGCAAGCAGGCGGGCACAGCAGGTAACCTGGCAGGTGATCCAGGTTGGCAAGCCGCTGGGCACAGCAGGTAGATAGGCAGGCGGGCACGGCTGATAGACAGGCTGGCAGGCACGGTTGATAGACAGGCTTGCGGGCACGGCTGATAGACAGGCAGGCGGGCACGGCTGATAGACAGGATGGCGGGCATGACTGATAGACAGGCAGGCGGGCACGGCTGATAGACAGACTGGCGGGCACTGGAACCTGATGGCTGAGGAGAGTGTTAGCACACAAACAACAACCTTGCACAGGCTCCTCCATTTTGGAGGAGGTACTTTAAATTGGAGTGATCCTCCGGCCATTGGCCGGGGACTGTTTAGGACGGCGCACACGGCCCCTTTAAGAGGGAGGGAGCACAGTGCCCGGGAAGCTGTGTGTGGTGCGCGCAACAGCAGCAGGGGAGCTGGAGGATGCCGGACCGGGAGCGTGGCGGTGAGGGGAATGGCGTCTCTGCCCAGCAGGAGGCAGAGACGCCGACGCTACAATGTGTTTATATTGTATTTTTATGACTGTGAGAATATGTGAAAATGCATGGAACTGCATAGGAACTAAATGATGCGGATATTGTAATGTAACTAATGTATAATATGCAGTGAATAGGGAAAGCAGAGAGTTAGGTTTACGACATAAGGTATAGTATAGGGCTTAGGGGTTCGATTAAGAAAGGGAAATAAGCAGTGGTGGGCATACTGCTGGAGCAGCCAGAGTAGGTTAGGAT
Organism: Phyllobates terribilis; assembly: GCF_046119375.1. Classification (NCBI taxonomy): domain Eukaryota; kingdom Metazoa; phylum Chordata; class Amphibia; order Anura; family Dendrobatidae; genus Phyllobates; species Phyllobates terribilis. Next base: position 458,786,509 of record NW_027362761.1, on the reverse strand, counting down.
ACAGTTAATGTGTTTGGAACCAGCCCATTATGGAGGGGGTTCGGTCAGTTGAGAAGAAAGAGCAATTCCTGGTTTAGGAGTTGGAGTCTAAGACAGTGAGAGGTTCAAGTGGGAAGTTAATGTGCAAGCTGCAGTGGGCACTACTAGTACATATCGTTTGAGCAGTATGAGACCACACCAGAAGTCTTGCAGAAATCCCTGTGAGGCCCGGAGTAGGCACTGGAATGCATGTCTTATTCTTTTCAAAGTGGAAGAGGCTGGATGGGGAAAAGCGAGAGGGAAGGGTGGCAGGTCTCAAAAAAGGTGCGTCCCTAGGACCAACAGAGTCTGTTGAGGTAGGGACAGTCCGAGTGGAACAGAGGCAAAGCCTTGTAATGTACTGTGTGACTGGAACAACAACCATAGGGTGATGTGCCCGAAACCACATGTTGCAGACTGTTGTATGTGAACTGTCCGGTAAACCTAAACTTGTTGAAATGAACCAAGTGTCTCCTAATGTGTGTGTGGCTGACCCTGGACCCAGGGACATGGATGTAGCGGAGGCTTCTGGCCTATAAGTGAGTGCAGAGCGAGGCTTACAGCACAACACACACTGAATTGGATACTGTATGTTAGTGGGGTGTCAGGATGAAGATAAGCAGCAGCAGGCTCACAGCCCTGAACTCCGCTTCAATTGTGTGGTGGTATTTATCCTCTTTATGTACTATTGGTTTATTAGTTTTGGTATCGTGGGCTAGTTCAGACACAATATAGTAATTTTTTTTTGTTATTTAGTAACTGTTTGAGTACTATTTAGAAGTATTACTTTGAAAATGATCTTATTGCTGTGTTTTCAGACAGATTTATATATTTTATCTGTAATTTTTCTTTAATGGAGGGTGAAAACCTATGTTTTTATAATAGGATCTAGAACGGAACAGGGACCTGTACATCTCAACAATATGCTGATGGGGGCCTAGATCCAAATTTTGCACTTGGCCCCATCGGATTATAGTTATGGCTCTGCTTCCTTACATTATATGAGAAGGAAGAGTAGGAGGCCCCAATACACATTAGACTGCCGGCCTTTAGCAGTATTACTGGCTGAGCCAGCGCAGGGCACTAGGGGGTTCTCTAAGATTGGATTCTGCTTAATAAATGTATTTCAAAGACTTTCTCCGTGGGTGAATCAGATGTCATTTTGATTCTTTACAGAGCTTTTTAGTTACACTAGTGTCATTAATAATTACTTTGGTATTGTTTACAGTGTATTAGTTCTGTGTCTAATATTATTTATCCATCTATCAGATGGCTGTGTCCATTTTATTCCATATCATGCAGATTTTTTGGGTCCAAGGGGTCAGTTGATGGAAAGCGGTTGGTATTTTTGGTAACACAGAGCTTCCTCTAACATACTTTATTTTTAATTTAATGCCTTATCCTACTTATTTCCTTATGGTATCATGGCAAGTTTAGTGAAATTTTCATACATTTTTATGACAGAAAACAGGAAATGAAACTTTCTTTAAATGTGCTGCATAGTTGACATAATTCTGCCTGAGCTGGTTATGGAGTCTGCAAGAAAAAGGCTGCAGACTAAATAAAAAAAATAGGGGTCCCATGTTGTGGAAGGCCTAACAAATATTAATGCATAAAGGCTGATGTAGAGTAATCATGTAGGGTGTATTCATTATATTACAGTTATTACTGCAGATAAAGACAGAAAGTAAGTATCTGCATTAGGGCTCGCTCACACTGGCGTATAATGTGGAGGAGTGCAATGTGAGAAAATCTTGCATTGCACTCTGACCAATGTTATTCAATGAGGCAGAGCAGATCTGCAAATTTTTTTTCATGCCAATCCGGCATGTGAAAAAAATTGCAGCATGGTGCGATTGGCAACGTATCTTGCACGGCGCGCACGCATTCAAGTCAATGGGTGCGTGCAAAACATCAAACTGCACTTGGATGTCATATGAGTGCAGTCCGATATATGCCGGGACAGGCAATGGAGAAGATGGAGAGATTAATCTCTCCTTCTTCTCACCTGTGATCCGATTTTCACACGAGAGAGGATCGGATCACAGTAGCATGACACTTGGCTGACGCTCGCAGCGGAGTTTGAGCCGAGTGTCATTAGCATCGCATGCTATATGCTGATGTGACCCCAGCCTGAGGGTGATTGTGGGCAAATGTATAAAGTGAAATACATAGTATACTGTCACGTACTCAGTTGAACATAACAGAAAGAATAGGTGCTTCTGGCTCAGGTGCTGCAATTTGTAATTTAACATCCTCGGACTTTCCCAAATCCACCTATGTAGCATGGTAAGAAGAAATGAAAAAAAATATATTTTTAAGCTATCTGATATTTATACAGTATATATTTATACTACATCCATTATGTTGATTTTAGGGAGTTGCGAGGGACAACAATTGAGTAAAAAAATAAAAACAAAAAAAGAAACAGAACATAAAATAATGCACATGAAACATTATCAAAATAATGTCCACAACTCTAGTTTTATAAACTTGAGTATGGCCTTGTAGTTTAGGCACAGCAAAACCATATAGTAAAGCCAGCCATAGGTGATGGTTCTGTACTAGTAAGACTAGTATTGTCCGCTAGCTTAACAGAACTTTTTAGGCAATTAAATGTAATGGAGTTACTCTAAACTGGGCAAAAAAATTTGGATGAGGTTCGACTCCACATGGCAACTAGCAAGTAAGGGTGCATGACAAGAAACAAAACATGGTGCCTAGGTGTCAAGCCTGATTTAGTGCCGAGCCCATGTTAGCTGTTGTTTTGATGGTCTTGATAACAGTGGTGCATTCAACTTGCTTTTTGAAGGTCCCTGATACTAATCACAGCCAAAGCTTTTCCACTGAAATCACACCATGGCAGTATGCCAAGTTCCAGGGTTTCCCATCTTACCCCCATTCAGATCTGCTTTTCTGTACAGGGCTACACACAAAATTCACCATCTACAGATCTTCTGTTAATAGCTGTTTACTACACCTGGTGCTAATGCACCATGCTGGCAGACAGCCGCGAGACACACATCACAGGCCCGCGAGCCACATGTGGCTCTCCAGCTACAGGTTTGGGACCCCTAATGTAGGGCTGAGACCCTGATTCCAGTGATGTGTCACTTACTAGGCTGTGGTGCTGTTTCAATAAAATCTGTTTTTTATTAGCAGGAGATTATCATTAAAGGACTAGGTATCTCGTGCCTTGTAGTCAACTGCTCTGTATAAACCCCACCCCTAGTACCAAGAAAGCTGACAATCAGTGGTGTTATAAAACATAAAAATTACAGAAGGTATAGTTGCACTGGTGCTATGGAGAGTGAGAGACCCAAAAAATATCCTATATGTGGAGACCAGAACTATAAATCGTGTAATAGATTTGAGGGACCATAGTACAGATTTTGCTTTGAGACCCAGGAGCTTCAAGTTATTTTTCAACCCAATATATTAGCTGAATGCAGGAATGTTCTTCATCTGAAAATCAGTTCCATTCTACTGAATAGGATTTTTTTCAGCAAGCACATGGATTTCTGCAAGTTCTATTCAGATGAATAATAGAGTCCCAGACATTTCAGCGACAAAACTTCCAGAATGTGAATCCAACCTATTAGTACAAACGGGTTAACTAAATGAGTCACCTGAGCATAAATCTTGATGGGCTCATGGTGCCTTGTTGTAGACTGGTAGAGGCTCATCGTGTCATCAGACTCTCTCGTTAAGACGTGTAGTCATGCCGCAGTTTCAGGAACATGACATTACTGTAAATTTGCTCCACTAATGTCCACTCAATTCCCCAGATTCAGACACTCAGGCTATTCTGAAGGTGAACCTGCTCCAACCAGCTGCTGAATTACTACGTTGCATATTGTTATTTATATTTTTTAGTCGTCTTTTTTTACTTTGTGCAGTTAGTGTGATCTGTTTATATCATTCACATTACAAAAGAGCCTAAAATGTAGAGTAAAGTTCTCAGTGACTGCAAATTTTTATTGACTTACCAATTTAGACATGACCACAGGCCAATGTTCTGTGTGCCATGTTCCCATATCTTTCCATATAACCTTTCCCTGTGCAGGACACCAGCAAATAATGAGAAATGGTTTATGATCGGGGGTCAGTGTCTGTTGACCTTATTCTGGGTTATCTACTGCAGCAGTAAAATCGATGACATATAGGTAGCACCTTTATATAGTAAAGGTGTTTCTAAAACTTAGGCAAGTTTTTCAGTTGATTTACAATAGAAAAGGAGAAAGGAAAGTATGTTTTTATGTAAGCATGTCACTGGACCAGGCAGGGGCCAGGGAAAAGACCTAATCGCTGACCTCTTATTTTTAGCATCATGGCCATATTCAGAATTTGTATTGTGCTAAGCTGTAACAAGGCACCCATACCCTACTACAGTATATAGCCCCCATACCCTACTACAGTATATAGCCCCCATACCCTACTACAGTATATAGCCCCCATACCCTACTACAGTATATAGCCCCCATACCCTACTACAGTATATAGCCCCCATACCCTACTACAGTATATAGCCCCCATACCCTACTACAGTATATAGCCCCCATACCCTACTACAGTATATAGCACTGGGCAAGCAAGGGCTGTCAAGGTTAGGGAAAGTGCTTGATATGCAAAGTCCCTCATATGAATTGTTTAATTTGCATTTTATGGGTGGCAGACTACCTTTAATATAGTAATAACAATTCACCTCTAATTAAAATGTGGTAGGGCATAACAGACAGAAAGGGTTTTAGATGGCAATCACTGTCCATTCGCCCTGTTGGAACATATGAACGTCATAAATGGTGGTTCCCCATTTGGCAGAATTGATTTCTCCTCCCGGTGGCTCTAAAACAGTGTTGTCAAACTCAAACACACAGAGGGCCAAAATGAAAAACTTGGATAAAGTCAGGGGTCAACCAGTATAGAGTATAATGGGCCCCACATAGTCCTCCATAAAGAATAATGGGCCCAACATAGTCCTCCATACAGAATAATGGGCCCCACATAGTCCTCCATACAGTATTATGGGCCCCACATAGTCCTCCATACAGAATAATGGGCCCTACATAGTCCTCCATACAGAATAATGGGCCCCACATAGTCCTCCATACAGTATTATGGGCTCCACATAGTCCTCCATACAGAATAATGGGCCCCACATAGTCCTCCATACAGTATAATGGGCCCAGATAGTCCTCCATACAGTATAATGGCCCAACATAGTCCTCCAAACAGTATAATGGGCCCCACATAGTCCTCCATACAGAATAATGGGCCCCACATAGTCCTCTATACGGTATAGTGGGCCCCACATAGTCCTCCATGCAGAATAATGGGCCCCACATTGTCCTCCATACAGAATAATGGGCCCCACAAAGTCCTCCATACAGTATAATGGGCCCCACATAGTCCTCCATACAGAATAATGGGCCCCACATAGTCCTCTATACGGTATAGTGGGCCCCGCATAGTCCTCTATACGGTATAGTGGGCCCCACATAGTCCTCCATACAGAATAATGGGCCCCACATAGTCCTCCATACAGAATAATGGGCCCCACATAGTCCTCCATACAGAATAATGGGCCCCACATAGTCCTCTATACGGTATAATGGGCCCCACATAGTCTTCCATACGGTATAATGGGCCCCACATAGTCCTCCATACAGAATAATGGGCCCCACATAGGCATCTATACAGTATTATGGGCTCCACATAGGGGTGATAGTTTTTGTGTCGGAGGCCAAATAAAAACACTCTGCGGACCAGTTTGACATGTATGCTCTAAACTAAAAGTCATGTTCCGTAAAAAAGTTAAATGACAATTCTACCTTCTCTGACATAATGTAGTTGAATCTTAAAATTTAATGAGAAAATTGGAACTTATGTTTTCAGCATAGGATAAAATCACAAGACTGCGTCATACTGAAGCACTCATTAGTTACTAACATACCCAATCCCTTATTGATCATCTGTTAATTACTTTTCATTTAAGTTATTCACGATTCCACCATTATTAAGGTCATCGAGTTTCCTTTTCCATGTAGATTTTGCTTTCTGCAAGGAAACTATCGATGATCTTGTTAGTTAAGAAAAAAACAACCAAACTTAGATGAATTGAGTCCAGCCTGGGCTTAACAAATGCTGAGCGTTCATAGTCCTATAACTGGATGTACAATGACAGGAGAGTGTATTTCCAGTATGTGGATCAATTGAAGTAACCATATAAGCCCAAACATCCCATACATAGAAAAGTGCTGCATAAGAAAAGGGACATTACATTCTGACAGTAAAGGTCATGTTCACCGCACTAATTATAGACAGTGAGAGAAAAAGACTCTATTCAAGCCGTCCTAATTGCAGCTTCTAGGATGATTTTATCACCCGCACAGGTTAATTATGTGTTGCAGCAGGAGACATGCAGACACAGCTGGCTGATTTTCATGGACTGTGTGATGCCTGTTAGACAAATGTGGCACAAAGAGGAGGAATCCGAATCTATAAAGGTGGAGGATACAGTAGGTGATGACATCATGCTGTCTGTCTAAGCTAAGTGGTTACTCTTAGTTCATGTACATCAACCTCATCAAATGCACTAGATGATTATAAGAACAATACCAGTCAAAAGTTTGGACACACCTGTTCCTGCAGTGGTTTTCCTTGCTCTTATTGGAATGTGCACATTGAAGATTCAGACTCAAGACTGCCAACCCATGAAGTTACACATATACCTTCATATGCCAACCAGCATACAGTACAGACTAAAAGTTTGGACACACCTTCTCATTTAAAGATTTTTCTGTATTTTCATGACTATGAAAATTGTACATTCACACTGAAAGCATCAAAACTATGAATTAACACATGTGGAATTATATACTTAACAAAAAAGTGTGAAACAACTGAAAATATGTCTTATATTCTAGGTTCTTCAAAGTAGCCACCTTTTGCTTTGATGACTGCTTTGCACACTCTTGGCATTCTCTTGATGAGCTTCAAGAGGTAGTCACTGGAAATGGTCTTCCAACAATCTTGAAGGAGTTCCCAGAGATGCTTAGCGCTTGTTAGCCCTTTTGCCTTCACTCTGCGGTCCAGCTCACCCCAAACCATCTCGATTGGTTTCAGGTCTGGTAACTGTGGAGGCCGGGTCACCTGGCGTAGCACTCCATCACTCTCCTTCTTGGTCAAATAGCCCTTACACAGCCTGGAGGTGTGTTTGGGGTCATTGTCCTGTTGAAAAATAAATGATGGTCCAACTAAACGCAAACCGGATGGAATAGCATGCCGCTGCAAGATGCTGTAGTAGCCATGCTGGTTCAGTATGCCTTCAATTTTGAATAAATCCCCAACAGTGTCACCAGCAAAGCACCCCCACACCATCACACCTCCTACTCCATGCTTCACGGTGGGAACCAGGCATGTAGAGTCCATCTGTTCACCTTTTCTGCATCGCACAAAGACACGGTGGTTGGAACCAAAGATCTCAAATTTGGACTCATCAGACCAAAGCACAGATTTCCCCTGGTCTAATGTCCATTCCTTGTGTTCTTTAGCCCAAACAAGACTCTTCTGCTTGTTGCCTGTCCTTAGCAGTGGTTTCCTAGCAGCTATTTTACCATGAAGGCCTGCTGCACAAAGTCTCCTCTTAACAGTTGTTGTAGAGATGTGTCTGCTGCTAGAACTCTGTGTGGCATTGACCTGGTCTCTATTCTGAGCTGCTGTTAACCTGCGATTTCTGAGGCTGGTGACTCGGATAAACTTATCCTCAGAAGCAGAGGTGACTCTTGGTCTTCCTTTCCTGGGGCGGTCCTCATGTGAGCCAGTTTCTTTGTAGCGCTTTATGGTTTTTGCAACTGCACTTGGGGACACTTTCAAAGTTTTCCCAATTTTTCGCACTGACTCACCTTCATTTCTTAAAGTAATGATGGCCACTCGTTTTTCTTTACTTAGCTGCTTTTTTCTTGCCATAATACAAATTCTAACAGTCTATTCAATAGGACTATCAGCTGTGTATCCACCAGACTTCTGCACAACACAACTGATGGTCCCAACCCCATTTATAAGGCAAGAAATCCCACTTATTAAACCTGACAGGGCACACCTGTGAAGTGAAAACCATTTCCAGTGACTACCTCTTGAAGCTCATCAAGAGAATGCCAAGAGTGTGCAAAGCAGTCATCAAAGCAAAAGGTGGCTACTTTGAAGAACCTGGAATATAAGACATATTTTCAGTTGTTTCACACTTTTTTGTTAAGTATATAATTCCACATGTGTTAATTCATAGTTTTGATGCCTTCAGTGTGAATGTACAATTTTCATGGCCATGAAAATACAGAAAAAAATTTAAATGAGAAGGTGTGTCCAAACTTTTGGTCTGTACTGTATGTGTAAATCCTTAGATTCCCCAAACATTCCCCTTTTACTCTGATGACAGCTTTAGACAGGCTTGGCATCCTCTCAAGAAGCTTCACCAGGTAGTCAACTGGAATGGCTAATAATGAACAGGTACATCATGAGTTCTTTCATGCAATCACCGGCCTTCAGAAAGTGGATGCGAACCATCAGGTATGTTTTGCAGAGGCAGTGTTGGCACACAGTTTCATACTGTGCTGAGACCTATTCCACAACTGTTTCAAGGCATTATGGCAATAACCAAATAAGTAAGACCCGAATATCAGTCTGTCTGGAAAATTGCTAAAACCTTGAAGGTATCCTCAAGTGCAATTATGAAAATGAATAATGGCTATGATGAAACTGGCTCTCGTGATGTCTTCCCCATGAAATGAAGACCAAAAATGACCCCTGCTACAAGTTCATCAGAGTTACCAGACTATGAAACTGCAAATTGACAGCACCTGAGAAAACCCTCATAAATGATGCACAGGCATCAAGTAGCAAACACACCTCAATTGCCCAGATAAGACTGCGAGAAGCAGGTTTTTATGGTTACATTTCTCCAAAGAAGCCACTATCGCAAACAAGAAGAGGCTCATTTGGGTCAAGCATCACAAAGACTAGACAATATATTAAAAGAAATCTCTACTGTGGTCTGATGAGTAAAACATTTTTGTTACCAACCACCATGTCTTTATGAGACACAGAAAAGGTGAGCGGATGGTTTCTGCATGTGTGGTACCCACAGTGAAGACTGGAGGGGGAGGTGTGATGGTGTGGGTGTGAATTGCTAGTGACACTGTTGGTGATTTATTCCAAATTCAAGACACACTTAACCACCATGACTACCACAGTATTCTGTAACAGCAACTGGTTTGCACTTATAGGGACTATAATTTATATTGCAACTGGACAATGACCCAAAACACGCTTCCAGGATATGTTAGAGCTATGGGACAAAGAAGGGGATTAATGAAGTACAAATGACATGGCCACCATAATCACCCAACCTTAACCCAATTGAGATGAATTGGGATGATTTGGCCCACATAGAGAAGGCAAAGCAGCCAATAAGTGCTCAGCACCTCTGGGAACTCCTTCAAAACTGTTCGAATGCCATTCCAGGTGACTTCCTGATGAAGCTGCTTGAGAAAATACCAAGATTGTGTGACGCTGTCATCAGAGTGAAAGGAAGATACTTTAAGGGATCTAAGGTAAAACACATATTTTGGTTTGTTTCAGTAGAGTTTCTTTACTCCTTGTTTCCATATGTGTTTCTATGTGGTTTTGTTGCCTTCAGTCTAAATCTACAATGTTCAGTTTCCAATAAGAACAAGGAAAACTAGTACATGAACAGGTGTGTCCAAACTTTTGACCAGTACTGTACAGGTGTCTGTCACTGGAGTATGTGGGAGCATGCTAACCTGCGTGATACTATTGGTATGAATTGTACTCAAGTTATATGAAACATTATAATATACAGTATTGTGCAAAAGTCTTAGCAGGTGTGGAAAAAAATCTGCAAAGAAACAATATTTGCAAAAATATCAGTATTAGTAATTTTTATCAGTTAACAAAATACAAAGTGCATGAACAAAATAAAAATCTAAATCAAATCAATATTTCATGTGACTAACTTTGCCTGCAACACAGCATCAAAATGTCAATTCTATACTTGCACACAGTTGTTGAATGAACTCAGCAGGGAGGCTGTTCAAAACATCTTGGAGAACTAACCACAGATCTTCTGTGAAAATAAGTTTCTGCACATTGTTCTGTCTTTTTATATAAGAAAGACTCGATGATGTTGATATCTGGGCTCTGAGGGGGCCATATCATCATTTCTAGGACTCCTTGTTCTTTTTTACACTGAAGATAGTTCTTAATCACATTGGCTGTATGTTGGGATCGGTGTCCTGCTGCAGAATAAATTTGGAGCCAGTCAGATGCCTCCTTGATGGTATTTGCATAATGGATATATAACTACCTATATTTCTCTGAATTGAGGCCACCCGTAATCCAAACCAAATTCCCAACTTCATTAGCTGAAATGCAGCCCCAAACTTGCAAGGAACCTCCACCATGCTTCCGTTTCCTGCAGACACTCATTATTGTATCGCTTTTCAGCTGTCTTCTATTACAACCAAATATTTCACATTTTGACGGAACAGTCCAGAGCACCTGCTTTAATTTTACTACACCCCAGTTCTTATGTTTTCGTGCTTTGTTCAGTCAATTGATTTCATGTGGAAGGTATGTTTTTGGCTACAGTTTTTCCATGAAGAACACTTTTGGCCTGATTTCTCAGAATAATAAATGAGTATAGCTGGGTTCCACAGGTTGCTGCCTTTTAACTTCACCACTTTTCATCAGTTCTTTTGACCTTAACCAGAATTTTTTTGTCCGTCCACAATGTTTTAGACTGCAAAAAATATTTCTCTGCCCCCTAGTCCAACTGGGCACCATCTAATGGATACAAGCTTCTCTCCAATAAACTTCTATAGAGGCTCATTTGGTTTGAAACAAGGTTAGCTCTCATAGCTGTAATAATCCTTATCTCAATTACACATAACTCAACCAGTTTCACATAGTCAGGTTTTCTCAAGGGTCTACATCAGAAACATCCACATCTGATATTTAAAGCTTGCTATCAATTTTAACTGGGTCAAGACTCATATAATAAAAGGGGGAAAAAAAAAAGGAAAATAAAAAAAATCAACAAATGTCTTTCTGACTTCCCCATGTCCAGTATGTTCTCCTTACAATCCACAGCTATGTAAAATAAGGCTGCAATAACACTTTGGAAAAAGATGATTGCAGCTGTGAGATGTAACCTCTTCTGATCCAAAGGAGCCTCCATAAAAGTGATTCGTAGACAAGTATGTATCCATAAGATGGTGCCGAGTTGGACTAGGAGGAAGAAACTTTTATTTGCAGTCTAAAACAGTGTAGAGAGATGAAGATACCTGTTTAGGGTAAAAAAAACCCCTGTTCTTATCAAGAGATGCTGAGAACAAATGAGGAGTGAAAATAAAGACGATTGTTGGGAGATGGGGAATGGATATCTACTGATTAATACACTTGTCAACACTAGCTCCAGGCCTATCATTTATAAACTCCTCAACCTGGAAACAGCAACACCAAAAAAGAAAAGTCATGGAAATCACATTATCATTAAACATGTTAATATTATGCAGATTATGAAAATTTTGAAAAAAATTAAAAACATCTTGATTTATTTAGTATAGAATATGATGGCCACACATAGTAATACATGTACTACCACTCCGTGGCAAGCTATTAATGAGGTTACTAATGGTTGTATGCTACACTGAATGCACTTGGACATGCAAATGATCAAGATCCGCTGCTGGCATCTCCCTTTGCAATTATGGACCAATGACGTGTCAGATGTGTTCGATGGGAGACAAGTCTGGAGGCACTGCAAGCCATGTTAGTATGTTTAGGCCACACAGGTTGCTCACAGAAGCAAGAGCAAAATGAGGCCAGATGTGTTAAAAAAAGTCACAACAACAAGAAATGGTTGTTCCACTGGCTCCACAATGGATCCATTCTGTATTGCAAGTAAAATAGGACATTACATACCATGCTTAAGGGTGCTTTCACATTGTGTCCAGGCACCCGTTTGGTAGCCCCATCGGGGCATACGATCGAACCCCCCGCAAAGCAGGATTCGGACATATGCGCCGACGAGGCCACAGACTATAATGGTGCCAGCAGAGCAAACGTGCGCTCTGATGTGCATCATTTTCGGGCGTGTATGCTTACTGGAGGCGGACACTCAGACGAAGTAGGATATATATATAGTTTATCCTTTCTACATTGAGAATACACAGAATAGAATTATCAGAGATAGACTGTTGAGTGACCATGTATTGCACAAAGCAAAGAAAATATGTAGGATGGCATATATCTATGAGAGAAACTTAAATGGCTGATTTTAGTAATCCAAAATCTCACTAAGCATTTCTGTATTTCCCCTGCAGGACTAAGCTGGTAAAATTATTTCACTGTGAATTGTTTCCTCCTATTCTCACCAATGGTGCTTTTTGGGGACAAACTTGTAACATACACAAACAGGTATATTCCGTCTTAGAGCACTTGAGTGGCTCAATTTGGGTAACTAACCACTCTATATAAATGAAAGAGGTTGTCCAGTACTTTTTTGTTGATGACCTATCCTAAGGATAGGTCATCAATGTCTGATTGGTTGGGGTCTGACACCAGGCACCCACGCCGATCAGAAGTTCCCGGTGTCAGCGGCTGCTGGACGGAACTGCTAGATTGCGGAACTGCGTCGTCTGATAGTGGCCGCGGCAGGGTACTGCAGATCCGCCTCCTATTGATTTGAATCAATCAATGAAAGATAGGTCATCAATGAAAAAGTAGTGGACAATCTCTTTAATATCCCTATTTGTATTAAACCTGCAAAATTATTTTAAAACCTATAATACCTGACATTCTCTAGAATTTGTTTTACCAGGAAGAAAAAAATGAACTTTGCACTTGTACCAGAGGACATCAGGAGTTGAATTGACTTGTATAAGGTCACAATGAGTTGGAACTTGGATTTGGACTATTATTTCCCAATAATTGTTATTGTTGAATAGTGCAGTCACCTCTGCTAAGCTCCTGATCCTGTAACATCAAGGGTCATGTATAATGAGCATTACCTTAAAGGGGAGCTCTTACATAAAAGAGTCAATTTGCATTACTGTATATTAACAAGATTATGTTTACACTCTTTATTAAATGGTTCTCTTTTATTTAAAGGGGTTGTCAACTATTTGGACAAGCCCTTCTGAATCCCTATGTTTCCCCCCCAGTAACATAATAACACTTATACTCACCTCCGGTGCCAGAACCATTCCAGCTGTGCTGGCACTGGCTCTCCTGGGGATTGCATGACAGTTTTATGTCATGTGCTCCCTCCGGCCAATCATCACTGGCTGCACTCTCTCCTCCGTTGTACAAATCAAGTCATTCGGAAGAAGAGAGGGCTGCAGCTGCTTCTCTCTCACTTCCTCCAGATGTCAATTATGTCAGTGAGAGAGGTAAATGAAGCCAGTGGTGATTGGCTGCAGTGATTGTGTGACATAACGATGTCATGTGAGTTGCTGGAGAGCCAGTGCTATCACCGCTGAATCCAATAAGGATTCAGGTTTAGACAGCTTGGAGTTGGAAAATATGCATAAAACTGATAACATGGTAAAAATACTCACTTGCTTAATAATTGTACACACAGTGTACATTGGATTTTCGTCATATTCTGCTGTTGAGTTTGGTTGACATACATCTAATGTGTATGGTCACCTTTAGTCAGAGTTTTACCTAGATTAATTTAGTATGCAAATTAATTATATGAATATTGCTAAAATAACAACGCATTAGAAGGATAATATTTTTTTTATGGCTTAGTTTGACCTCTATTAGGTACTTTTTGTTGGTTGTTTGTATTTTTATGCTGACTTTATTTTAATATTTGTACAGTTTTCTCCACTGCCTTTTAAGTAATTACATTTTTTCTTTTCATCGATTTTCAATTAAAAAAATGTAGTGTATCCAAAGCTCTCAAGGACTTAATATTACCAGAAAGTATATTGAGATGTGTGTTAATTTGACCAAAATAAAAGTGTTCTTCCAACCCAGATGAAATGTGAACACTGCAGCCAGTCAGCAGCAGCCTCACCGGATGTTGATGCCAGCAGATTGGGGCGGAATGCAGCACTGAGTGCAGTAAAGTGGCACCGCTCTAGAAGGTATCTTTTTCTCACCTCCTTTGGCCCATTAATAAGGATCTTGCAATTCTGGAATATGACAGCACTGGAGGATAATGGGTTCCTGGTCTCTTCATATTTGATTCTTCTCAAATTTATGACCGCTAATGTCAGTCTTTTTTCTCAGCACGTTTTTTACCACCCTGTTGACTATTTGCAAGAAAACTTTTAATTGTTCTATGATCACACCCCTATATTTTTGTGATTTCAAGAGTGCTGCATCCCTCTATTAGACTTGTAACAATTTTTGATTTTTCAGAGTCAGTTAAATCTCTTTTTGGCCCAGTTTGCCTGAGGAAAACAAGCTCCTAATAATTCTGCACACATTGATAAAGAGTGTTATTTCCTTAGGCCGCACCTACCTCATTACACACATACACATCACCTGATCTGTTTCATCCAATTAGCATTCGGGTTTATACAGCTTGTAGTTGGAAAATATGCATAAAATGATGATACTGTAGGTAAAAATACTGACTTGCCTAATAATTCTGCACACAATGTATGTGTTATTGTCCCCACTCTACCCTACAGTAGATATTTGAGGAAAACAAACTTGGGCATGTTGGATTTGAACATGCCTAATCCTTTTGTTCATTAGATGTTCCCTTCTACTCATTTCCCAATCCAAAAGCCAAGCATATGTGTGTTTGGAAGTGAAGATATTTTACCTTTCTTTTTGTCGAAAGCTAAGTATCTGACCAGCTAAAGTTTGTAAGATCATTAAATATAGGATACACTGATTCCCAATTATACCTTGTATCAGGGGCCAAAATATAAGGAGCGCAAAAGGTGCATTGCCTTGGGTCTTCCACCATCCAGTGGCTTCAACTTCCTATTTTCAAAAAAATTGTGAACGGGGTTCTAGACCTCAGAATAATTTTATTTTTATTACTAACTCATCATGGACACTTATGGTGTAAATGTAACACTGTTTTGAAAATCAGATTGGTGCAGCTATTTTCCGGGTGCAAAAAGATTGGGGCAATCAAAACAAATACTAGCGACATACTTCGGAGGTTGAGATAAATCAGTATAGTATGATGAGTAGTGTCAGTTTTTTACTATAGTTAAATTTCTTGTAAGACATGATGGTGATCACGTGTAGTCCAAATCACCTTTCTGTTGCACTTCATAAAACAATTGTAAATTGTTATTAATCAGAAGTGTAACATGGTGCTTCAGGACCCCCCATTCCACATATGAAACATGTTTCCATCTAGAAAGCCCAGTTACAACTGCAATTCCATGTAAGCTATGCTCATACTGATAAAGGGGTGTTCTGATCTGAGACAATTATGTCATATGGATGGATAGGCCAAAAATGTCATATAGATGCACCACTGGTGCTTACATTGATCTCGATAATGAAGCCAAGATTCTAATGGTTGACCTGCATCTATTGGACATTTATGAGATATCCTGTTAGAATATCATAGATGTCCTATTTGGAAAAACTCCATATTATGCTACTCTAAGCAACCTAGTTGGATTGCATATACCTTGCTTTCTAGATAGCTATTATCCACCTAATATATGGACCTGATACACAAAATAGATTAAATAGCATATGAGCAAAATAAAGCTAATATTTTGTATCCAGGATGTTTCATATATTTGTTCACAATTTAGGTCAATTTTTAGATGACAAAGAGTAAACTTGAACCTACGCCAAGTAGCACAAGACCCTAACCACGAGATAAAACAGCCGTAGTAAAATGAACTTTTATTGATATGCTAACTTCAAAGGGAAATCACATTTAAAACAGCAGCAGAAAATGTTCCCCTTTACAATGTCACAGAGTGCCAGCAACATGTGCCAAGATCAAGCTTCATGTGCGTCATTGCTAGGGTAGTCCGGTGCTAAGGTCTGCCACTAGGCCCATGGTAGAGATAACCTTGTTAACACACGGTTTGATAATTATTTCGAAGGATTTAGTAAGTTATCCTTCACAGTCCAGTAAGTCTAAAGTAAACTGTTACTTTGGCAATGAATTATAAGGACAAGTATCTTAATGAGCCTATTGAGTGTCAATGTTCCAGAAGAATACGACCAACGAAATAAAAAGGAAAACCCAGTCGAGTAAAAGAGCACGTTGCAGCTCAAACGGGGTGAATCTTGTCCTGCTCTGAACCGGCCTGATGAGGCTTTTATAGTAAATGCATGTGTGGATTTTTCTTGGCCGTCAGTGATAGGCTGTGCACAACAGCTGCGCTGACATACTGGGAAATCCATTGGCAAAGAATTCAGTAAGTCAGAGCTGAATCATCTCTTGGCCTACGTGACAGCTGAATGCATAGAGCAGCAGTGACTGGATTAGAAGTGTCCATGATTCCACTGACTAGAAGATTCCAGACTAGCCTTTCCAGGACATGTTTATAGTGTTCAGAAAAGTGCTTGGGCTTGGTAAATGACCACAGACGTTGAACTCGTGTGACCCTGAAACTCAACAGCGCTATAGTATTCACTTAGTGACCATACATAGCTCCACGTTATGCAACTATATCATGTTTTACTTTTTCTTTGGAGATGCAGATCTATATTTACTACATTGAGAAAAACATTGAATGAAAAAGGCAATATGGGATTATCATAATAGAGCATAAAGGTGCATTAAAAGGATTTGTCTCACACTGTATTAATGCAGCACCAAAATCTTAGTAATTTTGCAATTAGAATTTATTAAAGACATATGCATGTTACGAAGATAATACACGTCATTGCTAGTGTGGCGCCCCTGAGGGTTCAGTCGCCACAGAGGTACTGCATCTCACCCAGAGGTGTGGTGTCTCCTTCTCTCAGGTAAGGAGGGAGTGCTGCCCGGAACCCCAACACTCACATTCAACACTACACTACTCCAGGCCGGCTGGAAGGGCAAGATGCATGTGCGGAGCTGCTGAGCCCTGTCCCTGGCTGGAGTGGGGGGAACCCAAAGGTAGGGGGAACCAGTAGTGGGTGTGGGTGGAGGAAGCAGTTTAGGGGAGCACCATAGACCGAGGTATATAAAAGGAAGCCATTTTAGGGTGGGAGAACAGAAAGGTCAGTCCGTGGAGAACAGTCTGGGAACAGAGTCTCCTTAGGAGCTCTGCTCCACAAGTAGGGCCCAGTCATAGAGGCCAGGAGGGGAGCAGAGGAGTAGGCTCCGTTCTACCAAAGGGATCCCAGGGGGTACGGCGAGTGCGGGACGGCACCCGTACGCCCTGAATCTGTCAGAAGACAGAGGGATCGTAGGCCGCAAGAAGGGGACTGGCCCCTGGACCAGTCGTGTTACTTCAAGTCTCGGCTGGAAAAAACGGTGGCTTCTGGCTTATATAGTTCAGTTGCCAAAGCCTCATTCTAATCTCCGTGAGGGTCAAGCAGGTCCGGGAACTCCATTAAGACAGGAGGGACTTCAGAGCACCCGAGCGGGATTGAGAGTGGGGAAGCGCAGGGCAGGAGGGAGAAGACCCAGCGTGAAGACGGTCTAGAGAGGAACACAAGAAAGTGGGGTTCCGTCAGGTGCTCCTAAACTCCCTGAGGAAGAACTGAACCCTCGTTCTGGTGAACGCAGTGCGACGTGGGAGGCTGTAAGCTGGACAGTGTAACCTGAGGAACTTAACAACTGTGAGTAAAGACTCGGATGACTGCACCGCATTGCCTCCGTCCCTCATTTCAGCTGCGCCACCTTTCCCCCTGCACTACAACGCCCAGCGCAACCGATTACACCTACACTGCCCTGGAGCTAGCTCTTCCTGTGGAGAGCCATACCATCCCTGCTGCAGTAACATCAGCTTCAGAGGACTGCTCCGCAGCGGCGGCTCCCTTTGTCCGCATTCCACAGGTGGCGTCACGAACACTTTACAAATCCCCTATAAATAATTCCCCTTTTTGTTGACCGCCTTGGGCCAGGGACCGGGCCAGCCACCGTGATATTCCCCCCACCACCACCGGCATCCATAGGCCTGGCTGCCGAGTACCCCACGGCTCTGGGGGCGCGTCACTAGATTATCATCTTCTGTTTTTTTGTGCCTTCTAGCTCCGTCCACCTCAGTGACAGTGATTAGGTGGACATATACCGGTATGTGCAGTGATATATGGTGAAAGGCCAGAAGAAGCTGCCGTATCGCCGCTGTCAGCACTGCTCTATTTCTCCATGGAGTCCATCTCTCCAGCAGAAACTATTTGTTTTAGAAATTATTACCTTTAGCTCATGGACCCCATAGGTTGTGTTGGACACCTTTGTGTCCCTTCTAAGATGGATGCAGCTCGATTATGACCGAGAATAATGAAAATGTGAATAGATTGTTACCTGATGAATCTACTGATATAAAAAATATATGATATTCACCTACTGAACCGGCGCCGCTCCTCTGCACTCGCTACTGTATCCTCCACCGATCTCAGAGCATATTTGGAGGAGCAGTCATGTGGCCAATCAGCCAATCAGCCTTCACACTTTCGGCTGATCAGGAAACCTGATGTCCCAAAAACGGCCGGTGACACAATAGCGAGTGCAGAAGAGCAGTCCAGTATGAATAACTTTTTAAAGTAGGGGGAAAACTCTTTTAAGTATAACTTTCTTTTTTGTTTTATTCATACCAGATCTAGGTTAGGGTGGGACCATGAGGAGGGTACAATAGAGAGTGAGAAAGATGTATGAAGATTTGTACTGAGTGTACACTTTGAAATAAAAATAAGGAAAATAATATGAGGAGGGTCTGGAGGCACAATAACGCCTAAATATTTCACTGCCTGTGATTGCCACTGGAAAGTGAACTGGGAGGGCAAAAGTATATTTTGGATCACATGTCTCTGAATATAGATTTTGAAGATGTTTCTGGAAGCTCCAAACTTTTCCACCTTCGACTAGGAAGAGAGTTTTTCACAAAGAAGTATTGGACATTGCTGCTTTAGGCTAAAGGAGTTGTAGGGTCAGAGCCCTGCTTGGATTTGCTAGTTATAATTGCCCCTATTTTGATGTTCTATAATTTAGAGAGTATATGGATGTGGTGAATACTAGGACACATAGGAACCCAAATTTAGCGCTTCTCACGGCAACATTCTCAAATCACAGTTCCACGGCTTTAGAAACCAAAATTACCCATTGATGGAGGCAATGGACAAAGGATTGAAGTTTGGTTTGTGATTGATCTGTCAATTTACAGAGAAAATTGAAAACTTCTACTTTTAATAATATAATTGATTATGATCATTTAAGGGGTTGCCCACAACTGGACATCCCCAACTTAATTAATTTAGGATCCTAATTAAAAAAAACCTGTGGATACTCACCTCCTGTAGCGGCGTTGTTCCAGTAATATTGGCGCCGCTGTTCTCGGAGAATAAAGTGACTTGTGTCATGTGCTGACTACAGCCAACGAGCGGCCACTCGACTAGTGCAGCATTTACTATATTGTCAGAGCGAACATCTGGCCTGATGGAATACAGATGAGCTGCAGCCAAAAAATGGCTGCTCATTGGCTGCAGCTTTTACCATTTCGTCAGAGCAAACATCCACCCTGATGTAATATTGATGAACTGCAGCAAAAAATATCTGATCTGGCTGCGCAGCATGCAAGTGACACAACAAGTCACGTCACTCTGCAGGAACAGTAGTGATGATATCACTGCAACAACGGCGCTGCAGGAGGTGAGCATCCCCTATTTTTAATTTATTGAGGGTCCTGAATTGTCTACTGACAGTAAAGTAGTGGACAACCACTTTAATCATCATTATCAGTTAGATTGCCTAGTCATTGCTACATCTGACTTAACCACTCATTTGTCTTTATTATTTCTCCAAATCCTGCCCAGCCTATCTATAATATAACCGGGGATGCGTGTCTCTGTCTGATAGACTGCGCATGCGTGACACGCAGTCTGGCTCCAGACGGAATCACGCATCCAGCCGTTATAGGTAAGAGGAGTGAATGCATACCGCGATCTCCGGCGCGATACTTACCTGACCGGGAGGAGCGTTGCCGCGGCGCCTCTCTTCGCCGGAGACCGGGGCAGGATCGAGGCGTTGGATCGGCGCATGCGCATAGCGCTATCCGGCGCCATTTTACTGAAGACACATTTACAGTGTGTCTTCAGCAAAATGGCACTGGACAGCGCGGTGCTCCAGTGCCGCACTCTTCCCCCGGCCTCCAGCAGAACAGGACGCAGCAGCGCTGGAGCACAGAGAAGAAAGGTGAGTATAACTGTTGATTTTTTTTGTATATGTGTACAGTGTGAAAAGGATGAGGGGGCCACACATACCAGGATTGGGGGGTGAGGGGGCCACACATGCCCGGATTGGGGAATGATGGGGCCACACATACCAGGATTGGGGGGTGAGGGGGCCACACATACCAGGATTGGGGGGTGAGGGGGCCACACATACCAGGATTGTGGTGTGAGGGGACATGCATATACCAGGATTGTGGAGTGAGGGGATCATGCATACCAGGATGAGGGGTACCACACATACTAGGATTTGGGTGTGAGGGGGACCATGCATACCAGGATTGCGGGATGAGGGGACCATGCATACCAGGATTGGGGGGTGAGGGGTACCACACATACCAGGATTGGGGGGTGAGGGAACCATGCATACCAGGATTGGGGGGTGAGGGGTACCACACATACCAGGATTGGGGGGTTAGGGGACCATGCAGAGCAGGATTGGGGGGTGAGGGGTACCACGCATATCAGGATTGGTGGGTGAGGGTACCACAGATACAAGGATTGGGGGGTGAGGGGTACCACACATACTAGGATTTGGGGGTGAGGGAACCATGCATACCAGTATTGAGGGTGAGGGGTACCAAAAAAAACAGGATTGGAGCGTGAGGGATACCACACATACCAGGATTAGAGGGTGAGGGGACCATGCATATACCAGGATTGCGGGGTGAAGGGACCATGCATACCAAGATTGGGGGGTGAGGGATACCACACATACCTGGATTGGGGGGTGAGGGGACCATGCATACCAAGATTGGGGGGTGAGGGGTACCACACATACCAGGATTGGGGGGTGAGGGGACCATGCAGAGCAGGATTGGGGGGTGAGGGGTACCACGCATATCAGGATTGGTGGGTGAGGGTACCACACATACAAGGATTGGGGGGTGAGGGGTACCACACATACCAGGATTTGGGGGTGAGGGAACCATGCATACCAGTATTAGGGGTGAGGGGTACCACGCATACCAGGATTGGGGGGTGAGGGATACCACACATACCAGGATTGGAGGGTGAGGGGACCATGCATACCAGGATTGCTGGGTGAAGGGACCATGCATACCAAGATTGGGGGGTGAGGGATACCACACATACCAGGATTGGGGGGTGAGGGATACCACACATACCAGTATTGGGGGGTGAGGAGACCATGCACACCAGGATTGGGGGGTGAGGGGTACCATGCATACCAGGATTGGGCGGTGAGGGGTACCACACATACCAGGATTGGGGGGTGAGGGGACCATGCATACCAGGATTGGGTGGTGAGGGGACCATGCATACCAGGACGAGGGGTACCACACATACCATTATTGGGGGATGAGGGGCCCATGCATGCCAGGAATAGGTGGTGAGGGGACCATGCATAAGAGGATTGGGAGGTGAGGGGACTGTTAGAACCCTCCTGTTTGTTTTTTCCATCTTGTGTCACATGACCATCTGCCTTTATATTCCAGCTCCACCCTTCTGGCTGTGCTGGACTTCAGTGTTTGACTGTTTCTCTAGCCAGGTGCTTGGGTGCCTTTCTCTGTCAGTTTGCTTGGTCCTTCTGGGACATCTAGTACTTTTTGTCAGTTTGTCTTTTTGTGTTCTGCAACAACTTCTCTGTTTAGGAAGTGTCCCATTTTTGTCCCAGTCCTTAGTTCTTTTAGGGACCCCTCCCTTAATGCTATAGGTCTTCGTTCAGACTAGCCGAGGACTAAGGCTGGTCTGTTCGCTAGGAACAGGCAGCCCGCTGTATCGTAGGGATTCAGCTTAGTCTTACTGCAGGGAAAGCTTTCCCCTATCTTTCCTTAGTTCATGTTGCAGATCATAACAGTAAGTTCAGCCCAAAAAACTAAAAGGAAAGAAATTCGGGGATCAGTATGGTTTCCGTCCAGGATTTGGCTCAACACCTGCAGGGATTGTCTCTGGAGGTGGCCGAGCTTCAGCAACACGTGAGTAGCTGTTCTGGAGCGCATTTTGTCGAACCCAAGGTAGGACTGCCTGATGTTTTTTATGGTAAACAGCAAGATTTTTTTTCCTTTAAAAATGCTTGTTTGTTATATTTTCGCTTGAGACCAAGGTCCGCTGGGAATGAATCACAGCGCATTAGTTTTATTATGTCACTTTTGCGCAATGAACCACAAGGGTGGACCTTTTCTCTCCAGCCTAATGATCCGTGTTTAAGGTCAGTTGAAGAATTTTTTTCTGCTATCGGGCTATTATATGACGATCCTAATCGAATCTCATCTGCGGAGGCAGAACTCAGGCGTTTGAATCAGTACTCAGGTGATGTTGAAAATTATTGCACACACTTCAGGAGCTGGGCCTCAGAAGTTAAATGGAATGACCCTGCGCTGAAATGTTTATTTCTTGCTGGTCTGAGTGAAAGGGTTAAGGATCTGCTTATTGCATTCCCTGCACCTGAGACTCTGCAGGATGCCATGCAATTAGCTGTTCGTGTGGAAGGAGGCTGAGGTGCAGGCTGAATGAGGTAAAGACTCCTGTAATGTCAGTTCCTAGTCCCCAGAAAATCTGCTCAGACGTTGGAGAACAGATGGAGGTTGGGGTGATGTCACTCCGCTCTCAGGAAAGAGACCGGAGGTTTGCCGAGGGATTGTGTCTTTATTGTGGTAAAGCTGACCATTTGATTAAGTACTGTGAGCATGGTTTAAGTAAAGAAAAAAAAAGGTCAGTTATGCCCGTATAGCTTGTTTACGCTCTGCAGTAGTAATTCTTTCTGGGAGTACTACTTTGCAGGGAGATTTGATTGAATTTCAGGTATTTGTGGATTGTGGTTCAACACTTAATGTAATTGATAAAAGGTTTTTGGAAAACCTTAAATTGAAATCCAAACCTTTGTCATCACCTATTTCTGTGATTGCAATTGATAACACTCCCTTGAAATGTATTACTCACAAGGTTGCTACATTTCCTCTCACTATCAATGGAGGTCACCAAGAAATTTTGGACTTGGTTGTTTTAGATAATTTACCCTCTCCAGTTGTTCTAGGATTGCCTTGGTTAAAACTGAACAATCCTTTACTTCGGACTCCAAGACTTAATCACGTTAGTAGACCACTAACGTGATTAAGTCTTGGAGTCCGAAGCGCTATGATAAATGTTGTAATGGTCGCATTGCGGTTGTGGAAAAAGGGGAATTACCTGTACCTATTCAAGATTTTTGGAGTTTTTTTTCGGAGGAGTCACAAGTTTTACCTCCTCATAGGGATTATGATTACGCCATTGAGTTTGTTCCGGGAGCTACTCGTCCCAAGAGTCGCTTGTTTAATCTGACTATCCCTGAAAGAAAGGCCTTGGAGGAATACATACAGACTAGCCTGGCTGCTGGTCACATTAGACCTTCTAAGTTGCCTGTGGCAGTTGGATTTTTCTTTGTTAAAAAAAAGGACGGGGGTTTCCGTCCATGTCTGGATTTTCATAAAATAAGATTACCGTACGCAATTCCTACCCATTGCCGTTAATTCCTGACTTGTTTAACCAGTTAGTGGGGGCCAAGTGATTCTCTAAAATTGATCTCCGGGGGGCATGCAATTTGTTACGAGTGAAGGAGGGTGATGAATGGAAAACTGCTTTTAACACTCCGGTAGGTCATTTTGAGAATCTGGTGATGCCTTTTTTGGTCTTACCAATGCACCTGCATTTTTTCAGAACCTTATTAATGATTTACTCACCAGATCTAGAGTCCCATTGGCAGAGTGTACATGAAGTTTTGCAGTTATTGAGTGATAATTCACTCTTTGCTAAGCTGGAGAATGTGAGTTCGCTCTGCAGAAAATTAGTTTTTTGGGCTACATTGTCTCCAGCGAGGGCTTTGAGATGGACCCTGTGAAGGTTCAGGCTGTGCAGGAATGGCCTAGGCCTATTGGTTTGAAATCTATACAGAGATTTTTGGGTTTTGCCAATTATTACAGGAAATTCATTAAGAATTTTTCTGTAATTGTTAAACCTCTAACCGATCTCACCAGGAAAGGTGCGAATACGGCCCAGTGGACTACTGAGGCCATTGAAGCATTTGAGTATCTCAAAGAGAGGTTCAGTTCTGCCCCTATCCTTATGCAGCCTGATGAGACCAAGCCTTTTTTGGTCGAGGTTGATGCTTCATCGATGGGGGTCGGAGCAGTTTTGTCTCAGGAGAACAAGGGTGGAGTACATCCTTGTGCCTTCTTTTCGAAAAAAATTTCGGAAACCAAACTGAATTATGATGTTGGAAATTGGGAGTTGCTGGCTATTAAACTTGCGTTTGAACATTGGCGTCATTTTTGGAGGGCGCTAGATTTCCTATTCAGGTTTTCACAGATCATAAGAATTTGATCTATCTGGATGCTACCAAGAGCTTGAATGCCCGTCAAGCTAGGTGGGCACTTTTTTTTTCTCGGTTTCATTTTTCTGTTACCTATATCCCTGGTACTAAGAATGTTAAAGCCAATGCTTTGTCTCGCAGCTTCTCTCCTACGGTCAGTGCCGAGGAGGAGGAGAGCATGTTACGCAAAGGAGTTGTGGTGGCGGCATTGGACTCCGTTTTGGAGAATGGAATTCTGAAAGCTCAAGATGATGCTCCATCTAACACTCCCCATGGGAGGTTGTTCTTGCCTAGAGCCTTTAGGAGAGATTTGTTTGTGGAGTGTCATGAGTCTCGGTTGACAGGTCATCCAGGAATTTCGGAGACTAAGAGACTTATCAGTCGCAGTTTTTGGTGGCCTGGATGGCAGAAGGAAGTCATCAAGTGGGTGTACTGTGTGTGCTGGGTCAAAGGCTTCACATACTCCTGCTGCGGGGTTGCTTTGCCCTCTGGAGGTTCCTAGTGCACCTTGGACGCATCTCACAATGGATTTCAATACTGATCTTCCTGTGTCCGAGGGTTTTACTGTCATTTGGGTGGTCGTGGACTGTTTTAGTAAGATGTGTCATTTGGTTCCATTCATTAAGTTGCCCTGCACAAAAAACACTCGCTAAGGCGTTTGTTAAGGAGATTGTCAAGCTCCATGGCGTTCTCACGGATATTGTTTCTGATAGAGGACCTCAGTTTGTGGCTCGCTTTTGGCGTGCTTTTTGTGACAGGTTGGGAGTCCATTTGTCATTTTCGTCTGGTTATCATCCTGAGTCTAGTGGACCGACTGAAAGAAAGAAGCAAGATGTTGAACAGTTTTTGCGTTGTTTTGTGGCGGACAATCAAGAGGTGTGGTCTGAGTTTCTGCCTCTCGCAGAATTTGCTCTTAACAATCATACATCCTCCTCAGCTGGGCGTTCTTTTTTTTGTTGTACTGGGAGACATCCGACTTTTGGTTCGTTCTCCAAATTGGGGTTGGCGGTGCCGGAGGAGGAGAATTTTTCTGGTGATTTGGAGAGAGTTTGGACTAATGTATGTTGCAACCTTCAAGAGGCTAACAAGAAGTCCAAGAAGTATTTTGACAGGAAACGCAAGGAGGTTTTGTTTACTGTGGGTAACATGGTTTGGTTGTCCTCGAAGAACCTGCGGTTGAGGATTCCCTCCAACAAAACTGGGTCTTAAGTTTGTGAGTCCATTTAAAGTGCTTCAGGTTGTTAACCCGTCTGCTGTTAGGTTGGATGTCCCTACTTCCTGGAAGATTAATCCTGTGTTTCATGTTTCCTTGTTGAAAAACGCTGATGTATCAGATAGGGATGCCACTGTCACAGTTCCTCCTGTGGTGGAAGACGGCGAATATGAAATTTCTCGTATCTTGAATTCTATATGTCATAGAGGGAGATTACAGTATCTTGTCTCCTGGAAGGGTTTCGGTCCCGAAGACAACTCCTGGGTAAGGACCAGGGGCGTACATAGGAATCATGGGGCCCCATAGCAGAAGTTGCAATTGGGCCCCCCAACCCACCAAAAAAAATGTAAATAATTGTCGGGGTCACAGAAGAGCAGATCTCACAACTTTACAGCTTTTACATAGTAATTTTCCTCCTGCTGACGTCCTAGATCCCTCTTTCATTGCCCATAAAGTATGATGCCAACAAAAGTGTCCCCCAAACACAGTATGATACTCCCATGGTGAATTCCTCCACATGCGTAGTATAATGACCCTACTGTACCCCACTTCAACTCCCAGGGCAAAGTATGCTGACTCAAACACAGCATGATCCCCCAACTGTGAGACCTAGAGCTAGAGAGGATGGTAGGTAATAAGGGAGGGTGTTATACATAATAAAAGATAAAACTACTGTATATAATTAAGGATGGCGCTATAATAAACGAGTACACTATATACTAAGGGAGTATGCTATACATAATATGGTTACATTCCTGCATCTGTGTGCAGTGTCGGTGTGTTGCCCTGTTTTACAGACGCATTGAGCATGTCCTATTCTAATCCTCAAAATCGGATCAGAAAATGACATTCTCTGACGCTCACAGATCTCATTCTCAGATCCGTGATTTTCATTGATGTGTGAATGGATCTATAAAACTCTACGAGTCCGTGGACCATCCGATAAAAAAAATCTGGCAGCACACGGACATTTCACACAAATGTGAGAATGCAGCCTAAGGGATTTTACAGACAACATTATCAATCCACGTCACACAGTGCAGATACAGAATAATATTTACATCCAGGCACTTACTGCTGACATCTCATCTGATCAGAGCCGGTTTCTGCTGCTTCTTCTCCATCTGGTCGGACCTTCATGTCGACATCTCCCAGCCACATCTCGTCTTGTCACGATGATCCTCCAGCCTAGAAAATAACAAGGTCACATATATTGTATATATACATGTCTCCCGAACACTGCGGCCCTGAATACAGATATGTACCCCCCCTCTTCATTAATATACTATTAGCCATTTAGTAATCAAAATATAAAGTGAAAAGCAGCACTGTGCCCCCCATTAACTATAATCGCCACTGGCCAATAATATAAATTATTCAGTCTCTGTGACTCTCCCCAATTAACTGTAAGGCTATGTGCACATGGAAAATATACAAGCACCCCTATCATTGCTCTGTCCCAGCACCCCCATCATTGCTCTGTCCCAGGACCTCCCATCATTGCTCTCTCCCAGCACCCCTATCATTGCTCTCTCCCAGCACCCCATCATTGCTCTTTTCCAGCACCCCATCATTGCTCTCTCCCAGCACCCCATCATTGCTCTCTCCCAGCACCCCCATCATTGATCTTTCCCAGCACTCCCATCATTGCTCTCTCCCAGCACCCCCATTCTTGTGCTCTCCCAGCCCCTCCATCATTGATCACTCCCAGTACCCCCATCTTTGCTCTGTCCCAGCACCTCCCATCATTGCTCTCTCCCAGCACCTCCATCATTGCTCTCTCCCAGCACCTCCCATCATTGCTCTCTCCCAGCACCCCCATCATTGTTCTCTCCGAGCACCCCATCATTGCTCTCTCCCAGCACCTCCATCATTGCTCTGTCCCAGCACCCCTGTCATTGCTCTCTCCCAGCACCCACATCATTGCTCTGTCCCAGCACCCCTGTCATTGCTCTCTCCGAGCACCCCCAACATTGCTCTCTCCCAGCAACCCCCTTCATTGCTCTCCCAGCACCCCCATCATTTCTCTCTCCCAGCATCTCCATCATTTCTCTCTCCCAGAAACCCGTCATTGCTCTCCCCATCCCCACCATCCCTATCATTGTTCACCCCATCCTCCCCATCCCCATCATTGCTCTCCCCTGCCCCATCACTGCTCTCCCCAGCCCCATCATTGCTCTCCCCAGCCCCATCAGTCCCATTATTGCTCTCCCCAGCCCTATCACTGCTCTCCCCAGCCCTATTATTGCTCTTCCCAGCCCCATCATTGCTCTCCCCAGCCCCATCAGTCCCATTATTGCTTCCCCCAGCCCCATCATTGCTCTCCCCAGCCCTATTATTGCTCTCCCAGCCCCATCATTGCTCTCCCTAGCCCCATTATTGCTCTCTTCAGCCCCATCACTCCCATTATTGCTTTCCCCAGCCCCATCATTGCTCTCTCCTGCCTCAGCATTGCCCTCCCCAGCCCCATCATTGCTCTCCCTAGCCCCATTATTGCTCTCTCCAGCCCCATTATTGCTCTTCCCAGCCCCATTATTGCTCTCCCCAGCCCCATCATTGCTCTCCCCAGCCCCATTATTGCTTTCCCTAGCCCCATCATTGCTCTCCCCAGCCCCATCAGCCCCATTATTGCTCTCCCCAGCCCCATCATTGCTCTCCCCAGCCCCATTATTGCTCTCCCCAGTCCCATCATTGCTCTCCCTAACCCCATTAGCCCCATCATTGCTCTCCCCAGCCCCATTATTGCTCACCCCAGCCCCATTATTGCTCTCCCCAGCCCCATCATTGCTCTCCCCAGCCCCATCAGCCCCATTATTGCTCTCCCCAGCCCCACCATTGCTCTCCCCAGCCTCATCAGCCCCATTATTGCTCTCCCCAGCCCCATCAGCCTAATTATTGCTCTCCCCAGCTTCACCATCCCCAACATTGCTCCCCCCCCCCCAGCGTTTCAGTAAAAAAAAAAAAAAACACTTACCTCTGTGCCCGTTCCCCTGCAGGCTGCAGCATCATATTTGTCAGCAACTTCCTCCCTCACACAGGCCCTCGCTGCATGATGACATCATCAAGCAGCGCGTGCCTGTGTGAGGGAGGAAGCGGCGGGCAGGAAGCAGAGGACGGATCTCTGCAGGTATGTCCGCCCCTGAACTGCTATGGGGCTCCCCCGGCTCACGAGCCCCATAGCAGTCGCGCGGTCTGCCGCCATTGGCGGTACGCCACTGGTAAGGACGGATGATGTTTCTGCTTCAATGCTTGTTAAAGCTTTCCACAGGAGGTTTCTGGATAGGCCTGGGCCTGGAGGATCCGGAGGATCCTCATAAAAGAGCCGGTACTGTTAGAACCCTCCTGTTTGTTTTTCCATCTTGTGTTTTGCGGTCACGTGACCATCTGCCTTTATATTCCAGCTCCGCCCTTCTGTCTGTGCTGGACTTCAGTGTTTGACTGTTTCTCTAGCCAGGTGCTTGGGTGCCTTTCTCTGTCAGTTCGCTTGGTGCTTGGTGCTTCTGGGACCTCTAGTACTTTTTGTCAGTTTGTCTTTTTGTGTTCTGCAACAACTTCTCTGTTTAGGAGGTGTCCCATTTTTGTCCCAATCCTTAGTTCTTTTAGGGACCCCTCCCTTAATGCTATAGGTCTTCGTTCAGACTAGCCGAGGACTAAGGCGGGTCTGTTCACTAGGAACAGGCAGCCCGCTACATCGTAGGGATTCAGCTTAGTCTTACTGCAGGGACAGCTTTCCTCTATCTTTCCTTAGTTCATGTTGCAGATCATAACAGGGACCACGCATACCAGGATTAGGGGGTAAGGGGACCATGCATACCAGGATTGGGGGGTGAGGGGACCATGCATACCAGGATTGGGGGGTGAGGGGACCATGCATACCAAGATTGGGGGGTGAGGGGTGCCATGCATACCAAAATAGGGATGATGGGTACCATGCATACCAGGATAGGAATGTGGGGTACCATGCATACCAGGATGAGGGATGGGGTGCCATGCATATCAGGATGAGGGGTATCATGCATACCAGAATAGGGATGAGGGGTACCATGCATACCAAGATAAGGATGAGGGGTGCCATGCATACTAGGATGAGGAATTGGGTGCCATGCATACTGTAGCGCCGGCGTCCCTGCCCTCTGCTAGGCAGGGACGCTGTTCCCCTCACCGCTCTGCTCCGTGCCCGGCGTCCTCCTCCCGCTCTGCTGGCAGCGCGCGCTCCTTCCCGGCCACTGTGCTTAGGGCGCGCGCACTCTCGCTCCCTCTTAAAGGGGCCGCGCGCGCCGTCCTAAGGAGTCCCCGGCCAATGGCCGGAGGACTTCACCATATATAAGGCACCTCCTCCAAAATGGAGGTGCCCGAGCAATGTTGTTGCACTGTTCACTACTCTGCTTCAGCCCTCAGGTCCCGTTGCCAGTTACCTGCCAGATACCTGCCAGATTCCTGCCAGCTTGCTGTCTTATTCCTGCCTGATTATCTGCTACCTGACTGCTAGTCTGAGGTCCGACGGTCTGCCTTACTACTCCTGTCAGTCTGTCTAAGGACCAGCCTGTCCGCTCACCTGGGAGCACACTTCAGCCACCTGCCTGCTTGCCTGAGGTCCGACGGTCTGCCTTCCAACTCCTGTCAGTCTGTCTATGGACCAGCTTGCCTACTCACCTGGGAGCACACATCTGCTACCTGCCTGCTAGCCTACCTGGAGGCTCCGCCGTCACGTGCTGTGACCACCTGCCTGTCCAGTGACTCCTGCCCGCTCACCTGGGAGCGCTCATCTGCTGCCTGTCTGCTAGCCTACCTGGAGGCTCTGCCGTCACGTGCTGTGACCACACGCCTGTCCAGAGACTTCTGCCCGCTCACCTGGGAGCGCTCATCTGCCGCCTGTCTGTTGGTCTTCCTGGAGGCTC
The DNA here is from genome assembly GCF_046119375.1 of Phyllobates terribilis. Taxonomy (NCBI): domain Eukaryota; kingdom Metazoa; phylum Chordata; class Amphibia; order Anura; family Dendrobatidae; genus Phyllobates; species Phyllobates terribilis. The sequence goes on along the minus strand of NW_027362761.1, from coordinate 458,755,674 downwards.
CGCCGTCACATGCTGTGACCACCCGTTCATCCAGAGACTCTCGCCTGCTCACCTGGGAGCTCACGTCTATCATCAGCCGCCACAGGTCGTACCAACCCTTTACCCAGAGACTGCCCCGGTCACTTGCCGTGACCATCTGCCCGTTCATCCAGAGACTGCCCCGGTCACTTGCCGTGACCATCTGCCCGTTCATTCAGAGACTGCCCCGGTCACTTGCCGTGACCATCTGCCCGTTCATTCAGAGACTGCCTCGGTCACTTGCCGTGACCATCTGCCCGTTCATCCAGAGACTGCCCCGGTCACTTGCCGTGACTCCCAGCCCGTTCACTCAGAGACTGTCCCGGTCACCTGCTGTGACTCCCTGCCCGTCTTCCCTGGTCGCCACCAGCTCCCTTACAAGGACAGCCCCCTTGTATAGTAGCTCAGAGGTTCCGCCTCCCAGACCCGTTACAGTTTGCTCAGGCCATGGAACCCGGTGGCACCCAAGCTCTCTCGCTTTCGGACCTACGTCATGAACTGTCCCGTCAGAGGTCCCAACAGGAGTCCATCCTGAATCATCTGCGGAATGTCAACTCTTTCCTGGACACTCTGACTGCTCCACCAGCAACCACCGCTAGTGTCATGACTCGCAGCCCGGCAGCGCCGCTGCCCACCAATACCATGGCATCCTGCCCCGGACCCCGGCTTTCTACACCTCCACGCTTCGGAGGCGACCCCGCTCAAGCTAGGGGCTTCATAAACCAGTGCACCCTGCACTTTGAACTATTGTCCTACCAGTTTAACTCCGACCGGGCCAAAATTGCCTTCATCATGTCCCATCTCACCGGGGAGGCCCTGGCCTGGCTAAATCCTCTATGGGAGAGAGGAGACCCCCTGGTGTCCGACTTGCCTGCCTTTCTCTTGGCTTTCCGGAAAGTCTTCGACGAACCCGGACGGAAGACCTCATCCGCATCATCTCTGCTGCGCCTCCGTCAGGGAAATCTCACCGTGGGCCAATATGCCATACGGTTCCGTACCCTTGCCTCGGAGCTGGCCTGGGATAACGACGCTCTGGTATCCGTCTTCTGGGAGGGTCTGTCCGGCTGTATTAAAGATGAACTTGCCGGTCGGGACATTCCTACCACTCTCGATGACCTAATAACTCTTGCCACCCGGATTGACCTACGGTTCCAGGAGCGTTCCAAAGAGGTCACCCGTGAGAGGAGGTTTCCACGTCTAGCTCCTACTCTTCAGAAACCCGTCACTCCCTCCGTCTCTCCCCAGGTACACTCTCCTGAGCCTACGCAGGTCGACCAGACCAAGATGGTCAAAACCCGTCAGGACTTACGCCGTGCCGAGGGGAGCTGCTTCTACTGTGGCAGTAAGGAGCACCGGATCCGTACCTGTCCGGAGAGGTCGGGAAACGCCTGTGTCTAGGTTCGCTCAGTGAGGTCGACCTAGACAAGAATAAATCCTCTCCATCTCTGCTGCTGTCAGTCTCAATTATCTGCGGGGAGAATCGTTATTTCGAACTAGCCCAACTTGACTCTGGAGCGGCCGGGAATCTTATTTCACAGGCCCTGGTAGAAAAATACCGCATTCCCACCAAACCTCTGGCTATACCATTATCTGTCGCTGCTGTGGATGGGGGCCTCTTACCACGTCCCATCCAACTCATCACCGAATCCGTAACTCTGCAGGTGGGAATGCTGCATTCTGAGAGCATCTCTTTTCATGTTCTGCCTGGACTCTCTCACGCCCTCTTACTAGGTCTACCTTGGCTCCAGAGACATGCACCCGTGCTTGACTGGCAGACCGGAGAAGTCCTTCGCTGGGGACAGGACTGTCATAAGACTTGTTTGGTTCCTGTTCATCCCGCCCGTCCTTCTCCTACCCCAGCTAATCTACCTGGACTTCCGATTCCTTATTGGTCTTATGCTGATGTCTTTAATAAAAAGGAAGCAGAGACACTACCCCCTCATAGACCATACGACTGCCCTATCGACCTGTTACCTGGTAATACTCCTCCCCGTGGGCGTATTTATCCATTATCCGCTGCTGAGACCCGGTCGATGTCCGAATATATTGAGGAGAATCTGGCCAGGGGATTCATCCAGAAATCTACCTCCCCGGCGGGAGCAGGCTTCTTTTTCGTCAAAAAGAAGGACGGCTCTCTCCGTCCCTGTATAGACTATAGAGGCCTTAACCAGATCACGGTGAAGAATAAGTACCCCCTTCCGCTCATTCCGGAGTTATTTGATCGTCTGAGGGGGGCTAGAATCTTCACCAAACTGGACCTCCGTGGGGCGTACAACCTGGTTCGTATCCGTCAGGGGGATGAATGGAAGACGGCATTCAACACCCGGGACAGCCACTATGAATATCTGGTAATGCCCTTTGGTCTCTGTAACGCTCCTGCCGTCTTTCAAGAGTTGGTCAATGACATCTTCCGGGACCTTCTCTACTCCTGCGTAGTGGTGTACCTGGACGACATCTTGGTCTTCTCTCCGGATCTCCAGACTCACCGGAGGGACGTTCGTCAGGTCCTGCTCAGGCTCAGGCAGAATCACCTCTTCGCTAAATACGAGAAGTGCCTCTTTGAGCAGACCTCGCTTCCGTTTTTGGGCTACATTATTTCTCAGACCGGCCTACGAATGGATCCAGAGAAACTGTCTGCCATCGAGAAATGGCCTCGACCGGAGGGGTTGAAGGCCATTCAGCGATTCCTGGGCTTCGCTAACTACTACCGCCTCTTCATACCACACTTCTCTTCCCGGACTGCCCCAATTTCCGCGCTCACCCGTAAGGGTACTAATCCCAAAGAGTGGCCGCCCGAAGCAGAGGAGGCCTTTCTTTCCCTAAAACAGGCCTTCTCTTCCGCCTCGGTGCTGCACCGCCCGGACGGCAACAAGCAGTTCTTCCTGGAAGTTGACGCCTCCTCCTCTGGAGCCGGAGCGGTACTTACTCAAAAATCATCTTCCGGGAGAATGGTAACTTGTGGCTTCTTCTCCAAACTCTTCTCCTCTTCTGAGCGCAACTATTCCATAGGAGACCGAGAGTTATTGGCCATCAAGCTGGCGTTGGAGGAGTGGCGTTACCTACTCGAGGGGGCTCTTCACCCGGTAATAATTTACACTGACCACAAGAACTTGGCTTACCTCCAGCATGCCCAGAGACTTAACCCGCGCCAAGCCCGGTGGTCCTTGTTTTTTGCTCGCTTTGATTTTGTTCTTCATTTTCGCCCGGCTGACAAAAACGTCAAAGCAGACGCCTTGTCCCGATCCTTTCTGGTGTCCAATCTCGAGGAAGAACCTAAACATATCATCGATCCCGCCAGAGTAATGCAGGTGGCTCCCGTGAGTCTAAATCGTCTCCCTCCCGGTAAGACGTTTGTTTCAGTACCTGATCGGAAGAAGATCCTACACTGGGGCCATTCGTCTAAACTAGCTGGCCACGCCGGTCAGAAAAAGACCCTCCAGCTTATTGCCCGGCACTACTGGTGGCCTACCCTGCACAAGGACGTAATAGACTTTGTTTCTGCCTGTGTGTCCTGCGCCCGCAACAAAGTCCCGAGACACCTGCCAGCCGGTCGCCTCCTTCCGCTTCCTGTGCCTGCTGCCCCCTGGCAGCATATTGCTATGGACTTCATAACTGATCTCCCCGTCTCCGCCGGTTGTACGGTCATTTGGGTGGTCGCGGATCGCTTTTCCAAGATGGCTCACTGTATTCCCCTGCCAGCCCTCCCGTCTGCACCCGAGCTGGCTAAAGACTTTATCCGCCACATCTTCCGTCTTCATGGCCTGCCCCTCCACATCGTGTCGGATCGTGGGGTACAGTTCACCTCACGTTTCTGGAGAGCCACTTGTAAACTGCTAGACGTCACCCTGGACTTCTCTTCCGCTTACCACCCACAGTCCAATGGTCAAGTGGAGCGAATCAATCAGAACCTGACCAGTTACCTCCGGCACTTCGTTAATGCCCATCATTCAGACTGGGTGGATCTCCTACCATGGGCCGAGTTCTCTTATAACAATCACGAGAGCGAATCCTCCTCCAAATCCCCGTTTTTTGTAGTCTTCGGTCAGCATCCTCGGATTCCTTTTCCTGTCTCCACCTCTGTGGACAACCCGGCTGCGGAATCTCTCGTTAGCAAATTTTCCTCCATTTGGGAGAGTACCCGATCCGCACTCCTTCAGTCGTCCGAACGGATGAAAAGACACGCTGACAAAAAACGCCTGGATCCTCCACAATTTCGTCCTGGAGATAAAGTCTGGCTCTCATCTAAATATGTCCGACTCAAGATACCTTCTTACAAGTTAGGGCCTCGGTTCATCGGTCCTCTGGAGGTCATCAATCAGATCAACCCGGTGGCCTATAAATTGAAACTCCCGGCCAACTTACGGATCCCTAACTCCTTCCATGTATCTCTCCTCAAACCTGTGGTACTTAACTCTTTTTCCAAGTCTACAGGTACGCCTCCTGCTCCGGTTTCTGCTGAGGACGAGTTTGAGGTAGAGAACATTCTTGCCACCAAAAGGGTAAGAGGAAAGACCTTTTTTCTAGTAGATTGGAAGGGGTTTGGTCCTGAGGAGAGAACGTGGGAGCCCCGGGAGAACATCCATGCCCCTCTTATCCTAGCTAAATTTCTGTCTGGCCTAAAAAAGGGGGGGCCTAAAGGGGGGGTACTGTAGCGCCGGCGTCCCTGCCCTCTGCTAGGCAGGGACGCTGTTCCCCTCACCGCTCTGCTCCGTGCCCGGCGTCCTCCTCCCGCTCTGCTGGCAGCGCGCGCTCCTCCCCGGCCACTGTGCTTAGGGCGCGCGCTCTCCCTCCCTCTTAAAGGGGCCGCGCGCGCCGTCCTAAGGAGTCCCCGGCCAATGGCCGGAGGACTTCACCATATATAAGGCACCTCCTCCAAAATGGAGGTGCCCGAGCAATGTTGTTGCACTGTTCACTACTCTGCTTCAGCCCTCAGGTCCCGTTGCCAGTTACCTGCCAGATACCTGCCAGATTCCTGCCAGCTTGCTGTCTTATTCCTGCCTGATTATCTGCTACCTGCCTGCTAGTCTGAGGTCGACGGTCTGCCTTACTACTCCTGTCAGTCTGTCTAAGGACCAGCCTGTCCGCTCACCTGGGAGCGCACTTCAGCCACCTGCCTGCTTGCCTGAGGTCCGACGGTCTGCCTTCCAACTCCTGTCAGTCTGTCTATGGACCAGCTTGCCTGCTCACCTGGGAGCACACATCTGCTACCTGCCTGCTAGCCTACCTGGAGGCTCCGCCGTCACGTGCTGTGACCACCTGCCTGTCCAGTGACTCCTGCCCGCTCACCTGGGAGCGCTCATCTGCTGCCTGTCTGCTAGCCTACCTGGAGGCTCTGCCGTCACGTGCTGTGACCACCCGCCTGTCCAGAGACTTCTGCCCGCTCACCTGGGAGCGCTCATCTGCCGCCTGTCTGTTGGTCTTCCTGGAGGCTCCGCCGTCACATGCTGTGACCACCCGTTCATCCAGAGACTCTCGCCTGCTCACCTGGGAGCTCACGTCTATCATCAGCCGCCACAGGTCGTACCAACCCTTTACCCAGAGACTGCCCCGGTCACTTGCCGTGACCATCTGCCCGTTCATCCAGATAGTGCCCCGGTCACTTGCCGTGACCATCTGCCCGTTCATTCAGAGACTGCCCCGGTCACTTGCCGTGACCATCTGCCCGTTCATTCAGAGACTGCCTCTGTCACTTGCCGTGACCATCTGCCCGTTCATCCAGAGACTGCCCCGGTCACTTGCCGTGACTCCCAGCCCGTTCACTCAGAGACTGTCCCGGTCACCTGCTGTGACTCCCTGCCCGTCTTCCCTGGTCGCCACCCGCTCCCTTACAAGGACAGCCCCCTTGTATAGTAGCTCAGAGGTTCCGCCTCCCAGACCCGTTACACATACTAGGATGAGGGACTGGGTGCCATGCATACCAGGTTTCTGGAATGAGGAGGCCATACATACCAGAATTGAGATGAGGGGTACCATGTATGGCAGGATAGGGATGAAGGGTACCATGTATACCAGGATTAGGGATGAGGTGCCCATACATACCAGGATAGGGATGAGGAGTGCCATGCATACTTGGATGGGGGATGAGGGAGCCATGCATACCAGGATTGGGGATGAGGGGTGCCATGCACATCAGGATTGGGGATGAGGGGTGCCATGCATACCAGGATTGGGGATGAGGAGTATCATACATACCAGGATTGGGGATGAGGGAGCCATGCATACCAGGATTGGGGATGAGGGAGCCATGCATACCAGGATTGGGGATGAGGGAGCCATGCATACTAGCATTGGGGATGAGAGGTGCCATGCATACCAGGATTGGGGATGAGGGGTGACATGCATTCCAGGATTTGGGATGAGGGGTGCTATGCATACCAGGATTGGGGGTGAGCGGTGCCATGAATACCAGGATTGGGGATGAGGGAGCCATGCATACCAGGATTGGGGATGAGGGGAGCCATGCATACCAGGATTGGGGATGAGGGGAGCCATGCATACCAGGATTGGGGATGAGGGGTGCCATGCATACCAGGATTGGGGATCAGGGGTGCCATGCATACCAGGATTGGGGATGAGGGAGCCATGCATACCAGGATTGGGGATGAGGGGTGCCATGCATACCGGGATTGGGGATTAGGGGTGCCATGCATACCAGGATTGGGGATGAGGGAGCCATGCATACCAGGATTGGGGACGAGGGGAGCCATGCATACCAGGGATTGGGTATGAGTGGTGCCATGCATACTGAGATTGGGGATGAGGGGTGCCATGCATACCGGGATTGGGCATGAGGGGTGCCATGCATACGAGGATTGGGCATGAGGGGTGCCATGCATACCGGGATTGGGCATGAGGGGTGCCATGCATACCGGGATTGGGGATGAGGGGTGCCATGCATACTGGGATTGGGGATGAGGGGTGCCATGCATACCAGGATTGGGGATGAGGGAGCCATGCATAGCAGGATTGGGGATGAGGGAGCCATGCATACTAGCATTGGGGATGAGAGGTGCCATGCATACCAGGATTGGGGATGAGGGGTGACATGCATTCCAGGATTTGGGATGAGGGGTGCTATGCATACCAGGATTGGGGGTGAGCGGTGCCATGAATACCAGGATTGGGGATGAGGGAGCCATGCATACCAGGATTGGGGATGAGGGGTGCCATGCATACCAGGATTGGAGATGAGGGAGCCATGCATACCAGGATTGGGGTTGAGGGGAGCCATGCATACTGGGATTGGGGATGAGGGGTACCATGCATACCGGGATTGGGGATGAGGGATGCCAAGCATACCGGGATTGAGGATGAGGGGTGCCATGCATACCGGGATTGGGATTAGGGGTGCCATGCATACCAGGATTGGGGATGAGGGAGCCATGCATACCAGGATTGGGGATAAGGGGAGCCATGCATGCCAGGATTGGGGTTGAGGGGAGCCATGCATACCAGGGATTGGGTATGAGGGGTGCCATGCATACCGAGATTGGGGATGAGGGGTGCCATGCATACCGGGATTGGGCATGAGGGGTGCCATGCATACCAGGATTAGGCATGAGGGGTGCCATGCATACCAGGATTGGGCATGAGGGGTGCCATGCATATGGGGATTGGGGATGAGGGGTGCCATGCATACCCGGATTGGGAATGAGGGGTGCCATGCATACCGGGATTGGGGATGAGGGGTGACATGCAAACCGGGATAGGGGATGAGGGGAGCCATGCATACCAGGATTGGGGATTAGGGGAGCCATGCATACCTGGATTGGGGATGAGGGGTGCCATGCATACCGGGATTAAGGATGAGGGGTGCCATGCATACCGGGATTGGGGATGAAGGATGCCATGCATACCGGGATTGGGGATGAGGGGTGCCATGCATACCGGGATTGGGCATGAGGGGTACCATGCATACCAGGATTGGGGATGAGGGGTGCCATGCACATCAGGATTGGGGATGAGGGGTGCCATGCATACCAGGATTGGGGGTGAGAGGTGCCATGCATACGGGGATTGGGGATGAGGGGTGCCATGCATACCCGGATTGGGAATGAGGGGTGCCATGCATACCGGGATTGGGGATGAGGGGTGACATGCAAACCGGGATAGGGATGAGGAGTGCCATGTATACCAGGATTCGGATGAGGGGCCATGCATACCAGGATGGGGATGAGGGGTGCCATGCATACCAGGATTGGGGATAAGGGGAGCTATGCATACCAGGATTGGGGATTAGGGGAGCCATGCATACCAGGATTGGGGGTGAGAGGTGCCATGCATACCGGGATGGGGCATGAGGGGTACCATGCATACCAGGATTGGGGATGAGGGGTGCCATGCATACCAGGATTGGGGGTGAGAGGTGCCATGCATACCAGGATTGGGGGTGAGGGGTGCCATGCATACCAGGATAGGGATGAGGGGTGCCATGCATACCAGGATGGGGATGAGGGGTGCCATGTATACCAGGATAGGATGGTGGGGACAGGATGGGGGCAGCACAAATACCAGGATGGGGACAACACATACCAGCATGGTCCTTTTTTCCTCTCCCCCGCACACCCTTCGGGGTCTCAGTCCGATGCCGCAGGTTTTTATGTACCGCATACTACAATAAAGGAACGTTTTAAGAAGACTGGGTGAGTGCTACCTTTCTTTCTACCAAATATTAGGCAGGTTGAGGTAATCTATATGATGAAATACAGACAGAAAGGGAATACCCTATGCATATCGCCACTAGGGTTGTGGCTTCATCAGGGGCAAAATGTAATTGCAAGTGGCTCACACAGTCATATACACTGTGTTCCAAATTATTATTCCAATAATATTTTCTCAGATTTTCCCAAATTACCTATATGAATTGCAGTCATTGTAATTTTCCAGTCAAATAACTATTAGAGTACAATTGAAAGGTTTTTGTACAAACTGCCTATGATAACAGGATATTTTTAAAAAAATAAAAAACTCAAACTGCACTCAAAATGCATGTTCCAAATTATTATGCACAGCAGAGTTTTCAACCTTTTCATTTTAATAAAGAACAAAAAAATGGTCATTTTTGAAATTATAAGCATTAGCAGGTTATTAGAAACTGAAATCAAACAGTTTTCAACTCAAAACTTTATTCTAGGTGATGTTACATTTTCACATAGGACCGCTTGTTCGAAAGGAGCTTCTGAACTCTCTCGTCCATTGAATTTGTCAGGTTTTGGATGGTTTCTGCTTCAATTGTTTTGCATGAGGACAGAATACCCTCCCAGAGCTGTTGCTTAGATGTGAACTGCCTCCCACCATCATAGACACTCCTTTTGATGATGCTCCAGAGGTTCTCAATGAGGTTGAGGTCAGGGGAGCATGGGTGCCACACCATAAGTTTGTCCCCTTTTATGCCCATAGCAGCCAGAGATGCAGATGTGTTATGTGCAGCATGAGACGGGGCATTATCATGCATGAAATGATCTCGATGGTCCAGATGGATGGAGTGGAGGACGGCTGGTTGATGGACACCCCATGCAAACACGGCTACGGCGCTAACAAGGAGGAGGTGGAGTAATGTTTTGGGCTGGAATCATGGGGAGAGAGATTGTCAGCCCTTTTAGGATCCCTGAAGGGGTAAAGATGAACTCCATAATGTATGTTGAGTTTCTCAAACAGCACTTCCTTCCATGGTTCAAGAAGAAGAACCGTGCATTCCGCAGCAAGATCATTTTCATGCATGATAATGCCCCATCTCATGCTGCACATAACACATCTGCATCTCTGGCTGCTATGGGCATAAAAGGGGACAAACTTATGGTGTGACACCCATGCTCCCCTGACCTCAACCCCATTGAGAACCTCTGGAGCATCATCAAAAGGAGTGTCTATGATGGCAGGAGGCAGTTCACATCTAAGCAACAGCTCTGGGAGGGTATTCTGTCCTCATGCAAAACAATTGAAGCAGTAACCATCCAAAACCTGACAAATTCAATGGACGAGAGAGTTCAGAAGCTCCTTTCGAACAAGGGGTCCTATGTGCAAATATAACATCACCTAGAATAAAGTTTTGAGTTGAAAACTGTTTGATTTCAGTTTGTAATAACCTGCTAATGCATATAATTTCAAAAATGACCATTTTTTTGTTCTTTATTAAAATGAAAAGGTTGAAAACTCTGCTGTACATAATAATTTGGAACATGCATTTTGAGTGCAGTTTGAGTTTTTTATTTTTTTAAAAATATACTGTTATCATAGGCAGTTTGTACAAAAACCTTTCAATTGTACTCTAGTAGTTATTTGACTGGAAAATTACAATGACTGCAATTCATATAGGTAATTTGGGAAAATCTGAGAAAATATTATTTGCATAATAATTTGGAACACAGTGTAAATATGTACATAAATCCCCTTAAATCAGTACCAGCCGTGGGAGGCAGAAGTTGGTGTCTCATGTGGCTTCATTGCATTTGTATATAGAAATAAGTTTGAACAAAGTTACATACTACAGTGAAATGTAAAAGTTTGGGCATCCCTGGTCAAAACTACTGTTATTGTGAACAGTTAAGCAAATTAAAGATGAAATGATCTCTAAAAGGGCTAAAGTTAAAGATAACACATTTCCTTAGTATTTTAGGCAAGAAAAAAATATCGTCATTTGTTACATTTTAAAAATTACAAAAAAGAAAATGGGTCGATGCAAAAGTTTGGCACCCTGCATGGTTAGTACCTAGTAGCACCCCGTTTTGAAAGTATCACAGCTTGTAAACACTTTTTGTAGCCAGTCAAGAGTCTTTCAGTTCTTGTTTGAGGGATTTTCATCCATTCTTCCTTGAAATTTTTTTCCAGTTCTGTGAGATTCCTGGGTCGTCTTGCATGCACTGCTATTTTGAAGTCTAGCCACAGATTTTCAATGATGTTCAGATCAGGGGACTGCGAGGGCCATTGTAAAATCTTCAGCTTGCGCCTTTTGAGGTAGTCTATTGTGGATTTTGACTTGTGTTTAGGATCATTATTCATTTGTAGAAGCCATCCTCATCCTCTTTTCAACTTCAACTTTTTTACAGATGATGTTATGATTGCACCAAGATTTGTTGAAATTTCATTGAATCCATTCTTTCCTCTACCCGCGAAATGTTTCCTGTGCTATTGGCTGCAACACAACCCCAAAGCATGATTGATGCACCGCCGTGCTTAATGGTTGGCGAGATCTTCTTTTCCTGAAATTCTGTGCCCTTTTTTCTCCACACATACCTTTTATCATTGTGGCCAAAGAGTTCTATTTTAACCTCATTGGTCCATAGGGCTCGTTTCTAAAATGCATCAGGTTTGTTTAGATTTTTTTTTGCATACTTCTGAGGCTGAATTTTATGGTGAGGAAGCAGTAGAGATTTTCTTCTGATGACTCTTCCATGAAGGCCATATTTGTGCAGGTGTCTCTGAGCACTAGAACAATGTACCAGAACTCCACAGAGTCTGTTAAATCTTTCCGAAGTTCTTTTACAGTCAAGCGAGGGTTCTAATTTGCCTCTCTAGCAATCCTATGAGCAGCTCTCACTGAAATTTTGCTTGGTCTTACAGACCTTATCTTGACCTCCTCTGTTTCTGTTAACTGCCATTTCTTAATTACATTTTGAACTGAGGAAAGTGCAACTTGGAAAACGCTATGTTATCTTCTTATAGCCATCTCCTGGTTTGTGGGCCTCCATCATTTTTATTTTCAGAGTGCTAGGCAGCTGCTTAGAAGAACCCAATGGCTGCTGTTTTTTGGCAGAAGGTTAGGTTGGATTTTTATAAAGCTGGGAAATTTGCATCACTTGGCCTTTCCAAATGATGATAGTGAACAAGCCATAAGCCTAACAGGCTAAGTAAGGTCTGAAACCTTGGTCAAAGTTACCTGAGCACACAAGTCTCCAAGGGTGCCCAAACTTTTGCACTGGCCCAATTCCTTATCCTTTTATAAAAGTCCATTGTAATAAAAACTGCTGTGCTATTCCATACAGCCAAAAAGAAAGAAACCCTGAAATAAATGTTTCATTGAATGAAGGCCAATTTTACTATTTTTTTGTAACTATGGGGTTTATGGATTCATTTATGATGTGTAACAGGATTTCTCCAGCCCATAAGATAGTTTGCACTTTTTTATAGTAGTTTACTCGTTTATATTACACATACTTGTACAGCTAAAAAATGTAACCTTTTTGCATAAAACTTTCTTTCATAAATTTGAGAACAGCCTGTTATGGACCACCATGTGACTTAAATCTCTAGCTTGTTCTAGATATGTTCTCACTGACAGTAGATGTAAACTGTGTTTTGCAACAATCCAAAACATTGTCCTGAAGTCCATCTGCTGCCCTCTCACCTAAGCACGAAGCAGCTGATCTATGGTAAGTTATTAATGTAGTGCCAAGATTACTATGCCAATACCAAGAGGATGAAAGGCATACGTGACAGACGTGACAGTATTCTAATCATTACTGTGTATTTAGCTGTACAAATCAATTTTAGTATCCCATGTAAAAAAAGGGCAGTAGTACCTTGTTCCTTTGGTTCCAGAAGGTGTGACAAGTAGCAAAAATGAGGAGTCACAAATAAATTTAGCCCATAAGGAATTACGTAAATTAATTAAATGCGTTCCGAAACCAAAGACAATGCACACTTTTAAATAAATATGTAAAGATAGGGCTGTATATAGAGATGACCGGAGTGATCCGTGGAAAATCGAGTTGAATTTCCTGGAAATTGCGGTTTGACGAAAAGTCGAACATTTTTAGTTACAAATCGCGGTTTGCAAAAGAAGAAAACTTGCCCAGCACCATTTCCCACACTGCTGAATAATCAGAGTAGGCTAACTTCATTTTAAGTTGGTGCGCGGGCTTTCCCATAATGTCTTGCAAATATGACATCTTATAGATTATCATACCTTCTACAGTGGTGGTCAGTGGGCTACCTGGGCTATCTGAGATCAGCGGTTCCCAGTGGGGCACAGTATGAGAGAGAATTTTCCAGCTCCAAAATTTGGGTTCCCATTGATTTATATTGGGCTCGGGTTCTGGTTCAAGTTCGGGTACAGTTGTGGTACCCGAACCAAACTTTGGACTAAAATTCGGTCGAACCGGACAAACCCAAACTTCCACGGGTCCGCTCATCCCTACCTGTACTGTAAAGAAGTTTGAAAGAAAATACTGAGTCTTGGGCGCTTCTGGTTGGGTTAATCCTGATGGAATACAAAGTAGATCCAGCAAAATGTAGACTACAGTATTTTATTGTTGCATAATTACTCAAAAGTATAAAAAACAAGAAATAGTCATGAATTTAAAAGCGTAAAGTCCATGCAACGCGTTTCAACTCTCGACTGCCATCTTCATCAGGCATTGTAATCTGGCAGGAAAATGAGCTGCATGAACTTTATACCTCTAACTTTATGCCTGTTTGTTGTTTTTTATATTTTGGAATAACTGTTTAAAAATTTAGTCTACATCACACTGCATCTACTTTGTATTTAATCTTGACTTCCCAAACCAGAAGAGCCCAAGATGCAGGATTTTCCTCTGAACTTCATGTTAGTTAAGTATTTGTGTGGATGCCCAGGCATAACATTCGCTCCTGAGTGGCTGGTGCAGCTGGTTCTTCGTTCACCCGAACTTATACCATAACCTGACCCCTAATATTGTGCTGCTCTTTCCACAACCTCCTAAGGAGAGTGACTCTGTGGAGGGTTGATACTAGCCTGGGGTTACAGACCCATCTTTACCCCTTTTACCCCAAAGGCTGTTAGCACGTTAATGACCAGGCCAATTTTTACAATTCTGACCAGGGTCACTTTATGAGGTAATAACTCTGGAACACTTCAACGGATCCCACTGATTCTGAGAATGTTTTTTCGTGACATATTGTACTTTATGCTAGTGGTAAAATTAATTTGATATGACTGGCGTTTATTTGTGAAAAAATCAGAAATTTGGCAAAAAATTAGAAAATTGTGAAATTTTAAAATTTTTAATTTTCATGCCCTTAAATCAGAGAGATATGTCACAAAAAATAGTTAATAAATAACATTTACCACATGTCTACTTTACATCAGCACAATTTTGGAACAAGGAAGTTTAAGGGTTAAAAGTTAACCAGCGATTTCTAATTTTTTCCAACAAAATTTACAAAACCATTTTTTTAGGGACCGCATCACATTAGAAATGACTTTGAGGGGCCTTTATGACAAAAAATACCAAAAAGTGACACCATTCTAAAAACTGAACCCTTCAAGGTGCTCAAAACAACGTTCAAGAAGTTTATTAACCGTTCAGGTGCTTCACAATAATTTTTGGAATGTGGAAGAAAACAATGAACATTTTATTTTTTTTACAAAAATTTTGTTTTACACCCACATTTTTTTACTTTCGCAAGAGTAACAGGAAAAAATGGACCCTAAAATTTGTTGAGCAATATCTCCTGTGGAAGAGAGTGGAAACCCTCCACAAGTGACACCATTTTAGAAACTTGACCCCTCAGGGAACTTATCTAGATGTCTGGTGAGCACCTTGAACCCCCAGGTGCTTCACAGAACTTTATAACATTGAGCTGTAAAAATAAAATTTTCACATTTTTCCCATAAATATGTTTTTCAGCCCCAAATTTTGCATTTTCATAAGGGTAACAGGATAAATTGCACCATTTGTTGTGCAATTTATCCTGAGTAAGCTGATACCCCATATGTGGGGGAAAACCACGGTTTGGGCGCACGGCAGGGCTCGGAAGGGAAGGAGGGCAATTTGACTTTTTGAATGTAAAATTTGCTTGAATAATTAGCGGATGCCATGTCACGTTTGGAGAGCCCCTGATGTGCCTAAAAAGTGGAAATCCCCCACAAGTGACACCATTTTGGAAACTAGACCCCTCAGGGAACTTATCTAAATCTGTGGTGAGCACCTTAAACCCCCAAGTGCTTCACAGAGGTTTATAACGTGGAGCCGTGAAAATAAAAAAATCCCATTTTTCCCACAAAAATGTTTTTTAGCCCCAAATTTCTTTTTTTCAAAGGGATAAAAAGAGAAAATGGACCTCAAAATTTGTTGTGCAATTTCTCCTGAGCACACAGATACCCCATATGTGGGGGAAAACTTTTGTTTGGGCACATGGCACGGCTCAGAAAGGAAGGACTGACATTTTGGAACGCAGACTTTGATGGAATAGTCTGCGGGTGTCATATCGCGCTTGGAGAGCCCCTGATGCACCTAAGAAGTGGAAAAACCCTACAAGTAACCCCATTTTGGAAATTAGACCCCTCAAGGAATGTATTTAGATGTATGGTGAGCACCTTGACCCCACAGGTGCTTCACAGAATTTTACAACGTGGATCTGTAAAAATCCAAAAAATATTTTTCCCACAAAAATGTAGCTTTAGCCCCAATTTTTTTAATTTTTACAAGGATAGCAGGAGAAAATGAACCCCAAAATTTGTTGTGCAATTTCCTATGTATGCCGATACCCCATATGTGGTCGAAAACTACTTTTGATGCACAGTTCAAACCTCAGAAGGGAAGAAGCACCACTTGATATTGGAGTTCAGATTTTGCTGGACTGGTTTGAGGTTGCCATGTCACATTTGCAGAGACCCTGAGTTGCTAGAACAGCAGACCCCCGATAAGAGACCCCATTTTACAAACTACACCTCTCAATGAATTAATCTTAGGGTGCAGTGAGCATATTGACACCACAGGTGGATCACAGAATTTTATACCATTGGGCAGTGAAGAAAAAAATAATTACATTTTTACCACCAAAATTTTGTTTTAGCCCCAGATTTTACATTTTCACACTGGGAAATGGGTAAAACTGGCATCAAAATTTGCAATTTCTGTTGAATGTAGAAATATCCCATATGTGGCTTTACAGTACTGCTTAGCCACACTGCAAGACTCGGGAGGGACAGAGCGCTATTTGCATCCTGGAGCACAGATTTTCCTTAAATAGTATGCAGACTCCATATACAGAGCCCCTAAGTGCTAGAATAGCAGAATCGCCCCTCAAGTGACCCTATTATGGAAATTATACCCCTTTGGCAATTTATCTACAGGTGGAGTGACGATTTTGACTCAATGGGTCTTTTCCAGAAACAAGCAGCAGTGGATGTTCCTGAGTGAAAATTGCAAACTGTCGTTGTATTGACCAGTACGCTGTAGTGACCAGTACGTTATGTCCAGCTCATGCTTCTGGAGACATATACATGTAAATTAGGCAGGCTTTCATTGCTACAGAAATGACAAACATGTGGACGCTAACTGCACGTTTAGGCACACATTGGAGCTCAGAAGGGAGGGTGGCATTTGGATTTGGGAGTGCAGAATTTGCACAATTCTTTTGGGGGGCGATGAGCCATAGCACTTTTCCAGAGCCTTTGTGCTACCAGTAATGTGTAAGCCCCTATATTTCCGATAACAGATGACAGGCCTGAGTGGGGACTTGCTTTTTTTTGGGAGATTGAGTTGAAGCTTTTGTTGGGAACATTTTACATAACATTTTGTATCCCATTTATCCTGCGCTCTACGCTAAGCACTTATATTGGGTTTTCCACCTAAATCTCAGAATGACGTGTTTCAGATGAAACCCCCAAAGGATCCATTCACTATAATGAGGCAACAGAGTTACTCTGGACCCTGCCTGGCCTCTGTTCAGTGTTGTCCTTTTCAGAAGTGCACAAAACTGTGAACGACTGCACTTTTATGCATGCCTAATAAAAAGACTGATGCCAACAGATCATAGGCCAAACGGCGTCCACAGTGCCTCCATCTGCCTCTTTATAGGGAATCTTCCGCTGGGGGTTCTGTCTGAATCACGTATTGCAGAGATTTACACGGAAACCCCAATGTAAGTGCTCAGCGCAGAGCGCAGGATAAATGTGAGCCGAGCCTTACTACGATCTTTGCGAGGCAGACTGAATAAATCAACAGCAGGTGAAGAATTGGTTTTATTTATTTTTTACACTGTTCCACATGCAGTATATATTTCGGCCGACAGAGTCATGTGTGGGCTTGTTTTTTGCGGGACGACTTGACGTTTTTATTGGTACCATTTTAGGGCACATGACTTTTTGGATCGCCTTTTATTCTGATTTTTGGGAGGCAGAATAAACAAAAAACAGCAATTCAGGAATTGTTTTTTTTTTTATGTCGTTTCCCGTGTGGTAAAATTGATAAGGCAACTTTATTCTTCGGGTCAGTACGATTACAGCAGTACTACATTTATAGCATTTTTATGTTTTGGAGATTTTACACAATAAAAACTATTTTATAGAAAAAATTACCATTTTTATTTACATTTGTCTTTTTGATCGCATTTTATTCCACTTTTTGTTCGACGGTATGATGATAAAGCATCGTTTTTTGGATTTATTTATTTATTTTTTTACTGTGTTCACTGAAGGGGTTAACTAGTGGGACAGTTTTATAGGTCAGGTCGTTCCGTACGTGGCAATACCAAACTGTCAGTTCTGCACTGACAGGCAAACTTGTTAGATCATGCACAGAGCATGATCTACCAAGTTTCCTAGCTCTGGTGACCCAGATGTCGTCATGACGACATTGGCTCACCATGGCAACGATCGGGATTGGGTCTCTGATCCAAGGCAGAGGGGCTTCTGTCCCTCCGCCTGCTCGCTAAATGCTGCAATTGAGGCATTTAGCAGGTTAAAGTACCGGGAGCGGTACACCGCTCCTGGCACTGAGTGCCGGATGTCAGCTGTCAGAATCAGCTGACACCCGGCGGCAATCACGCACACTCAGCCTCTGTGCATGCAAAATCGCAGAGACTAATCCATACATCCCTGGTCAATAAGTACCAGGCCACAGGGACGTATGGATACGTCTTACATCAGAAAGGGGTTAAGCTACTGAAATAAGAGGTGCTGTATTTCTTTCATTTCATTTAATTTTCCCCAAAGCTCAATTTTTTCTGTACTAATTAGATTCCATGGCCTATTGGGATGATAGGAGTAGAGATTACATGGAGTGTTGATTGGAAGGAGAGTTTCACCTTCAATTGAAAATCAGGCACTTGCACTTCAGGTGTACTTTATCTTTCCGCCTGTCTCTAATAAGTCTGCAAGAGGATGTGCACAGGCCAAGAACTACCATGAGACTAGTGCTTGACAGTTTGTTATTGCTGGAAAAGGGTAGCAAATCATAAGGCAAAGGACACCGACAAGTTATAGCTTGCACGTGGAGTATCAGCGAAGCAGGCTTGAGTACCAAATTTGATGAGTTTAAGGCAGACGAGTGCCAAGGTACGAATATATTTTATAAACTGGTAATAATTTAAATATTTGTATCAATATTCAAATGTATAGAGTTTAAGGGTTATTAAAAACTTTGAAAGTTATTACGAGTTTTGTCCTCTGGGGTCCCACCGACTCTAAGAAATGCCCTGTTGATTGGAGCATTCGCACCACCACTCCATTCATTGTCTATGGGACTGTCAGATAGAGCAAGTACAGTGTTCGGCTTTATCCATCAGTCCTATAGGCAATGAATGGAGTGGTGGCGTGTATGCTCCATATCTACAGGCCATTTCACAGCCAAATTCTCAGGATCAGTGGGGTCCCATTGGTTGAACCCCCACATTCAGTATGTTTTCATCTATCCTTTGTATAGGTCATCACTTACAAGGGAAATAGCCCTTTAATATTCTCTAGATTTTTTAATCAATCAGAAAGAACAGATTATATACACATGGCCATTATCTAGCCATATAGTTTCTAGTAGGTTAGTAAGTATAACTACTTAAAAGGAAAAACTAAATGAACACATCATTGGCCCTGTTCACACTATCATTTGTGTAAAGCTGGCCATACACATGCAATAGTTGTCGGCCAAATAGGAATTTTGGCAATAGAAGAAAAAGGTTTCATTCTCCACACAGCAGACTGGCTGATATAAGTGTTGGGTAACAAGTTGTATGATGTGCTAGTCCACCCTGCAGTCCGTTCTAGTCAGAGACCTAGGTACAGTCTTACCATAGAGTGAGCATAGAATAGGAAAATTCTAATGAGAACTAAGATAGTGAGGCAGTTATCTGGGTACACAATGTCACAATCTGACTGGCTTGAATTTCGTTATGTAATACATGCACCCAAATGAGGATGTGACATTGCAGCAGGGCCGAATTAACCCATGACCAGCTCCGAGGCTCCGAGGTATTTTAGGCCTCCTTGGGGAATTCAATCTTTCACCGCACTACAGCTGATAGCCTGGCCCTGGTACAGTAGGTACTGGGGCGAGATGCAGAGCACTATATCTATTTTGAGGGTCTCCTGAATATTTTTTTCCAATTTTTTTTAATATTTTTATAAAGGGAGTAGAACTCTTCCGAAAATGTATAAATAATATTGACCGTGCGATTAAGGTCAAGACTGCATTGCTCATGGAGTTGTACTAAAGTAAGAGCCAGTATGACGTCACAACCCTGACGCTAGTATTTATTTACTAAGGCTTGCTTATATACCGCCATGATATTCCACAGCGCTTTACAGACGTTATCATCACTGTCCCCATTGGGGCTCACAATCTAGATTCCCTATCAGCATGTCTTTGGAGTGTAGGAGGAAACCAGAGAACCCGCAGGAAACCCACGCAAACACGGGGAAAACATACAAACTCCTTGCAGATGTTGTCCTTGGTGGGATTTGAACCCAGAACCCAAAGCAACCACTGAGTCACCGTGCTGCCTTATAGTTATCCTTATAAATAATATGACCATGCATTGCAATGACCAAATTTTGAGGTCAGAAGGAAAAAAGAATTGAAAGTATTCTGATTAGCTAAAATAGACAGGAAGAAGGGAGGTCGGAGTCACTCAATAACCTACTTTTCAGCATGTCTTTTTACTGATTTAATGTGTTTAACATTACTACCTTATGGTGCCAGTCATATTTTTAGTCCGCTGTGAGTGTCTCATTTTTCACACTGACTTTCATACGTACACTTTCACTAAGCTGCTCGTCACATTGCACAGCGCTGTGGGTGACTTGACTTTAACAAACGTTTCCTTTCTGCTGTTCAGTTGCTATTTCTGGCTCTAACTAATGTGGAGCGCTTGCTCTGTACAGATCCTTAGGCTCAGTTCCTCCTAAAAATAGATTATGCAATTAGATACCTAACGTCAGATTACAACATTGAATACAATGTACAATGTGTGAATACGCACCAGTCACTCTACTCTTTATTTACTCTACATCACCAATAAAATATGATTAGCAACAATTCAATGATAAATCGTCATGTCATTATTTATAAGATGAAAATATGTAACCTGCCCCCCCTCCCCTCTATCATTTGCAGTCCCCTGTCCCCTCTCACTCCATCATTTGCAGCCCCTCCCCTCATTCCATCATTCACAGCCCCCTCCCCCCTCATTCTACCATTTGCAGTCCCCTGTCCCCCTCTCACTCCATCATTTGCAGCCCCTGCCCTCATTCCATCATTCACAGCCCCCTCCCCCCTCATTCTACCATTTGCAGTCCCCTGTCCCCCTCTCACTCCATCATTTGCAGCCCCTGCCCTCATTCCATCATTCACAGCCCCCTCCCCCCTCATTCCACCATTTGCAGTCCCCTGTCCCCCTCTCACTCCATCATTTGCAGCCCCTCCCCTCATTCCATCATTTTCAGCCCCCTCTCCTCTCTCTCCATCATTTGCAGCCCCCTCTCCCCTCACTCCATCATTTTCAGCCCCCTCTCCCCTCACTCCATCATTTGAAGTCCCCTGTCCCCCTCCCCTCTCACTTCATCATTTGTAGTTTCCCCCCTTCACCGAATCAATTCATTTTATAAAGAACAAAAAAAAGGTTTTCATACTTACCTCACTTATGATCCACTGCAGGCGCATCTCCGCTTGTGCTGTCCTGTCAATGGCCAGTGGCACGCTTACATGACAGCGCGTATGTGATGATGTCATCGCATACGTGACGTCACATGACCAGAAGTTCGGAAAATACGGAGGGAACTGGAGCTGTGCAGCCGTTCGTCCTGGGGCCTTGTTACGTCCTGGGGCCCGGTGAGCAGTAGCACAAGAGGGGAGCCCTTACTGGGCCGGGTCCCCTCTGCTCAATGGGTCCCATACAGCAGTAAGGGCAGTAATGCCTTGATGGCGGCCCTGTAGTATAAAATACAAGACAACTCAGAGATGTGCTTATGTTTCTAATAAAATAGTCTGAAATGCCAACACACATTATCAGAGTGTAGACCACACAAGTAAATGCAGTACTGATCAGGTGCAATCAGAGCCAGTATACATAGTTATATTTTGTGACTCACAGTTAATATCTTCTCTATCTGTAACTGTAATTTTTTCTTCATTTGGCCAGACCGTTATGACAACTTCTCCCGGTTATGAATTGTCTTTGCAGAGTATACTACCCAGACAAGTTAAGCTCCAACAATAACTTCTCAGTCTTATATTCTCTGATGTGCAACAAGATTTTTCCCCAGAGATATATACTGTACCCCAGAAAATGTTTGTGTTGTCATCACCAAAGTCTTACGCGACAACCAATATCATGTGTTGTGCCTCAGACACATGCGTACCTACAAATATATACTCTGCTGCCATGTATACTCCCAAATATATATATACTGAGCTACCATACATGTACATTACATCCAAGGAGATAATTCAAACAAGATTTACAGAAAGGCAAAAATATTGGTAAGAGCAATATGAGTGTGAGAGACGACTGGAGGACTCACCCTTACTCTTTCTTGATTTACGGTGCCCTTCCCCTACATGGTTCACTCTGTCTTGGTGAACACAGTAGTTATAACAGTGGGTGGGCTCCACCAAGTGAGCCCGAGACGGCTGCTGCCCTTTTTTGCTAATCAACTGTCCAAACATATGATATTTAAGTTTAGAAACATGCAGACAATAGGGAACATGATGAATTCAGTAAAGGAAATGAATGGTTAATTATGTTTTCTACAGGAGTTATTGCACACCCTCATTGACTTTTGCTCCTTTTATTACCTGTAGAAAATCAGCTGTGAATATTTATTACGTTTGCAAGATATCAAACTCAAGGGATTTATTGGTTAATGATCAGTAATGTCACTTATTCATTAGCACGTTGAGATGCCAAACACAAAGCAGCAGGATCGATTGGCGTGCTAGATCTGTGTACGTTCTATTTGTACATTATGTCCTAAATAACAAAATGAAGAATAAAATCCTAGCAAGATTCAAAATTTCATTTTTGCACCTTAATAAAATCGCTGAATAAAATAAGTGTCATTATCTGCTTATCACAGCACCACACTATACTACTATAGGTGAAATTAAAACCCACCAACTATATATAACAGGTAAGAAAGAATCAGAATAAAACACATTGGCCTTGATTCATCATTGCCTTTGTGACTGTTTTTATTTAGTTTTGTGTGTTTTGTGGCCTTTTTTTGTTTCCACCCAATTTATTATTCTATTTCTGCCTTTTTAAGTCTATTTTATAAGTGCATGCCTGTTTTTTTTTTACTATTTTCCGCTTAGTGATTCCAGACTGTTTAAAAGACACAACATTTGGCACAGTTTCACTCCAGTCCCCCTCTGTGTGTTTTTAGAGTACGCAAGTTTTGTTGTCGCAGTTTTTTTGTACCATATGTGTGACTTTTTGTGCAAAAGTCTCAAAAACATTTCAAAACAGAAAAAAAGAGCATTTTTTTGGGCTTTGTGCCAAATCCATAAATCGCGTGTGCCATTTTGTAGAATTTGCCACAAAAAACGGCAACTAATACCATAAGACAAAAAAAGGAAAGTGACTTTAAAAAAACTCTGCAAATGATGAATTTGGGGCCTTCGGCTTCAGAGGTTTTAGGGCGCAGTTAGACCGCCGTATAACACGACGATTGCATCACAGTGATCGGACTGGCCGGCGGCTCTCCTGACCCGAGCGTGTCAGCTGCATAGAAATACATGAATCAGTCACGGTTGGGTAACTGCCAGCCAGTCCGATCATTGTGATGTGATCGTCATACGTGTTATACGTCTGTCTGACTGTGCCCTTAGGATAAGCTGCAATGGATTGGTTTATTACAATCCATATTGGATTTATTCTACAGCCATAGTCATAATGCATCCAAATTATGTCCAATAATCTTTAGTGTTGACTGAAAAGAAAGCTGGAAAAGATTCTAAGGTCTTGAAAAGTAATTATTCCGCCAAGATTAGGGCTACACAATTTTAAGAGCTCCGCAGATGAAAAGGATAGCTGTATTTGTACAACCTACTTGTAAAAAGGAAATGAAAACCTAAGGTATTACATAAGGCGTAATCATTGGTTTCTATTTAAAGGTCTTTTAAGGGCAAGCAATGCTCCGCGAGCAGGTCTGGAAGCTTCAGGCATGGCAGACTCCTGAGCTGCCATGATTATATCACTTCAAACAGCTGCTCCTTGGTAGGAAGGCTCCTGCCGGTCATTGCTGGTCCTTGATGACTCATCACATGAAACAGAAACTTTCATATCCAGACATGACTCATTTTACCTTCCATTAGTCCAAATATAACATGCTGAAACACTATTGGACCTATTGCCTTAAAATAAATCCATTAAACAGCTAATAACGAATAATTTTTCTAGCGGACCAAGAGACAACATAAATCTTAGAAAAGAGCACTAAAGAGTAACCGTTGTTTTTATTTTTATAAATCAATAGTACACATGAAAATAACTTTGTAATATAACTTTATTAGATAAATTTGTTTGTTTCTTCTCCTGGACTGATTTCTCAAATCACGTGGATAAGCTGTAAAATCTGTCTTCAGAGAAGACAGATTTTCCCACTAAAGGGGTATTTCCATCTCCAAGATCCTATCCCAATATGTAGTAGGTTTAATAATAATAATAAAATAATAATAATAATATTAGCAAATACCTCCAATTAGAAATGTAGTATACTACAGTACTTTTGATTCGCTATGTCACTTACCCCATTGTGCAGGCCGTTGCAGTAGCTTAGGTATCCAAGGTTACGACCACTAACAGCTAACAGCTAACTGTGGTCGTAACCGTGGATACCTAAGCTACTACAATGGCCTACATGGGATAAGCAACATAGCGAATCAGAAGAACTATGCTACATTTCTAATTGGAGCTATTTGCTATCATTATTATTGTACCTACTATATATTGTGATATGATCTTGGAGATGGGAATACCCCTTTAATGACAGTTGGTGCTTTTAAAATTCTATCCAGGGAGAAGCTGGAGGCAAACATAGACATTCTGCTGCAAGTTCTGCTGGACAGTTACAGTTCCCCATAGAAGCTTATAAGCACCAACTGTCATCCTCTATCTCAGTAATGGGAACGTCTGTGTTCACTGAAGACAGATATTTCTTGTGAACTGATAATTTCGAGACTTTTGAGATCATTCCAGGATGAGAAAGAAGCAGATCACTCAAACAAAATATTATAGAGATCCCGTCATCATTGCCTTTGCGCATATTTGTCTAGTTCTGTGTGTTTTCTGCCTGTTCTGTTTGCAACCAATTCATTATTCTATTTGCACAATTTTTGAAGTCTATTTTATAAGTGCTTGCCTGTTTTTTTCTTTTCTGCTTTGTGGGAGAAGTTTAGCGATTCAGGGTGTTTTCTCCTGATTTATCAATTGTGACTTTTTAACAAGTTGCAAAAATTGGCGCAAATTCAGTCAGTCCCCCACTGGTGTGTTTTTGAGTACACCAGTATTTGGCATAGATTTTACAACTTTTGACACTGTGTAACTTGTGACGCCAAAAGTCGCAAAAGCAGTTCAAGACAGGAAGAAAGCCCATTTTTGGCTTTGTGCCAAATTCATGAATCGCGTGCGTCATTTTGATGTATTTGGAGCCAAAAACAGCAACTAATACCACAAGACAAAAAAGGAAAAAAGACTTTAAAAAAATCAGCAAATGATGAATTGAGGCCAACATTTTTTATTTTCACATGTACTATTGATTTATGGAAAAAAAATTAAAATGAATGTTACACTTTAAAGATTACCTGTGATTTCTCAATAATATGTAATTGATTTATCTCATGTAAATGCTGCTGTTCTCCTGAATCTACACTGTTTTCATTTTTCCTCCATTTCTCAGTTCCTGAAATATGTCCCGCCTCTACTTTGAGTAAGTCTAGTCTTGTTAGCCAAGGAGGCAAGATCTTAAGGAAGTTGTTAAAGAAAGTCTGTCATGCCCAAAATTCATATTAATCTAGCTGTACAATGATATATGGGACTTAGCCCCTATGTAATCATACTAGCACTGTACATTTTATTGAGGCAGTGCCTGAGAAAATTTCTTTCAATCCAAATGCATTTGTATGTTCTCCCCATGTTTGCATGGGTTTCTTCCGATTTCTCCGGTTTCCTCCCAAACTCCAGAGACATAGTGATAAGGAGTTAAGAAAGTGAGCCCCAATGGGGACAGTGATGATGATGTCTGTAAAGTCCTGTGGAAATTAATTTCATAATACCAGCAAGTATAATAAATAAAATGCAAATGAGGGGACTTTGGTGCAACTTGGCGTGGCCAAGGACTCAGTGCACAATTATACCCCCTCAATTTGCATTTTTGAGACTTCCCCTGCTTTCCCAGAAAAAGTGCAGCGTGAACTCAGACTATATATCTGCACATTCACAGTGATACTGCCTTAGCCAAGCTGCATGCACACAGTGTGGCGGCCATGTTCTCCTCTCTGAAGGAGGAGTCAGGGAGGAGAATGTGTCCACCCACACTGAGCTAGGCAGTGCCATTGCTCAAGTTCCAAAAAATGCAAATTGAAGGGGCATAACAGTGCACTGATCCCTTGTCCATGCTAAGGGTGCACTGAAGTCCCCTAATTTCTCAGGCACTGTACCACTAAAGAATACAGTGCTAAACTGTGGTGTAACTAGAGTCCAATATTTGGACCTGGGTCCCCACCTGCATGTTGGTCAGATGTATGGGCCCTTGTAGTGTTCTACATCCTGTAAAGACATACATGTTCGCCATCATGTAATAATGTCCCCATCCTGGCTCCTTGTAATAATCTCCCCCATCCTGGCCACCATGCTATTAGATTTTCCCCCATCCTTGGCCCCTTCATGGTATAATGTTTCCCATCCTGGTACAATATCCCCACCCTAGTATAATGTCCCCATCCTGGTATAGTGTCCCCATTCTGATATAAAGTCTGCATTCTGGTATAAAGTCTCCCATCCTGGTATAATGTTCCCGTTCTGATATAATGTTCTCCATCCTGGTATAATGTCCCTATTCTGGTATAATGTCTCCCATCCTGGTATAATGTTTCCATTCTGGTATAATGTCCCCCATCCTTGACCCCATCTGTTCTTCTCCAGCACATTTTAAAAACAAATGATTTTACTCACCTTCCTCCATTCCCACACCACATGACGTAGTCTTGTGTAGCCAGCACAGAGCTGACAGCTGACTTTGGTGTGTCAGTATGTGCAGCACATGACGTCACTGCCATGTGCCGTGTGTCACTGGCAAGCCGACGTCTGCTGAAGGCCGGCGGTGTGTATTGCAGCACAGTGAGGCAGGAGGTCTCAGCGCCGCAAAACATTTTACATGAATGTTGTCATGGCTCAGTTTCGGGATCTGATCCAGTGACCTTTTGCTGCGTGGTTCGTTTCCCTCCCTGCTGGGCTACAGTCCTTTGGACTCTGTCCAAATGCTGATGGCTTATTCTGTCTTGGTTTTCCTTTTTTAGTTGGCTCATCTCCAGGTATTTTCCATTTTCCCTTTTGGCACTGTTCACATTTTAGAATGGGCTTTATATGTTAACCTTTCACTTTCCTCACTTGCTGGCTATATATCCATATAGATTGGTGTTTGGAGTACCATCTCCTCAACTAGAGGTTTACCTTGTCTGGTAAGCCCCAGTTGTTTTTCCTGCTGCAAATCTGTGAGTTTTCCTCCCCAGCACCTTTCCCTTCTTTTCCATATTTGAGGCTCTGGGAAGTTATTATTATTATTATTATTATTATTTATTGTTATAGCACCATTTATTCCATGGCGCTTTACATGTGAAAAGGGGTATTCATAGCAAAAACAAGTACAATAATCTTGAACACAATGTGACAGTGACTGGTACAGGAGGAGCGAGGACCCTGCCCGCGAGGGCTCACAATCTATTAGGGATGGGTGAGGATACATTAGGTGAGGGTAGAGCTGGTCATGCAGCGGTGGTTACTGCAGGTTGTAGGCTTGTCGGAAGAGGTGGGTCTTCAGGCTCCTTTTGAAGGTTTCCACGGTCGACGAGAGTCTGATGTGTTGGGGTAGAGAGTTCCAGAGTAGGGGGGAAGCACTGGAGAAATCTTGTATGCGATTGTGGGTGGAGGAGATAAGAGGGGAGTAGAGAAGGAGATCTTGTGAGGATCGGAGGTTGCGTGCGGGTATGTAACGGGAGACTAGGTCAGAGATATATGGAGGAGACAGGTTGTGAATGGCTTTGTATGCCATGGTTAGGGTTTTGAACTGGAGTCTCTGAGCAATGGGGAGCCAGTGAAGAGATTGACAGAGAGGAGAGGCCGGGGAATAGCAGGGGGACAGGTGGATTAGTCGGGCAGCAGAGTTTAGGATAGATTGGAGGGGTGCAAGAGTGGTAGAAGGGAGGCCACAGAGCAGGAGGTTGCAGTAATCGAGGCGGGAGATGATGAGGGCATGCACTAGTGTTTTGGCAGATTCATGGTTGAGGAATGTGCGGATCCGGGAGATATTTTTGAGTTGGAGTCGGCAGGAAGTGGAAAGGGCTTGGATATGTGGTTTGAAGGAGAGTTCAGAGTCCAGGGTTACTCCAAGGCAGCAAGCTTGGGGGACTGGGGAGAGTGGACAGCCATCGACATTGATAGATAGGTCAGTTGGGGTGGGTGAATGGGATGGCGGAAAGATGATGAATTCTGTTTTGTCCATGTTAAGTTTTAGAAATCTATCAGAGAAGAAGGATGAAATGGCGGACAGACATTGTGGGATTTTGGTTAGTAGGGAGGAGATATCGGGTCCAGAGAGGTAGATCTGTGTGTCATCAGCATAGAGGTGATAATGAAAGCCATGGGACTCTATGATCTGCCCCAGGCCTAAGGTGTAGATGGAGAAGAGCAGAGGTCCTAGGACTGAACCTTGGGGGACACCGACAGATAGGGGGCGAGATGAGGAGGTGGTGCGTGAGTGGGAGACACTGAATGTCCTGTCTGTTAGGTATGAGGAGATAGGGCCAAGTCTGTGATGCCGAGAGATGAGAGAGTTTGTAGTAAGAGGGAATGGTCCACTGTGTCGAAGGCAGATGACAGGTCTAGGAGGAGGAGGACAGAGTAGTGTCGCTTGGATTTGGCGGTTAGTAGGTCGTTGGTGACTTTAGTCAGGGCAGTTTCAGTAGAATGGTGCGGTCGGAAACCAGATTGTAGGCGGTCGAAGAGGGAGCAGGAGGAGAGGTGGGAGGACAGTTCAGAATGGACGTGTTGTTCCAGTAGTTTTGAGGCATAGGGGAGAAGTGATATGGGGCGATAGCTAGTCAGAGAGGATGGGTCAAGGGAGGGCTTTTTGAGGATGGGTGTGATTGAGGCATGTTTGAAGCATGAGGGGAAGACACCAGTTGTTAGTGACAGGTTGAAGAGGTGGGCTAGGGCTGGGATGAAGATAGTGGTAAGGTTTGGGATGAGGTGGGACGGGATAGGGTCAAGTTTACAGGTCGTGAGGTGTGATTTGGAGAGTAAAGAGGAAAGTTGATCTTCAGAAATGGTGGAGAAAGTGGTTTTGGAGGAAGAGGGTTGAGTAGGTGTGGGGAGGGGCTGTGGGGGCTTTAGGCAAAAGTGTTGTCTGATGGTGTCAATCTTCTGCTTGAAGAATGAAGCAAAGTCTTCGGCTGAAATAAGAGGAGAGGGAGGAGGCACTGCGGGACGGAGGAGAGAATTGAAGGTATTGAATAGTTGTTTGGGGTTGTGAGACAGGGAGGATATGAGGGATGTGAAGTATGTTTGTTTTGCTGCAGTGAGTGTGGACTTGAAGGTAGTGAGGGATTGTTTGAATGCAATGAAGTGCTCATTGGAGTGGGACTTTTTCCATCTACGCTCGGCAACCCTGGAGGCCCGTCGCAGTTCTTTAGTTAGGCTGGTGTGCCAGGGTTGTCTGTTGTTTGTGCGAGATTTGGTATGTGTGAGGGGGGCGACCGAATCGAGAACTGCAGCTGTTGTGGTGTTGTATAAAGTGGCAGCAACATCTGCATCATGTAAGGAACTAATGTCTGTAAGAGGGAGAAGGGATTCAGAGAGTGAGTGTAGGTCAAGGTGTCTGAGATTTCTGCGAGGGTGTGCAAGTTTGTGGAGTGGGGATTGTTGACCTGGAGAGGAGAGGGTAGAGAATGTAAGTAGGTTGTGGTCAGAGAGGGGGAGAGGTGAGTTAGAGAGATTAGATAGGGAACAGAGGCGGGTGAAGATGAGGTCCAGCGTGTGGCCATCTTTGTGGGTGGGTGTGGAAGACCACTGGGTAAGACCGAAGGAGGAAGTGAGGGATAGAATCTTAGAGGCAGCTGAGAGGGAAGTGTCAATGGAGATGTTAAAGTCACCCATGAGAATAGTGGGGATGTCAACGGAGAGGAAATTAAGTAGCCAAGTGGTGAAGTGATCAAAGAAAGTGGTGGTTGATTCTGGGGGGCGGTAAATGACAGCCAGTTGGAGGTTGGAGGGGGAGTAGATGCGCACGCAGTGCACTTCAAAAGAGGGGAGAGTAATTGAGGGCGGCAGTGGGATATGGGTGAAGGAGCAGTTATCTGAGAGGAGGAAACCTATTCCTCCACCGTGCTTGCCAGTGGGGCGGGGGGTATGGGAGAGGTGGAGGTTTTCCTTAATTATCCCTGTCTATACTTTGTGAACGTGTTTTAGCTTCTCACCCTGGGTTCTCTTGTCTCCCTGAACACTTTCCTCTACCTTTGTTGGATTTGTGTTGAGCCTCCGCTTCTGGTTCCTCAAGAGGTACGTATGAGAAACCCCTCATCGGCCTTTTAGGGAGCCAGGTCCGAGGAGGTAGGCCTTTTCTAGTCTGTACAGAGACCAGTTGGGTAGGGGTGTGGCTTCTCTCTTTGGTAGTTCTTTCCCTTCTGTTACCCTTGTAAGTGTGTGAGCACGATCATAACAAATGTGCGTCCTAGCACACACATCCAGATGAAATTGGTATTGGCGAGCCCACCTCCCGCACGGCCGCTGGTTCTAATATGATTTTTATAGCAGGTAAGTCTCTTTTTCCTGCAATGATTCATCTGGGAGTATTGGGAGTATAACAAAGGTGACCCCCAATATTCACAAGACCAAAGTGGCAGAAGCATTAGGAAACATTGTGCTTTGTTCACTTTTTTAAACCCATCTATTGGAGATAAAAAGAGCAAAATGGGCACTGTGCTTTTCTAGTTTCAGTGATCAGTAGAGGACTCAGTGCTCAGAGTAGATTCATACAAGTCTCACACAGTGTGGGTACTTCCCCATTAACTTTATGGTGATTTCAATAGTAGCAGTTCCATTAAACTTTTTTATTTTTTCATTAAGAAAAAAATGCAATGCCAGTTAAGCAAGTACAGTATAATTAGGCTGCGTGACGCTGAGGTTTTTTACTGTTTTTCTGCATAATCATTTTGAGGCCGGGGTCACATTATCATATAGAATTCGATGCAAGAGCATTGGATGCGATATGCTAATGGCACCAGGCTCAAACTCTGCTGCGAGCTTGAGCCAAGTGTCATGCTACTATGATCCGATCCTCTGGCATGCGAGAATTGGATCACAGGTGAGGAGAAGAAGGAGAGATTAAACTCTCCATCTTCTCCATTGTTTGTCTCGGTGTATATTGGACTGCAGGCAGATGACATCCGAGTGTAGTCCGATGTTTTGCACGCACGCATTGACTTGCGATATTTTTGCATTGCACTATTCCGTATTATATGCCAGTGTGAGCGAGCTCTAACTTGTAGGAAAACAGCTACTGTATGTCACTTCAAAATCTGACCAGCCATTACCATTGGCTGTGCAGTTTTGTAAGTAAAACATCTATTTTATTGCAAGATAAAGGGATTGTTCAAGGAAACAGTGAAAAGACCACAGCAGCCCAGGACTTTTGAAACTAAAATTTGCGACATGACTACTACATGTGAATGCAGTCTTAAAAGCAACTTTTTGACTAGTGCTGCAGCTTGTTGAATATTAACGATTTGTATTGTACTGCACCAGGGCAGCTCAGCTTCAATCGATCGTCTCTATTCCTAATAAATGATGTCACTAAAAAAATATTCATATAGCACAGAATCATCATAGAGGCCAGGGATTAGAGTTTAATGTTCCTCTTCACTATATGGATGAGAAAGGGTCAGGTGATGGAATACTCCAAACCATATTTAGAACCAAAACAACATTTAGAGTACAAAAGGACCATCAATATAAACTACCGTTCAAAAGTTTGGGGTCACCCAGACAATTTTGTGTTTTCCATGAAAACTCATACTTTAATTTATCAAATGAGTTGCAAAATGATTAGAAAATATAGTTCAGACATTGACAAGGTTAGAAATAATGATTTTAATTAGAAAGAATTATTTTCTCCTTCAAACTTTGCTTTCGTCAAAGAATGCTCCCTTTGCAGCAATTACAGCATTGCAGACCTTTGGCATTTTAGCTGTCAATCTTGAGAAATTTCCCCCCTTGCTTCCTGAAGCCCCTCCCACAAGTTGGATTGGCTTGATGGGCACTTTTTGCGTACCATACGGTCAAGCTGCTCCCACAACAGCTCAATGGGGTTGAGATCTGGTGACTGCGCTGGCCACTCCATTACAGATAGAATACCAGCTCCCTGCTTCTTGCCTAAATAGTTCATGCATAATTTGGAGATGTGCTTTGGGTCATTGTCCTGTTGTAGGATGAAATTGGCTCCAATCAAGCGCTGTCCACAGGGTATGGCATGGCGTTGCAAAATGGAGTGATAGCCTTCCTTATTCAAAATCCCATTTACCTTGTACAAATCTCCCACTTTACCAGCACCAAAGCAACCCCAGACCATCACATTACCTCTACCATGCTTGACAGATGGCGTCAGGCACTCTTCCAGCATCTTTTCAGTTGTTCTGCGTCTCATAAATGTTCTGTGTGATCCAAACACCTCAAACTTTGATTCGTCTGTCCATAAAACTTTTTTCCAATCTTCCTCTGTCCAATATCTGTGTTCTTTTGCCCATATTAATCTTTTCATTTTATTAGCCAGTCTCAGATATGGCTTTTTCTTTGCCACTTTGCCTTGAAGGCCAGCATCCCGGAGTCGCCTCTTCAGTGTAGACGTAGACACTGTCGTTTTGCGTGTACTATTTAATGAAGCTGCCAGTTGAGGAGCTGTGACTCGTCGATTTCTCAAACTAGAGACTCTAATGTACTTGTCTTGTTGCTCAGTTGTGCAGCGGGGCCTCCCACTTCTCTTTCTTCTCTGGTTAGAGCCTGTTTCTGCTCTCCTCTGAAGGGAGTAGTACACACCGTTGTAGGAAATCTTCAGTTTCTTGGCAATTTCTCGCATGGAATAGCCTTCATTTCTAAGAACAAGAATAGACTGTCGAGTTTCACATGAAAGTTCTCTTTTTCTGGCCATTTTGAGAGTTTCATAGAACAAAGAAATGTAATGCTCCAGATTCTCAACTAGCTCAAAGGAAGGTCAATTTTATAGCTTCTCAAATCAGCCAAACCGTTTTCAGCTGGGCTAACATACTTGTGCAAGGGTTTTCTAAACATCCATTAGCCTTCTTACACAGTTAGTAAACACAATGTACCATTAAAACACTGGAGTGGTGGATGTTGGTAATGGGCCTCTATATACCTATGCAGATATTGCAATAAAAACAAGACGTTTGCAGCTAGAATAGTCATTTACCACATTAGCAATGTATAGAGTGTATTTCTGATTCATTTAATGTTAGCTTCATTGAAAAAAAATGTGCTTTTTTTTCAAAAATAATGAAATTTCTAAATGACCCCAAACTTTTGAACGGTAGTGTATATTACAAAGTATTTATTGAACAATTCATTAAAAAGTAATAACCATTCAGTACAAAAAATGAGTCAAATGAGGAGGAAAAAAGACGTTGCGGGGGCTACACACATAATCCCATATATATAGAAATGCAATAAAGCAACACACAGTGTGCAAAGGGACCTGCATAAGGAGTCTCACAGAAATATGAACAGTAGGAACGGCAAAATTGGCAATGACATAAAGTGAGACAAGGAAAAATTAAGTGCAGGTATGTTTATCCAAAGTGAAAGGGATAGATTGAGCCCGCCAACAGCTGCCCCAACGCACATTTCGCATGTAGCTTTTTCAAGCTGTGTGTTTCTTTATTGCATTTCTGTATATATGGGATTATGTGTGTAGCCCCCCCAACTTCTTTTTTCCTCCTTATTTAACTCATTTTTTGTACTGAATGGTTATTACTTTTTAATGAATTGTTCAATAAATGCTTTTCAATATATACTGATGGTCCTTTTGTACTCTATTTTTTGTTTTGGTTCCTAATAAATGATACATACTAAGGGCTTATTCACACGTCAGTGGCTTTCATTTTCACATATGAGAAAATTGACCCAAGTTTCATCAGGGGTTTGGATCATAGTTTCATCAGACTTTCACCAACGTGTCATCAGAGTTTGATCAGAGTTTCAAAAGTTTTTTTACTGATGAGAAAAAAAAAGTTCTCCATCTTTTATCTATCAGTCCATGAAAACCGGACAGCACACAGATGGCATCCGAGGGCTGTCTGTTTTTTTAATGGACCCAGAACATGTCTTCGTGATTTTGCATGAGAAAAAATCGGGCACGTGAACAGCTCCATAGATTATACTGGGTATGAGTGCAATCCATGAAAAAAAGGATAACCCTTGTTTGAGAACAACTGATGTCTGAATAAAGCCTAAGTCAGCTTCCAATGTGGTTGTCTTCTGCCACACCTCTGGAGCTCACTATTGTATCAGGACTTGGGCCTACTAGAGGATCTTGGTAATCTAGTGGGCTAATATGACCCTGTATGCATAACTAACTTCAATAGAGTGAGGTAAGGGTCAAGTTATAGATTTCTTATACTGCAAGTCAATAAAAATGATCAAATTTCTTGCATTAGAAAAAGTCTAATCCAATATATGTTACTGCTATGATTGTAGACGGTCATTGTTTGGTTAAATAAAATCAGTTTTAATTGCAAAGTAAATGTGAAATTTGGAAAAAATAATCTACGTACTAAAATAATCCAGATGTTTTAAACCTCAGGCTTTACATATTACTGTCCAGTGGAGCACAGCTGTGCACAGGAAAACTATGCACCGAGTATAGCTCCTCAGTGAAAAGAAATTCCTGGAACTAGCAGCAGCACAAATTCCTAGTATTGCATAAAAGTGAAATTCATACCAGCACGTGAAGTATTATTGCCATATACCTACTGGCCAACCCCGAACTTCACATTTACATTCAGAAAATCATTCAGTAACTCAAACTGACAAGCCAGTTATGGATATGATACCAAAATACAGAGGGTTTGTAGCAATGTCTTTTATCAAGTAATTGTAGTTGTCAGTTCACCCATAAAACATCTACAAAACGGATTTAACCCCTTAACAACTGCCGATATGCCTTTTAACGACGGTCAATCGGGGGCCTTAATCCTCAGTGCTTGTTTACGTTGCTGAGGATTAAGAGAATAGTGGCCCCCGACAGGCAAAAATGCTGAGTGTGTGGGCTGTATATGGCAGCCGATACCCTGCTGCATCGTTCAAATGCATTTTAGGACCGATCAGGGCTGTTTAAAGGGAATCTGTCCGAAGGATTTCACCCCCCAAACTATTTACATGTGCTTGTAGCTTTTTCAAAGACAAGTCCAGCAATACCTTTACATGGCCAGATTGTCCCTCCATTACTGAGAAATCAGCATTTTGATATGCAAATAAGGCTGTAGATCTGAAGCCTATGTCACTCAAGCTCTATTCCCCACCCAACACCCTTGCTTGAGTGACAGGTCCTTTACCTGAAGTCACACATTATAGAGGCGGGAGGAAGCAGGAGGAAGAAGAGGAAGTCTTGCAGAGGGAGACAAGTCACGTGGTGGAAGTCAAGCAGTAGAAAGCGGCAATGGACGGGAAATAGAGCTGGAGTTACAGAGGCTTCAGATCTACAGCCTCATTTGCATATCAATTAAAATGCAGATTTTTAAGAAACGAAAGAACATGTAAAAAATACGCCAAAAAATAAGCCCTCATATAGCTCTTTTGTCTTTTGATCAAAATAAATAAATAACTAAATAAATAAAGCTTTCAGAATATGGCAAAATTTGTTTGTTTTTTTTTTGTTTCGTTTTTTATAAAAAAAAAGCATTTTTAGTGTGTAAAAGTGGCCCAAAATACGCACGCTTGCAAACCATGCTAAGGGTCCTCATTGTCTTGGGAGATCCTACACTAAAATTCTAAGCAACTTACTGAAAAGGACATAACATTCTAAAAACATCAAAAAAGGCAACCTTACTTACCAACACCAGCTCACAATACGAAAGAACTACAGGATGCAGCAGGATCCATGAAAAAGACACGAGCACAACAGGTGCAAAATATTGATGAAACAACAACTCACATACCTACCATTCATGGAGGGTAGCAATTAATGGATGGGTTGCCATAGTGCGTATTTTGGCCAAAATACGACCAATACTAAATGCATTTTATTTTCTTTTTTATTTCACATTTTATTTTTTTGCAGGGTTCAGCCAGGCTCTTTGGTACTGGTTTAGGGAATTGGGGTGTCTGTCCTTGTGGGGTGCACTTATATGTTGCTGGGCAGCCCGCCTGATCTAATAGAATGGGCATCACTAAAAGGCTGTAAGACAGACACAGTGTTCAACACTTATCTGTGTGAATGGCACCCTATACAAGCCTTATTCGTGAGCATTTAAATTACTGGGCAACCATCTCTTCCATGAATGGTCGGTGTGTGAGTGGCTGTCTCATCAGGATTTTGCACATGTGCTGCCTCCACCTTTATCATGGGGACCTGCTGCATCCTGTAGTGCACTTAATATTGTGTCCTGGTATTGATAAATAAGGCTGCCTTTTTTATTTGATTTTTTTTATTTTATGTCCTTTTCGGTGAGTTGCAATAAAAACTTCAACTTATCCCTTAAAAAACACGTCCCCACTCAGTTCCGTCATCTGTCTATGCAAATATAGTGGGTTGCCAAATTACTTGTAGGACAAATGCTTTGAAGCAACATGGCTACACCCCCCACCCTAATAAAATCCAGTGACATCTGAGCTCACAAATCCAAATGACCCTCCCATCTTTCTGAGTCCCACAGTGTGCCTACATTTTCTGCCTAAATATTTCTATGGTGCAATGTTGCAAAATTCTGTGAGTTACCTGTGGGTTCAAAGTACTCACTACACCCCTAGATGAATGATGAATCTATGAGCAGTGACACTTCCAAAATAGGGTCACTTATAGAGATTTTTTTGCTGTTCTGTGTTCTGTCACCTCACAGGCGCCCACAATCTATTCAAACAAAATCTGCTTTCCAAAAGCCAAGTAGTCCTTTTTATCTTCTGATCCCATGTGTTCAAACAGTAGTGTACAACCACATATGGGATATTGCCATGTTCGGTAAAAATTGCATAACAAATTGTGGTGTTCATTTTCCCCCTTTATCCCCCGTGTGAAACTTTGAGGCTACAGTAACATTTTAGCGGAAAAAAACTTACATTTTTCTGTTTCCTGGTCCAATATTAGAAAATTCTGTGACGTGGTTTAAAAATGCTCACCAGATTCATAGCTGAATTTCTTATGGGGTTTAGTTTCCCAAATGGAGTCACTTGTGGAGGTTTCAGCTTTTTTAGTGCCTCTGGGGCTCGAAAAATTCAACATGGCGTCCAAATTTGCGCTCCAAGAATTAAATAGTGTTCGTGCTTTCCAAGCCCTGCCCTTAGCCCAAACCAAACAGGAAAAAAGAACGGTAATGCCAGGGCGCTGCCACATTTGAATACAAGGGGGTATGTTCACTGGATCATTATTCATTCATACAACGCGTTTCGAAGTCAAGTTGACTCCTCCATCAGGTATGGTATTGCTCCCTTATACAGGGGGTGGGGGGGACGACGACTTCCACACAGCTTAAAACAAATAATTAAAACCAACAATTTATACAAGTCCTTCTGACTGTGGATCTGCTGGAACTTTAGACTCCATCTCAGGTTTTCAATGGTTTCTTTTAACCCTTCAGGTGCCAGTGTGGATAACTTGAAAATCCAGTAGGACTCTAAGTAGGACTCAGTTTCTGATATCTATTTGGAATGTGATCAGGTTTGTGTTGTAATATAGCAAGTCTTTAGACTTGTGCTGTCTTTCTTGTGCTCTAATAAAAGATCTAGATAAACTATGGTTCAAAACACCATTTTTTTATATTATAAATGTTAGTTTATTCTACATTGCTTTTTCCTCCTTGGTTTGAATAGTTTTCTTCCAAATCAGTGTGTGGGACAGCGGTCGGAGCAGCAGCCCTTCATTCTTAAGAGTACAGAGCTGTGCCAGGTCACAACCCAGGCAGGTGAGCATATACAATTCCTTTGCTTGCTGTGCCTTATGAAAGGAGGGTAAAACAATTGGAATGACTTCTCTTTTTCAAAACGGAATAGGTCTGTAAAAAAATTTTCTTAAAAAAACCCCCCCAAAAAAACAAAACATTCAATTAATAGTTGCTGCAAATTTTAATACTTCTAACATCCTAACAAGATGAAAGGATGTATAAAAAAAAAAATATATATATATATATATATATATATATATATATATATATATATATATATATATATATACAGTACAGACCAAAAGTTTGGACACACCTTCTCGTTTAAAGATTTGTCTGTATTTTCATGACTATGAAAATTGTACATTCACACTGAAGGCATCAAAACTATGAATTAACACATGTGGAATTATATACTTAACAAAAATGTGTGAAACAACTGAAAATATGTCTTATATTCTAGGTTCTTCAAAGTAGCCACCTTTTGCTTTGATGACTGCTTTGCACACTCTTGGCATTCTCTTGATGAGCTTCAAGAGGTAGTCACCAGAAATGGTTTTCACTTCACAGGTGTGCCCTGTCAGGTTTAATAAGTGGGATTTCTTGCCTTATAAATGGGGTTGGGACCATCAGTTGTGTTGTGCAGAAGTCTGGTGGATATACAGCTGATAGTCCTACTGAATAGACTGTTAGAATTTGTATTATGGCAAGAAAAAAGCAGCTAAGTAAAGAAAAATGAGTGGCCATCATTACTTTAAGAAATGAAGGTCAGTCAGTGCTAAAAATTGGGAAAACTTTGAAAGTGTCCCCAAGTGCAGTTGCAAAAACCATCAAGCGCTACAAAGAAACTGGCTCACATGAGGACCGCCCCGAGAAAGGAAGACCAAGAGTCACCTCTGCTTCTGAGGATAAGTTTATCTGAGTCACCAGCCTCAGAAATCACAGGTTAACAGCAGCTCAGATTAGAGACCAGGTCAATGCCACACAGAGTTTTAGCAGCAGACACATCTCTTTAACAACTGTTAAGAGGAGACTTTGTGCAGCAGGACTTCATGGTAAAATAGCTGCTGGGAAACCACTGCTAAGGACAGGCAACAAGCAGAAGAGACTTGTTTGGGCTAAAGAACACAAGGAATGGACATTAGACCAGTGGAAATCTGTGCTTTGGTCTGATGAGTCCAAATTTGAGATCTTTGGTTCCAACCACCGTGTCTTTGTGCGACGCAGAAAAGGTGAACGGATGGACTCTACATGCCTGGTTCCCACCGTGAAGCATGGAGGAGGAGGTGTGATGGTGTGGGGGCGCTTTGCTGGTGACAATGTTGGGGATTTATTCAAACTTGAAGGCATACTGAACCAGCATGGCTACCACAGCATGTTGCAGCGGCATGCTATTCCATCTGGTTTGTGTTTAGTTGGACCATCATCTATTTTTCAACAGGACAATGACCCCAAACACACCTCCAAGCTGCGTAAGGGCTATTTGACCAAGAAGGAGAGTGATGGGGTGCTACGCCAGATGACCTGGCCTCCACAGTCACCAGACCTGAACACAATCGAGATGGTTTGGGGTGAACTGGACCGCAGAGTGAAGGCAAAAGGGCCAACAAGTGCTAAGCATCTCTGGGAACTCCTTCAAGATTGTTGGAAGACCATTTCCGGTGACTACCTTTTGAAGCTCATCAAGAGTGTGCAAAGAAGTCATCAAAGCAAAAGGTGGGTACTTTGAAGAACCTAGAATATAAGACATATTTTCAGTTGTTTCACACTTTTTTGTTAAGTATATAATTCCACATGTGCTAATTCATAGTTTTGATGCCTTCAGAGTGAGTGTACAATTTTCAAAGTCATGAAAATACAGAAAAATCTTTAAATGAGAAGGTGTGTCCAAACTTTTGGTCTGTACTGTATATATATATAACTTCACTAAATTAGCTTAAAAAAAAAAAAAAAAAGGACACTTGCAAAAAGCATGGATTAAAGTGGATGTCAAAAGTTCTTACGGTTCAACTTCCTTGTCAGAAGAGCCACTGTATTTTAACATTCGCAACACTATGGCGGGACTTAACAAAAAAGTGTGAAACAACTGAAAATATGTCTTATATTCTAGGATCTTCAAAGTAGCCACCTTTTGCTTTGATGACTGCTTTGCACACTCTTGGCATTCTCTTGAGTTGGACCATCATTTATTTTTCAACAGGACAATGACCCCAAACACACCTCCAGGCTGTGTAAGGGCTATTTGACCAAGAAAGAGAGTGATGGGGTGCTACGCCAGATGACCTTGCCTCCACAGTCACCAGACCTGAACCCAATAGAGATGGTTTGGGGTGAGCTGGACCGCAGAGTGAAGGCAAAAGGGCCAACAAGTGCTAAGCATCTCTGGGAACTCCTTCAAGATTGTTGGAAGACCATTTCCGGTAACTTCCTCTTGAAGCTCATCAAGAGAATGCCAAGAGTGTGCAAAGCTGTCATCAAAGCAAAAGGTGGCTACTTTGAAGAACCTAGAATATAAGACATATTTTCAGTTGTTTCACACTTTTTGTTAAGTATATAATTCCACATGTGTTAATTCATGACAAAGTAGACATATTGGAAGTGATATTTATTAACTATAGCATGTACAGGTTTTTTTTTTCCCCAGACATGCTTGACCGATTGTGCAATAGGGATGAGCGGAACCATTGAAGTTCGGGTTCTGGTACCCTACCCAAACGTTATTCCAAAAGTCGCTTCTAGTACCAGAACTTTACCCAAATCTGAACACCCGATGACTTTCAGATATGGAAAAAACAAAAACAAAAAAATCATGCTTTCATGGGAAAAATGAACAGCACAGGGACCAATGATATTCGATGAGGCCATGCAGAATTTTTTTTTTTTTTTTTTTTTTTAAATCGTGTCATGTGGACACAGCATAACCACACAATAGCGAGGGAAGAGTAAATCAATGTATGATATTTGGATGTGTGGTCCATGTGCCATGTGTTTTTCTACTGCAAAGAAGTAGAAAACACATTTGTACTTACAAGCAAAATAATGGACCAACATAAAATTGAACTACATTTAAAAGTTGAGATTTCATAATTTTGTATTTTTTGCTCTTCTTTGGGAAACAACAGATTGATAGTCTCTCAAGTCCTCAGATCCTGGAATGAAGTACGGTATCTTCACTGCAGCCATATGGTAGTGCAGCCCAAAATATGGGTTCACCTCACAGGGGTCATCCTCCAATAGTCTACGTTTTCATAAGCTTTTAAAATTTACTTGTGGAAAGTAGATTTTTTTTTCACATTAGAAGCGTGAGGATGTGTCACATTTGGTCTAGGGCTACAAGGTGACGAGGATGTGTCACATTTGGTCTAGGGCTACAAGGTGACGAGGATGTGTCACATTTGGTCTAGGGCTACAAGGTGACGAGGAGGTGTCACATTTGGTCTAGGGCTACAAGGTGACGCGAGTAAGGACAGGAGATCAGAGTCGCATTGCAGCTACTAATTTCCTATTGTGTTGCATTAAGACTTCGTGAGACACTTTCTCCAAATATGTTGGATCTGCCATTGTCTAAGTCTCCTTAGGCCGACTTGGATTCTCCACAAGTGGAAACTTTAGCTCTAAGATCATCGTGTAACATCAAGCGTCTTGTCTGAGAATTGCGCTCATGCGACATCTCCGTCTAGTCCTGACCTTACAACTTCAAGAATTTTCGTTTAGGTACCAATTTTTGTAATTGATCTGTTTATTTGTTTCATGAAATAAGCATAGATATGGTTATAAAAAAATGAACTTTATTTTTTTGAAACAAGGAAGAACAAATTGGAAAATATAACATTTCCCACAGAAGTTTGTTTTGCACTGGAGCTTACAATAACATTTTTCTTTTTCAGCACCAAAACAATATATATAAAAAAAGAAAGAAAAAAAAATACAAACAGCCATAGATTAGTATCTATAAGCATACACATAATATTGCACTTTATTTCTTTAGAAATTTGGATTCATTCATTTGTTCCTAGTTAGGAAACCATCTTGAATACTGGGCTATATTTGCCAACTTTTTTTTTTTTTTTTTTTTTTAAGAAACTGCCCAATACAAAAAAACAAACAAAACACAACCATAATGCCTCTTAACAACAGAGTAAATAAATATTTTCACAAACTTTGCAGAAGTTTTAAGCATTTTTTTTTTTTGAATTACCACATTTCATGCGATACAGTGCCAGTGGCCTTAATGCTAATAAACCTCACATACATTTGCAGTGGCTATTAATATTGGTCGACCCTATTCAGACATAAAACGTTGCCTATAGCTTTATAGGCAAGTCAGGAATTGTTCCCCATTTTCTTTTAATCTATGGAAAAATGGAACAATAGTTTTGAGAAAAAAAAAAGAAGTTTTAAATGCCAATCATGAGAGCTAATCAGCGCTTAAAACAAGTGAATCAGAAGGAGGAAAATAGAAAAAGGTCAAAACTACGGTTATATCCTCTTATGTCAGAAAGAGAAAACCAAAACGTCAGATAAATCACTTAAAACGTGACCAAAAATTGTTATATCTTCACTGTAGAAGTTTTTTTTTTGTTGTTTTTATGTATTTTAACTGAAACTTCACTAAATTAGCTTAAAAAAAAAAAAAAAAAAAAAAAAAAAGGACACTTGCAAAAAGCATGGATTAAAGTGGATGTCAAAAGTTCTTACGGTTCAACTTCCTTGTCAGAAGAGCCACTGTATTTTAACATTCGCAACACTATGGCGAGACTTCTCTGCTATGGTGTACAGCGGACAGGACTTGGTTTGATGCAAGCACTCATCACATGTGCTATATCTTGTAGGGAACGTGATGAATGCATTAATACATTAGCCCAAGAAAATGCTTCAGTGTATATAAACGATTCAGTAACGCTTAAGAAAAAGGCCCGAAAAAAACAAAAATCTAATCTCCATATACCGTGGGCCAAATTTTAAAGTTTGAGTAGCGCTTGGATATTTTAATTTTTTTTTTTTTTTTTTGGGTGGGGGATGGGGGGGGGGCAATCAACAGTATTATCCTAGTCACACTGACTACTATTCTTCTTAGGGAATATCTCTGGGCTTGAGAAGGGAAAGACTGTGCCTCAACGTCCTACCTTATTTTCATGTCACATTGCCTGATCATGCATATGTAGTATTCCCCTTAAATTGAAATAATTTGCCAATAGTGCTTTGAACAAAAAAAATAACAAAAACTAATGCCCTAAATTTATGCGCAGTAGAAAAAAAAAATATAGGAGTTATTTTTTCTTTCCTCTTTTTATTTTGCTCTCTTGTGCATATCAGCGAACACCACCTTATAACTCCCCCCAGCATTGTACAGTGCAACGTAAAGACACAAATAGCATATTAAAGTTTGGCAAGTGATGAAATCTCCTGAGATTAAGTGATTTGTAGAAGTCTGTAACAAAATCCTGCTTGGGGTGACCGTATAAAGGCAAAAATGTCTTAGAAACTAAGCATACAATCTTAAAGAAAGTCTGATTTCCTCATGTTGTATTTTTTTCTCTCTTCTGTATTTTTTTTTTTTCCTAACTCACTGGAAGTGTTGCTATTCTACAACAGTAGGTCGTAAAACATAACAGCAATAAACTGGCATGAAGGCATTTGATGGGTGTAAAGAAATCCATTGCTGTATGCAAGCTGAAGATGGTGCACATGCAGCCATAATGGACAATACTAAGCACGTAGAGCCCAGGCTACAAGAAAACAAAAAATATATATTAGTGCATTTGTCACTGCATGGTCTCTTTTGCTTGCGTCTTGGTGTGCACAACACAACCAAATTTAAGGAGGAAAGCTGTAGTGATTCCAATCTGCTCGGCGTACACACTGAAGATGTGGTGACTCGGTGTGAGGAATCCAGATCCTCTGTGCACTACGCGCCGGGCATCTTGCCGCTTGACTGTGTGCCATAAGAGCGCAGCATCTTTGTGTGCCGACAGCACGGCAGTCTGACTTCCAAAAGTATGGAGCACAAACGTGTTACAAAGCTGTAAGTGCCATAATCAGGACCACAGGTTGATTCAGTTTGCAGCTTCCGAGGAGAGACTCAAACTGTATTTTCCGAAAGTCTTCCATTATGGCCGCCATGTCTCATTGTCGGCAGTTAACTTAAGTCTCATCGGCTGAATATTGCAGATTACTTCAGCGAGATGGACAGGAGGGATGGTCTTCTACTGGCTGATCAGGGTTTGGATCAACCTAAGAGGGATGAAAAAAAAAGTTAGAAAGTCAGAATTTCACATGTACCCAAAAAGAGACAAGCAAGCTCTAAATACTGAGAAAGGACTCGCTGGCAAGAAATGCATCAAGGGGCACTAAGAGATCCTTAAAGTCTAGATAATACTCATTTACATGTTGCTTTTGTTTAATTGATAGATTAGGATGTCCACGTAGTGAAATATAATGTTATAATGTTTAATATATATAATATTTTAATAAAAATTTAAAATACATATTTTATTTATATATTTTAAAAGAAAATAAAAAATAAAGCTAGGCTTGTGGGCTAACCATCACGTTTATGAAGCTAAGGTGGCTTTGCTTGACATATTCCACAATATGGCCAAAAAGTTAATGCTCCTACTAAGAGTGGATACTTTAACCGTCACCATATCCTTTTCTCATAAGGCTATGTGTCCAGATTCAGTTATTTCAGCTCATATCTAACACCATCTTACCTCTGAGTAAAGAGGTGGAGGCAGGTAACGAAATTCTTGGATATAAGCAAACAGTGGTCCTTGAAGTGCCAACTCAAAGTGATCACACATATTTGATGACACCATATTCTGTCTTTGCTCTTCGGTGACAATTTCTGCATAGCTTGGAGGCGCTAAAAAAGCAACAAAAT
Source organism: Phyllobates terribilis (assembly GCF_046119375.1). Classification (NCBI taxonomy): domain Eukaryota; kingdom Metazoa; phylum Chordata; class Amphibia; order Anura; family Dendrobatidae; genus Phyllobates; species Phyllobates terribilis. The sequence continues at coordinate 458,711,199 of NW_027362761.1, read as the reverse complement.
GAATCTTGTAAATAGCAGTCAGATAAGATTTTTAAGCAATGCTGCCATAGCACCGCATGATCCTGCACACGCTTTAATAGACATTAGCACGTGGAAGAACACACTGTGATTGCAACACCTGTAAAGATTAAATTGAAGTATTGCAAAATTACCTTCAGGTCGCTCCGGTAGAACTAATCCCAGCCAGTTATTCATGCTGTACTGACTGCTTACACTAGATGTCCGGCTGCCAAATGGGTGCAAAGGAATTGTTCCGATGACAAGAGGTAAATTAAGAAATAAATCCATAGCGCCTGGAATATCCACGTACACCTAAAAACAAGAATTAAAATGGTTATTAATGTGAAATAAGCATCAAACTATGTATTGTAAAGAAGGGATTGGTCCTTTATGTAGAGTTCATTCTAAAAAAAAAAAAAAAAAAATAGGGAGTACTCACACCTGGGGTGCAGCAGTGACGCGGACCACCTATATGACCACATTACAAGTCATCACTGTGGCACTGGACCAACTACTAGACTAGAGATCTTTACTGCCCCCTACTGGCACTACTTTTCCCAGTTGCACTGTAAGTGGCTTACATTTTTCTGCTTAGTTTCACTAATTACTCTACTAAGATCAGAAGTAATATCCCCCATGGATAAATATTAGATCTTTATTGAATGGCCCTTTCAAGTCACGGCTTAGACATGTCCGATAAGTGGACATCACCCAGTCATACATACCATGAGAGAATATTCTACGCGGATGATGCTGCAGTCAATGATTGAGGGGGACACTGGTGGAATTTTAAGCAGCTTGCCATTCCAGGTCTCCGTTTTTCCAGAAGAAAGGGATTCTCCTCGCAAGTTGGCAACGAGCTGCTTCACCTCCTTCATTTTCCCTTTGGCATAGAAAGTCTGTGTTTGATAAATGGCCGCCTTAGGCACAACCATTCTGGAAGAGCAATTCTCAATCTCGGCGAAGATTTGAATTGATTCACCTTCAAGAAAGAGATAAAATACAGGCTGTAAGGAATCCATAGTGACATGGTAATATACAAAAAGCCAAACCACTACATAACTTAACATTTATCTTCGCTTTGAGCCATCAAGTAGCCGAAGAGATCATTCACTCCCTACCTAATCTTGAAGGCTTTACCATCAATATATCAGAAAAAAAACCCTCTCCACACACTTACCTGGTGTATAGCCCTTCCTTTCAATTTTGGCACTTAGGGAGATTGGACCTGAGGTACAAAACCAGCAACACAGAGTTTTCTCTTTTGTGCCCGCCTGTGGTGACTGAAAGAAAAAGGCCAAATTTAGTTGTAGTCGTAATAACAACTCCATACACAAGACACCATTTTAGTGAAAAATTTCGGGGGGAAGACTACTAAAATTCTATATGACTCAGGACATTACAGGCCAAGTCCCCAACTAGGTATATTCATGGGATGCAAGACCAGAAAATGGTTCCTGCCACTAAAAATAGGGTGTGATATGAAAATATATATACACACATTTGTTTCCCATATAGTAGTATATAATCTGGCCAGGCAAAGGTTAACAATAGGCTCCAGCATTCCATGCTATAGGAAGCAGTATGTGCATCGGCTTGTAGGAGCTTCACTATTCCTTTAAAAAAAGCCATGCGTGCTAGATAAAAAAAATTGGATTTTAAACCATTTAAGGCATGAAAAATTTTACTGTAAAAAAGAAAAATCCAAAATTCCTTACCAGTAATGAAGGAGTGTTGATATCTATATGCTCAAACACGGTGAATTCCTTCTTTAATTTTACTGGTAGCAGCCAGGCTCTGTGCAACTCTGCTTTTACCCAATAACGTACACTGCCGTGTCTGCCTTCAAATGAGGTAGCGAGTGGTCTGCGCAAGGAAGGAAGGCAAATTAGTGACAGTGTTCATTACAGGCTCATCAGTACAGCCCATTGCCGCGTGCAGCAGAGGCCTAGGTTCAGCAAACCAAACAATTAGCTGGGGAAGTCTCTATAGTCATTATCCTGGCCAGTCATTAAATAATGACATTAGAAATTAGCCCTTTGCCCGGTAAATATTACATTACACTACCCTCCCCTGTACTGGGTTTCTGGTGAGGGGTTTCTATGTCAGGGAGTGGCGAGAGTAGAGAAGATACTTACGTCTGTGGAAGCTCAAAACTGAATGCATATTCATGGCGTCCTGAAAGAATAGTGGTCAGTCCTTCTTCAGAATTATCGTCATCTGGAAAGATAAGAACATGTATATCAGCATTTGGAACACTGCATCCTACTCCTGTATGTGGACTTGACTATTGGATCAGGCACTGGACTCATTTGTGCTGCTGAGGTTGATCAATCACCTCGGGACACTTTGTTAAATACTTGTAATTTTTGGCTATAAACTATTTTTTGGAGGGAACTGGGTTTCATTAAAAATGTTAGTTTAATTTTCAAAAGCAGTGTAAAATGCTGACTGCAGAATGGGTCAACTGAGAATCCGTTAGTGAGCTCATTCTGATGGTCCAATGGGCGAGTTTCTAACCCTTTATCTTGGCTTTTTTTTGGGCTCCCTTCAGCTGATTTATGAACACAAAAGGGAAAGACTGTAAAAGCCAAAAAAGTGCATTTTTTTTAAATGAAAGCCAAATTGCTAAATATAAATACATGTATTTTAAGAAAAAATAAAAATAAAAAATGTCCCCCCGAGGTGAACAACCCTTGCCGTTTCTCCCATGATCACATCTAATATCCATAGAGAACAGCACTTCAGGGTTAACCCCATAAAGCCTGGATCTGACTGTTACAAACTGAAGTTTCCATAAATAACCAGATCTCATGTATTATTAGGGATAAAAGCATTCTGCTCCAACAGCCGAGAGACTGACCCAAATACTCCGAGAAAGAACAATACGACAACCCACATAACTAGTCTTTGGATACAATGAAATCCAGTCCAGGGCACGGAGGTAAAACCCCACCCAGCCATGCGAGATATTAAGGAGGGGTTCGTAGTTACAGTAAACAACTTGACCTTCATAATCTACCCATGTACATTCCCAAGAGATATTGTATCAGATTGCGGGAGTACGGAGGAGTACGGGGTGTGCAATACTGCAGAGCCCGAGTGGAGAAAACCCGGCAGAACCAGTTATAATACAGAACAAACCCTCGGAGAGGAATAGTCACATTTACTTTCAAGGGTGATGGAAAACAAAGCAGATTCTTTATTGAAGCCCTAAAGGGCGTCATCCGTGTAGAATCAGGCTTATCCCATTAATATACAATTATATTTTGTGCTTTTATTATTCTGTATAAAATACACGGCATACTTTCTTTTCTACGCTGCTACGTTTTTTTTCTATATGCCAGCTCAGCAATCTCCTGGAAAAGAGCAGTAGCAGCAGTACAGTGTGGTAAACAAGTGCTGAGCTGTCAATCACAGGCAGACTCCAGCAGGAGAGGACCGGCCTGAACCGGTGCGAGCAGATCCTCAGCCAGTCTCTCATATGCATAGACATGACGTAGGCGCTGCAGAGACAGCTCATGCACAGCCTAGCCTGCTGGCCTCAGCCTACACTGGTGGCCTGCCCACTCCTTCCGGGTCTACTGGAGACCATGCTGGATGGAGCAATGGCCACGTCCTGCTGCGCCTGTGCCTGTGCATTCCTATACAATCACTAATTATATCCGTGTGAGGAGACAGAAGGCCATGGCCAACAAGGTCACTGGCTGAGGGGGGACGGGGCAGCTGTGACCCCACCTGCAGTGCACAGTGGATGTGGGGAGGCCCAGCTCACACCTGAGAACGGTCCCCTCAGAGGAGCAGACCACAAGTGGAGCCAACGGGCTTAAAATGTTGTCAGACTCCGGCATTTTATCCCCAATGTGATGGACTCTTAATGGCGGTTCCTGATGGAGCCTCCTGAGCAAGTGTGAACGGAGCCGAGCCAATGCACTCATCAGAAATCCTAGCCCTCCTCGCTGGGCACAGAGCCCCAGTCCTACCCGTCCCCCTCACTACTGCATGGAGCAGCATCTCTGCCTGTCCTCACTGGTGGTTAGCACTGCAGTCCTGGGATCAAAGCCCACCAAGGACAACATCTGCAAGGAGTTTGTATGGGTTTCCCCCAGATAGGGAATTTGAGCAATAATGAGCCCAAATGGGGACAGTGATGATAATGTCTGTAAAGCACTGCAGCATTAATGGCGCTACAACCAAAATAAAAGAGCTATTTCTGCCCCCCAATCACTAGAGCGTGCAGCGCCACTTCTGCCTTCTCCATTACGGACACTTGACATTAGGAGCTATATTGCACGGTGTCCCCTTTATAACTTTTAGATACTTGTCAGAGTTCACTGCTGCTCCCATCTGTATAGCGGTGCTGTATATACTAACAGGATCCCAGTACTTATTGCCCAAGTAGCGGCACTCTGTCACTGGGAGGTGGGCATTGGCATCCTAGAGCTGGAGCGTAGCCCAGAATGCTGGATTTGGGGTCTGGCTCTCCCCATTGCAGCCATTTGTTACTAGAGCCTGTCGTAGGCTGACTGTAGTGCTCACCAATGGGGTAAGGGATAGCCTCCATGGAGACTGATCACCCTACACTACTGGTATCTGCAGCCTTATTCCCTGCACTTATTTGGCTTCTTCCACCGAGCACATGACCCCTTAGCCCCTCAGAGCTGACACAAGCGGCCGCTCGACCACAGTGGGTTAATCAGTGTCACCACCACGCCCACCTCTCTCCACCTGCTCCCCTGTGCCCTAAGCAACAGCATCAGCCAATCACAGCGCGCTGTCATCTCCATAGCAACAGCCTAACAAAAGCTCGCCATCCAATCACCAGCCTGCTAGGTGCGGCTTGCGCTGCCGCTCCCTCCTTCCCATAACCAAGCTTGTGTGAGAGCGACTTGCCAAATTGCACGTAACAGGAGAGTGGCAAGATTAACCCGTGCACTGCCGCACATGGCAGCTAAACTCCGGCATAATAGTGCTGCACACAGCTCACATCTGGGTCATTATGTGATCGGCTAACGCTTCCAGGAGCAAACCAATGCTGGTGCGCCCATACACAATCATCCAGAACACTGCAGCAATAGCAAGACAGGTCTAGTACCAGAATATATAGCATAGGGCTTGCCATTATATACACACGATGAGTTTTGAATGGTAACAAGCACAGATCTGTAACATGCGCCTATTTGACTATGTGGACCCAGCAAAGCAAAGTATCAGGCAGGAAAAAACACCCAAAATAAAACAAAAGCTAATCTATAAGATCAGGCAGCAAGGAGACTGTGCCTGCATTAATGGCATTTGTTGGAGAAATGTTCTCTTCTGCGTGTGCCATTCTATGGTGGAAGATGATATTAAGTCATTGGTACCACCTGACAGCCAGGCAGCCAATGTCTGGAGAGCAGAGGAGGCCCCCCTCCCACTCACAGCTCTCTCCACTGACACCACTAGCCCAAAACAGGATTGAACCGCTTCTAACAAAGGCTGCTGGAAACTTCAGAAAAACAAGATGATTCCTTCACCCCCACCCTCCTCCTCCCCATGCAATGACTTCTCCCATTCAAGCTCTAGACAATCAAGAATATTCCTGCATTTTACCAGAAACTGCAGCATAAAGCTCCAAAAGTTGGGCTGGAGCTGAGCAGATCAGCTGTGCTACTCCCAGCAGCAGAGATCCCTGCCTTACTCCTAACAAGCATGCCTACCTCTGCAGATGAAGGCATTACAGGAGCCTGCCATCACCCAATAGCCCACACAATGCCCACTGAGGGTCCTGTAGGAGCAGGGCATACATCACACAATGCCCACTGAGGGTCCTGTAGGAGCAGGGCATACAGCAGCTAATGCCCACTGAGGGTCCTCCACCATTAGCAGGGCATATATCAAACAATGCCCACTGAGGGTCCTGTAGGAGCAGGGCATACATCAGACAATGCCCACTGAGGGTCCTCCACCATTAGCAGGGCATATATCAGACAATGCCCACTGAGGGTCCTCTAGGAGCAGGGCATACATCACACAATGCCCACTGAGGGTCCTCTAGAAGCAGGGCATACATCACACAATGCCCATTGAGGCTCCTCCACCATTAGCAGGGCATACATCACATAATGCCCATTGAGGCTCCTCCACCATTAGCAGGGCATACATCACATAATGCCCACCGATGGTCCTCCATTAGCAGGGCATACATCAGACAATGCCCACCGATGGTCCTCCATTAGCAGGGCATACATCAGACAATGCCCACCGATGGTCCTCCATTGGCAGGGCATACAGAGTCATGGCACACTAGACTGTTGCACTCACCTCTTTCATGGCCGATCAGGATGTCTTTATGGTTGAAATACTCCACTTCCTCGGTATAATTCTGGGTATAGGCAGTGTTAGATCCAGCATTCCTAGATTCAGTCCATCTCACTTTGGCATGTCCTCTTGCATGGATCTTCAGGGATTTGACTCTGATCTCCCCTGTAACTTCCAGATTTACCTTTCCTGAGACGGTGTCCCCACTGGAATACACAGGGACATGGCTGCCATTAAGACAGTCAAAGCTTATGGTTAAACTCTTCACCTTCCCCAGCACCATGATTGTAAGAAAATGTAGAAAAATAGATGCTGTGTAATGGTGGAAAAATGGGGGAGGAAAGAATAAAAATGTAAGATCTCATAAAATGCGATCTTGTATTGCACTGATGGGTGCCCTACAGGCAGGGTCAGTGCTGGCTGTGCAGGCAGTTCATTGGGAATAGTGGGTAGGAGAGGTAACAGCAGTGCTGCTGTCACAGTGCTCAGCTCAGTGGTCTCCTTACAAAGACGGCTGTCTGCAGTGTGCCGGCTCACTTTATGTACAGCTCTGTGAAAAACAACCTTTCTGCGCATGCCTCAAGCCTCTGACACTTCCACTCCTCCTAGCCCTTTTAGTCTTTCTTCTAGAAAACTTTGCAGGACGTGTCTTATTCTTTTTGCACTTGTTTATTTAATATACTATAGCAGGAATTTCAGCTACTTACACGCCTTGATCTGAGTTAACAATATAGTTGTAGTACATGAAAACCAACTAGAGAAATAGAGCTACAATGCTGCAGCTATGTGACAGGGAAAGTGAGCAGCTACACAGCACCCTTCTATTAACAGCTATAAGGGTATAGGATTGGGGCAAGAATATGAATTATCTTGCATGGAAAACCACGATTAGCATATGGATCTCCTGCTGTAAGATGTCTGAAGCCTCCTGGATGCAGAGTCATGTTCATCTGCTGCATTCTCCCTCATTGCTCTGGGACTTGTGCTGAGGATACAGTATATAGCACAGATCAGAGAGAGCTTTCTTAAATTTACAGGGGCTAAGAATAATTCATTGTTTTATTTATACTTGATTTGGAAGTAATATATTATCAAGATATATATCTGCTTAGTTATTAAAGATCCTGAATAGGGATCGTATATGATAGCTGTACTATTGATACAAAAATATATAAAAATATTCATTCGCATTTCTCCATTTCCACAATGAGTATATGGTAAGTTTTTGATGTTTCGGGTTTTCTGCACCTATTAGATAAATTAGGTTACTTGGGTTATACATTGTATTTTTTGCATGCTTTTTTAGCGCCTTTTTGATGCGGCTCTTGTTGGTATGTCATGCTTTAGGGCTCTTTCACACGTCCGTATATTTCAGGTACTGGAAAAACCAGTACCGGAGATATCTGTGTACATGTGTCCGTGTGTATGATACACTTGGCATAAGTGTGCCGCATCAGTATCACATATACCGGTGTCTGGGAATCAGCAGTACAGTTAGCGCTGTTCCCAAGCGCCAGGTGCTGAATGCTGCCCTCATCATTGTCCCCTGCCGGCGCTGCAATCAGCACCAGCAGGGAACAATGTTGACAGTAGTATTCTGCTCCCGCTGTCTGCTAGTGTATTTATAAAAATAAAATAAAAAAATCCTTATACACGCATGTCCGAAGTGTCCCACGCTGTAATCCATCTGACCGCACACACTGACGAGCAGGGGAGAATGACATTCTCCAGCGAGAGGGCCCTTCTGGGCTTACTGAGCATTCTCCTCTGCTCCTCAGCGTGTGCGGTCGCCTCAAGCCACCGCAGATGCTGATGCAGAATTGTCGCCAAGATGTATTACAGCGTGGGACAGTATGTCGGACAGGCGAGTATTATGGCTGTTTTTTATTTTTATTTTTTTACAGGGGACAATGGCTTCAGGGAATTAGGTGTAAAGGTGATTATAATGGTTTTTTTTAAATTTTATTCTTATTTTACACTTGATGGACACAGCGGGGCAGAATACAACTGTCAACATTGTCCCTTGCTCACGCTGATCTTAGCGCCGGCAGGGGACAATGATGACAGATGCCTGCAGCACCCAGCGCTTGGGAACAGCGCAAACTGTACTGCTGACTATGAAAAAGAACGATGGACATGAGATTTCTATAAGTCCACGTGAACACATTGAGTATTTGGTGATTTTTTTACCTCAGTATTATTAAGCCAAAAACAGGAGTGGGTGATAAATGCAGAAGTGGTGACGTGTTTCTATTATACTTCCCTCTGATTGTTCCACTCCTGGCTTTGGCTTACAAATACTGAGGTAAAAAACTCACGTTAGTTATTTGGTCAGTATTTTACCTCAGTATTTGTAAGCCAAAACCAGGAGTGGAACAATCAGAGGAAAAGTATAATAGAAACACGAATGCCATATCTGCATTTTTTACCCACTCCTGGTTTTGGCTTAGGGTATGAGCCCACGGTCAGGAGCCGCTGTGAGTTTGACGCTGAGTGTCTATGCAGCATCAAACCCGCATCGTCCAGATGTTACAGCATAGTGGATGAGATTTCTAGAAATCCCATGTACATTGTGCGTCTCTGTAAACCTGCGAATCACCTGTGGAAATTGACAGGTGGCACGTCTTTCAGACCTGGAGCATGTCAATTTCTCTTGCGGGTCGGCATGTGGACTTTCCCCATAGACTAATCTCTATGAGGAAAGTCTGCATGTGAAAAAAAAAAATCAAACAGCTCATTTGCATAAAATGAGGGCAGAAGCCGCGTGGCTGTTCAGTAGCTTCAGGGCCCCAGTGGCGCATGACCGTGGGCACATACCCTTACAAATACTGAAATAAAAACCTCATCAAATACTCAACATGTGCACGTGGCCTCAGAAACTGTGTTTTTGAAACAGCGAAAAGATGAAGTGTCAAAGACTCATCAAAAACTCATCATGGGCACACGGCCTAAGGCCACATGCACATGTTGAGTATTTGGTGAGTTTTTTAACTCAGTATTTGTAAGCCAAAACCAGGACTGGGTGATAATACAGAAGTGGTGACATGTTTCTATTATACTTTTCCTCTGACTGCTTCACTCCTGGTTTTGGCTTACAAATACTGATGTAAAATACTGACCAAACACTCAACATGTACACGTGGCCCAAATCCCACGTACTTTGCTGGAACTGTAAGGCCATGTGTACATATTGAGTATTTGGTGAGTTTTTTTTACCTCAGCATTTGTAATTCAAAACCAGGAGTGGAACAATCAGAGGAAGAGTATGATAGAAACACGTCACCACTTCTGTATTTTTGCTCACTCCTGGTTTTGGCTTACAAATGCTGAGGTAAAAAAATCAACCTGTGCATGTGTCGCGCCCCCGGGGGCCTTACTGTTTGGGGACAGTATGTATCTATCACGGTGGCTGGCCCAGGGCGGACAGTGCACAAAAAGGGTAGCGATTGCTAATAAAGTTCAGAGAAATTCGTGACGCCACCTGTGGTGTCTGGTGAAGGTCACCAGCGCTGTCGCAGTCCTCTGAGGCAGGTGACAAGGCAGCTAAAGATGGTACAGCTCCCCACAGGTGGAGCGGGCCTCAGGGCAGCGTAGATAGATAGATGGTGGAATGGTGTGCTGGTACAGCTGGTAGATATGGTCCAGGGTACTCTAGGTGAAGGGCGCACTTTTGGACTTCTCCCCAGGGAGCGGGTATAAGGCCTCCTGATCCGTGTCTGCCTCTGTGTAAGCTCCTGGCCAGCCTGCAACTGTGCCTAGCTTATGTGTCTTGCTTTTTACTCCACCTGTTGCTCTGAAGTAGGACCTCCGGTTGGTAACCACTTTCCCTGGACGTCGGGGGCCTTCGTGGTTCCTGGTCCTTTATGTGTCTAGCTTCAGGTTTGCCAGGGACTTGTCCTCCTGGGATTCCGGTTATCCCTACTGGGTGTAAAGGGTCCCTGTAGGCTCGGACTCGGTGTCCGGTATATACACTGGGGTGAGCCTTGTATGCTCCTCTGCCCCCGTTATCACTCCTTTCTTCCACTCGCCTTCGGCCACGCTCGGGGCCCTCACTAGGCTTCAGTACTGCTGGAGGCTTGGCTTGCCTCACACAGCAGCCTGCGTGCTCCTCTCTGAACACTCACTAGAAACTACAAACTAAACTGAACTGCCTGGCTCCACCTTCCCTTTATATATCCCTGTCAGGGCTCCCTCTGCTGGTATGAGGTGGAAGGTGGAGGTGTTTGCATGTAGCGAGGGCCTCTTGTAGAGAAATCCATCTATGCACCCTTCTGGGTTCTGTGGCACCATGTGCAGCAGGGCGCCACACATGTGGCCTAAGGTGAGAGTCTGACGGCCGCACAACTCGGACAAATATCACAGTGCAATGCTCAGACTGGCCATCCGCTCTCCTGTTACGAGCGTGACAGCTGCATAGAAATACACGCTGTCACGCTCAGGTCAGGAGAGCTGACGGCCAGTGCGAGCATTGCATTGTGATCCTTGTCCTAGTTATACGGCTGTCTGACTCTTCCCTAAGTCATCATTCAGACGTCCCGTGTTCATGTGCATTTTCTAGGCATGTTTTTCACACCCATTATAGTTTATGGGGCGGTTCACATGTCCGTGGTTTTTTGAAAATCGAGTGTATGCCCAAGGAAAAAAAACTAAGACATGTCTGTTTTTTAACCAAGTCATAATTGGGTATGTGAAAAAAACGGCTAGCACAGAGACACCATTCGAAAGTTAGTCGTTATTCTTTACGGTTTAATACCATCAGAATCCGGTCATTGTTTTTGGTTTTTTATCCTTTTTCTTCCAAGAGCCATAACTTATTTTCTATTTTTTTCTATAGGGCTTGCTTTTTCCTGTATATGTTGTAATTTTGAATGACACCATTCAATTTACTATATAAGGTGCTGAAAAATAGGCAAAACATTTCTAGTGCAGCAAAATGGTGAAAAAAGCACAATTGTTTATTGACATTCTTTTTATGGAATTGATTGTGCGGTAAAGATGATCTGGCAATTTGATTCTTTAGGTCAGTGAAATTACGGCAATACCAATCTTATAGCTTATTTTTTTATTTTAGTAATTATAACAATGCAGTACTTTAATATAAAAAAATTGCCATGTGTCTCTCCATTTCTGAGACCAGTAAGTTTTTTAATAATTCTTCAATATAACTGTGTGAGAACTTGCATTTTTGTGCATTATGCATTGAAATGTAGTTTGTATTTATATCATTTTGGGGTCATAAAATGTTTTGATAGCAATTCTGGAAATCCCATTTTCTTTGCAATTTTTTTTTTGCTTTTTAGCATTTAAAGAGGTTATCCACTACTTTTTCATTGATGACCTATACTGGAAATAGGTCTTCAGTGTCTGATCGTTCGTTGTCTGTTATGTTAGCTGTTATGGGTGTTGGAGGTGACGGCCGCCGCCTGCCGGAAGTACTCACTTGTGGACCTGGGCGTCTTTTAGGTCATCAATGAAAAAGTAGTGGACGACCTCTTTAATATACCGGTTAATAGTTTTTATAATTTATTCGTTTTATATCTTCATAGGACAGAGTTTTATGGACACGACATGGACAAATATATCTTTTTTATTTTTTTTACATTTCTTTATTTTTTAATTGATAGCAGGAGGTTATTTAGATTTATATATAACTTTTATTTTTTATTATTTTTAAGTCTGACTTGGGGACTTGAACTTACAATCTTTTTACTGTTTGTACCATATAGCACAGCGTTGCAGTGTATAATGAAATTGACGTTCTTCTGTGAAGCCCAGCCGTAGGTTGGGCTTCACTGGAAAACCAAGATGAGAGCAAGAGGAACCATAATTAGGCCCCGGGCTCCCATGACAATCCATTGCCACCATGTGATTGCGTTGCTAGGGCAGGGGACGATGGGTGGCTGTGCACTTGTGCACCCGCAACAAGAGAATTTAAATGCCAGTGTAAGCGACTTTGTAGCAAAAGTTGGGCCCGAATTACCTGGTTGTGGGATCCCAGTAGTCAAAACAGTATTCCACAACCTTTCTCAGCTTTTCTTGCATTTAAAGAGATTACACTCTTTACACTAACCCAGTTCTGCTGCGTATTTTACTTAGCAATTACCAGACAGTAAAAATAATGTAGCTGTTACTGTTCAGTAAGAGCATAGTAAAGTACGCTGCAGTGCTAAGTTAGTGCAAAGAATGAGATCTAGCTCTTTCACTATTAGAGCCGCGGAGTGCATTCTATGTGCAAAAGTCCGGCCCTTTCAGGGGACATTAGGGTTGCTTTTGTCCACTTTTATTCTTATTTTACACTTGATGGACACAGCGGGGCAGAATACAAAAAAATCACCAAACAGGGTCTGCCGACTCTTTTAGTAAAGCGGACCTGCCACCAGGTCAAAAGTTGCCAGTTTTTGCTTTTAGTTTTTTCCCACTGCTCCTCTGAGTAATTTGTTTTCAGAGATATGGGCTTTTTTATTCAGTTCTACTATTTCTGGCCTTTATTCACTGGGTGTTGTTCACAGGACAATAATACAGAACACACTAAAGAACACCCCTCAGAGGATCCTGTGATCAACGCCTCCTAGGTAAAGACCATAAAAATTATCAGTAATTCAAAATGCCATTTCTATGGAACCGTATGGTGGATTTAAAAACCAAAAATGGCATACCCAGGGGAGCAGCGGGAATAAAATAGGAACAAAACTGGCAACTTTTGACCTAGTGACAGCCGCTCTTTAACTAAAGAGGGTAGCCTCAGGCTGATGGTACACACTTTTTAACATTGTAATGAGTCAGATGAGCTTTGCAAATAGGGTTTTTTTTTGCATATAAGAATATCGCTGACAAAACGCTGAAGGCAAAAACAGACACACTGACCAAACACTGATGAATTGATCCTTTGGACATCTAAATGAAACCTAACTTGTATTTTTATCATTTAAATCCCTGCAAATTCTGAGCTTTTCAGTAAAGTTAGCGCTCCTACTCAGTGCATACAGAAATGCATTGCAGTCAAAATTATTCATCTCCCTTGCAAAATAAGCCTTGTTATGGTTGGATGACTTTTATGCCTTTTGCAAGCAATTCCTGATCGTGTTCACATACCCTAAACGTGCTCTTACCGTACATGTTGCATGTATACCAACTTATGCTCCATCTCATTTCTTTGGTTTTGCATAGTGAATGCCATAAAAAAAAAACAATGGCGGAATTGTGAGATTTTTTTGCAATATCACCGCATTTAGATATTTTTTATTAGTACAGTATATAATAGATTGAATGATGGAATTCAAAACTACAACTTATCCCACAAAATACAAACACTCACACGGATATCGCAATGAAAAATAAAAAAAAAGTTATGGCTCTTGAACAGGAGGAAAAAATGAAAGCATAAAAAAGGAAAAACTGCTTGGTTCTTAGAGTGCTTTCACATTGCGTTCTGTGTTCCCGTTGGGGCACACGTCCGAAATCCCCAGCGAAACAGGGTTTGGATGTGTGCACTGACGGGGGCCATAGACTGTAATGGTGACGGCAGAGTGAACGTGCGCTCTGCTGTGCACTTTTTTTGGAACTGTACGCATACAGGAGGCGGACACTCAGATGTAGGCTACTGACCATATACTGAACATGTGAACGTGGCCTAAAAGCGACTCCTGGCTCGCACATAGAGCCCAAAGTGATCCTGCAAGTTGGAAAATAAGTAACATGAGTGAAAAGAGGACCAGAGCTGCTGTAGAAACTGGGAAATATGGCAATCAGTATGTATATTTACACACCACTACAGTACACACACATTTATACAGGTGTAGCGAATAAAAAATTGATTGAGAGTGCTTCTTTCAGGGGTTAATAACGTATTTAACAAGCTTTGTCTCTGCTGCTTGAATTCCAAAGCTTATTTAAGATTATGCATAGACCCAGACCAGATGTTAGTAATGTTGGTTTGTTTCAATGAAGTGTCTCCGTGGTAACAATATTATTGATTCTGCCTGAAGAAAGTGTGTGACACACATCAGGAGATAGATACAGCGGTCTCCACTGTGCTGTGCTACCTGTTCCCAGTCTGCTATTCGTGAGACGCAGTAGTCACCCACTTCAGTCAGGGATTGAATAAGTGGGCATCTCCATACATTTCAAGTGTATCAAGGAAGAGAAATGAAAACACAAATCAGCAGGGACTGAGTGAGTGCCAGAACAGTATCAGAACTGTCGGGCATCACTAAGGTTGAGAGTGACTTCTTTTATTTTTTAATATGCAGTTTAAGCCATTTCAAAATTAATCTATATTCTCAGGAATATAGTGCCATCATTTCAACTTTATATGTAGATTTTAGTGTGTGTGTGAATTATTGAAACACTGTATATCGGCTTGAAGGCTTATTCTTAAAAAATCATGCATAGGATATAGAATAACTTTTTTGATAGTTGGGTTCCAGCCACCACTGGGATCGCTAGTGATCCAGAGATCAAGGCTCTGGAACCCTGAGAACAAGACTCAGCAGCCCTGTCCTGAATGGAGTGGAGGGGCGCATGAGTAGCGTCTGCTCTATTCTATTTCTATGGGTCTGCCGAATACAGCACTTGTCTTTGTCCAGCAATCCCATACACTATGAATGGAGCGGTGCCTACACATGCACAACTCCATTCCATTCAGGACAGGGCTGCGGAGCCCGATTCTCAGAGTTCCAAAGCCACAATCTTGGAATCGCTGTGGGTCCCAGCAGTCAGACCTCCAGTCATCATCAAACTATTCCCTATCCCTTATTACTTCTTGTGGCTTCTGATTGTCTTTACCCTATACTATATAGGGACTATAGATGTCAGTGAGGAAATGTGTTAGGAAAAACCGTATATAAAAATCTATCTGGTCAAAATTACCGTTATAGTGAACAGTTAAGCTAGTTGAGGATGAACTGATCTCTAAAAGGCCTAGAGTTAAAGCTGACACATTTCCTTTGTATTTTAGGCAAAAAAGAAATATTTTCGTCTTTTACATTTTAAAAATTACAAAAAGGAAAATGGGCTGATGAAAAAGTTTGGGTACCCTGCATGGTTAGTACGTAGTAGTACCCCCTTTTGAAAGTATCACAGCTTGTAAACCCTTTTGTAGCCAGCCAAGAGTCCTTCAATTCTTGTTTGAGGGATTTTCATCCATTCTTCCTTTGAAATTTCTTCCAGTTCTGTGAGATTCCTGGGTCGTCTTGCATGCACTGCTATTTTGAGGTCTAGCCACAGATTTTCAATAACGTTCAAATCAGGGGACTGTGAGGGCCATTGTAAAACCTTCAGCTTGCGCCTTTTAAGGTAGTCTATTGTGGATTTTGACATGTGTTTAGGATCATCCATTTGTAGAAGCCATCCTCTTTTCAACTTCAGCTTTTTTACAGATGGTGTTATGATTGCATCAAGAATTGGTTGAAATTTCATTGAATCCATTCTTCCCTCTACACATGAAATCTTCCCTGTGCCATTGGCTGCAACACAACCCCAAAGCATAATTGATCCACCCCCATGCTTAATGGTTGGCGAGCTGTTCTTTTCCTGAAATTCTGTGCCCTTTTTTCTCCACACAAACCTTTGATCATTGTGGCCAAAGAGTTCTATTTTAACCCCATCAGTCAACAGGACTTGTCTCCAAAATGCATCAGGCTTGTTTAGATGTACTTTTACATACTTGTGATACTGAATTTTATGGTGAGGACGCAGGAGAGGTTTCTTTTGATGACTCTCCCATGAACGCCATATTTGTGCAGGTGTCTCTGAACAGTAGAACAATGTACTATAGCTCCAGAGTCTGCTAAATCTTTCTGACGGTCTTTTGCAGTCAAGCAGGGGTTCTGATTTGCCTCTCTAGCAATCCTACGAGCAGCTCTCACTGAAATTTTGTTTGGCCTTCCAGACCTTATCTTGATCTCCACTTTTCAGGTTAACTGCCATTTCTTAATTACATTTTGAACTGAAGAAAGGGCAACTTGAAAACGCTTTGTTATAGGCTTCTCTTGCTTTGTGGGCCTCCACCATTTTCATTTTCAGAGTGCTAGGCTGTTGCTTAGAAGAACACATGGTTGCTGTTTTTTTGCACAAGGTTAGAGGAGGCTGGGTTTTTATAAAGCTGGGAAATTTGCAACACCTGGCCTCTCCTAATGATGATAGTGAACAAGCCATAACCCTCTCATGGGTTTACTGCAACAGAAAGGGGCCAGAAGACCGCAGCATCTGATTTCACATACTCCTGAACTGATCAGAAGCACTTCTGCTTTATATTAAACTATTGTCCCTTGTGCTGTGTGGCCCGGGCCCGCTGATTAGGGACTACAGGTGAGTACTCACCATTGGGAATCGCCAGGCAGGAGGACAGAGGCTGCAGCCAGTGAGCGCTCTCATCAGTCTGCTGGGGAAAGCGTTCATTGGCCAGCTCTCTCTCTCCCTGCATGACACGCCCGCTTTTTGAAGTCCTCAGTCCTGAGTCCTGCACTCTGCTCTCTCCCCGACTCTGGGTAATATTTATCAAAATGATTACGGGTGGGAGTGAGAGGGGCCCCGTGCTGCTTGACACCGGGCCCCTTTCACTCCCGCCTGTAATCTTGACTGAGGTTTGCATAGTGGCAGTGTGGGTTGCTGCTATGGACCTGCCTGCCTGCAAGGGCCCCTCTCCACCTTCGGGCCCCGGTGCAGTTGCCTTTTTGAATAAATTAGAACAATGATTGTGAGCCCGGCCCTCTTGTCCAACATTATTGACTGACCTCACCAAAAATTCTTCTGGATGATTGAGAAAAAGACTCACTCCGTAATCCTATAGAAGGAAGGAAGGGGGGACCAACTCTATACTAAGGACTCGTGCAGACGGCCGTAATAATCGGATGAGTGCTATCCGTTGTTTTGTTCGATAGCATCTGTAAAGTGTTGTCGAATTAATAGTACTATATAAGTGAGTAAAATAAATAGCACGTGACCCATGTTATTCAATGAGGCAGTGCACATGTCAGATTTTTTCCTCGAACAGTGTCTATTTGAGGAAAAAATTGCTGCATGCCCGAGTTAGATCCAGTATTATGCCACGGCGGCCCCACTATCAGTATTCATATGATTTCTGTATAATACAGTGATTATGTGATTAATTATTTTCAGATGTGCAGCCTGGTTTTCATATGTGGATTCCGTCTTTTAGGTCTGTGTGAAGTTGTTAAGCATCCATCCTGGCCTCCGTTTAATGAATACATTGGGAATTTTACTTGCATTTATGCTACAAGTAGCAAAAAGTGGAATGTGATAAGTTCTAGTGGTAGGTGTCTTATTATCAGACTACTGGCACATGACTTGCTGGAATTAACATGACATGTCATATATTGTGCCTTTGTGTTCTACCTTTTCAAATGTGTTACATCAGAATTGCAAACACAATGATCTAATGCTAAATGAGGACAGGACTAGCACACCTTAAAACTCTACCAGCAAGTACTAAGCAGAATGTACTAAACGTTTTTCATTTATTCTAGCAATTTCCACTTCCTTTGTATATTTACTAGGATGTTTTTTTACAGTTTTCTAGAGGTTGTCCAGTACTTTTATATTAAAAGGAACTTGTGACGTGAAAATTATGCTATTAACCTTGAAATATGGGGTTAATCTGCAGGTTAATAGCGTTCTGAACCTGTTCAGTGCCTGCACTTACAGCCCTACAGCAGGGAGGAAATGAGCTTTATTCCTCCAAACAGCGTTCGGATTTCAGTCACGGGGCAGCGCCGGTGCAGATTCGGTCACTGCTCTCTGTATAAAGAGAGGCGGCTGTAACTGTACTCTCTGCGTTGACTGACAGCGGGCTCATCATTAGGTTTAATTTAATGGCGAAGCTAGGTGCAGATGACTGTAGATTCACTCATCCAAGAAAGTTGGACTGATTATGCAAATCAAACTGTGCATATTATGCATATCAAACTGAGATCAGAGTATCATCATGGTGTGATCTGATTCGCCTGAACGAGGATAAGATGGAGAAAAAAACTTCTCCTTCTCCATTCTGTCAGGCTGCGGAAATCAGACTGCACTCAAATGTCATCTGAGTGCAGTCCGATGTTTTTCACGCACTTATTGACTTTCATAGCCGAGTGTGATCCGAATATGGGATCAAACTCAGGAATGCTGTGATTTTTTCCTCGGACAGACACTGACTGAGGAAAAAACTGAACATATACACAGCCCCATAGCATAACATTTGTCAGGGTGCCATCCAATGTTTTGTCGTATCGCACTGATCTGCACATGCCTTTAGGATATGTCATAGATATCAGATTGGTGGGGGTGCCACACCAGCCCATCAGCTTTTCCTGGTGCCGGCCAGATGTGATCAGATAGGTCGGTTTCACACGTCTGTATATTTCCGGTACCGAAAAAAACGGTACCGGAGAAATCAGTATCTCTTGTGTCCATGTGTGTCACACATGTGGCAACCGTGTGCCGCCCGTGTGCCGCATCAGGAGCACACGTATCGCCGGCAGGAACCAGGATGAGGGCGGTGTTCAGCACTTGGCGCTTGGGAACAGCGCTAACTGTACCGCTGATTCCCAGGCGCCGGTACGTGTCACACTGATGACACACGGATGTCATCCGTGTCTGTTTAGCATGAGACACTTTTGCAGACCGTGCATCCGCAAAAAAAATGGACATGTCAGCGTGTGGAGCACACAGAAAACGGTGTGTGGAAACACACTGACATTTCCGCAGGCCACAGGCTACCACAGGCCACTTTTTTATTAATGGACTCCGAATGGATGGTATAGCATAGTCTACTATATTTTATGCTTTTTTTTTTACAGTATACTGATGTTTCCATGCCAACCAAAGCCCACTGTGGAACTACTAGGCTCCTAAGGACCAGTTTAGCATGTACATAAGTAACTCTCCTGACATACACACATAACATGAACACTCAATGTGATATCACTGGAACCTAAGCTATTTGTGCAATCCATCACAAAAGGTATCTGCTATCACTTGCTGGTCTCTGAGCACTCAATTGATTTCAGGATAGGCAGGTGTCTAAGTGAAAGTTGATCTTGATGAGTCATCTGTCTATATAATAAAGAGACCTTTTCACCTCCAAAAACCTCCCAAAATTACAGTGATCAGTAAAAAAGCTTAAAGACGTTGTCCGGTCTAAACCAATAAGTCTGCAGTCACTCTTTGTGACTGTAGACTTATGGATCCTCCCAGCGCACACACTTTGCTCTGCGGTGATTCGCCAGGTTCAGGCACAGGATCGGAGGGTATGAGTTATACATGCTCCCGGCCAGTGGGTGCGACCTCGCTCTCCATACACTAGTATTGAGTGAGGCCGCTCCCTCTAGTGGGCCATGCCCACTAGATGGCGTGTCTCTAGGGCGTGGCCTCGGCTCAATACTAGTGTATGGAGCAAGGCCACGTCCACTGGCCGGGAGTATGTATAACTCATACATATCCTCCAATCAATTCTTCAATGTCTTAGAGCAATCACTCTCATAAGTCTGCAGTCACACAGAGTCACTGCAGACTTATCAGTTTGGATTGGACAACCCCTTTAAGGCTGTAATTCACACATCCATGTGCAGTAGTTCGTTCTCATAGACATATATAAGTCTGTGGAGTACTGTTAATGAAACCCGCGAATGGTCCTTACATCAAGATCTGTAATCAGATTGTGAAACAATGATGTGTGGATCTAACCGTAAAGGGGTTGGTTGTCTGGTCAAAAGTGATGTCTGCAGCCACTCTGTGTGATTGCAGACTTATGAGAGTGATTGCTCTAAGACATTGAAACTGCATTACTGCAATGGAAAGCGCTACAAAATGTACACATGAAATATTTCAATTTTTTTTTCTGTAATATTAATATGAAAAATTACAGTAAAGGAAAGCACTTAGCGCATAGATTGGCCAATATACAGTACAGACCAAAAGTTTGGACACACCTCATTTAAAGATTTTTCTGTATTTTCATGACTTTGAAAATTGTACGTTCACACTGAAGGCATCAAAACTATGAATTAACACATGTGGAATTATATACTTAACAAAAAAGTGTGAAACAACTGAAAATATGTCTTTATTCTAGGTTCTTCAAAGTAGCCACCTTTTGCTTTGATGACTGCTTTGCACACTCTTGGCATTCTCTTGATGAGCTTCAAGAGGTAGTCACCGGAAATGGTTTTCACTTCACAGATGTACCCTGTGAGGTTTAATAAGTGGGATTTCTTGCCTTATAAATGGGGTTGGGACCATCAGTTGTGTTGTGCAGAAGTCAGGTGGATACACAGCTGATAGTCCTACTGAATAGACTGTTAGCTGCTTTTTTCTAGCCATAATACAAATGCTAAGTAAAGAAAAACGAGTGGCCATCATTACTTTAAGAAATGAAGGTCAGTCAGTCCGAAAAATTGGGCAAACTTTGAATATGTCCCCAAGTGCAGTTGCAAAAACCATCAAGCGCTAAAAAGAAACTGGCTCACATGAGGACCGCCCCAGGAAAGGAAGACCAAGAGTCACCTCTGCTTCTGAGGATAAGTTTATCCGAGTCACCAGCCTCAGAAATCGCTGGTTAACAGCAGCTCAGATTAGAGACCAGGTCAATGCCACACAGAGTTCTAGCAGCAGACACATCTCTACAACAACTGTTAAGAGGAGACTTTGTGCAGCTGGCCTTCATGGTAAAATAGCTGCTAGGAAACCACCGCTAAGGACAGGCAACAAGCAGAAGAGACTTGTTTGGGCTAAAGAACACAAGGAATGGACATTAGACCAGTGGAAATCTGTGCTTTGGTCTGATGAGTACAAATTTGAGATCCTTGGTTCCAACCACCGTGTCTTTGTGCGACGCAGAAAAGGTGAATGGATGGACTCTACATGCCTGGTTCCCACCGTGAAGCATGGAGGAGGAGGTGTGATGGTGTGGGGGTGCTTTGCTGGTGACACTGTTGGGGATTTATTCAAAATTGAAGGCATACTGAACCAGCATGGCTATCACAGCATCTTGCAGCGGCATGCTATTCCATCCGGTTTGCGTTTAGTTGGACCATCATTTATTTTTCAACAGGACAATGACCCCAAACACACCTCCAGGCTGTGTAAGGACTATTTGACCAAGAAGGAGAGTGATGGGGTGTTACGCCAGATGACCTGGCCTCCACAGTGAACCCAATCGAGATGGTTTGGGGTGAGCTGGACCGGAGAGTGAAGGCAAAAGGGCCAACAAGTGCTAAGCATCTCTGGGAACTCCTTCAAGATTGTTGGAAAACCATTTCCGGTGACTACCACTTGAAGCTCATCAAGAGAATGCCAAGAGTGTGCAAAGCAGTCATCAAAGCAAAAGGTGGCTACTTTGAAGAACCTAGAATATAAGACATATTTTCAGTTGTTTCACACTTTTTTGTTAAGTATATAATTCCACATGTGTTAATTCATAGTTTTGATGCCTTCAGTGTGAATGTACAATTTTCATATTCAAGAAAATACAGAAAAATCTTTAAATGAGAAGGTGTGTCCAAACTTTTGGTCTGTACTGTATGTGTGCGCAACGGCCAGCGTCAAGGCATCTTTCATTGTTGGGTCCCTGTCCTGTTTTGTCACCTCTCCTGGGCTGAAAACCTGCAATTTATGGGTCAGGAGTAGACCAGCTAACTACTTAAAATCTCATGAGGCTGATGGGGGAGGGAGTGCCCATGCCAAAAAGAGAATTAGAAACAAATAGCGAAAATGGCTAACTATCACATCACTAATGTGAACAGGAGCCAACTAAAAAATTCAAACTATAAAAAAGTGCTTTCGTTTACTGTAAGTTTTCATATTAATATTACAGAAATTTTTTTTAAATATTTCATGTGTACATTTTGTAGCGCTTTCTTATTTTTCCATTTCAGTGATGCAGTTTCAATGTCTTATAGCAATCAATCTTAGCAATTCAGGAGGCAACTTTGACCCTTTTTTATAGTTTGAATTTTTTTAGTTGGCTCCTGTTCACATTAGTTAGGATGTGCTGGCCATTTTAGCTATTTGCAGACTTTTGAATTCCCCCAGCGCAGACACTGTGCGCTGTGGAGATTCGCCGGTATGAGACTTGGGACCGGAGGCTATGTATACGTTATACATGCTCCCGGCCATTCAGCGCCGACTCTCTCCATTCACATGTATGGAGCGAGGCCAGGCCCTGTCTAGTTACGTGGACAGCCAGTGGGTGAGTCCAACTAGAAGGCAAGGCCTCGCTCCATACAAGTGTATGGAGAGTGAGGCCGTGCCCCCTGGCCTGGGGTATGTATAACTCATACAGACCTTCCGTTACCGGGTCTCATACCGGTGAATCCCTGCAGAGTACAATGCCTGCGCTGGTGGGATTCATAAGTCTGCAGTCACACAGAGTGACTGCAGACTTATCACTTTTGTCCGGACCACCCCTTTAAGGATGTTTGCAGTCTTAAGATATTGATGAGCTATCATTAAGAGAGGTAATCAATGTTAGATTGATGGGGCCCGATACATGGAACGGTTTTGTAATCAGTGAACAGAGCTTGAGCACCACGGTTTAGTGATTGTAGAAACCACATCTCAGAACATTTGGAAGTGGATAGGATCTGAGCTGCAAAACACAGTAACAGATCCTATACAGTGGGCAGAGAACTCGTTTATTGGCTCTCTTCACTGTTTAGATCTGGCCACCGCAGGGGATATAAAGTATAAACCGTTGATCGGTTGGGATACCAGATATTGGACCTCTACCGATCTGATATTGAACTATTGATCTGGTATTGATGCCAATTTACAGGATAGGTCATCAATATTATAAGCCTAGAAAACCTTCTGAAAGATGCTGATTGCAAATTTGCTATGTTTTCCCTACTAACTTGCATTCCGCTGCTGTTTACATGTAGATGGGCCATGTGCTGCATGCTGATGCATTGGGACGACTCCTGGGTGTTAGGACAACTAGAGCTCATTTATGAGCACATGGCGGAGAGTGCACGCAGGGATGAACTGGGACTACAATTTAGCCCTGGCATTTGAAAGCACACAGGCCTATGCTGTACCCGTCCCCTTCCCCAGATTGGGGTCTCTATTATCTTATAGTACCCTGCCAGCAGGAAATCCAGACTACTACCTATATTTCCAATAACACCGCTATATAAGATATAATAATAATAATAATAATATTGCAATATAACAGACAAATGTTACCAGATATACAGTGGTAATACCGCCATACTGAACATTATAAAAAAAACCCACTGTATTAGGAATTATATTACCACAATACAATGACCATATATTAGTAATATCAGTTCTACACCAGTGCTCTACAGACCATATATGTGTGTACTGTGCAGGTTCTCCCCAGTTACATTCTGGCTGATTGTTGTCATTCATCTTCCCTTATATTTTTTATTTGGCCCAGACCGCCACGACCACTTCTTCCTTCCTTTTGTGCGCGACATAATAGCAGTGCCCCTACACAGTAATAATGTTCCCTCTGTACTTCCTCATAGTAATAATGCTCCCCTGTGCCTCCTTACAGTTATACAGCACCATATAGTAATAATGTCCCCCGAGACTCCTTATAATGATTGCCATTGACGCCTTATAATAACTACCGCAAAACTACTTATAGGAGTTCTCTCCTTTATAAGGATAATGATTACCCAGTTTGACTCTATAATAATGCTTCCCCTCTATTGTATCTCCTTATAATAATGCTCTTGAGTAGGGGCACACATAGAAATGACAGGACCCAACACAGAATGATGTTCCCACATTCCTCTACCTACACAGCATAATGGCCCCACAAATTCCACACAGTAAGATGGTCACCGCAGCACCCCCGACACACAGTATTATGGTCACCATAGCCTGCCCACACACTATAATGTCTACCACAGCCTCCACACCAATTACGATTGGTCACCACGGACCCCCACACATTATGATGGTCCTTATAGAGCATGATGATCTCCACAGCTCTCCCACACAGTATGATGGTCACCATAGCCTGCCCACACACTATAATGTCCACCACAGCCTTCACACACATTACGATGATCATGAAATGAAAAACAAAAAACAGACAACATAGAAATGGACACATTAATTAATTATATTGTAAGATCAAATCTTGTCTGGTGTTCATACCCAAAGGAACTTTAGTTTGACGTTTTAAATCCAAAATGATTTGCTATTTAATATTTTCCTTTTTAGATCCCCCCTCTTTCAGGTTTAAATACTTTTTCAATGCCTGAAAATGTTACATATTGGATAGAACATTCTACACATTCTACCAAGTAGATTATACCTGCGGTATTACAGTTTATAAAACTCTGTATAGGGAACTCCTGATTAGTGGTGCTTGATTTAAATGTAGTTTTTTTTATTATCTGCATGAAACCATGCCATGCATGGAACGTGACCACATTTATAGAACCCTTTTAGGGAAAGCTGTGTTGGTTGTATAGCCTTTCTGGCCTTTTTTTGTTTTTCATTTTGATGGTACTTCCTATAAATGAATTCTTTTTGTCCATTTGTATCATTGGTTTTATATGTTTCATCATGCTCCTTGCCCAAAAAGGGTCAAATATCAGATGAACGGAACGAATTCACTCAGCCATTTGGGTTCACCTGGAGTTTGGTATATAAGGAAGCCCTTTAGTTTTTATTCACATACCATGATTAAGGCTTTTAGCTGAAACGCATCGGTTGTGTACTGTGGATTTCTCATGATGACCAGTGCATTTATTTTAACATTGGATTAATAAAGATGATTTTTCAAATTTTTTTTTAACTGATGTTGTCATCGCTGGAGGAAACGTTCTGTTTTTTGCATTTCTATATAGTATGATGGTCCACCACAGGCCCCTATATAGTTTGATGTCCCCCTACAGACCCCTATATGGCATAATGGTCCCCTACAGCCCCAAAACAGTATTATGGTTCCCCCACAGCCTTCCATATAGTATGATGGTCCTCCACAGCCCCACACAGTATGATGATCCCCCATAGCCCCAATTCACCATGATGGTCCCCCACAGGCCCCCATATAGTTTGTTTATCCCCCCACAGGACCATATATAGTGTAATGGCCCCAACACAGAATTATTGGCACCACAGCCCACAAAAACCAAAACCTAATCCAGCCTTCGCTTCCATCGCAGTCGCTATCTGCTCTTCAATCCTGTTTTGCAGTGGATGTTGCAGGCATGATGCAGTAGATGTTGTAGGCATGATGCAGTGACGTCATCACACTGCACAATATCACCTGCTTGATGCTGGCCTACAGCAGACTGCAGGCAGGAAGCATCCTGAGGAGTAAGTGACGGAGAACGGAGCCCGCAGCTCCATGCGCCGCCACAGCTGTTAACAGTACCGGCATCTGGAGTACGTCGATACTGTTAACAGAGTCACTACTGATGTGGCCCACAGCCAGAGCAGCCCATCAGGCATTTGCCATATGGCCAGTCCGGTGCTGACTGCAAGTAAGAGGAAAGGTAATGACTAGGATTCAACATCGTTTTAACTTTTTACTGTAGTTTAAGAGGAGTTTTGGGAAATACAGAATCCCTTTAAGTATAAGGGAAGCAAACTCAATATTGAAAAGCTTTATATTTTAATTTCATATTTAACATGCAGTACAGACCAAAAGTTTGGACACACCTTCTCATTTAAAGATTTTTCTGTATTTTCATGACTATGAAAATTGTACATTCACACTGAAGGCAGCAAAACTATAAATTTACACATGTGGAATTATATACTTAACAAAAAAGTGTGAAACAACTGAAAATATGTCTTATATTCTAGGTTCTTCAAAGTAGCCACCTTTTGCTTTGATGACTGCTTTGCACACTCTTGGCATTCTCTTGATGAGCTTCAAGAGGTAGTCACCGGAAATGGTTTTCACTTCACAGGTGTGCCCTGTCAGGTTTAATAAGTGGGATTTATTGCCTTATAAATGGGGTTGGGACCATCAGTTGTGTTGTGCAGAAGTCTGGTGGATACACAGCTGATAGTCCTACTGAATAGACTGTTAGAATTTGTATTATGGCAAGAAAAAAGCAGCTAAGTAAAGAAAAACGAGTGGCCATCATTACTTTAAGAAATGAAGGTCAGTCAGTCCGAAAAATTGGGAAAACTTTGAAAGTGTCCCCAAGAGCAGTTGCAAAAACCATCAAGAGCTACAAAGAAACTGGCGCACATGAGGACCGCCCCAGGAAAGGAAGACCAAGAGTCACCTCTGCTTCTGAGGATAAGTTTATCCGAGTCACCAGCCTCAGAAATCGCAGGTTAACAGCAGCTCAGATTAGAGACCAGGTCAATGCCACACAGAGTTCTAGCAGCAGACACATCTCTTCAACAACTGTTAAGAGGAGACTTTGTGCAGCAGGCCTTCATGGTAAAATAGCTGCTAGGAAACCACTGCTAAGGACAGGCAACAAGCAGAAGAGACTTGTTTGGGCTAAAGAACACAAGGAATGGTCATTAGACCAGTGGAAATCTGTGCTTTTTGCGACGCAGAAAAGGTGAACGGATGGACTCTACATGCCTGGTTCCCACCGTGAAGCATGGAGGAGGAGGTGTGATGGTGTGGGGGTGCTTTGCTGGTGACACTGTTGGGGATTTATTCAAAATTGAAGGCATACTGAACCAGCATGGCTACCACAGCATCTTGCAGCGCCATGCTATTCCATCCGGTTTGCGTTTAGTTGGACCATCATTTATTTTTCAACAGGACAATGACCCCAAACACACCTCCAGGCTTGGTAAGGGCTATTTGACCAAGAAGGAGAGTGATGGGGTGCTACACCAGATGACCTGGCCTCCACAGTCACCAGACCTGAACCCAATCGAGATGGTTTGGGGTGAGCTGGACCGCAGAGTGAAGGCAAAAGGGCCAACAAGTCCAAAGCTGGGAACTCCTTCAAGATTGTTGGAAGACCATTTCTGGTGACTACCTCTTGAAGCTCATCAAGAGAATGGCAACAGTGTACAAAGCAGTCATCAAAGCAAAAGGTGGCTACTTTGAAGAACCTAGAATATAAGACATATTTTCAGTTGTTTCACACTTTTTTGTTAAGTATATAATTCCACATGTGTTAATTCATAGTTTTGATGCCTTCAGTGTGAACGTACAATTTTCATAGTCATGAAAATACAGAAAAATCTTTAAATGAGAAGGTGTGTCCAAACTTTTGGTCTGTACTGTATGTAGCAGTCGCTCATGATGTAAGTACTAACTAGATAACACATGTAACACTAGTATAGTATTATTCATCCATGTTCTTTAAATATTACACCGTCATTAGACAAAACCTCATACAAGCCCATGTATTAAGTATTGTCAATGTGATTTCCTTTTCTTTCATCAACATCAATCTGTCTTTTAATGCTTGATGATAGAATGAAACCTACAATGTCAACTATTCACAGCCTCTAATATGATGAACGTGACGCGTGGTATGTTGGACCTCTTTCTCTAAACACTCTTGACATAATCATTCTGTAATGATTTCCTTATTGTTAGCATAAACTTATAGGGGGAGATTACTCCAGAATGCACCTGGATTCTGGAGTAATTTGTGCAAACTGTCTTTTATGACTTGCTACTTATTTATTATGTGTTTTATGTGCGTTACTCAAAAATTTTGTGACATTTCAAAGCATTTTATGTCAGAAAGCTGGCTTTTATAGACTGTGTAGTCTAAGTTTGCTCTGTCTAAAAATTTGTCACCGGTGTGTCAGAGGTGACAGACAGTCTCCCTGCAGTTGGTTGCAGGAGATCTCTACGTTTGGCATTACAGACATCTACTTAGAGGCTGTCTCTAGGACCCAGCGGCTACCTCCCTCTGGCTAATTAACTCTCTGGCAAGGGTGTATAAATACCTGGTGTGTTCTAGAGGGAGGTGCCAGTGATATTCATTATTCCTTGTGAAGGCTTAGCAAGAGCAGTACCTTTTCCTCTCTGGAGCTTGAGGATGTGTTTGTGCATTTGTCTGGAGTCATCTAAAGCTAAGCACTTTTCCCCTGTTTGTCCTTCCTTGTTGTCTATAGTGCTTAGTAGAGATCGACTAGTGCTCATCTCCTCCCTTCCCTAGCTTGAGCCAAACGCCAGGGAAAGACAGGGAGAGGTACGCGTGCAGCGATTGGTTAAGAGCCAATACACTGACGTTAGGGGAGACAGGGTGACGCTAGATCAACCTAGGAGGTCTCCACTTTCCCCCCTTTCCCTAGAGCCTGGGCTCCCTTTCCCTCTTCCCTTTGTGTTGCACTAAGTCTTTCCCACACCTTGTATGCCAAAATTAGACAATCTTGATATATATGCCCCATAGAATACAACCAAGAGACTGCATAAAACCACACCAAAACTGTGCTTGGGATGTTGTGATTTTATAATCTGGTTTAAATATTTTGTGTTCTTCAATAATGTAAAAATGTAAGATCATCTATAAAATAATTAAAATTGTCACTTGTTCCTTAGTGGCAGTTGCAGTTTAGAAATATAGAAACTTAGTAACAAATAATGGTAGCAAAGGTATCAGTCTATACAAAGAGAAACTAAAGAGCAAGTTACAACCTTAAATGGCATAAAGCACATTTTAGGAATATTTAACTCATGCTAAATTAGAATTCATGCAATAAAATGTTAACGTCATTGATCTTCACATTGATTTTGATAATAGTGCAACTGGCATATATTTAAAGCACACCTATCAGCAGGATTGTGCTTAGTAAACCACATACACTGTCAGGTGGGCGACGTTACACTGCTTAATATGATACCTTAATATGATGAAATCCGTCCAGTGGTTCTTTTTTAATCCTTATTTTCATTCTTGAGATATGCTCATGCTTCGGGGCAGACTTTTGGGGAGGTTCTTTAGGTGGTGCTCTGCTTATGTATTCCACTGTATGGCTTCTTTTTATTTTAAATACTGCCTGTGTAATTGTGGTAGAAATCTAGAAATTTACATGTAGCAAAATGGCCCCGCTGCCCGTGCATGCGCAGTAGCATCTCTTGTTTGCCGAGAGATGCTACTGCGCAAGCTTAGCCGGTGGCTCCATTTTGCTGCAGGCAAATTTCTTTTTTCTTTTTCCTCCAGCAAAATGGCGCCCATGCGTGCACAGTAGCATCTATCGCTTGCTGGCAGATGCTACTGCGCAAGCGCCGCTAGTGGCGCCATTTATTTGGAGGAAAAATAAATTTGTCTACAGAAATATGGCACCGCCGACTGCTCTTGCGCAGTAGCATCTCTCGGGATAGGCTCATGGAGATGGGAATACCCCTTTAAATTTCCCTAGCAACACACTGGCCTGATTACTGCCACATCTGTTCTCAATCAAGAAATCTCTTAAATAGGACCCACCTGACAAAGTGAAGTAGACCAAAAGATCCTCAGAAGCTAGACATTATGCTGCGATCCAAAGGAATTCAGGAGCAAATGAGAAACAAAGTAGTTGAGATCTATCAGTCTAGAAAAGGTTATAAAGCCATCTGTAAAGCTTTGAGACTCCAGAGAACCACAGTGAGAGCCATTATCCACAAATGGCAAAAACATGGAACATGGAACAGTGGTGAACCTTGCCAAGAGTGGCCAGCTAACGAAAATTACCCCAAGAGCACAGCGACAACTCATCCAAGAGGTCACAACAACATCCAAACAACTGCAGGTCTCACATGCCTCAGTTAAGGTCAGTGTTCATGACTCCACCATAAGAAAGAGACTGGACAAAAATGGCATGCATGGTAGAGTTCCAAGACGAAAACCACTGCTGAGCAAAAAGAACATAAAGGCTCGTCTCAGTTTTGCCAGAAAACATCTTAATGTTCGCCAAGACTTTTGGGAGAATACTCTGTGGAGTGACGAGACAAAAGTTTAACATTTTGGAAGGTGTATGTCCCATTACATCTGGCGTAGAAGTAACACAGCAAATCAGAAAAGGAACATCATACCAACAGTAACATATGGTAGTGGTAGTATGATGGTCTGGGGCTGTCTTGCTGCTTCAGGACCTGAAAGACTTGCTGTCATAAATGGAACCATGAATTCTGCTGTCTCCCAAAAAATCCTGAAGGAGAATGTCTGGCCATCTGTTCGTGACCTCGAGCTGAAGCACACTTTGGTTATGCAGCAGGACAATGATCCAAAATACACCATAAAGTCCACCTCTGAATGGCTTAAGAAAAATAAAATTAAGACTTTGGAGTTGCCTATTCAAAGTCCTGATCTTAATCTGATTGAGATGCTGTGGCATGACCTTAAAAAAGCGATTCATGCTCGGAAACCCTCCAGTGTGGCAGAATTCCTCCACTGCATTGTAAAAGACTCATTGCCAGCTATTGCAAATGCTTGATTGCAATTGTTGTTGCTAAGGGTGGCCCAACCAGTTATTAGGTTTGGGGGGAGCAATCACTTTTTCACACAGGGCCCTGTAGGTTGGATTTCTTTTTCCCTTAATAATAAAGACCTCCATTTAAAAACTGCATTTTGTGATTACTTGTGTTCTCTTTGCCTAATATTTAAATTTGTTTTCTGATCCGAAACATTTAAGTATGACAAATATACAAAAGAATAAAAAATCAGGAAGGGGGCAAACACTTTTTCACACCACTGTATAAGACTCTTTCATAATGGTCTTTTAAGTAGAATGTGTCTTTAGAAAAGATCTATTATTTAAATCAGGGTTTTATGATAAATATGTATTTTGTAAATATTTTGGTTTATTGTGAAATATATAACATACATTAAAGGGGTTTTTCCCATGCTCAAAGTTCATTTAAATCAACAGTTTAATCAACAGATCTTTGAATAATAATAACTCCAACAATTGGATGTGTTTTAATACAATGTTCCTGTGCTGAGATAATGTTATAAATGTGTCCTTGCTGTGTACTGTGTAACGGCTGTGTCCTGTGTAATGGCTGTGTCTGACCGTGTAGGAACATGGTCTGATCATACCACAGCTCCTGGGCAGGAGGGGGCGCAAAAGAGGCATTACAGCAGGGGATTACAGCTGATTCTTTCTGTGAGGTAAAACATTGCTTAAAAACAGGCACTGAACAACTCCAACTCCAAACCAGCTGAATGAACTATTACTGGCAATTCACAAATGCTAGTGGCAAGCATATATACCAGAGGGAAGTGTCCAGCACAGAACAGCTGAGGCAATCCATGATAGAGAGCTCCAGGAGATCAGCTGAACTGATTAACCCTAGCAATGCCAGAGCAAAGAAAACCTGCACTGTTTAGTATGATGGTGAAACAGTTCTAACCAGTGCAGGAGTTCGGGTAACCAGATGGCGCGATCTTCTGGCCTCTCTCTGTCGCAGTATCCCCATGACTAATTGATGCTGTTTTGAAGGCAAAGGGCGGTGACACCGAATATTGATTTGATTTAGATTTCATTCACTTTCCATTTTAGTAAGTGATAAAAAAACTATTAATACTTCTATTTCTGAAAACATTCTTACTCTGCAGTATTTTTTCCACTCCTGCCTAAAACTAAAAAGTTAATAGCCAGCCTATCACTGCTGACGGGAACAGGAAGTGGCAAGATTTCTGTTTTCTTTTTTTTTAATACATATACAATGTTAAATTGAATATAAAAAAATGTAAAAAATAAAAAAAAACATTTGACATAAAACAATATTTAAAGTGTATCCGTAATTTTAATCTACACTTAAAATTTTAATCTGTATTCAGTGAAGGCAGAATGTTACATTGCTGAAATAGGAGATGGCGGTTACTACTGTTAAGTGAGTTGAGAATATCAAAAATTAATGATTAGTCCTGCAGAGAAAGAAGCAGATTTCTCTGATAACATATATTAGAAAGTTTCTTATTTTCATGCTCACTATTGATTTATGAAATAAAAATGAAACAACTGTTACTCTTTAACCCCTTAACAACATTAGACGTACTAATACGCGTCTGTGCCCTGGGACTTAAGTGCCAGACCCGTATTAGTACGTCATGGCGATCGCGCGTGCACACAGGCTGTGCTGGCGCGATCGCCGCCGGGTGTCAGCTAATTGTCACAGCTGACACCCGGTACTATGTGCAGGGAGCGGTCACGCACCGCTCCCAGTACATTAACCCCCGCAATGCTGCGATCGAAGTCGATCGCAGCATTGCGGTGGCAAGGGGAGGTGATCGCAGATACTCACCTCCTCTTCCGGCTTCCAGCGCTGTCTGCCGTGGCTTCCAGGATGTTGCCATGATGACCCGATGTCGTCATGACAACATCCGGGTCACCAGACAGCAGGAAGATTTTTTGGACATGTGCAGTGCATCTCCAAACAATCTTCTCCCTGTCCAGCGCTGACAGCCTGAATGGCACAGGGATGGTGCTGCATTCCTGTGCCATGCAGGCGATCATAGAAAAAAAAGTGAAAGTCCCATAGTGGGACAAAGTAATAAAGTATAAAAACTATCAGAAAGTGAAAAAAAAAAAAAAAAAATTGTAAAAATATAAAAAAATAAATAAAAAAAATAATCCACCAAAAATAAAAATATAATGTACCCATCAATAAATATTATTATAAAAAAAACAAAAAAAAAACAATAAAAGTACACATATTTGGTATCGCCGCGTCCGGAACAACCTGACCTATAAAACTGTCCCACTAGTTAACCCCTTCAGTGAACACGGTAAAAAAAAAAAAAAAAAAACGAAGCAAAAAACAATGCTTTATCACCATACTGTCAAACAAAAAATGGAATAACACGCGCTCAAAAAGACAAATATAAATAAAAATGGTACCGCTGAAAACGTCATCTCGTCCCGCAAAAAACAAGCCACCATACAGCTCCATCAGCTGAAAAATAAAAACGTTATAGCTCTCAGAATAAAGCTATGCTAAAAAATATTTTTTTCTATAAAATTGCTTTTATTATGTAAAAGTGCAAAACATAGAAATACGATATAAATGTGGTACCGCTGTAAACGTACTGACCCGAAGAATAAAGCTGCCTTATCAATTTTACCACACGCGGAACAGAATAAAAAAAAACAAAAAAAACAACTCCTGAATTGTTGGTTTTTGTTTATTCTGCCTCCCAAAAATCGGAATAGAAAGCGATCAAAAAATGTCACGTGCCTGAAAATGGCACCAATAATAACGTTAACTCATCCCGCAAAAAACAAGCCATCAAATGACTGTCTGCCAAAATCTGGAAAAATTATAGCTCTCAAAATATGGCGATGCAAAAACTAGATTTTACAAAAAATGCGTCTTTTAGTGTGTGACAGCTGTCAGTCATAAAAACCCCATATGATTCTGGTATCGCTGTAGTCTCACCGACCCGAAGAATAAGGTCGTCTAATCACTTATACCGCATGAGGAACGGAGTAAAAAATAAACTCTCAGGTTAGGGTTGTGCTAG
The DNA here is from genome assembly GCF_046119375.1 of Phyllobates terribilis. NCBI lineage: Eukaryota > Metazoa > Chordata > Amphibia > Anura > Dendrobatidae > Phyllobates > Phyllobates terribilis. The sequence goes on along the minus strand of NW_027362761.1, from coordinate 458,677,522 downwards.
GGTTAGGGTTGTGCTACAGTTAGGGTTGTGTTAGGGTTAGGGCTGGGTTTGGGGTTAGGGTTGGGGTTAGGGTTGTGATGGGGTTGTGATTTTTTTCAAAAGTAAGAAAAAAAGATGACGATATGGCGACTAGTGTTGAGCGCAAGTGCTCGCTACTTGAGTTTGCATCGGGTGTTCTGGTATGCATTGAGTATCGTGGGTATTTGAGTGACATGCTCGAGTCTCCGCCCCATATGCTTCACGGTCCAAAAAACTTTGCGATGATTGCCTGCCATGCACGAGCGATCCCCGCATGTTTTTTTTTGGGTGTCTAATAACCGTGAAACATCCGGGCGGGGACTCGAGCATGTCACTCGAGCACACGCAGTACATGGTGCATACCTGAGTACCCGATGCAAACTCAAGTAGCGAGCACTTGCGCTCAAGACTAATGACAACTAATTCAATATGATGACCTAATGTTATCAAATTCTGTGTCGTACCTCTGGGTTCAAAATGTTCACTATACACCTTAATAAAATCCTTGAGGGGTATAGTTTCCAAAATGGGGTCACTTGTGGGGGAGCTCCACTGTTTAGGCACATCAGGGGCTCTCCAAACGCGACATGGTGTCCGCTAACATATTGAATGGAAAATCGTCTCAAATTGTTAGCGGACGCCATTTTGCGTTTGGAGAGCCCCTGCGTGCCTAAACTTTGGAGCTGCCCCACAAGTGACCCCATTTTGGAAACTAGACCACCCAAGGCACCTATCTAGATGCATAATGAGCACTTGGAACCCCCAGGTGCTTCACAAATTGATTCGTAAAAATGAAAAAGTGAAAAAAAAAACACTTTTTCATTTTTACGAATCAATTTGTGAAGCACCTGGGGGTTCCAAGTGCTCATTATGCATCTATATAGGTGCCTTGGGGGGTCTAGTTTCCAAAATGGGGTCACTTGTGGGGGAGCTCCAATGTTTGGGCACATCAGGGGCTCTCCAAACGCAACATGGCATCCGCTAATTATTCAAGCAAATTTTACAATCAAAAAGTCAAATGGCGCTCCTTCCCTTCCGAGCCCTGCCGTGCGCCCAAACAGTGTTTTTTCCCCACATATGGGGTATCTGCGTGCCCAGGGGAAATTGCACAACAAATTTTGGGGTCCATTTTTTCTTGTTACCCCTGTGAAAATAAAAAAAATTGGGTCTAAAGTAACATTTTTGTGAAAAAAGTTAAATGTTCATTTTTTTCTTCCACATTCCAAAAATTCCTGTGAAGCACCTGAAGGGTTAATAAAGTTCTTGAATGTGGTTTTGAGCTCCTTGAGGGGTGCAGTTTTTAGAATGGTGTCAGTTTTGGGTATTTTCTGTCATAAAGACCTCTCAAAGTGACTTCAAATGTGATGTGGTTCCTAAAAAAATAGTTTTGTAAATTTTGTTGGAAAAATGAGAAATCGCTGGTCAACTTTTAACCGTTATAGCTCCATAACAAAAAAAATTTGGTTCCAAAATTGTGCTGATGTAAAGTAGACATGTGGGAAATGTTATTTATTAAGTATTTTGTGTGACATATCTCTCTGATTTAAGGGCATAAAAATTCAAATTTTGAAAATTGCAAAATTTTCTAAATTTTCGCCAAATTTCCATTTTTTTCACAAATAAACGCAAGTGATATCGAAGAAATTTTACCAAAATCATGAAGTACAATATGTCACGAAAAAACAATCTCAGAATCAGGGGGATCCGTTGAAGCGTTCCAGAGTAATTACCTCATAAAGTGACAGTGATCAGAATTGTAAAAATTGGCCTGGTCATTAACGTGCAAACCACCCTCGGGGGTTAAGGGGTTAAACATTATGTCATTTACTCTCCTTACTCAATCTGTAACTTTCATTGCTTGAAGTAACACACAGCCATCAATGGTGCCTGAGATCTGCTTTGGGAATAAATAGATTGGATAGGAAGAGCTATCCTATTGCATACCTGAATCTACCGTACTTTTCGGACCATAAGACGCACTTTCCCCCCCCCAAATTTGGGAGGAAAATGAGGGGTGCATCTTATGGTCCGAACGTTACGTACCTGCGGTGGTGTTGGAGCGGGATCGCGGGGCCTCCCTCCTTCATGAACCCGGCGGCGGTGGTGGCGGCTGTGGCAGCGGCGGCAGCAAAGGAGGAGGAGGTGAGATGCTGCGGGTATCTGGCTGCTGGCCTGGGCCGGTGAGCATTGCGGCCATCTTCCTGAAGCTATGATCCACAGAAAAATGGCCGCCCGAGCCGGCGCATGCGCTAACTTGTAGCTCGGGCCGTCATTTTCCTGTAGATCACTGATTCAAGAAGATGGCTGCGCACACTGGAAACCTGCGCCGCTCACAGGCCCTGGCCCGCAACCAGACACTGCCTGCATCCAGTCAAACCCGCACCGGCCCCCAGCTAGACACCCGCAGCATCTCACCTCCTCCTCCTTTGTGGCTGTCACCGCCGCCTCCACCACCGGTCCAGGTCCCCAGGCAGGCCTCAGCAGTACGCAGCCAGACCCCGGACCTCAGGCAGGCCCCGATAGCCAAACACTGGCCCCGGCCCTCAGCCAGGCCATGCACCAGGCCTCAGCCAGGCCCCGGCCCACAGCCAGGCACCGGGCCCCAGCCATTTCTTCTGCTGCAGCTGCCAGGTTCCTGAGGGAGGAAACGGAGGGCCCTGCAATCCTGCTCCACCACAACTCCCCGCTGCTGGAGCACCAGATTCCTGAAGGACCCTGCCTCCTGTGACCCTCGCTCCACCGCCCCCCAGGTAAGATACTGTATCTGTTAAGACTATAAGACGGACCCCCATCTTATAAAAATATTTTTTTTCTATATTCCACCCTAAAATTTGGGGTGTGTCTTATGGTTCGGTGCGTCTTATAGTCCGAAATATACGGTAACTCTTCTCCAAATTCTTGCCAGACCCCATAGATAGAAGATTGCCGCTGATTCTTTATCTAGTGGGTGGGATTTACCGACACAAAAATCCAGTGCCAACTTTTGTCAGAGAACTCAGAGAAACAATGAAACCTTATAAGTTTGAATTGTTATGTAAGATGTAAAACAATGAGAACAATTATTATCCAAGGAGGTAAATTTACAGTGGTAGGAAAGTAAACAAGAACCTGAACTAACACACAGCCAGCTTATTCTAGAGATGAGTACACAAGAGAGACAAGTGCAGATACCAATATACAGCACAGAATTGAGGAATAGATATGTTTCTATTAAAAGTTCTGCGCATATCATTATATTACCAAAAAGGGTGCATGAGTGTATTTTAATGCATATACTAAATAATGTCCATCAATAGAAAAAAAATTGGATCACATAAGAAGATCAGGAGTAACATACATAACTATCAAGTATATGTTCCAGAAAGTATGACAGGTACATATGAACACTTCCTTTAGGTTTACACGTTACAGCAAAACTTATTTGGTGCATAATAAAGTTCACAAAAAACTGCAAACAGTGTGGAATTTCACCCTTTAGCAAAACCTTTCCATGTACGTCAGGACTGACCTGGTGTGAGCTGGTCATAGTTTTTTGTTGGAGTAGAACATGCCACACATATTTATACCAGAATCATAACAATAAAACTGTCTCTTGTAACTATTATACACATGAGGACGGACAAAGCAAGGAAACAGATTTATCTGAGGAGCGCCATTAAGGAATTTTGGATGATGGTTGTAGGGTCACTTTACCAATCTGATTAATAGAGTGGTATGTGGGGCATTTGTGTGGGTAATATTCTCTAGGCTAAGAGATTTTAATTATCTATGGTATTTTATGTACATGATTTCTTCTATTTTTATACTGACATATCTGGCTCATTGAAATCTAACAGAATGTTTCAGGATATTTTTTTCTGAGCAAATTATTTCTCCAACTTTACCCATAAATGTGGTGTGAATAGAGATATCGATGAACTATTGCCTTTAACCTTACGAGGACAAAGCCACATTTAGACGTCTGTGTAACATCTACCACCTGGTAAGTAATAAAAATGCCGCATATGCCACTGAGCATGAGAGATGTAAATAGTGGGGGAAGGCAGAGAATGTGCCCCAACACAATTGTCAAGAGGGTAAGGTTGGTGTCGAAGACATGGCATAGTCTGCTACAGTTGATTGTTACTGCAGCTGCTGAACACACAGAGCATCTCCCAGCTGCAATCATCTCTGTGTACACGGTGGCTGCTGCAGTAATCATCTAAGGCACAGCATTGAGATCCTTCCTAGCTCTCATTCAATTGCCCCAAATTAGCAAGCCTCGTCCACCAATGTCCTGCATCAGGAGTAGGAGGGGAGGCTACAGGGTTTCATACAGCAGTGCAGGGATCAAATGCAAAAGATTCTGGTTTTTGCCGCCAGCACAGCTGCACCCATTGTGTCTTCTCCTCCAAACCCCAGCTGACTACTCCCCGAACAGCTCCACTTTCTTGTGCCAACCAGCACCGAATTTCCCCCATTTGTTGATGTCCTGGGATGCATTGCATTGCACTGCACATATTCATTTTGTTTAGCATTTTTTAGCGCTTTTTCAGGCAGGCAGGTTAAGGAGCAGACTCGCCTGAAAAAGCAGTTGTATGCACATACCCTAATACTGCAGACTCTGAACTGAGCGCAGAAAATTATACTGACTGTCTGATAATAAAATCATTCACTTCACATGCAAAGGTCAGATCTATAAATAATACTATTATGATAGCGATTAGAACACACCTAAAACAAATATGAGATAGGCCTCTTCTATTATCTATAATTTGGGAGTAGAAAACACTAGTAAACATGATATTGGATGGAATCCATTTTCTGCATTTCGTAGAATCTGTTACATTTGCCCATTCCTAGTCTTCCTGTTTTTAATTTGCCTTTCCTGACCTTTTCTACATTTCTCATCATTCCTCGTTGTATAATTTTTCAGTCATTAATAACTGAATTTAATTATTACTTAGCTTCTCATTGGCAATTTTGATTCATGATTCATACAGTACATACAGAATTTAAGTGTTACCTCTGCTCAAACAAAGAAAGTGGATAGTATTGGGATAACAGCCGTGGTTTGTGAGTCACAGCTTTACTGTGAGTAATCCTGTACTTAGTAAATGGTTTATCACATATTGCATTCTCCCCATTATTTTATACAGTATCGTTTCACATTCAACTCAACTCTGACATAATTTTTTCTAAATGTCCATCCTATGACTTATGAATTTCCCCAGTGCACGCACTGTTCGCTGCAAGGATTTGTTGGTTTCTGAGCTGGGAACGGCGGTGATGTATGCGATATACATACTCCCAAGCAGAACCCGTCTAGTGGGCTCGGGCAAAGGACAAAGATAGCAGCCATGAGGGTCTTTAGTGGGTCCCGGGTTGCCATGACAACCCATCATGTCACGGGGGGGCAAATGGGAGTCAGTGCACGCGCCCTATTTAAATGCTGCTGTCAGTGACAGACAGTACCATTGAAATGGATAATCAGCAGCAATCAGAGCTAGCTCTGTTCGCTGCTGTTACAGCAAGATGCCGACTGTTTTTCACAGCTGCCGTTTCCTAGGTATAGTGCAATTTAAACTCCTGGGCCTGCTCCATAAATTGGCAAGCAACATATGATGTACCAGGACGTCATATGTCATGAAGGGGTTCATTTTTGTGTTGCATTTGAATTTTGCAGCAGAATTCTTGCAGATTTTACATTTTGCATTGCAGAAAGTAAAAGCTATGGATGAAATTTGCTGCAGAATTCTGTCAAAATTATGGTTAAGAAATTGTGAATGGTGATTGAAAAGCCCAACTTTGAATTGTATTGTATTTATCAGTATTATTCTGTATTACATCCTATACATCTGAATGTGTAGTTGTTGCTTATGCGGGAAAAATGCGGCAAAAACGCAACGTGTGAACATACCTTTAAAGAAGTTTTTCAGTTTCTGAAAACCCTGGTCCCCCGATGGCAGTTTGCTTTAAAAAAACAAACTGTGCATTACTGACCCTCGCGGGTTTGCCACTGCTCCCCATCTTTGGTATTGTCTGCAGCACTTATGTCACTTCATCCAGAGGTGTATCCAGATCTTCTAGCACCCGAGGCAAGAATTCAGTTTGGCGCCCCCTCCCCTTCTCCAGCACATATGTGATTTGCACACTAAGGCCACAGCCCCACTATCAGTATTTGGTCAGTATTCAGTCAGTATTTTTTTCTCAGGATTGGGAGACAAAACCAGGAGTGGGTGATAAATACAGAATTGGTGACTCGTTTCTATTATACCTTTTCTCTGATTGTTCCTCATCTGGTTTTGGCTCCCACTCCTGAGAAAAAATACTGACCGAATATTGATAGTGGGGCCGTGGCCTTAGTCACATGCTGACGAGCTGCTCCTTCTAATTCTCTCTGTGAGGCTAAGTGCCCACGTTGCGGAACTTAAGTATATTTTTTACGCTTCTCCTTAGCGGGAAAATCGCATGCGGATTTTGCATTTGGTTTTCCCGCCAGGTAGAAGCGTTTGTGAGGCGTCTTTGCATGCATTTCCGCATGCGACTTATCAAGCACTTCTCCAAGTGATTTAAGCATCACTTGGAAAAGTGCTTGACAACTTGTTCACACTATATAAATCCATGCAACCGGCATGGATTTATATAGTGTGACCAAGTAATAGTTAAAAAAAAAGAATTAGAATGGTAAAAAATAAAAAAATAAAGTTTATACTCACCTTCCGATGCATTCTCTGCCCCGTCCGGAGTCTTGAGCGGCTCACGCTGTTGTGTGCAGGACCTGCGGTGACGTCATTGAGTCATGTGATGGGTCACATGACTCAATGACGTGGCAGGTCCTTCACACAACAGCGCGACGGAGGGAAAACATCAGAAGATAAGTATAAACTTTATTTTATTCTTTTTTTTACAGGTTCTTTGGTACCCAGGTCTGGATGAGAGTCTCCTCTCATCCAGACTTGGGTACCATCCGCACATTGATTCCGCTGCGCTTCCGCAAAATTAATGTACATGCTGCGGATTTTTGACCGCAGCATATACGCTGCGGAAAAATCCGCAGCATGGGCATTGACATTGCGGAATGCCATTGGGGACCATGGGGTGCGGATATACATGCATTTTACAAGCGTTTACGCTGCGGAAATTCCTCAGTATATACGCTTGTAATACGCAACGTGGGCACGCAGCCTTTGAAGCAGAAAGAAAAGTTAGTTGTCATGTGACCGTAAGTATGAAAATCGTATATGAATGAAGTGGCCATGTGATGACTGATGGAACCTGCAAGCAGAGTTGAATCCTGACAATGAGGATATTACACGCTGTCAGGATTGGCTGCTCCAGGACTTCATTTTATAATTAAATGGCTTTTGCAAGTTTGAGATGAAAGTCTGCAGTCACAGGCTTCTGACTTCTCACAGTGCATGCACTGCACACTTTTAGGATTCTCTCTTGCCGTGGCAAGAGTGGACGGTTATGTGTACACAAGTATGAGATTTGTATACTTCTGGCCACTTTCCAACTACACTGTGTTCCAAATTATTATGCAAATAATATTTTCTCAGATTTTCCCAAATTACCTATATGAATTGCAGTCATTGTAATTTTCCAGTCAAATAACTATTAGAGTACAATTGAAAGGTTTTTGTACAAACTGCCTATGATAACAGTATATTTAAAAAAAAATAAAAAACTCAAACTGCACTCAAAATGCATGTTCCAAATTATTATGCACAGCAGAGTTTTCAACCTTTTCATTTTAATTACGAACAAAAAAATGGTCATTTTTGAAATTATAAGCATTAGCAGGTTATTACAAGCTGAAATCAAAAAGTTTTCAACTCAAAACTTTATTCTAGGTGATGTTACATTTGCACATAGGACCGCTTGTTCGAAAGGAGCTTCTGAACTCTCTCGTCCATTGAATTTGTCAGGTTTTGGATGGTTTCTGCTTTAATTGTTTTGCATGAGGACAGAATACCCTCCCAGAGCTGTTGCTTAGATGTGAACTGCCTCCCGCCATCATAGACATTCCTTTTGATGATGCTCCAGAGGTTCTCAATGGGGTTGAGGTCAGGGGAGCATGGGTGCCACACCATAAGTTTGCCCCCTTTTATGCCCATAGCAGCCAGAGATGCAGATGTGTTATGTGCAGCATGAGACGGTGCATTATCATGCATGAAAATGATCTTGCTGCGGAATGCACTGTTCTTCTTCTTGAACCATGGCAGGAAGTGCTGTTTGAGAAACTCAACATACATTATGAAGTTCATCTTTACCCCTTCAGGGATCCTAAAAGGGCCGACAATCTCTCTCCCCATGATTCCAGCCCAAAACATTACTCCACCTCCTCCTTGTTAGCGCCGTAGCCGTGTTTGCATGGGGTGTCCATCAACCAGCCATCCTCCACTCCATCCATCTGGACCATCGAGATCATTTCATGCATGATAATGCCCCGTCTCATGCTGCACATAACACATCTGCATCTCTGGCTGCTATGGGCATAAAAGGGGACAAACTTATGGTGTGGCACCCATGCTCCCCTGACCTCAACCCCATTGAGAACCTCTGGAGCATCATCAAAAGGAGTGTCTATGATGGCGGGAGGCAGTTCACATCTAAGCAACAGCTCTGGGAGGGTATTCTGTCCTCATGCAAAACAATTAAAGCAGAAACCATCCAAAACCTGACAAATTCAATGGTTCAGAAGCTCCTTTCGAACAAGGGGTCCTATGTGCAAATGTAACATCACCTAGAATAAAGTTTTGAGTTGAAAACTGTTTGATTTCAGTTTGTAATAACCTGCTAATGCTTATAATTTCAAAAATGACCATTTTTTTGTTCGTAATTAAAATGAAAAGGTTGAAAACTCTGCTGTGCATAATAATTTGGAACATGCATTTTGAGTGCAGTTTGAGTTTTTTTATTTTTTTAAAAATATACTGTTATCATAGGCAGTTTGCACAAAAACCTTTCAATTGTACTCTAATAGTTATTTGACTGGAAAATTACAATGACTGCAATTCATATAGGTAATTTGGGAAAATCTGAGAAAATATTATTTGCATAATAATTTGGAACACAGTGTAGACGTCTCTGGCCTTGCTCAATTCATTTTCATTGAGTGAGGCCACACATGTCTAATCGGCATGTGAACGCATGTATATAAATTGCCGGCACCAGAAAATCCTGACAGTGCGCTGTGCGCACTGTGAGAATTCAGAAGTCTGCAGTCTCATAGAGTGACTGCAGACTCATCACAAACGTGGACAACACCTTTAATGCTCCTAACATAAATTAAAATCTAAAAATGTCAGCATCACAAAAAACATTTCCATCCAGGTACCTTATAGATGACATTGTCTCTGGAGTCGTTCTCTTTATGTTCTTCTTTATCTTGTCCAGACGCCATGATGAGTTTTCTCATCCACAGCTCGTCTCTGCAGACTTCCATCTTCTCCGGTCTTCTGCAGCACATCCCCACACGGTGCCCTTAAAGATAGCAGTGTCATTATAGTTGTAGCGCCGGCGTCTCTGCCTCCTGCCGGGCAGAGACGCCGTTCCCCTCACCACCGCGGCCCTGGTCCGGCGTCCTCCAGCTTCCCTGCATTCTTTGTGCGCACCGCTCGCAGCTTCCCGGGCACTGTGCTTAGAGCGCGCGCTCCCTCCCTCTTAAAGGGGCCACGCGCGCCGTCCTAAACAGTCCCCGGCCAATGGCCGGAGGACCACTCCTATTTAAAGCACCTCCTCCAAAATGGAGGTGCCTGTGCAAGGTTGTTGTTTGTGTGCTAACACTCTCAGCCCTCAGGTTCCAGTGCCCACCAGTCTGTCTTTCAGCCGTGCCCGCCAGCCTGTCTATAAGCCGTGCCCGCCAGCCTTTCTATCAGCCGTGCCCGCCAGTCTGTCTATCTGCCATGTCAGCCAACCTGTCTACCTGCTGAGTCCACCTGCTTGTCTACCCGGATCACCCGTCAAGCTACCTGCCGCTGTACCTGTCAGCCTCAGCCACCTGACCCGTGGGAGTCACCTGCTCTCACACAAGGTTGGTCCCAGAGTGGCACTTGGTTCCCCTGCCCAGTCCCTCCTTGGTTCACGGAGTCGATTAAGCCGCCATGTGGCCAGGGTCGGTCCGAGTAGGCGCTTAGTTACGCCCCTCTGGTCCCTCCTTGCATCCCAGCACAGAGGTTCCACCACCCGGACCCGTAATAGTTTGGACAGGCCATGGAATCCGGTGGCTCCCAGGCTCCTTTTCTCTCAAACCTGTACCAAGATGTCTCTCACCAGAAAGCCCAACAGGATACTATCCTGTCCTACCTGCAGACAGTCAACTCCCGCCTGGACGTGCTGTCCACCCTGACTGTGTCCGCCTCTAACCGAACGGCACCCGCTCCGGCGGCACCTCAACCCAGTGGCGCTGTGGCATCCGGCTTTGGACCCAGGTTATCTGCTCCTCCGAGTTATGGTGGTGACCCAGCCCTATGTAGGGACTTCATAAATTAGTGCACGCTGCACTTTGAACTCCTGGCACACCAGTTCACCTCTGACCGGGCCAAGGTGGCATTCATCATGTTTCACCTCACTGGAGAGGCGTTGGAGTGGCTTAACCCTCTGTGGGAGAGAGGGGATCCTCTGGTGTCCGATCTCAGGCTTTCCTCGCGGCTTTCCAGAAGGTGTCCGATGAGCCTGGACAAAAATCTTCTACTGCCTCCTCACTTCTCCAACTCTGCCAAGGGAGTCTCTCTGTGGGCCACTATGCCATGCGTTTCTGAACCCTCACATCTGAACTTGCCTCGAACAATGAGGTCCTGGTGTCCACCTTTTGGTAGGACCTTTCCGGACGGATCAAGGATGAGCTTGGTGGTTGTGACATACCTTCCTCCCTGGATGACCTGGTGTCATTAGCTACCCGGATTGACATCCTTTTTCAGGAACGCGCTAAGGAGATGACCCGTGAGAGGAGACCTCTGCGCCTTGCTTCCGTCTTCCAAAGTCCAGACTCCCAACCTGCACTCTCCCGGGTTTCTTCTCCAGAGCCTATGCAAATTGACCAAGTAAAGATGGTCAAGTCTCGCCAGGAGACCCGTTGTGCTGAGGGGAGTTGATTCTATTGTGGCAATATAGAGCATCAGATCCGCTCTTGCCTGATGAAACTCCAGTGTCTAGGACCGCTCGGGGAAGTCGTCCTAGGCAAGAGAGTTCTTCCTCTCCGACCTTGACTCTGTCCGTTTCCGTTACCAGCGGTGAGACCCGCTTCTTCGAGACTGCCCATCTGGATTCCGGAGCCGCTGGGATTCTCATCCAACAGGCCGTTGTGGAGCGTTTTCAGATTCCTACCATACGTCTGGCAGATCCTTTAGCGGTTTCCTCAGTGGATGGAAAGCTTCTCCTTGAAACCATCTTGCTGGTCACTGAGCCGGTAACTCTTCAGGTGGGAATGCTGCACTCAGAGAAGATCTCCTTTTACGTACTGTCCGGTCTCTCTCATCCCCTCTTGCTTGGCCTGCCTTGGTTACAGAGACATGAGCCCGTCCTGAATTGGAGCTCGGGTGAGGTGCTCCGTTGGGGTCAGAAATGCATAAGACCTGTCTGGCTCTGGTTCGTCCTGCTCGACCCCCGTCTACTCCAGGTAACCTACCTGGCCTGCCAGCACCCTACTGGTCCTAGGACGTCTTCGATAAAAAGTAGGCAGAGACACTACCACCTCATAGGCTTTATGATTGCCCCATCGACCTAATACCTGGTGCTTCACCTCCTCGTGGGCGAATATACCCCTTGTCGCTGGCCGAGACCCGTGCCATGTCTGAATACATTGAAGAAAATCTTGCTAGGGGATTTATCCAGAAATCCACCTCTCCTGCTGGAGCAGGATTCTTCTTTGTCAAAAAGAAAGATGGCTCTCTTCGCCCTTGTATCAACTATAGGGGCCTAAACCAGATTACCATCAAGAATAAGTACCCCCTACTTCTCATCTCTGAGCTGTTTGATCGCTTAAAAGGCCCAAGGATTTTCACTAAGCTCGACCTGCGTGGGGCATACAATCTGGTCCAGATTCGCCAAGGAGACAAGTGGAAGACGGCATTCAACACTCGGGATGGTCACTACGAGTACATGGTGATGCCCTTCGGTCTCTGTAATGCTCTAGCCGTCTTCCAGGAGTTAGTAAACAATATATTTCGAGATCTCTTGTATTCCTGCGTGGTGGTATACCTTGACGATATCTTGGTGTTCTCCACTGATCTGCCCTCTCACCGGAGGGATGTTCGTCAGGTCCTGCTGAGGCTCCGGAAGAATCGCCTATATGCTAAGTTCGAGAAATGCCTCTTTGAGCAGACCTCTCTGCCGTTTCTGGGGTATATCATCTCTTAGACCGGACTGTGGATGTATCCCGAGAAGGTGTCTGCCTTCTTGAAGTGGCCCCAACCGGAGGGGTTGAAGGCTATTCAGCGGTTTCTGGGATTCGCTAACTATTATCGCCTCTTCATCCCTCATTTCTCCTCCTGGACAGCTCCCATCTCTGCTCTTACCCGTAAGGGAGAAAATCCCAGGGAGTGGTCTTCCAAGGCAGAGAATGCCTTTATCTCTCTTAAACAAGCCTTCTCCTCCGCTCCTGTGCTACACCGTCCGGATTGCAATAAACAGTTCTTCCTGGAGCTTGATGCCTCTTCCTCCGGAGCCGGAGCGATGCTTACCCAGAAATCTTCGTCCGGACAAATGGTGACCTGCGGCTTCTTTTCCAAACTCTTCTCTCCGTCCAAGCGCGATTACTCCATAGGAGATCGAGAACAGCTGGCCATCAAATTAGCGCTGGAGGAGTGGCGCTACTTGCTTGAGGGGGCTCTACACCCGGTGTTCATCTACACTGACCATAAAAACCTCGCTTATTTGCAGACTGCCCAAAAGACTAAATCCGCGTCAGGCCAGATGGTCTTTGTTTTTCGCTCGATTCTGCTTCAATTTCCATTACTGCCCGGCAGACAAGAACATTAAAGCTGACGCTCTATCCCACTCTTTTCTGTCTTCCGACCTGGAGGAGGAGCCTCTACACATCATTGATCCCTCCAGAATTATGACTGTTGCTCCATTTGACCTGTCTCATCTACCTCCTGGTAAGACCTTTGTAGCTGCTCAGGATCAGAAGAAGGTCTTACTCTGGGGCCATTCCAAACTGGCTGGCCATGCTGGCCAGAAGAAGACACTTCTGCTCATTGCTCAGCACTATTGGTGGCCTACCCTGCGCAAGGATGTTGCGGATTTTGTTGCGGCTTGTTCCTCTTGTGCTCGTAACAAGATACCTAGGCACCTTCCAGCCAGTCGCCTTCTTCCTCTTCCCGTGCCTTCTGCTCCGTGGCAACATATTGCAATGGATTTCATCACGGATGTTCCTGTATCGGCCGGTTGTACTGTCATTTGGGTGGTCGCCGACCGCTTCTCCGAGATGGTTCACTTCATCCCTCTGCCTGGTCTTCCGTCTGCACCTGTGCTGGCTAAGGACTTCATCCGTCACAACTTCCGTCTCCACGGCTTACCCCTCCACATTGTCTCAGACCGAGGAGTTCAGTTCACTTCTCTTTTGGAGAGCCACATGCACGCTGCTGGATATCTCTTTGGATTTTTCTTCGGCCTATCATCCTCAGTCCAATGGTCAAGTGGAACGTATCAATCAGATCCTTACCAGTTTTCTTTGGCACTTTGTCAACGTTCACCATAGCGATTGGGTTGAGCTCCTGCCCTGGGCCGAGTTTTTCTATAACAACCATGTGAGTGAGTCTTCTGCTAAGTCTCCGTTTTTTGTGGTCTACGGTCGACACCCCCGGATTCCGTTTCCCGTCTCCTCTTCAGTGGACAACCCTGCCGCAGAGTCTCTCGTCTGTGAATTTTCTGCGATTTGGGAAAGCACCAGACCTGCCCTCCTTCAGTCCTTCGAGCAGATGAAGAAGCATGCTGATAAGAGACGTTTGGATCCGCCTCAATTCCATCCGGGAGACAAGGTCTGGCTTTCCTCCAAATATGTCCGCCTCAAGATACCAGCTTACAAGTTGGGTCCGCGGTTCATCGGTCCATTCGAGATTCTGAACCAAATAAATCCAGCTGAAACTCCCAGCCTCCTTACGGATCCCTACTTTCACGTGTCTCTTCTCAAACCGGTTGTCCTTAATTCTTTCTCTGATGATCCAGGTACCACTCCAGCTCCAGTCTCCGCTGAGGACGTCTTTGAGGTAGAAAACATTTTGGCCATCAAGAGGGTAAGAGGAAAGGCCTTCTTTCTTGTGGATTGGAAGGGGTTTGGCCTGGAGGAGAGATCTTGGGAGCCCAGGGAAAACATTTATGCCCCTCGTCTTCTAGAAAAATTTCTTGCGGGCCTAAAAAAAAAGGGGGCGTAAAGGGGGGGGAGTACTGTAGCGCTGGCGTCTCTGCCTCCTGCCGGGCAGAGACGCCGTTCCCCTCACCGCCGTGGCCCTGGTCCGGCGTACTCCAGCGCCACAGCTGCTGTTGCGTGCACCGCGCACAGCTTCCCGGATACTGTGCTTAGGGTGCGCGCTCCCTCTTAAAGGGGCCACGCGCGCCTTCCTACAGAGTCCCCGGCCAATGGCCGGAGGGCCACTCCTATTTAAAACACCTCCTCCAAAATGGAGGTGCCTGTGCAAGATTGTTGTTTGTGCGCTAACACTCTCCTCAGCCCTCAGGTTCCAGTGCTCCCCAGTCTGTCTTTCAGCCATGCCCGCCAGCATGTCTATCAGCCGTGCCCGCCAGCTTGTCTATCAGCCGTGCCCGCCAGCTTGTCTATCAGCCGTGCCCGCCAGTCTGTCTATCTGCCGTGCCTGCCAGCCTGTCTACCTGCTGTGTCCGCCGGCTTGCCTACCCTGATCTCCTGTCAGGTTACCAGCTGAGTCCGCCTTCTTGTCTACACGGATCACCCGTCAAGCTACCTGCCGCTGTACCTGTCAGCTTCAGCCACCTGACCCGTGGGAGTCGCCTGCTTTCACACAAGGTCGGTCCCAGAGTGGCACCTGGTTCCCCTGCCCAGTCCCTCCTTAGGTCACGGAGTCGACTAAGCCGCCGTGTGGCCAGGGTCGGTCCGAGTAGGCGCTTAGTTACGCCCCTCTGGTCCTTCCTTGCATCCCAGCACAGAGGTTCCACCACCCGGAACCATAACAATAATGCTCCTAAATAAAAATATCTGACCTACACTGAGCCCTTGAATATATAATTGCCCCTCACTATAATCCCTGCACAAAATATGACCCCCCACACTGTCCCTCTTATGGTACATGACCTTCACATTGCCCCCTCCTTTCCATACTGGGCCCCCTCTTCACACTAATCTCTTACACTGTATCCCGACTATAGGACCCAGCTTCTATACTGTGCTCCCTCATCACATCTCCCTCCTTAGCATACTGTTCCCTCCTAACTTTGACCATAAACTGTCCCCCATGCTATCCCCCACCCACTACTCAGTCTCTATTCTGTGCCCACTCACACTTTTCTTCCCCTATACTGTCTCGTCACACTATTCCCCTCAGTAGGTTCCTTACATGTTTCCCCCTACCTCCTATTTTCTTCTCACACATCCCCCCAACTCCCCATACTGTGTCTGCACACATCCCATCACTCCCGCTCCCAATACTGTGTCTGTACACATCCCATCACCCCCGCTCCCCATACTGTGTCCGCACACATCCCATCACCCCCGCTCCCCATACTGCGTCCGCACACATCCCATCACCCCCGCTCCCCATACTGTGTCCTCACACATCCCATCACCCCGGCTCCCCATACTGTATCCGCACACATCCCATCACCCCCGCTCCCCATACTGTGTCCGCACACATCCCATCACCCCCGCTCCCCATACTGAGTCCACACACATTTTTCCCCTCGCTTACCATAACGCGTTTGCACCCACCCCCAACTCGCTCCCTACAATGTGTCCGCACCCACCCCCAACTCGCTCCCCACAGATTAAATCTCCCCCCTCCACACAGAATAAATCCCCCCTTCCACACTGAATAACCCCCCCACACTGAATAACCCCCCACACTGAATAAACCCCCGACACTGAATAAATCCCCCCTTCCCCACTGCATAACCCCAACACACTCTGAATAACCTTCCCACTGAATAAATCCCCCTTCCACACTGAATAACCCCCCAACTGAATAAATACCCCTTCCATACTAAATAACCCCCACTGAATAAATCCCCCCTCCACACTGAATAACTCCCCCAATGAATAAATCCCCCTCCACACTGAATAACCCACCCACTGAATAAATCACGCCTCCACACTGAAACCCCCCCCCACTGAATAACACCCCCACTGAATAAATCCTCTGTCCACAATGAATAACCCCCCGACTGAATAAATCCCCCCTCCACACTGGATAACCCCCCACTGAATAAATCCCCCTCCACACTGAATAACCCCCCACTGAATAAATCCCCCCTCCACACTGTATTACCCTCCGACTGAATAAATCCCCCCTCCACACTGAATAACCCCCCAATGAATAAATCCCCCCTCCACACTGAATAACCCCCCACTGAATAAATCCCCCCTCCACACTGAATAACCCCCCACTGAATAAATCCCCCCTCCACACTGAATAACCCCCCACTGAATAAATCCACCTCCATACTAATAACCTCCCCGACTGAATAAACTCCTTCTCCACACTGAATAAATCCCCCCTCCACACTGAATAATCCCCCCCCAGTGAATAAATCCCCCCTCCACACTGAATAAATCCCCCCTCCACACTGAATAAATCCCCCCTCCACACTGACCATGCTGAATCTTTGGTGTCTTCAGCTCCACAGGAGCACTTACCACCGTTGCTCTTCCCTCCTATGGGCGCCCTGGCGAGTGACGTCAGCAGCGCGATCGCATGACCTGATCACGCTGCTGACGTCGCTCTAAGCCGACGGTCAGAGCTTCAATTGTACTTGCGTCTGCAAGACACAAGTGCTATCACTGGGAGCCGGCACGCCACAGCTTCTCTGAGCGGACTGTCAGCTTGACAGCCCACTCAGAGAAAGGCCGAATCCCGGTCCAGGGGCGGCAGAATGCAGCCGCCCGGGAAGGACACCTCGGACTGCCGCATTAGGCGGCCCGACGGCGCCCCCCCTGCTGGCTGTGTCGGGGCACATGACCTGGCTGCCCCTCCTAGATACACCTCTGACTTCATCAGCGCCATAGCCAAGCGGTGAGCTCAGTGACTCTGAGTGGCTCATGCTAAGCTCATGCTGAATTCAGTTATTGGCTGCAGCGCTATCGACGTGACATCAGTACTGCATACAATAAGGTCCGGTGGACATTGGCTCTGTGCTTCTAGCCTACAGTATACGTTGGGAGATTTGCCAGAGGTGACTATTCAACAGACGGAGGCTAAAAAGCATACCTGGCTGGTATGTGAATTCATACAGTTTCTTAGCTGTATAGAGAAGCACAGCAGTCTGCACTTTCTTATACAGTAGGCCGCTGCATAGAAACATATACGATGCGGTATACATTTCTTTACAATGGGTCTCTATGGTGGATGGAAGCCTCTGCATCCATCCTAATTATGCACAGTGTCGGGTCCATACCGTCTGAGCATATGTGCCCTACAGTGTGCACAAATGTAGTGTGGACCAACCGGAAACAACAGTGCAAGAGCCAGTGGAGGGTTAGTGAAGAACAGTTGTTTTTTTTTAAATGTAAGTTCCCCACAGATTATTTTTCCTCACCGTCTTTCAAAGGCTACAACTTTCTTATTTTTCCATCGACATACACATATGAGGGTTCCTTTTTTACTGGATGAGGTTGGGCCATGGTAACCCATCGGTATCTTGTGATCGCGTCAGAAAGGGGCCGATATGAGTTGGTGTCATCAGAAATTAACAGATGCATCTAAATTGTTAACAGCAGCAGTCATAAGCGATCAATACCACTTAGGTACCCAAACAAAAGCAGCTTTTAATCCTTTCTATATAATTTTTATGTTTTAAAACATAACTTTCATTCATTTAATAGAAGAAAACCAAACAAGTGCTTTTTAAAAACAATCATTGTAGAGTTCTATAGTTTTGATAAATTGCTATTAAATCAGTAAATCAATTGTGCTATCATTTATAGCTGTTTCACAATATTAGTTGGTAATGCTATTGCATTACTATTGCAAGTGGAATGTATGCCGGTAGTACACCCATTCGCAGGAACTCCCACAGATGTTTAAAATCTAGACGCGCTGATCTCTCGACATGTTTTGCCTATCTAGGTGCTCTAGAGAGGAGTAGGGCAATGACGCTGCATAATAAGTGTAGCACTAATAATTTCTACATAATTGATGTATTAGCAATTGATGAAAACTATGCAACTCTTCAGTGATTGTTTTAAAAATGACTTGTTTGGTTTTCTTCTATTAAATGAGTATATAAAAATAATGTTTTAATATATGAAAATCGATAAAAGAAGCTTTTTGTTTGGGTACCTTAGTGGCTCTCTACAATTGCAGACCCTGGAGAAAACGTACAGTTAAGCCCATATGTGCCAAGGGGTTAAATAAGCACTATAACTTTAAAAACTTTGCATAAATCAATAGCACAAGTTAATATAATAAACCTTTGCAATATACCTTATCAGAAAAATCTACTTTTTTCACCACTTACAAGCCACTTTTCGCCCTGGCTTCAGAACTGATGATTCACCCTGGAAAAACAGCTAAAATCTAATTTGCTCTAGACAAGACTTACTGCCTGCAGAGTAATGTGTCAGGTTACATCTCCCCTTATACTCCATGTAGATGGGGGGGAGTCTGATACAAGCACAGAAACACATTGTGCCACAGCTTTCTAGCAAGTATACTAGCTTATGTCACAGCTGGATTCAGAGCTACACTGCTCTTTACTACTATGTAATTTCTACTGTGCCTCTGCTGCTTCTCTCTGTGTGGTACCTAACGAAAGAAGATCAGGAATCCTTCTCTCTGAGTTTACAGAAGACATAATATCAACTAGTCTACCCTCACTAGTCCAGAAACAACTGAAAATTAGAGATATCACCTGAAGAAGAGAAAACTGATGCAGGATACAAGCCAGATAATAACCGGAAATATATTCTTCATGTGAACACCCCTTCCAACCCCTATTTTGAAAAGTTAGTTAGAAGTTTTGTTGCCCTTTTGAGAGCATTGAAATTTTCGCCTGTTCTCATCTAAACTCCTTCATTATAGAAATTCGGTCAAATGATTTCATCACATGGATAGGAATGTGCACCTTAGCAAGGAGGAGAGCTGTCATATGTGATGGGTTCCTCTTTAAATATTTGATATAGGGGGAGAGGATGGTAATGATCCATCCACAAGTTCTCAATCTTCATTGCATTTCATCATGTTGGACAAGGATTCCAGTGATCCGTACTACTTGTCCCATCTGCTTGGTCTGAGATTCAAATGACAAGATTCATGTGTATAATTTTATTGGACCCATCCAACCATTTGTCACACTCTCAGCCATGCCAACAAAATACTATTGGATTTACAACCTTATATTCTAATGTGATAGTACAGGATTTTGCAGCCAGCATTGTTTTAGCCAAAGCCAGCATTACAGAGGTTAAATTCAATAAGAACAGGTACTTGCTGACCGTACTACCAGTCCTTCATAGGCTGTCCACACATGACCCTGGCATTTCATCTGGCATTTCATGTGACGTGTCTTCACACCTTTCGTTCTGTTCAAAAGCTGAGTGCTTAGTCATGAGAAATGTTACCTAAGCATCTTGTACTTCCATATTTCATAACCAATAAATCTTTTCTTGTTTGCTTCTGTCCCTGCTGAAGGACATACAGTACATTTGTGGCTGATGATATCAGTTCATAATGGGGAGATTTCTAACCATTTGTACATAGGAGGTGAAGGAATCCAAATACATTTTATATTACAGATTGATTATACTATAAACGCCATATAGTATTTAGTAACAATTTAGAATATTTTTTTTCAGCTGTGCATGGTGTATTATACCAATACCAAAAATCAAACGTTTTCCATTTATTTTATTTTTAAATGTTATCTTACATGTTTTCCATCTTTGTAGGAATTTTTTTTTAAATTGTTCCACAGCATCCAAAATAAAAATTAAGGTAACGTTGCCAATAGTCTTAGTTATAAGTCTAATTTTTTGAGTCTTCAGCTCCAACAACCATAGCCTGTGCAATCTGATCCTGCAGTTATATTCCCCTTTAAATTTGATGTTATTTACTTAAAGGGGTTATCCACTACTAGGACAACCCCTTCTTGATCTAAATGTTTGGCGCCGATAAAATAAAAAAACTTACTTCCCGTGCTGGCGCTGTTCCAGGGCTGTTGGCACTTGCATACCCAGGGCTGTTGTGCGGTTGTTATGACACATGATTCCCAGCACCCAATCAGCGTACAAATCGAACATCAAGAGGAGGTGAGAGAGCAGCCATAGCCCTGACTTCCTCTTGATTTTCGATTTGTCCGAAGGTGGGGACAGTGACGCCAGCGCTGATTGGGCGCCAGGCTCACCTGTCATAACAACGGCACGAGAGCCCCGGATACGCGAGTAGAAAAAAATTGTCCCTAAAGGTGACCAATCCCTTTAAGCCTCATCACAAAAGCTGCATTAAACCAGTGTTGTATGAATTTGGCCCTAGGGCGGCACATTTAATGCACCTTGTAAAAAAGAGTAGACGAGGTGCATATAAGTATACAGAATTAATTGCCCTTTTCCAGCCATGACATTCTGTGGGTTTGAAATCCACAACCCAGGTCAATTTTTACAGAGGATTATATCACCAGCAAGGGACTGAGATTTAGTTAAATCTCGTTCACAACTAGAGATGAGCGGTGTTCGACTAGAACTGTTCGCCAATCTCAAATTCGAGCTGTTTTGGGCGGTGTTCGATTTGTTCGACGAACCCGAACGATTTGCAAAAAATTCGGCTGTTCGAGGTTATGTTCGATAACTGTTCGTGCACCAAAAGCGTGTCCTGCATGTCTGGCGCTATTTAGAGAACCAATCATGCAGGGATTGTCTGCCACTCACTGTAATGCCACAGCCATGGTGGTTGCGTCATTACAGTGGTTGCCCAAATCGATGGGAACAGTGCTCACAGTGAAACATGAAAAGCCGGCAATTCAGCAGCGGCATACACCGGTACCCGACAATTTATAACAGAAAGAATAGAGCATCACACATAGATTAGATAGATAGAAACATGTCAGTCACATATATAAGAAGTACAGTGACAGTGTTGATTACTGTACTTGTCATTTAGTGTAAAGGATTTATTAAAAAAAATATTAGTGTTTTCATGCACCGTCTCTTTAAAAAAGCCGGCCGGCAATTCAGCAGCGGTACCCGACAATTTAGAATAGAAGGAATAAAGAATCACACATAGATTAGATAGATAGAAACATGTCAGTCACATATATAAGAAGTACAGTGACAGTGTTGATTACTGTACTTGCCATTTAGTGTAAAGGATTTATTAAAAAAAATATTAGTGTTTTCATACACCGTCTCTTTAAAAAAGCCGGCCGGCAATTCAGCAGCGGTACCCGACAATTTAGAATGGAAGGAATAGAGCATCACACATAGATTAGATAGATAGAAACATGTCAGTCACATATATATGAAGTACAGTGACAGTGTTGATTACTGTACTTGTCATTTAGTGGTAAAATAAAGGATTTATTTAAAAAAAAATTGGCGTGGGGTTCCCCATAATTTTAGGCTCTAGCGGAGGTTAAGCAGACAGCTGGGGCAGATGTTTGAAGCCTGGGAAGGGGTAATACCCACGGAGCTTCCCAAGCTACTAATATCAGCCCCCAGCTGAATGCCTAGCCTTTACTAGCTATTAAAATGGGGGACCCCCCAAAAAATTGACGTGGGGTCCCCCCTATTTTAATAGCTAGCAAAGGCTAGGCAGACAGCTGGGGGCTGATATTAATAGCCCAGGAAGGGTGCCATGAATATTGGCCCCCTCCCAGGCTAGAAACACCAGCCGTCAGCCGCCCCAGAAATTGCACATCCATAGGATGCGCCAATTCTGGCACTTAGCCTCGCTCTTCCCACTGCCCTGTAGCGGTGGCAGTGGGGTAATAAGGCTGGGGTTGATGTCAGCTTATAATGCCAGCTGACATCAAGCCCAGGTTAGTAATGGAGAGGCGTCTATAAGACACCCCCATTACTAACCCCATAGTCAAAGTTAAAAAAAAACACAAACACCCAGAATAAAGTCCTTTAATTGAAATAAAGACACAATTCTTTATTGTTCTAAATTAAACCATACTTACAATCACGCCCATTCCAGCTGAAGCCAACGATCCCCTGCAATAAAAGAAAAATAATAAAGCAACATAATCCTTACCTTTCCATGGTTCCCACGACAGCTTCAGCTCTGCTACATCGAGATGACAGGCTGGACCGCAGCAGAAAGCTGCCATCCAGCCTGTCATCCCGCAGACACTGAGAAGCGCAGGCTTGCTTGCGCTCCTCAGCGTCTCTCTGTAACGGCATCCAGATGAGCCGAGTTCATGTCCAATGAACTCGGCTCACCTCATGCACGTCACTGACAGCGTGGGAAAATTCTCACGCTGAAGCGCTGAGTGCAGGAGAATTCTCCCACGCTGTCAGTGACGTGCATGAGGTGAGCTCATGTCCAATGAACTCAGCTCACCTCATGCACGTCACTCACAGCGTGGGAAAATTCTCCTGCACTCAGCGCTTCAGCGTGAGAATTCTCCCACGCTGAAGCGCTGAGTGCAGGAGAATTTTCCCACGCTGTCAGTGACGTGCATGAGGTGAGCCGAGTTCATTGGACATTAACTCGGCTCATCTGGATGCCCTCACAGAGAGACACTGTGGAGCGCAAGCAAGCCTGCGCTTCTCAGTGTCTGCGGGATGACAGGCTGGATGGCAGCGTTCTGCTAATTAGCGTTCTGCTAATTATTTCATGAATTTCCTGAAATAATTAAAAAAAATTGAAGTGGGGCTTCGCACTATATTTGTGTCCAGCCAGGTACAGCAGGCAGGAACGGGCTGCCCCAATCACCAGCTGCCTCTTTGTACCTGGCCGGACACAACAATATAGGGAAGGCCTTTTTTTCTTAATTATTTCATGAATTTCATGAAATAATTAAAAAAAAAATACGTGGGACTTCGCCCTATTTTTGTGTCCAGCCAGGTACAACTAGGCAGCTGGGGGCTGGAATCTGCAGCGCAGGGAGGCCCAAGCTTTCTGGGCCCCCCCCCCGCTGCAAATTGCAGTCCGCAGCCACCCCGGAAAATGGCGCGTTCATAGAAACGCCATCTTCTGGCGCTGTACCCAACTCATCCAGGGCCCTGGTGCGGTGGCTCACTGGGTAATAAAGGGGTTAGGGCCAGCTTGGTATTATCAGCTGGCCCTAAGCCCAAAATTCATGGGGTCAAGCCAGTATTAGACATGACCGCCATGAATTTCTAGTAAAGTATTTAAAAAAAACACAACACCCAGAATAAAGTCCTTTAATTGAAATAAACACACAATTCTTTATTGTTCTAAATTAAACCATACTTACCATCACGCCCATTCCAGCTGAAGCCAACGATCTCCTGCAATAAAAGAAAAATAATAAACCAACATCATCCTTACCTTTCCATGGTTCCCATGACAGCTTCAGCTCTGCTACATCGAGATGACTGGCTGGACCGCAGCAGAACGCTGCCATCCAGCCTGTCATCCCGCAGACACTGAGAAGAGCAGGCTTGCTTGCGCTCCTCAGTGTCTCGCTGTGACGGCATCCAGATGAGCCGAGGTCATGTCCAATGAACTCGGCTCACCTCATGCACGTCACTGACAGCGTGGGAAAATTCTCACGCTGAAGCGCTGAGTGCAGGAGAATTCTCTCACGCTGTCAGTGACGTGCATGAGGTGAGCTCAGGTCCAATGAACTCAGCTCACCTCATGCACGTCACTGACAGCGTGGGAAAATTCTCCTGCACTCAGCGCTTCAGCGTGAGAATTCTCCCACGCTGTAAGTGACGTGCATGAGGTGAGATGAGATCATTGGACATGAACTCACCTCATGCACGTCACTGACAGCGTGGGAGAATTCTTCTGCACTCAGCGCTTCAGCGTGAGAATTTTCCCACGCTGTCAGTGACGTGCATGAGGTGAGTTCATGTCCAATGATCTCAGCTCACCTCATGCACGTCACTGACAGCGTGGGAAAATTCTCCTGCACTCAGCGCTTCAGCGTGAGAATTCTCCCACGCTGAAGCGCTGAGTGCAGGAGAATTTTCCCACGCTGTCAGTGACGTGCATGAGGTGAGCCGAGTTTATTGGACATGACCTCGGCTCATCTGGATGCCGTCACAGCGAGACACTGAGGAGCGCAAGCAAGCCTGCTCTTCTCAGTGTCTGCGGGTTGACAGGCTGGATGGCAGTGTTCTGCTGCGGTCCAGCCTGTCATCTCGATGTAGCAGAGCTGGAGCTGTCCTGGGAACCATCGAAAGGTAAGGATGATGTTGGTTTATTATTTTATTTTTATTGCAGGAGATCGTTGGCTTCAGCTGGAATGGGCGTGACGGTAAGTATGGTTTAATTTAGAACAATAAAGATTTAGAACAATAAAGAATTGTGTGTTTATTTCAATTAAAGGACTTTATTCTGGGTGTTTGTGTTTTTTTTAACTTTCACTATGGGGTTAGTAATGGGGGTGTCTTATAGACGCCTCTCCATTACTAACCTGGGCTTGATGTCAGCTGGCATTATAAGCTGACATCAACCCCAGCCCTATTACCCCACTGCCACCACTACAGGGCAGTGGGAAGAGCGAGGCTAAGTGCCAGAATTGGCGCATCCCATGGATGCGCCATTTCTGGGGCGGCTGACGGCTGGTGTTTCTAGCCTGGGAGGGGGCCAATATTCATGGCACCCTTCCTGAGCTATTAATATCAGCCCCCAGCTGTCTGCCTAGCCTTTGCTAGCTATTAAAATAGGGGGGACCCCACGTCATTTTTTTGGGGGGTCCCCCATTTTAATAGCTAGTAAAGGCTAGGTATTCAGCTGGGGGCTGATATTAGTAGCCTGGGAAGCTCTATGGGTATTACCCCCTTCCCAGGCTTCAAACATCTGCCCCAGCCGTCTGCTTAACCTCCGCTAGAGACTAAAATTACGGGGAACCCCACGCTAATTTTTTTTTTAATAAATCCTTTATTTTAACACTAAATGACAAGTACAGTAACCAACACTATCACTGTACTTCTTATATATGTGACTGACATGTTTCTATCTATCTAATCTATGTGTGATGCTCTATCTTTCTGTTCTAAATTGTCGGGTACAGATGCTGAATTGCCGGCCGGCTTTTTTAAAGAGACGGTGCATGAAAACACTATTATTTTTTTTTATAAATCCTTTACACTAAATGACAAGTACAGTAACCAACACTGTCACTGTACTTCATATATATGTGACTGACATGTTTCTATCTACAGTTATATGAAAAAGTTTGGGCACCCCTATTAATCTTAAGCTTATTGTTTTATAAAAATTGGTGTTTTTGCAACAGCTATTTCAGTTTGATATATTTAATAACTGTTGGGCACAGTAATGTTTCTGCCTTGAAATGAGGTTTATTGTACTAACATAAAATGTGCAATCTGCATTCAAACAAAATTTGACAAGTGCATAAGTATGGGCACCTCACCAGAAAAGTGACATTAATATTTAGTAGATCCTCCTTTTGCAAAAATAACAGCCTCTAGTCGCTTCCTGTAGCTTTTAATGAGTTCCTGGATCCTGGATGAAGGTATTTTTGACCATTCCTCTTTACAAAACAATTCCAGTTCAGTTAAGTTTGATGGTCGCTGAGCATGGACAGCCCTCTTCAAATGATCCCACAGATGTTCAATGATATTCAGGTCTGGGGACTGGGATGGCCATTCCAGAACATTGTAATTGTTCCTCTGCATGAATGCCTGAGTAGATTTGGAGCGGTGTTTTGGATCATTATCTTGCTGAAAGATCCATCCCCTGCGTAACATCAACTTTATCACTGATTCTTGAACATTATTGTCAAGAATCTGCTGATACTGAGTGGAATCCATTCGTCCCTCAACTTTAACAAGATTCCCGGTGCCGGCATTGGCCACACAGCCCCAAAGCATGATGGAACCTCCACCAAATTTTACTGTGGGTAGCAAGTGTTTTTCTTGGAATGCTGTGTTTTTTTGACGCCATGCATAACGCCTTTTTGTATGACCAAACAACTCAATCTTGGCTTCAACAGTCCACAGGACCTTCTTCCAAAAAGAAATTGGCTTCTCCAAATGTGCTTTTGCATACCTCAGCCGACTCTGTTTGTGGCATGCTTGCAGAAACGGCTTCTTTCGCATCACTCTCCCATACAGCTTCTCCTTGTGCAAAGTGCGTTGTATAGTTGACCAATGCACAGTGACACCATCTGCAGCAAGTTGATGCTGCAGCTCTCTGGAGGTGGTCTGAGGATTGTCCTTGACTGATCTCACCATTCTTCTTCTCTGCCTTTCTGATGTTTTTCTTGGCCTGCCACTTCTAGCCTTAACAAGAACTGTCCCTGTGTTCTTCCATTTCCTTACTATGTTCCTCACAGTGGAAACTGATAGGTTAAATCTCTGAGACAGCTTTTTGTATCCTTCCCCTGAACAACTATGTTGAATAATCTTTGTTTTCAGATCATTTGACAGTTGTTTTGAGGAGCCCATGATGCCACTCTTCAGAGGAGATTCAAACAGGAGAACAACTTGCAAGTGGCCACTTTAAGTAGCTTTTCTCATGATTGCATACACCTGGCTATGAAGTTCAAAGCTCAATGAGGTTACAAAACCAAAAAAAGTGCTTTAGTAAGTCAGTAAAAAGTAGGTAGGAGTATTTAAAACAAGAAAATGATAAGGGTGCCCATACTTATGCACCTGTCAAATTTTGTTTGAATGCAGATTGCACATTTTCTGTTAGACAATAAACCTCATTTCAAGGCAGAAACATTACTGTGTCCAACAGTTATTACATATATCAAACTGAAATAGCTGTTTCAAAAACACCAATTTTTATAAAACATTAAGCTTAAGATTAATAGGGGTGCCCAAACTTTTTCATATAACTGTATCTAATCTATGTGTGATGCTCTATTCTTTCTGTTCTAAATTGTCGGGTACAGATGCTGAATTGCCGGCCGGCTTTTTTAAAGAGACGGTGCATGAAAACATTTGCAATACATGGGATTATACTCTAAAGGGTTATTATCATACAGCCCAGTCAAAGGTCTGAGATGGGAATGTATCCATCCAGGCACCAGCCACATGAAGTGGCGCTACAAAAAAGCTTGACTGAACAACACTTTTTCAATAAGACTAGGTCCACATTGTGTCTGTGCCCATTGTCGAGCAGATATGCTCAGGTGGTATACACTCGACAGACACGCTCAAACACACTGTCAGCCTCTGTCTGGTGAATGGACACCTACGGTACATTACCTACATTACAGTATATATCGGTAAAAGCTCTGGACATATACTGGAAGCTGTGTGCACCAAGCCTAACTCCTTCACAAATGAATGGGAGTTACTGACACAGCTTAGCTCAGCTTCCTTCGTCTGTTTTTGGTGCACCATCTTCTCTTTCCAGCGACAGAAAAAGTTATATCCCATCTCAGCAATAAAAATCTGAAATCGAATAACTCATTAACCTACATGTGATCATATAAATATCCTGAAGCCTCAACTTATGACTCAGTGGTGACATAGCATATCGTCATGTCAATTAATTACTTACATGGGCCTCAGAAGGATAGGAGTGGGACTGTCTTGCCCTGGGGCAATCTCATGTTGCTTCTGAACAAGCCAGTATTTTAGTTTCTGCATAAATGTGAATGATTGAGACTCAACAGAGATGTTGAGTGTCAAGACTAAAATTTTTAACGTACCTGTATTTTGTGCTAAACTTATCTTTATATCCATAGCTTAGTAGTGCAGCGAATCATTCAGTGAGTAACCTCAAAAGCATGACACAAATGCAAAAGATATTAAAAAAAGACTCCCCAAAGCATAGTTGAAGCAAATGGCTCTAATAAATGTGAGAAAGAAAGGTTCTTTAACAGTAGTAGCAAGTAGACTATTATAAAATGATGGTTACATACACACAGTTCAGAGTGTCTTCATATGAGTAAGGCCTTACACCTCCATGTCCATTTTGCATCAGTCATGTGACGGTCCTGTCCTCATCCATTTGTGATCTATATTTCCTGCAAGCCAAAAAATCATAAAGAGGCCAAAACATGAGGTTTCCCTGGTGTCTCCTAGCCAGCAATCTGCCATGTATTGCCCATTTTTAATTTTGGGAAAGTCTGATCTTCCAAACGGTTGTGAATAGATCTATTGAGTGTAATGTGTCTGTGTGCCATCCATGGACAACACATATAAGACAAACACTGACATGTGAATAAGGTGAAGGAGTAGGTGTCATCTAAAAGAGGCAAAAATATGTCCTAAGTAGCAGTGTGCCCTCATTGTGTATAGGGCGTACACAATTTGTGCTATCATTGTTACTTTGATATACGTATAATATACATTTGTTATATAACATACATTAATATACATCATAAATTTGGTTAGATTTTTTTCTGTCGGATTCTGTATTGCTGTTTTATTTTTATGGGAATGTTGGATATTGCTAGTACTTATTACGATTATATATAATTGATTCCGTGAAGATTTATGTATAATATAACACATACATTGCTTATTCTGAGGGATCGTTAACACAACCGTATTTTCAGTTCGAGTGCTGACGGTGAAAAAACGGACAGCACTCGGACCAATGTTATTCAATGGGGCAGTGCAGATGAATGATTTTTTTCACTGACTGTATCTGTGTGTGAAAAAAGTCGCAGCATGCAGTAACTTCTTCCGTAAATCGTATGAGTCTCACCCATTCAATTCTATGGGTGTGTAAAAAAAATCGGATGCCATGCCGAGCCACAGTATACCATCTGATTTTTATGGATACATTGCAATTCTGTAACATAGAAAACTGAATTGTCTTGTAAATGATTAATAGCTGCTACTGTAAGGATTGCACACGGAATAAGTAAAGAAGAAAATTATCCCACTTTTCTGGACGAAACTCTGAATGATATTTTTGTACTGTCGTGTGAACCTGCCCTGTCAGGCAGTCATGTGGATCGTAGGTTTAGCTTCACTAATTTTAACCAAAATCTGCATACAACAAGGAACATGAGTAGCCATAAAATTCACAGCTGGGCAAGGGGTGGCGGCCAATACAGCCTATAAAGAATATAAGAGCCACCATCTAACCCCCTATGGCTCCTTACCCCCCCCAACAGTCTTTGTGTATCTGCATGTTTACTCAGAAGTTGTTAGTCCATGATGTAGATTAGGGGAATGCTCCCTTCATGAATACGGTTGACTCAAAGCTATAAGTCTGCTAGATTCTTTGGTATGTTCTAATAGCCTAATAGCCAAATAATTTTTGGTCAGATAGGAGAGAGGAATTGTCCCATTAGTTTGCTACCTTTCAACAAAGAATCAAATTGAAGTGACAGACGCACTTTAAATAATTATTGTTCTTTCAACAAACTTTGCAGAGAAATATGTTTCTTTCTCCGCATATGAGCCATTTCTGCTCCTCCGTCATGCCTACTAGACTCATATTTCACTCTGAAAAAAGTCATTCTTCACTCTTCTGAAGTCAGTCTAAGGCTGTGTGCCCACTATGCGTTTTCCAAGCGTTTATGCTGCGGAATTTCTGCAGCGTAAGGCTATGTGCCCACGTAGCGTTTTTGTAGCGTTTTTGCGGCGTATTTACGGCCGCAAAAACGCTTGTAAAACAGTCTGCCATGCAAAGCAATGTGAATTCGGATGTGCTGTGCACATGATGCGCTAATTTGCGCGCCGAATTCGCATTGCTTTGCAAAACGCAGCATGACCATTTGTACCGCGATTACGCTGCAGCGTGTGGTACCTGGGATGAAGAGGAGACTACAACTCCTCTTCATCCCGGCTACCACGTGGTGAAAAAAAGAAATAAAAAAGTTAAAAATAAACAAAACCTGTATATTCACCTCTCCGGCAGCCCCCGGTCTGCTCTCCGGTCTGCTCCCGGCTGCGTCTTCTCTCTTCAGCGTCCCGCAGTGTACTGTCAGGGCCTGCGGTGACGTCATTTAGTCACCTGATGGTCACGTGACCGCTGACGTCGGCGGTCAGGTGACGGTCACGTGACCATCAGCTGACTAACGTCACCGCAGGTCCTGACAGTACACTGCGAGACGCTTAAGAGAGAAGACGCGGCGGGGAGCAGACCGGAGGAGACCGGAGAGCAGACCGGGGGCCACCGGAGAGGTGAATATACAGGTTTTTTTTATTTTTAACATTTTAATTCTTTTTTTTTTACTATAGATGCTGCATTTAAAGCATCTAAGTTGTTCACGCATTATAAATCCATGCCAGTTGCATGGATTTATATTGTGTGATCAACTTGTCAAGCACTTTCCAAGTGATGCTCAAAATCGCTTGGAAAAGTGCTTGAAAAAACGCATGCGAAAATGCATGTAAAAATGCTTCTCTCTGGCAGAAAAAACGCATGTAAATCTGCATGCGTTTTTTCTGCCAGAGAGAGGCAAAAACGCTCTGCATCAAATCTGCTACGTGGGCATATAGCTTAAACGCTTGGGAAACGCTTGGTAATATGTCCCCCATGGTCGCCAATGACAAGCCGCAATGTCAGTGCCCATGCTGCGGATTTTTCCCGCTCAAAAATCCGCAGCATGTCCATTAATTTTGCGGACACGCAGCGTAATCGCCGCCATTGACTTGCATTGGAACGCTTGGATTCCGCATCACTGCATCTGTACATGCGGAATCCAAACGTTTCAATGTGCGGATGGTACCCGGGTGTGGAGGACAGGAGACTCTCCTCCAGACCCAGGTACCATAGAAACTGTAAAAAAAAAAAAGAATAAAATAAAAAATAAATAATATACTCACCTTCCGACTCCTTCTCTGTGCTTGCCGGCAGATCGCGGTGGACTGAAGGACCTGCGCTGATGACATCACAGTCATGTGACGGCAGGTCCTAGTGCAGTGTACCGCGATCTGCCAGCAGCCGGGACGGAGCGAAGCAAGACACCAGGGGCCATTGGAAGATAAGAATATATTTATTTTTAACCATTCTTTACAGTCAAACTATATAAATCCATGCCGTTTGCATGGATTTATATAGTGTGACCTAGTTGTCACAAGCACTTTCCAAGTGATGCTAAAATCGCTTGGAAGTCGCTTGACACCCGCATGCGGAAATGCATGTGAAGAACGCTTCATTTCCCCATGTCCCTGGCAGGAAAAACGCATGTACAATCCGCATGTACAATCCGCATGTACAATCCGCATGTACAATCCGCATGCGTTTTTTTCTGCCAGAGAGATGCAGAAATGCTCAGGAAAAAATCCAGAGCATTTCTGCATCGTGGGCACATAGGCTAAGGGTATGTGCACATGACGTCTTTTAGTTTTGGAAGCAGAAGACACTTCAGGAAAACGCCGGTGGTGTTTGTTCTGAAGTGAAGCTGTATATATTAACTCGTGAGCGACTTCCAAAGCGACCTGAAGAATGGTCAGGTAACTTCTCTTAGCTAACTCATAGCTTTTGAAGTCTGAAGTGATTAAAAGAACCTAAAAAAGACAACCTAAGGAAAGCAAGTTGCTTTGTATATGTTCGTTCTTATTAGCATCTTTAAGGCTGTGTGCCCACGTAGCATTTTTCAAGCGTATATGCTGCGGAATTTCCGCAGCGTAAACGCTTGAAAAACGCATGTATATCCACACCCCATGGTCCCCAATGGGATTCCGCAAGTTCTATGCACATGCTGTGGATTTTTCCGCAGCGTTTATGCCGCGTTCAAAAATCCGCAGCATGTCATTTAATTTTGCGTTTCCGCAAGCGGAATTGCCTTTGTCCAATGCATAAAAAACGCAAGGCAATTCCGCATGTGGAAAACGCGTGATAAACGCGCGAAAAATGCGCGATAAACGCGTGCGGAATTCCGCATGCGTTTTTCCGGGAGAGGACTTGCATTTATGCAGCAGAAATTTTCTGCTTCATAAATGCAACGTGGGCACATAGCCTTAGGCACTTTTTCAGTCAAAATCTGCCTGAAAAAAACATTGTGTGCATATACCCTTTACTCAAGAAAAGACAGACTGCTAGTTCACAGAGGGATCATATTACAATTGCCCACTGAAGTCAATAGATAGTGGAGAAGGATGAGGAGCAAAGTGAAAGAAACAGGCAGTGTTTCAGGCAGTAGCAAGAAATGTATCTCATCCAAGTGCTGGTTCACAGTTACACTGCTTAGTATGGCTGTTTAATGCCCTTCATGCTGCTGGCTTTAAATATGTGCTATATAAAGATAGAAGAGCTGGATCTCTTATGTCTTTGTGTGCAGTATACTTTGAAGGAGACACTATTGCACATAGTTTCCACCCATGAGCTCAGAGTTAACCTACAATTAGAGATAGTGCATGCAGAGGGGAAAATTGGTGAATGCAAGACTCAAGTCTTATAATGGGCAGCAATGGTGATATGAATCATATAATCTAAGGAGTAAAGTTTCTACTTACCAAGACAGCCAAGTTAATGTAGGGAGACTTATCGGCCATTTAATGCTCTCCTGCCATTTGCATATTTAATGATGCATGTACACACACATGGTAGCTTATTCTGAAAACTTACTTGAAATGCCAGGTACTGTATACTTTTAAGTCATTTAAAATACTTAACGGGAAACTGTGAGGTCCAAAAAAAGCTATCTACCTGAACATATAGTGGTAATCTCTAGCGTTTAAGTAATGTTAGGCAAATTTAGTGGAAGCATGACTTCAGGGAGAAAATTAAGTCAGACTGTCCCTGCAGATACTCACTTCCAGTCTTTGAGGGCTGCAGGGGGCAGTGATCAGTCAGTTTTCACTGTACACTGAGTGCACTGTAATGACTCCTCCTAAGCTTTGATTGACAGCCTGCTGTTCAGCTTTTGTACAGAGCATGTTGTCAGTGTGTGAGGGAGTGATACCAGTCACTGTAGAGTGAGCACTGACTGATCACTGCTCCCTGCACCACCCCAATGACTAGAAGCAAGTGGCCAAAGGGAGAATATAACTGCTTGTTCACACTGTAGCTGTGCTAACAAATGAGCAAACCTATATTTCTATGATGGGCAAAATGTAAAGTGCCATAGAGCACAGTATTACAGCAAAAACCTACATAAAATGGAGTGTGAGGCACAATATCTTTGGAAAATGTATTTATTAATTTTAATCTGATATAGAAAAATTAAAAAATACATATAATGTAACAACATGAAATGAACTACGAACCAGTGAAGTATTGACATCATCCACTGACAAATAGGTACAGGGAAGCACTCCCTGACGAAGCAAGGTGCGAAACGTGCGTCCGGTGCTTTCTCTCGGACTGGTGAGGTATTCTTTATGCCACTGTGCATCTTTAGTTTTGTTTACACTTCTAAAAAGATTTATTTTTGGTAATATTTGACCTCTTCTTCCTCTCCTTATCTGTGGTCTATGTAAAACTGTATAGTACTAATACTTACCATTCTTGGACCCAGTTCCCATTGAAGTATCCGTTCTCAATATTGTTGACTATGTATGCAATTTGTATTAATTTTTGTTTCACTGTACCTTTTCGTCTGAGGATGATATCAATAGTCACTGGTTCGTAGTTCTTTTTAGATTGTTACATTGTATTTATTTTTTACTTTTCTATATCAGATTAAAATTAACACAGTTTCTAAAGATATTGTTCCGCATACTCCATTCTATGTAGATTTTTGTGCTTCCAAATGAGTCAGACATGATTTAAATGCTATTTCTCTGCAGATTATTAATATATCTGCAGGTAAATAGCTTTTTTTGTATTTGACAGGTTCCCTTAAAGTCTACTGGCTTAAATTTTTTCTACCATTGTTAGATTGGATCATCACGTTATTATTAGAACCACTCGAGAAAAAGCTTAATTAACACAATTGGAGGGACTCTTGTATGAACTGAAACTTCTAGGGACATGACCTAGCTGTAAGCCTCATTCAGCTCTGTTCAGCAAATGTGATACGGCATTGGAGCCATACATTGAACATGTGTTAATACAAAAGGGAGAATGATGCATTTTGCACGCAGCTCTGCAAGTAAAGTTTTACCTCAGCAAACTATTCCATTGTTGCTGAGCCTTTGGGCTTAGAGCCTTTATATGGTACTCAGACATTTATCAGTACACCGTTACCTCATGTGGTCATCAACATTTGGAATATTGGGACCCACATCTACAATAAAGTCTAACACAAATTGGTGCCTATTTTTGAAAAAAAAAATATTTGCATGTCTTTAGTAGCCCATTGCTACCATTTACTTCCTATGTCAGTGCTGAAAATCACGCAATAATAATTCAACAATTCCCCAGCCCAGTCTTTTGTATTTTGCTGTCATCTGTGATCTGACTGACATTGTGCTCCCTCAACTTTCTATTGCTTTCTTTCGGTTCTTTTGAAATCATTGGAGCTCATAGAAGTCTATGTATATGGTTCAACATGTGTAGTGGCAAGAGTACAACATTTTTGGGACCAGATGAAGAAATCTCATAACTTCAGTGCATAGACTCAACTAATAGTAGGACGTCATCCCTAGAGATGAGCGTTGTTCGACTCGAACTGTTCGCCAATCTCAAATTCGAGCTGTTTTGGGCGGTGTTCGAGCCGTTCGGCGAACACGGACGATTTGAAAAAAATTCGTCTGTTCGAGGTTATGTTCGATAACTGCTCGTGCACCAAAATCATAACTGGATTTTTTCTCAGTAATGATGAAAATTAATGTTAATACGCAGTTTGAGTGTACAGCGGGGCGGGGGGAGGGGCAGGGGATGGATCTCTGCAGGAATAATGAAGATCTCCATTTTTTTTTCTCTTTCCCGCATTTACAGTGGGGAGGTGCAATCTGTCAGCCTATCAGCAGCGCACACACGGAGCGAACTGCTTTTTTTCACACAAGCAAGGGCATGTGTCATTGGCAGTGTATGTCACATGTCCTTGCCCTATAAGACCCAGCCATTTTCCCCGTCGCCACCATTTTCTCACTGCTGCAGCTGCGTGTTAGATGGCACCGCTGTTGCTGTTTGCGCTATACCTTGTTAATTTCAAGCCAATTTTCGCACAAATCTACAGATAGCTTGGGAGTAGGGAATAGTTGTGATTGCAGTCCTTTTAAGGACTAGGTTACAGCATTTCCTACGACTTTTATCAGGCAGGTCTGTGCTCTTAAATAGATAGGTTGGGAGTAAAGACTAATTGTAATTGCAGTCCTTTTCAGGACTAAGTTACATCATTTTCTATCAGTTTTTGCCAGGCAGGTCTGTACCAGTGCTGTGCAAGTTTTTTTCACAGCATTTGGCTAAATCTAGCAAAGCTAATCCTTTTTGGCCTATTGCAGAGTGTGTTAGTCAGTGGAGTAGCCTATCTGTGTTGCAAGCTACACCACCTGTGTATAGAATACCAATTTTTTTACTGCACCTAGTGAAGTAAAACCTTTTGGGCATAGCATCATTCTATTAGTCCATCTATACTGACCTCCACCAGGTTGCAAATTGAATATAATTTTTTTCTGCATCTAGCTCTGAAAAAATATTTGGGCTTCTAGCAGTGTGTGGGACTTGTTCTATTAGTCCATCTATACTGACCTCCATCAGGTTGCAAATTGAATATATTTTTTTTCTGCATCTAGCTCTGAAAAAATATTTGGGCTTCTAGCAGTGTGTGGGACTTGTTCTATTAGTCCATCTATACTGACCTCCATCAGGTTGCAAATTGAATATAATTTTTTCCTGCATCTAGCTCTGAAAAAAATATTTGGGCTTCTAGCAGTGTGTGGGACTTGGTCTATTAGTCCATCTATACTGACCTCCATCAGGTTGCAAATTAAAAATTATTTTTATCTGCATCTAGCTCTGAAAAAATATTTCGGCTTCTAGCAGTGTGTGGGACTTGGTCTATTAGTCCATCTATACTGACCTCCATCAGGTTGCAAATTGAATATAATTTTTTTCTGCGTCTAGCTCTGAAAAAATATTTGGGCTTCTAGCAGTGTGTGGGACTTGTTCTATTAGTCCATCTATACTGACCTCCATCAGGTTGCAAATTGAATATAATTTTTTTCTGCATCTACCTCTGAAAAAATATTTGGGCTTCTAGCAGTGTGTGGGACTTGGTCTATTAGTCCATCTATACTGACCTCCATCAGGTTGCAAATTAAAAATAATTTTTATCTGCATCTAGCTCTGAAAAAATATTTGGGCTTCTAGCAGTGTGTGGGACTTGGTCTATTAGTCCATCTATACTGACCTCCATCAGGTTGCAAATTAAAAATATTTTTTATCTGCATCTAGCTCTGAAAAAATATTTGGGCTTCTAGCAGTGTGTGGGACTTGGTCTATTAATCCATCTATACTGACCTCCATCAGGTTACAAATTGAATATAATTTTTTTCTGCATCTAGCTCTGAAAAAATATTTGGGCTTCTAGCAGTGTGTGGGACTTGTTCTGTTAGTCCATCTATACTGACCTCCACCAGCTTTGAAATTAATAATAATTTTTAGCTGCATCTAGCCCTGAAAATAATTTTTCTTCCCAATAGTGGTAGCAATAGAAATATGGGGCGCGCGCCTGGCTAACAAAAATATACGCTTCATAACAAAAAACACCAGCCTAGCGCACTGCATTAATAAGATGGCATCATCGTCTCTCCCAGTGCTAGGCCTACTACGCAGGCTAGCATTCCTGTGCCTAAAACACAATGTATGGGTCCGCGCTAGCCACGATGCTGAGGGATCTAAAGCTGCTGCTAACGCTTTATAACAATTCAATTGGAAGATTTTCACAGAGCTCTTCCACAACGCCCACCCATTGGGCAACAGTTGCCCACCCTCCCTATGGGATCTAGTGGCGAATAGTTGATGCCATTAATCAGAGAGTCAGTTGCCCCGTTGACGTGGCAAGCATACGGTAAGGCATGGGAAGAGTGGACACGACTAGTAGCAGGCAGACGGGTTGACCAATGTGAACAAGCCAGATCACAAGTCACCATAGAATTTCTCCACCAGCTAATGATGAGGGGCATATCAGGGGCGTCAGCGCAGTGGTGTCTGACCGGAGTAGCATTTCACTTCCAACTACTGAATTCGGGAGATGTGACAAAGATTCATCATCAGACAATCCATAAAAGGGTGGAAAAGGGGTCAGCCAAGTCAGGAGTGTAGACGTCCCGTCCCGTGTCACTAAAACTGATTTCTCACATCATATCCCTAACACCATTAACATGACACTCACAATTTGAAGCAACACTACTGTCTACTGCATTTGTGATCGCCTTCTTTGGGGCGCTATGCATAAGCGAATTAGTCCCTCAATCCAAAATTACCACCAGTGGAGGCTTATTACACCAGGACGTAGTCATAGCCAATAATGCAATACGTCTACGCATACACCAATCGAAAACGGTTCCAGCGGGCAGGGGCACTTGGGTACTTCTACAACCCACAAACGGTACACTGAGTCGGGAAACAATAGTAAAAACATATCTAACCATCAGATCACAAATTAATTTCTTCCTATCACACATTGATGGAACGCCATTATCAAGATACCAGTTCCAAGCTATATTTAATAAATGCATAACATCGGCAGGGAACCACCCCAAAGATTACGGGACACACTCATTCCGCATAGGCGCGGCCACGGAAGCAGCAAGAGCAGGACTGTCAGAAACGGAAGTTCAGAGGATAGGGAGATGGCGATCCACGTGTTTGGCGAGATACATAAGACCGGACTTGTTATCCTAACGTGGTTTGTTTCTTTTACAGGTGACGCTAAGCCAACAGTGTGGGTGATAGGCCACTCGTATATATATTGGGCAGAAAAAATGGCGAAAGTCCGCCCAGGCGGGAGGAAATTAGAGTTTCATAACACATATTTCAACTGGAGAGGTATTAGAGGCCTGCTATGGCCACAGGTACTAATGGAGGTAATCAACGTAGGGAGAGAGGCAAGAGGTCCGGTCATCTTAGTTATACAGGCCGGGGGAAACAACCTAGGTCATCACAAGAGCGCATAACTAATGGAAATAATGAAACTAGACACTGAGCGCTTCAGAGAATTTTTCACAAAACTAGCTATAGTATGATCAGAGATTGTGCCGATAGCGGTATGGCAAGGTACGCGAGACATCACCGCCATCGAACGGACAAGGCGAGTAATAAATATTCGGATGGCAAAATTTAGAAAAGACAGAGGCGGTGTAGTGATACGACACCGACAACTGGAAGGAGATAAAGCAGGCCTCATACGGCCCGACGGTGTTCACTTAATGGATATTGGACTGGACATATTCCTGTCAGGACTCCAGGACAGAGTGGAACAAGCGTTAAGAATGATGGGTGGGGGTCAGAGTCCTGCATACGAGTATGCAGGATCCTCCATGGCCTGAAAATAGAAAGGACATGTTGGAGAGTTACACTTGTTGGCCAACTTGCCGGAGTGGAGACCCAGGGCATGCTGCAACAAGCTGAATTATTTTAGAAATAAAATGCCTTTCTAAAGGAATGAGTATAAAGAGTTAATAAAGCTGTGACCAATCCTCACCCATCCAGTTGTAAGAGTTACATTATTGTTTTGTCAAGGAAAGGGGGGGCGGTAGGGGGGCTGAGCATCTGTGTTTGGTTGGGGGTCCCCACAGTCTGCCTAGGCTAGATGCATTTAAAAATTCTTATTAGATACACAGGCGGTGCAGCTTGCTTCGCAGCTGGGCTACTACGCCCAAAGTATTGCCTAGGCTAGATGCAGTTAAAAATTCTACGCTGACTAGCAGACACTGAAGATTTGGAGCAGACCTCTGAGTAAACAGCTCTTCAGACTCAACCATCTGTGTTACCCCAAGCCATAGTGTATGTAGTTTCTTACAGTTAAAAGGGGGGGGGAGCGACCCAACCCACCTGGAATTGACGATGCCAACGTCAAGTAAGACACAGCAAGGGGACTCCAAAAAGAGTCTCCACTTTTTCCCAAAATTGTGGCACAGACACCACTTAACCCTAGAACGCATACCTGGGGCCTCGCAGGCCCACCCTGTTAATTGTTTTCTATTTTCTGCAAGATTACTTTAGTTAGAATTTTGAAACTCTAGTTATTCTTCATGTATATAGTTGTTTGTCATTTGAGTTTGAGTTATTCCATGTTATTTGCACACGGGCCTAAAAGGCCCTAGGTATGTGAAAGTGTAGATTTTTATGGTCACGCGTTCTAGGGTTAAGTGGCATCAATTGCCCCACAGTTGCTTAAAACGGTTGGTGAGGTGATTTTACCAAATCCTCAAGCTTTTAGTCTCCCAAGGA
Organism: Phyllobates terribilis; assembly: GCF_046119375.1. Taxonomy (NCBI): domain Eukaryota; kingdom Metazoa; phylum Chordata; class Amphibia; order Anura; family Dendrobatidae; genus Phyllobates; species Phyllobates terribilis. Next base: position 458,638,034 of record NW_027362761.1, on the reverse strand, counting down.
TGAGACAGGGGTAGAAAAGTCCTTGCGAATCCATGATTTCTTCATCTTTATAAACGTGAGTCTGTCTACATTCTCAGTGGACAGCCGCGTGCGCTTATCTGTCAGCACACCACCAGCAGCGCTGAACACACGTTCAGAGAGAACGCTGGCTGCAGGGCATGACAAGATCTCCAAGGCGTGAGTGGCGAGCTCCGGCCATTTTTCCAGATTGGAATACCAAAATGAGCAAGGGTCCAGTGACACAGTCATGGCTTCTATGTTCACTTGGAGATACTCCTGTACCATCCTCTCTATGCATTGACTATGTGTCAGACTTCTTGTCTCCTGTGGCCTTGCAAAGGATGGGCTAAAAAAGTAGTGAAACGATTCCACAAAATTGCTGTTACCAGCAGATACTGTGTTACTGTTACGGTTTGAGTGATGAAGACTCGACAGTCCCACGGTTGGCAAGTTAGAACTGTGAGATTCACTACGTGCACCACTGGTGTTTTGTGGAAAAGCACATGTAAGATTCTGCAACAGCGTCTGCAGATACTCCTGCATGCGTCAATCCCTTTTTATTGCAGGAATTATTTTGGCAAATTTACTTTTGTACCGGGGATCTAAGAGTGTCGCAACCCAGTAGTCGGGATTACTTCGAATTCTGACAATCCGAGGGTCATGTTACAGGTAGTGCAGCAAGAAGGCACTCATGTGTCTTGCGCATCCAGGAGGACCAAGTCCTTGTTGTGTTGGTAGCGAGGTAAGAATCATGCTTCCTTCCTCTGCCCTCTCCGCCCAATCTCGCACAACAGAAATGTGATCAAGGTCTCCCTCATCTGATGAGTCTTCCATGCCCATCGCCAGTTCGTCCTCCAATTCTTCCTTGGCTCCTGCACCTTCCTCAACAGTTTGGCTGCTACCATGCGCCCTGGTTAATCCCTCTCCCCCACCCTCCCATGCCTGCCGCCTTGGTGCTGCCAACCATCTGGACCTTGGAGATGTTATCCCTTCCGCATACTACTCCTCCTCTACTTCCTCCACCTCCTCTTGTCCCACCACCTGACTCTGAATTCTGTTTAATGTGTGCTCCAGCATGTAAATCACTGGAATAGTCATGCTGATAATGGCATCGTCGTCAGCACTAAACATCTTCATCGCCATTTCAAAACTGTGCAGAAGGGTGTGTGGCGCCCCTGAGGGTTCAGTCGCCACAGAGTTACTGCAGCTCACCCAGAGGTGTGGTATCTCACCCTCAGGTAAGGAAGGCGTATGGCTCGGGACCCTAACACCTGCATCCAACACATACCCGCAGTGGGGGTAGGGCGAGATTGCTCCTAAGGGAGAGCACAGTCCCAGGTCCCTAGCTGGTGGGAGGGTCCTATGTAGTGGGTGCTTAGGGGAGCAGCTTAGTGGAGCACATGACAGGGAGAGTATAAATAGGAAGCCATCTTAGAAAGAGCAAGCCAGTCAGAGGAGGAAAAGTGACAGGAGCAGAGGCTCGGCATGAGCTCTGCTCCGGAGGCGGGCCTAGCCTGGGAGGCCCAGGACTGAAGGAGAGAAGAGAGGACTGGGAGCAGGAAGGCTCCAGGAACCGAAGGGACCCTAGGGCTACGGGCCGTGCAGAAGGCCACCCGTACTCCCGCTGCTACCAGGAGGTAGAGGGGTCAAGCCAGATAACGGGAACCGGTCCCTCAACTAGCGGAGAAACAGCAAGGCTCAACTAGAAACCGGAGGCTGCAGCATTTCATGTACTGCAGGCCAAAGTCCACACCAGTCTCACTAAGAAGGTAGCCACATAGGACCCAGGGGACGGAACACACGCCAAGGCCCGAGGATACCGGATAGAAGTGTCACTGGGTGTGAGGTGCAGGGAGAAGGCCAGAGAAAGGACACACAGAAGGGGGTCCTGCTAAGTACTCCGGAGCTATCTGGGGGTGGACTGAGCCCCTCACTGAGTACGCACAGCATGACGGGGGAGATTGCTCTGGTACCTGTAATCTGGACTGCAACAAGTGTGAGTAAAGATCTTGGGACTGCATCACACGGACTCTGTGTTCATTACTGACTCCCTGCACTACAACCACCATCATCCACCCACACTGCCCTGAAGCTACACTCTTCCTGTGGTGAGTAATAATACCATTGCTGCAAAACCACCAGCTTCAGAGGACTGTTCCGCAGCGGCGGCCCCTTTGGCCGCACTCCACAGGTGGCGTAGTCGGACATTATAAAATCCATATATACAAATTACCCTTGGATTGACCGCCCTGGGTCACGGACCGGGTCACCGCCACAGTGACTACAACTCCCAGCGTCTACCGGCCCGGCTCAGGGTACCCCACGGCCCAGGGGGCGCGTCAACTTCATAGGTCCCTGATCTGAGACCACTCCTGCAGCGTGATTTGCCCCACCTCTGGATCTCGTTGGCCCAGGCTATACGTCAGAACATATTGCACCAGGGCTTGTCGGTGCTGCCACAGTCGCTGCGACATGTGCAGAGTTGAATTCCACCGTGTCGGCACATCGCATTTCAGCCGGTGAACTGGCAGGCCCAACGACTTCTGTAGAGATGTAAATCGTTGAGCTGCGGGATGCGAACGGCGGAAGTGAGCACACAGCGACCATGCCCTCTGCAGAAGGCCATCTAGTCCGGAATAGTGGGCTAAAAATTTATGGACAACCAGGTTCAACATGTGAGCCATACAAGGCACGTGTGTGACATTGCCCCGGCGAAGGGCCACACCCAGGTTTGCAGCATTGTCGCACACGGCCTTCCCTGGTTGCAGGTCCAGTGGAGACAACCATTCATGAAACTGGGTCTCCAGAGCTGACCACAACTCCTCAGCTGTGTGACTCACATTTCCCAGACATTTCAAAGTATACACTGATGCCGTTGAGCCCTGCTGCCAGCATAGTAAGGAGGTGTGCAGGATTCCTTCTGTGCAGTTAGAAAGCAGGTGGCATTACCTGACAGGCTTTGGGTGCAGGTGGAGAACCGAGAGGAGGTGGAGGAGGCAGAAGCAGTGGAGGAACTTTGAGATAAAGAGGATTGACGCACAACTCGTGGTGACGGTAAGACTTGGACAGCAGCCCCTTGTCCTGCTGTCACCATAGTTACCCAGTGCCCAATCAGCGACATGTAACGCCCCTGTCCATGCCTACTCGTCCAAGTGTCTGTGGTGAAATGCACCCTGTCACACATAGAGTTTCTCAAAGAAGCGGTGATGTTGTGTGCGACATGCTGGTGGAGCGCAGGCACACCTTTCTTTGAGAAGTAGTGCCGACTGGGCATCTGGTACTGGGGCACTGCGACGGACATAAGGTCTCGAAAATCCACTGTGTCCTCCAGGCGGAAAGGCAGCATTTCTGTAGCCAACAGCTTGCAGATGGTGAAATTCAACCTCTTAGCTTTCTCATGGCTAGGAGGAAATGTTCTTTTACTTTTCCACATCTGAGGGACCGAGGGCTGGCTGTTGTGCTTAGACGGGGTTGAGTAGGGTGTCCCCGGCAAACTGCCGGTCTGTGAGGAAGATGCAGGCGGACATGTTAGGTTGCCTTGATCCAAAGGTGGTGCTCTCGATGTCGGAGAGCGCTCAACACCAGCAGGTGTTTCCACTTCCCAATGAACTGACGACCTGCCAATCACACTGGCTGTTGCAGGTAAAGAGGTGGCAGGTCTGCGTCCAAAAACATGTGTGACTGCTGTCCCCCCAGTCACAGAGGATGAAGAGGCTGCGGATGCACAAGATGGGGCATACGGTGGTTGGCCCAGCCTGCTAGGCCGCATTGTAGCACAGTGAGCTTCCCACTGCAACTTATGCTTCATATCCATGTGACGGTACATGCATGAAGTACTCAAACTATGGATTTTTTGGCCTCTACTTAGCTTTTGGTGACAAATATTACAGATAACACAATTTGGGTTATCCTTATCTATCTAAATAAATGCCCAGGCTATGCAAGGCTTAGAGCCCATGTGACCTGAAGAGCCACTACGACTTGTGGTCAGAGGCAGAGTTGTGGTTGAGGATGCAGTTGTTGACGTGCTTCCAGTACTCCGTCTCTGTCCAGGAAGACGCAACCTAACCTCGTCATCAATAGCATCTGTGACGCCCCGCTGCGCTTGGTATCACAGATCCTAGAAGAGTGCATTGATGGAATCCTCCACAAGAGGCCCCCATAAACATTCACACATCTCCACCTTCCACCTCAGACCAGCAGAGGGAGCCCGTTAGGGATATAAATAGGGAAGGTGGAGCTAGGCAGTTCAGTTCCTCTGAAGAGTTCCTGCAGTAGAGAAGCCTAAGAGAGGTCAGTCTGCGGTGGAGCTCAGTCTAGTCTAGAGAACTCAGTTAATAGTTCAGCAGTGGAGCACGAGGCTCCTGCTAGCTAGATTCAGGGAGCCCAGATAGAGCTTAAGATGTGCCGGCGCCATAAGATCGGTGAAGCGCGGCAAGCTGCCGTTAGTGTGTATAGCCTAGTGAGGGCCCGAGTAGGCTGAAGGCGAGTGGCGAGTTAGTACATAAGGGGCAGAGGAGCTTAACCAGCTCACCCCGAAGCATTTACCGGACACCGGATCCGAGCTTACCGGGATCTCTATGACCCAGTAAGGCATAACCGGAATCCCTGGAGAACTACAAGTCCCAGGATCGCTAAGGTGCTGATACGTAACAGAGCCAGACGCTTAGGCCCCGCATACTGGAAGCGTGAACTCCAAGAGAAGGCCCTACCACAAGGTCAGCCAGCGCAGGACAGAGACAAAGTTAGGCCTAGCTCCAGGCAGGTCAGAAACTTACTATGCAGTGGCAAGAAACAGGAGGCCCTACACCCGCTCATTGGGGAGGATCCTGATACGCACCCTTCACCCTACAGTGCTCCGGGATGTGCCTGAATTTCCACCAATAAAAGGTACTGAAGTGACTACCGTGTCCGTTCCCGTTCTTGCTCTGACCCAGCTGGGTCTCGCCTGTCCTGCATTCCCCCTGCATACGCTGCCCTGAGACCTAGCTCCGCCTGTGGGGAGCTATACCATCGAGCTGCCTTATCACCGGCCTCAGTGGACTGCTGCAGCGCTGGTGCTTCTCACCAGATACCACAGGTGGCGTCACGAACTCTTATAAAATTAACAATTATCCACCCTTTTAAAGAGTGACCCCAGGGTACGGGCCAGGGAGCCGACCACCGCGACATCCCCAAGGCCAGGCAAAGGCCCGGGTATCGAGTCATCCTCATCCCCTGGGCTAGTCACATCCTCCTCCACCTCCTCTGCCGACCTCATCGACTGGCTGACTGTGGGTTGACAGTAAGTGGGATCTCCAACCTCGTCATCATCACCCTGTGTGTTATCACACCCGTCATCCTCAGAGCCAACCTCTTCCTGCCCTGACCGAAAAGTCAAGTTGTCGCTCCAATCAGGTATTTGAGTCTCATCATCGTCTTCATCATTGTCTCCACCAACAGGAGTTACAGTTTGGGAACGAGGGTCTACATTATGCTCAGAACCTTCTTCATCTGGTCCTGGATCAGACTTATAAAGATCCTGGGCATCAGTGCAGATCATTTCCTCGTCTGGATTAACAGAAGCTCTGGAGCAGACCTCCGTTTCCCAGGCTATAGTATGAGTAAACAGCTGTGCAGACTCAACCATCTGTGTTACCCCATACTCAGACGGGCAGCTGGAGACTTGGGAGCTGTGAGGAAGCAAGTGCGATTGGGGTGACACCTCTGAGGACTGGAGTATTTGTGATGTTGAAATTGAGGTGGTGGAGAGCCCACTTGAAGGAGCACTTGATATCCGTTGAAGCACCTGCTGTTTTTCTGGCTCATCTGGAATTTGTAGCGATGGGCGTGTCCGTAAGAAAGGGATCATATCACATTGTCCACGAAAAGAAGTCGACATCTTAGTTTGGCTGGAAGATGGTCTTTCTTCTGCAGATGTTACTCCCCCCCACCGCGGGGGGGCTCGACCCACCAGCGGACAGGCACCAGTATTGGGAGAGTAGGGCTGGCCGTCAGGGTCCACCGCGGCTCTGGCACAAACCCGGCGACACGGAGGTGGCACGGGCAGGAACGGACTGGCCGTGTCGGCTTCTCACTTTTTGGATTTTAGAAGGGCATGACATGCCTATATCTGTGTCTCCCCCTCCTTTTACTCCTCCACCTTTCTTTTCGCATGACTATATGTACTTGTCACTTTTCCATGTGTTAGTTATGTCTTCTGAGCAGTTTGTCAGCTTTTGGACACCTTTGAAGGTGTTTTCTATGTGTTTCTATGTGTTTTTGTTTGCCTGCCATTGGTTTTAACGGTGTTCGAAGGTGTTCGACGAACAGTTCGACGAACAGTTCGGTGAACACAAGGGTGTTCGACGAACCGAACCGAACTCGAACACTACGGGGGTGGCTCAACACTAATCATCACTTCCAGGACTCCTTGTTCTTTTTTATGCTGAAGATAGTTATTAAAGACATTGGTTTATGCTTCAAAGCTTTTGGTCCAGAATTCTGGCATAAAAGCTTTGAAGTTATGAAAAGTAGCAAAATTTAGGTACAAATTTGAGACTTTTAACAAAGTTTTGGCCAGTTTCTCCCAGCTCCAACAAAATGGCCAGAGCTCGTCAAATTTATGATGAGTCGTGGTGTTCGCTAAATTCACTACGCCACAAATCTAACTTCTGCAGGGGCTGGAGTAGGATTTGTGGTGAGGCACAACAATGTGTACAATGCTCACAGACACTCCTGATTCATGAAACTTCTTTATGAATCAGGAGTGTCTGACTCTAGCACGCCCCCTTATCAAGACCGGAGTGAACAACGCTGGTGTTGATACATCGGACCCATAGGTTGTATATTTTGTGTTGTTCTCAACCACATGCCTACGTGATGGTATTGTATGATGGATAAGAATCCTGCCCAAATTCCCAACTCCATTTGCTAAACTGTAGCTCCAAGTTTGCAAGGAACCTCCACCATGCTTCACTGTTGCCTGCAGACACTCATTGTACCGCTCTCCAGCCTTTCTGTAAACAAACCATTTTCAGGCACAGACAAATATTTCATATTTTGACTCCTCAGTCCAGAGCACCTGTTGCGATTTTTCTTTGCCTCAGTTCCTATGTTTTACTACCTAGCTGAGTTGCTTGACCTTCTTTTCATGTTGATGGTATGGCTTTTTGGTCACAATTCTTCTATGAAACCACTTCTGGACTAGTTTCTCTGAACAGTAGATAGGTGTAGCTGGATCACAGTAGTAACTGCCATTTCTAACTGATGGTTCTGGTGAGCATCTTCCAATTTTGAATGGAAGTCAGTATGATGTGTATTTCATCTGCTGCAATAAGTTTCCTTTGCTAACCACTGCATATACGTTGCCAATGTTGCCCATTTCTTGGTGCTTCTTCAATAGAACTTGAACAGCACAACTTGAAACCCCAGTCTAATTTGAAATCTCTGCCTGAGAGACTCCTAGCTGATGCAGTATAACTGCCTTGTATCTTGTTGCTGTGCTCAGTCTTGCCATGGTGTGTGACCTGTGACATGAAACAGTCTTCCATAAACTCACCTATGTAGCAGAGTTTGGCAGTTTTTCATCCAGTTTTAAGCCTTCTAAATGTCAGTTAATGACTTAGTTTTAATCTTAATATGAAAATAATGATTATTATTACTTGTTTGGTATAATTGGTTACTCATACTTATTATTATTATTAACGGCCTTCAGCTTGATCTCGAGCTATGGATAAATGCTCTGTAGGAAGATTGATCTTGTGCAAGCCTAGATAGGTCCACTAGGGTCTTCTCCGCCGTTATCTTGATTGTATCAATCCATCGGGTTGCTGGTCTTCCACATTTCTTTGTTTCTTCTATTCTTCCAACTATGATATCATTCTCCAGTGATTGTTCTCTTCAGTTATGTGTCCAAAGTAGGCAAGTTGTAGCTTGGTGATCCTTGCTTCGAGTGACATGTCTGACTTGATTTGTTCCAAAATTGATTTGTTTGACTATAATCTTACAAAATCCCTGACTTTGTGTAAATGTACCTAGAATTGATGCTGTTTTGAATGAAAAGAACGGTCACACCAAATATTGATTTGATTTACATTTCTCTTTAGTTCATTCACTTTACATTTTGGTAATTTATACAAACAAAATATTAACACTTCTATATTCGAAAGCATCCTTACTTTGCTGCATTTTTTCCACAGCTGTCTACAACTTTTGCACAGTACTGAACATTAAATGCATACAGAGAACATGGCGGAAACATAGCCTTTTCAATTACTTAAAATTGTAATAGCAGTTGGTAAGTGCAATTGGAGGTCACAGTAAAGTATAATTCATACAGTTTAAAATCATGTATGTCTTACCCAGGCATTGTTTTGTCGGGGCAGTTTATGTATAGCTCACCTAAAAGTGGGCTTTCCAGGACATCTGGAGTTGTTACCAGGAGGGGCAGGTTTGAGGCAGGATATTCCCAGAAATATTGGAAACTATTTTATATTATTATTTTATGTGTTTAGCGCAGGGCCCTTTAAAGACTTTGCTGGGCGTGCTGGAAATTTTTCATGAATAGGCTTCATTCTGGAAAGTCCTCCTCAAAGTTTTCTCACCCACAATGCTTGCTCTTTACGTGATGTTTAAAAACAATCCAGGGAAGAGTTATGACATGTATTAGCTTAGTATGGTGCCACCTGGTGTTCAAAGTGTATAGCAATGTGCACATCCACCTAATGAGCTGCGTGCTGAGGGTCACACATGCTCTCACTGTCTGCATAGTGAAGCTCTGCAGTAGCATGGCAGTATAGTTGAGAAGACATCAACTGCAGAGAGAGTAAGAAGGGGCCGAATAGCATGGAAACAAAATTTCAATGAAAAGGGTATTCTGTATGCTAAAAACAAAGCAAATTATAATAATATTATTATTAATAATAATTAATAATATATTAAAATGGTTTTAGAATTTAATGTAATTGTTTATTAGTGGCGTCAATGAGCAAGGAAAATCTATATAAGGCAGGCAGCATTAAATCGGCATTTTCAGGATCAGTGAAGGTCCTCACAGTTAGACACTCAGCCATCAAAAAACAGAACAGAAAACCCCTTTAGGCTTTAGATTCCCTCCATGAGTGCTTCCATCTCAGATAACCTGCCTTGCACAGATAAGTTCCCTGCTAGCCACAGAGATTTTTTTTCCTAGGGCAGATGGCACAGGTGTGTTTTTTAGATCGGCTAATAGTGCAAGTCACAGACACTAGCCAAAGTGTCAGCCTGAGTCCAAAGGACCCCAGAGTCCAGCCGTGCTTGCCTTCTTCACTTGGGCTTCATCATAGCCTCCTATCTTTATTCATATAGATGACCACTTGCATTTGCAACCATTAATTTATCCTATAGCTTTACTGCCCCCTTGTGGTATAATACCTGCACTGCAATATTCATTATTCAATAACTTACTGCAGCCGTCACCGTGGTGTATACAAGGAGTCTCATACTGTCACACACAGATCTGCTTGGGTTAACGTAAGGAATAATGGCATCTATGAGGTTTTTAACTGATATTTTTGCACACAAAATAATAGATTAGTAGATTAGATAAAAATCAATAAGTGCCTGCCAACATATAGATTCTTTGAAAAAATTGTTTCAATTATTATATGTCTTAAATGAAGACGTTTGGTAAGCTGAAGATTCCCTTGTTGGCTCCTTTTACACCTTACAATGTATGGGAGAGCATCTGTATAGTATCCATTACGTTTTACATGTGATATGGCAAATGTGTGTTATTTTGCGTATGTTCTAGTTCACACTAAGCACTGGCAATAGCACAAGGCTTTACAGTGTTGTATATGGCCACAAAAAAAACTATAGTTGATGTATATTTTTTAATAATGGTACCATATATATATATTAATTGGGTAATGTTTGCAGAGCATGAAATTACTTGGCATATAGCTTTCAAAAACATACCTAGAGGAACAATACAATACTTGGCAAGATTTAGAGTTTTCCTTCAACATATAAAATGTGCGTTACATATCAAAGCAAGTGTGAAGGTGGCCATAGAATATAATGTGTCAGTGTGCTGTCAGGGAAAACCACTGACAGCACATGTACGACAAACACTGACGTGTGAATTAATCCTAGATTCATATCATATTTGTGCTGTATTTGGTAAATGTGTCCATAGGGTTACATTAGCCAATATATTTCAGAATACTACAAAAAAAGGTATTAAATACCGTACTAGACTGTGCAATCTATCCTATGGAATCTGGTAAAAAAAAATGTATACCCTAAAAAACAAATACTGTATGGTATACATTTTTTAATTATGGAAGTCAATATATGGCATCTGTTGCAGTCGTACTTTAAAGGGGCTATCTGTCACTTGTATATTTTTCTAATGGGGCTAACAAATTACATACAGGTAGTTGTTAACTAGCTGCCTCTTCTGCCCAGCACAGATCTCTGCTGGTCAGAGTGGTCACAGACCGCCCCTGACAGCAATTCTGCTGCTTCATATGACCTCACGTCAGCAGAGCAAGTCTTCCTCTTTTGGTCTGCTCTGTTGATGGGGCTTCACTGCCGACATCATGCTGATTGACTACTGGCTCCCTGCAGTTAGGCATCGGGGAGTAAGATGTCATTCAGCATGAAATTGGTAGAGACGCCCCATAAACAAATCAAAGTGGTAGAGGAGCTGCTTTATCAATGTGACATCATCAGAAGATGTAGAATCGCCAGCAGGAGCAGGTCATGACTGCTCTGAACTGGCAGAGATCGGCACTGGTCCACTTTTCTCCATTTTTTGATGTTACAAGTGCAAACTTAAATGTATTTCATTGGGATTTTATGTGATATACCAACAAAAAGTAGCAAGTATGTATGAAGCATAGAAGAAATTATACATAGTTTTCTAAATATTTTAAAAATATAAATCTGAAAATGTTGACATGCATTTGTATCCAGCCCCCTCTAGTCTGATACCCCTTAATACAATCCTAAGTGATCAATTGCCTGCAGACGTCACATAATTAGTAAATTGAGTCCACCTGTGTGTAATTTACTCTCACTATAACTACAGCTGTTTTGTGAAGGCCTCAGAGGTTTGTTTGAGGACATTAGGGATCAAACAAGATTATGAAACCCAAGGAACACATCAGACAAGTCAGGAATAAAGCTGTGGAGAAGAGTAAAGCAGGGTTAGGTTATAAAAAAATAACCCAAGCTCTGAACATCTCACGGAGCACTGTTCAATCCATGATCCTAAAATAGGAGTATGGCACCACTGCAAACCTGCCAAGACATGGCCATCCACCTAAACTGACATCCCAAGCATGGATAGCACTAATTAGAGAAGCAGCCAAGAAGGCCATGGTCATTCTGTAGGGGCTGCAGAGATGCACAGCTCAGGTGGGAGAATCTGTCCACATGACTAGTAGTCTTATAATCCATAAATCTGGCCTTTATGGAAGAGTGGCAAGAAGCCAAATTTTTGAAAGCAAGCCATAAGATGTCCCATCTGTAGTCTGAAAAAAACATGTAGGAGACACAGTTAGCATGTGGAAGAAGGTGCTCTGTTTAGATGAGACCAAAGTAGAACTTTTTTTGGCTAAATTCAAAAAGCTATGTGTGGCAGAAAACCAACACTGCACATCACCTTAAAAACACCATCAAACCGTCAAACACAATGGCGACAGCATCATGCTGTGGAATTCTTTTCTTCAGCAGGGACAGGGAAGTTGATTAGAATTGATGGGGAGATGGATGGAGCTCTAAATGGCCAGTGCAGATGAGCAAATCTGCGTGGGAAAAAAAATCGCAGCATGCAGTAGTGTCTTCCAGAATTCGGATGAGACTCATCCATTTAAGTCTGTGGGTGCGTGAAAAAAATTGGATGCCATACACAGACGCAAAATATAGCATCCGATTTTTACAAATATGTGCAATTCTGTAACATAGGTAACTGTAAATAGTCTTGTAATTGATTAATAGCTGCTGTAAAAAAAGGAATGCACATGGATGACAAGTGAGAAAAAAATCATCCCACTTTGCTGGATGAAACTTTGAATGATATTTTATACATTCATGTGAATCTACACTAACAGTGGCAGAAGGAAACATTCCCAAATATACTAGTAGGTGTACATACAGTATAAGCAGGACAAGGCTACAATTCACGTAACGAAAGAATGCTGACATTTCTACGAGTTACATCAGTAGGGAGAGAACAGTGGGTATGACTCATGGTTGATCACCACATTTGCTGGCTCTTTGACAGGCTCTCTGAACTTCACAGCTTTAAGCAAAATGTTACCGTTTTTTTGTCTGCTCCCATCTACATGTAAGGGATTTTTGAGTTTCTTTTTTCCTTTTGTATCATTAATTGCTAGTCTCTCACCTTTTGGCAATTAAAAGGTACTAAAAAATAAGGCTTCATTCAGATGTCAGTTTTTTTGATGCACGAGAAAAACGGGACTGCTTTTCATCAGATTTTCATCAACATTTCATCAGATTTTCATCAGAATGTCATCAGATTTTCATCAGTTTCATCAGTTTTTTTCACTGATAAAAAAAAAATAGTTTCTCCACCTTCCCCTATTTATCAGTTATTGAAAAACGGACAGCATACTGATAGTATCCGAGTGCTGTCAGATTTAAAAAAAAACAACGCATATGCATAACACTTTAAATGCGCATGTAATCCGCACACGACTGTATCAATAAAGTTTTGTCAGAGCAAAATACCAAGAAGTATCAAAAACAAAGCATCTTTATTTAAAACATGACATAGCAAAAAGAGGCATAAACTGCAGCAGCAAACACGTGATAAAAACGCATATAAAGTCAGAGGAATTGTCGCTGTTAATATTATGGATATCACTGTCTGGAAAATCAGTGTTTTTACACTAGAAAACTAGTGTAAAAAGTTTTGAAAAGTCATAATATTTTTGCGCAAATCTTACTCCAGACACTTAATGAATCAGGCGCCTCGCACTCTACCACACCCCTTCATCAAGACCAACTTGAAAAACGCCATGTAGATAAATCCCAGTCTCCTGTCTTTTTCTTTGAAATACAATAAGATAGCCAGTGCCACTGAAACTTAATCAGCTATGGGAAATGTAAAAAAAACAACTATTGATCAGTGCAAAATGCTGGTCAGGATACTCAGGCAGTAATGACAGTGGTATCAGACGGTCATATGCCAAGAAGAATCAAACTTTGGTATACTGTCACTACAGTCTGTACAATAACAGCAAAAGGACACTCTCATGTAACTCAGATATAATATCACTATAACAGAGCACTACAATGGGACACTCACATCACTGGAAGACACATAGAAAAGGGCCTTTGTGTAAGACCTATATATGGGCCCCTTGCAGTTTAATAGCTCATCATAATGCACAATTCCTCATGTTTTGGAGGTGGTAGTGACCCCCTTACCTCTTAGGCCCTGTCCAGCTGCACAGATTGCACCAATTTTATATCTGCCCGTGACTCACATACCAGACCGGAAGTCATTGTCCCCCAAGTGGCTCCACCTTCTGTTCTTATCATGTCACCATGCTCCTTGTTTATTTGTTGGAGTCCACCACTGTCCTTGTTTTCCTATTTAAAACTATCTTTCCCTATTGAGTCCCTATAGTGAAAGAAAGATACAACCTACTGTATTTAATAAAGACTCAATGAGTTTCTCAGTTCATATTAGCAATTCATCAGGTAGTAGCCAGAGATGCAATCCAATAGTGTTGCTCTCCGGTTCATGCCTGTGGCACTCCAGATGTTGATTGTAACAAATTATGGACCCTTGACGATGCACTAATAAATAAGAATGGGGAGACGCGTTGGGGCTCTAATTGGTTGTCCAATTAAAACAGGTTATCTTATCACCCATCGACAAGATAGGTGATAACTTGCTGATCAGTTGATGTCCAACTGCTGGGACCCGCACTGACCAGCTGAAATAGGAATTTTTATTCCGAACGGTGAACCTCTATTTCAATTACAAAATGGAGTGGCAGATGGGACACTTGATTGCTGCTCCATTCATTTCCTATGGGGTGGCTGAGCACAACGCATGGCAGCCCCTTACAGAATGAATTGAGCAGCGATCAAACGTGCACACTGCCGCTGCGTCAGACACCACTGATCAATAAGGTATCACCTATTCTGCAAATAGGAAATAACTTGTTTTCACTGGACAAACCTTTTCAGTAGGTAGGTTGTATTTATCACTATATGGACTAAATAGGGAAAAAGAGTTTTAAATAGGGAAAGGGATAGGGACGGTATTGGACTCCAGCAAACAAACAAGGAGCAAACTAAGAACAGAAGGTGGAGCCCCTTGGGGACAATGATTTCCAGTCTTGTATGTGAGTGCCCCATTGTAGTGTTGTATTTTGCAGATCAAGATAGGAGACTGGGTGGTTTATCTATACTTCTCTAAAGGGACAAGGTCTGTAAAGTAAAAGCCAGTGATTTGTCTGTTAATTTTATGGAAGAAGTTTCGCTAATACTTAGCACTGTAATTGGCATTGTTATGGTGGCTCAATGTTATTGAGCTTTGTGACTGGCATTATTGTTATCAGGCACATTAGATGGTACTTTGTTATTTTTTGTTTCTTTTTAAGCAAGATAGTTAAAATATAACATTTATTAGATATATATTAAAATCTTTCTCCAAGTAAAAAAAAAAACCCTAATGGGCCAAAATAATGAACCCTGGGTCTTCTGAATTACCATCAACAACAACTTATAATTGTGTATACATGCAAGCCACACCTCAAAATGCCAAATTCCCAAGTATGTAGGGTTTAGAAAAATCAACCTCAATTCATCCAGAACATTGAGTTAAATATTACCCTTACTAGTGTTGGTTGACATTTTTAATAACAATCATATAGGGATACCATGTATGCGCTCAAAAAATTAGGTATACAATGAAATCCTATATGCCCTTTAACAAAAAAGGTACCATAGACTATACAGTAAAATCCCACATGACCTCTATTCAAAAAGGTACCGTGGACTATGTCAGGGAAAATCAACAAAGCCCCACTGAAAGAATCCTTCGGGTTGTTGTTATACCAAGCAAAATGAAACAATCTCACCCAATCCTAAAGTGCATCATGGCTTGATTCATCCTGGTGTAATGTCATCCTATTATTCATGACCAAAACATATTGGAGGTATTCTGCTCCCAACGCGTTTCCTCCTAAAGTAGATTCATCAGGGGAGACTGAAAAAGGGGCTGAGGGTCTCCACCATTACAAGCAGCCCTTATCCTCCTCTCAAAAGACCCAGGGTTCCAGATGGTACTTTGAAAGAGCACTTACCCTTGGGCCAAAGCTTGTCTTTGTCTACTAGATAATAAGCAATACAGATTACCGACCTTTTCATTTTCAAAAACATATAATACATGTAATTGTCTTACAGAAAAATGTCATTTTTTTCCTTTTTTAGTAAAGAAGTTGCATTGAAAGTAACCTGGTAGCCGCACTCGCTTTATTCCAATACTTTCAGAGGTTTACAGGTTTGATATACATTGCGTTCACACTATTCATGGCATTGCAGTGGCACAATGGCTGGATAACTATGCCCCCATATACCATGATAATTAGTGATGTTTTCCTTTTGTTATATTCTCATTAGTCTTGAATGATTTGTTTAATGAAAGAAATATGAGTTCAGAACTTTATAATTTTTTCATCTTGCGTCTTTAGCGAAGTCTGTTCAGTGTTGTATCCTATAAATACTCTCCAGAGTTTTTCTGCTTTCCTGAAAATTATTATAGCCGTCTTGATAGACCTTGCTTCCTTTTCCTCTGAGACAGGAAGCTAAATGGAGCATCCCATGATGAGAAAGACAACTGTGCCCAGTCTGTTCTTCTGGCTGTGTAATCAGCCGGCTTTTATGTATCAGTCTGTGTATGTGAAGCGTCACGTTATTGCTGGTGACTAACTGTCATTTCGGAGGACAGATTTTATACCTCGGCACAGTGCGTTACATTGTGTGAACGGGATACAGTTGTCTCCTTTGCAGTTCTTTGAACTATTATCGGTGTAGAAAGTAATTTACGATGTAAAGAATGCATTAAATATGTCATGTGTCAGACCGTGGTAGTTAAAGGGTTTGCCCAGTACTAAGATATTGATGTTCCAACTTTAGACTAGGGTTACATGACCGTTTTTTTCCCTCCCGAAAAAAGAGGTCCGATTATGCTAATCATACTCTGACCAGAGTTTAATCAGAGTGTGGTCCGATTTTCTCAGACGTGGAGAGAAAAAAAGTTTCTCCACCTTCTCTATATTATCAGTCAGTGACATTTTTTTTCCATAGACCCATAGGATTGAGTGCTATCCCATTCTCAGAGGCAAATGGTGCATGCTGCGATTTTTTTCATTGGACCGAGGAAACGTTCACAGAGATGTGCACAGCCCCATAGAATAACATAGGGACAAGTGTTATTTGTCAAAACAACAAATTTTTACGGTCATGTGCACGAGCCCTTAGGATGGGTCATCAATATCATATTGGTGGGGGTGTTACAATCGGCACTCCCACCAATCAGCTGTCCGCAGGTTTTGTGGCAGCTGGATGTTCTCAGTGGAACAGCACAACTCTGTACACTGTGCATTGCCCATTCTTGGGTACAGCTGCTCAGCTCCCATTTACTTAATTGAGAACTAAGCTGCAATACTTGAGAATGACCACTACACAGTGCACTGTACTGTGGTGCTCCAGCTCTGTACACTGTCTAACACCAGGGGCTGTGGGACATGCCCACAGCTGATTGTGAGGATGTAGGTGTCATGCTCCTGGATTCAAACCCCCTGAACATGTGTTTTGTGGTCAGCTTCTCTGTCTGCCGAGTCACAGCAGATTCACCTTTTCTCCAGGTGTTTAGGTTCTGTTATCCAGGCTGCAGTCTGTTTAGCATAAAACAGGTGTTTTCGTTTGCCTGCCCTATCACCTTTCGGGTGCGGCTTTATATTCGGTCCCCCCTGCTGGCATTGCCTGCTGGTGATAGTTTCTTTTGGATGTTCTGCCATTTTGCCAAAGCTTAAAGACAGTCAGTGAAATTCCAGCAAGGGTTTATCGCCTTGCTGTTTGTGTTCTTTATTTTGCAACTACCTTCTGTTTTCTTTTTAGAAAGTAGGTAGCGTATAACAGTACATACTTTATATTGTATTTTGTACTTTGTGATTTACTTTACTTACTCTGGGATCTTTCCTTTGTTCAACACACTTTCCCTTTTGTAGGTAATTCACACTCTGCTCTGCCCTCCGGTTCTTTAGGAAGAAAGTGAAGCCCTCGATGGCCTTTCAGGGAGCATAGGTCCAAGTTGTCATCTTCTAGTCTGTGATTAGCACTATCTGCAGGAACTTTTAGGGACTGCTGATCAGGATTTCTAGTCTGTACAGGAATCGGCAGGGTCAGTTGCAGTTTTTAGTTTACCTATTTTCCCAAATGAGTTGCTACTCTATCATAACAGTAGGGTGTCGGACCCAATTGATCTAAAATTATGATTGTGAGCAAGGCCTCATTTGCAATCATAATGTTACATCGCCACAATACACATGTAGCATTAGCCGTATACAAAGCTCCTACTTGGAGAGCAGTTAAATGCATTAAAAGCTGTACACTCATGAGTTTTCTGCCATATATCTATTACTCTTTATCTTTACAGACAGGAGTTATTTGGATATTAGTGAATTGCTGCACTATTTCTGCAGCTATTATTTAAATTAGTTTACTTGCGTTTTTTCATTACGTTTTTGTGTACGTTTTTATCGCATTTTTGACTCTGTGTTTTTTGTCTCTTGTTGGTGTGTCGTGCTTTAAATAAAGCTGCTTTGTTTTTGATAATCCTTGTTTTTTTGCTTTGACAAAACTTTATTACTTTACTTAGGTGCAAATTACATGTGTTTTTGCTGTACGCACGTACATTTTTTGCTGCAGATTTTCCGCATCCGTACAGAAAACTGAACATACCAGCAAGAGAAATTGACAAGCTGCGGATTTGAAAAGTGCACCGAAAGTAAGTTTAACCCCTTAATAACATCTGACGTACTAATACGCGTCTGTGCCCTGGGACTTAAGAGCCAGACCCGTATTAGTACGTCATGGCGATCGCGCACGCACACAGGCTGTGCGGGCGCGATCGCCGCCGGGTGTCAGCTGATTGTCACAGCTGACACCTGATACTATGTGCAGGGAGCGGTCCTGCACCGCTCCCAGCACATTAACCCCCGCGATGCTGCGATCGAAGTCGATCGAAGTCGATCGCAGCATTGCGGGGGCAAGGGGAGGTGATCGCAGCTACTCACCTCCTCTTCCGGCTTCCAGCGCTGTCTGCAAAGGCTTCCCGGGTGTTGCCATGACGACCCGATGTCGTCATGACAACATCCGGGTCACCAGACAGCAGGAAGATTGTTTGGACATGCTCAGTGCATCTCCAAACAATCTTCTCCCTGTCCGGCGCTGACAGCCTGCATGGCACAGGGATGGTGCTGCATTCCTGTGCCATGCAGGCGATCAGAGAAAAAAAAGTGAAAGTCCCAGAGTGGGACAAAGTAATAAACTATATAAGCTTCCAGAAAGTGAAAAAAAAAAAAAAAAAAATTGCAAAAATATTAAAAAAAAAATAAAAAAAATAATCCATCAAAAATAAAAATATAATGTACCCATCAATAAATATTATTATAAAAAAAACAAAAAAAACAATAAAAGTACACATATTTGGTATCGCCGCGTCTGGAACAACCTGACCTATAAAACTGTCCCACTAGTTAACCCCTTCAGTGAACACGGTAAAAAAAAAAAAAAAAAAAGCAAAAAACAATGCTTTATCACCATACCGCCAAACAAAAAATGGAATAACACGCGATCAAAAAGACAAATATAAATAAAAATGGTACCGCTGAAAACGTCATCTCGTCCCGCAAAAAACAAGCCGCCATACAGCTCAATCATCCGAAAAATAAAAAAGATATAGCTCTCAGAATAAAGTGATGCTAAAAAATATTTTTTTCTATAAAATTGCTTTTATTATGTAAAAGTGCAAAACATAGAAAAATGATATAAATGTGGTACCGCTGTAAACGTACTGACCCGAAGAATAAAGCTACCTTATCAATTTTACCACACGCGGAACAGAATAAAAAAAAACAAAAAAAACAATTCCTGAATTGTTGGTTTTTGTTTATTCTGCCTCCCAAAAATCGGAATAGAAAGCGATCAAAAAATGTCAGGTACCTGAAAATGGCACCAATAACAACGTCAAGTCGTCCCGCAAAAAACGAGCCGTCACATGACTGTCTGCCAAAATCTGGAAAAATTATAGCTCTCAAAATATGGCGATGCAAAAACTAGATTTTACAAAAAATGCGTCTTTTAGTGTGTGACAGCTGTCAGTCATAAAAACCCCATATGATTCTGGTATTGCTGTAATCACACCGACCCGAAGAATAAAGTCGTCTAATCACTTATACTGCACAAGGAACGGCGTCAAAAATAAACTCTTGGGTTAGGATTGGGCTAGGGTTAGGGCTGGGTTTGGGGCTAGGGTTGTGCTAGGGTTAGGGTTGTGCTAGGGTTAGGGTTGTGCTAGGGTTAGGGTTGTGCTACGGTTAGGGTTGGGCTACGGTTAGGGTTGTGCTTGGGTTAGGGCTGGGGTTAGGGCTGGGGTTGTGATGGGGTTGGGATTTTTTTCAAAAGTAAGAAAAAAAGATGACGATATGGCGACTAGTGTTGAGCGCAAGTGCTCGCTACTTGAGTTTGCATCGGGTACTCTGGTATGCATTGAGTATCGTGGGTATTTGAGTGACATGCTCGAGTCTCTGCCCCATATGCTTCGCGGCCAAAAAAACTTTACGGGGATTGCCTGCCATGCACGAGCGATCCCCGCATGTTTTTTTTTGGGTGTCTAATAACCGTGAAACATGCGGAGCAGGGACTCGAGCATGTCACTCGAGCACACGCTGTACATGGTGCATACCTGAGTACCCGATGCAAACTCAAGTAGCGAGCACTTGCGCTCAAGACTAATGACAACTTATTCAATATGATGACCTAATGTAAACAAATTCTGTGTCGTACCTCTGGGTTCAAAATGTTCACTATACACCTTAATAAAATCCTTGGGGGGTATAGTTTCCAAAATGGGGTCACTTGTGGGGGAGCTCCACTGCGACATAGTGTCCGCTAACAAATTGAATGAAAAATTGTCTCAAATTGTTAGCGGACACCGTGTTGCGTTTGGAGAGCCCCTGTGTGCCCAAACATTGGAGCTCCCCCACAAGTGACCCCATTTTGGAAACTAGACCCCCCAAGGCACCTATCTAGATGCATAGTGAGCACTTGGAACCCCCAGGTGCTTCACAAATTGATTCATAAAAATGAAAAAGTGTTTTTTTTTCACTTTTTCATTTTTATGAATCAATTTGTGAAGCACCTGGGGGTTCCAAGTGCTCACAATGCATCTAGATAGGTGCCTTGGGGGGTCTAGTTTCCAAAATGGGGTAACTTGTGGGGGAGCTCCAATGTTTGGGCACACAGAGACTCTTCAAATGCAACATGGTGTCCGCTAACAAATTGTCGGCTCAAATTGTTAGCGGACACCATGTTGCGTTTGGAGAGTCCCTGTGTGCCCAAACATTGGAGCTCCCCCACAAGTGACCCCATTTTGGAAACTAGACCCCCCAAGGCACCTATCTAGATGCATAGTGAGCACTTGGAACCCCCAGGTGCTTCACAAATTGATTCATAAAAATGAAAAAGTGTTTTTTTTTTCACTTTTTCATTTTTATGAATCAATTTGTGAAGCACCTGGGGGTTCCAAGTGCTCACTATGCATCTAGATAGGTGCCTTGGGGGGTCTTGTTTCCAAAATGGGGTCATTTGTGGGGGAGCTCCAATGTTTGGGCACACAGGGACTCTTCAAATGCAACATGGTGTCCGCTAACAAATTGTCGGCTCAAATTGTTAGCGGACACCATGTTGCGTTTGGAGAGCCCCTGTGTGCCCAAACATTGGAGCTCCCCCACAAGTGACCCCATTTTGGAAACTAGATCCCCCAAGGCACCTATCTAGATGCATAGTGAGCACTTGGAACCCCCAGGTGCTTCACAAATTGATTCATAAAAATGAAAAAGTGAAAAAAAAAACACTTTTTCATTTTTATGAATCAATTTGTGAAGTACCTGGGGGTTCAAAGTGCTCACTATGCATCTAGATAGGTGCCTTGGGGGGTCTAGTTTCCAAAATGGGGTCACTTGTGGGGGAGCTCCACTGTTTAGGCACATCACGGGCTCTCCAAACGCGACATGGTGTCCGCTAACAAATTGAATGGAAAATCGTCTCAAATTGTTAGCGGACACCATGTTGCGTTTGGAGAGCCCCTGTGTGCCCAAACATTGGAGCTTCCCCACAAGTGACCCCATTTTGGAAACTAGACCCCCCAAGGCACCTATCTAGATGCATAGTGAGCACTTGGGACCCCCAGGTGCTTCACAAATTGATTCATAAAAATGAAAAAGTGTTTTTTTTTTCACTTTTTCATTTTTGCGAATCAATTTGTGAAGCACCTGGGGGTTCTAAGTGCTCACTATGCATCTAGATAGGTGCCTTGGGGGGTCTAGTTTCCAAAATGGGGTCACTTGTGGGGGAGCTCCAATGTTTGGGCACACAGGGGCTCTCCAAACGCAACATGGTGTCCGCTAACAATTTGAGCCGATTTTCCATTCAATTTGTTCGCGGATACCATGTTGCATTTGGAGAGTCCCTGTGTGCCCAAACATTGGAGCTCCCCCACAAGTGACCCCATTTTGGAAACTAGACCCCCCAAGGCACCTATCTAGATGCATAGTGAGCACTTGGAACCCCTAGGTGCTTCACAAATTGATTCGTAAAAATGAAAAAGTGAAAAAAAAACACTTTTTCATTTTTACGAATCAATTTGTGAAGCACCTGGGGGTTCCAAGTGCTCACTATGCATCTAGATAGGTGCCTTGGGGGGTCTAGTTTCCAAAATGGGGTCACTTGTGGGGAAGTTCCAATGTTTGGGCACACAGGGGCTCTCCAAACACAACATGGCGTCCGCTAATTATTGAAGCAAATTTTACAATCAAAAAGTCAAATGGCGCTCCTTCTTTTCCGAGCCCTGCCGTGCGCCCAAACAGTGTTTTTTCCCAAAATATTGGATATCTGCGTGCCCAGGGGAAATTGCACAACAAATTTTGGGGTCCATTTTTTCTTGCTACCCCTGTGAAAATAAAAAGAATTGTGTCTAAAGTAACATTTTTGTGAAAAAAGTTAAATGTTCATTTTTTTCTTCCACATTCAAAAAATTCCTGTGAAGCACCTGAAGGGTTAATAAAGTTCTTGAATGTGGTTTTGAGCACCTTGAGGGGTTCAGTTTTTAGAATGGTGTCACTTTTGGGTATTTTCTGTCATAAAGACCTCTGAAAGTGACTTCAAATGTGATGTGGTCCCTAAAAAAATGGTTTTGTAAATTTTGTTGGAAAAATGAGAAATCACTTGTCAACTTTTAACCCTTATAGCTCCCTAACAAAAAAAATTTTGGTTCCAAAATTGTGCTGATGTAAAGTAGACATGTGGGAAATGTTATTTATTAACTCTTTTGTGTGACATATCTCTCTGATTTAAGGGCATAAAAGTTAAAATTTTGAAAATTGCAAAATTTTCAAAATTTTTGCCAAATTTCCATTTTTTTCACAAATAAACGCAAGTGATATCGAAGAAATTTTACCACAGTCATGAAGTACAATATATCACGAAAAAACATTCTCAGAATCAGGGGGATCCGTTGAAGCGTTCCAGAGTAATTACCTCATAAACTGACAGTGGTCAGAATTGTAAAAATTGGCCTGGTCATTAATGTGCAAACCACCCTCGGGGCTTAAGGGGTTAAGCAGCTTTAAAAATAAGCACAGGGGCAAGAGATTAAAATAAATCCCATCCACTTCGCTAGAACTGTGAGACACTGCATTTTTGACACAGCAAAAACATGCAGTGTCAAAACTGCACCAAAAGCTCATCGTGTGAACATAGCCTTAAAGTCGCCATATATACATACCCAAAAGAAGTTTTTCCAAATTTTTATATGAATCCTATCCTTATCCTAGTCACAGTTGAAGTGCCCTGGCACTCATCAAAGTTTTAATGTTTCCCAAGTATATCTCCATGCTGTAGTAGCTTCCCTTTTGTAGTGACTGTGCCTATTATTGCAGCTCAATCCTCAGTGAATAGGCGGCCACTTTAAACTGCTGATTGGCATGGGTATTAGGATTCGGACCTCTACAAATCTCATATTGATTATATAACTTAAGGAACAACCTTTATATCCTTTCTTTTCGGTGCTGCAGTCTAATTATTGCCTATGCTCAATATATATTCCTAAATTCTATAGACAGCAGATATTTTGATGTACGTACACAGACAATTCTTTACATAGTTTCACAATGTTTCACAGATTTCATGCTTTTACATGTAAGTGACCATTAATTAGAGCATACATCCAATGATGCAGGGGCAACAGGATAGCGATAATGTACCATAGCAGCTTGCTTTGAAGGAGAATGCTTCACGTAAAGGTTTAGTCACTGCTAGGAAGGAAATTGTGAAACTGCGAGTCATCTGCTTAACCAATACTCCACAATATTCCAGGTTAAAGCGCACTAATTTCCTTATTAGAAAATGTATATTTATAATATATTCATATGTTGAAGTTTTAGTTATTTAGCTATAAATATTCAGTCAAATATCTGGCAATAGTTTCTTTTTCACAAGTCATATTGGATTACTATCTACTTTTCATTAAACTCCTTGAACACCATTTACTTAGTCTAAATGCACACTGTGTCTGTGCACTTAGCCGTTCACCAAAAGGAGGCAAAAAGAGTGTTGTTTGTCTTCCGTATGGATGTTATGCATCTGCAAACCGTTTTGTTTTACTGTACAGAACAGGAAGCCAGACATTACAGAGGTCCACTGCAAGGAAATGTACAGTAGTGTTCAAAATAATAGCAGTCCAATGTGACTAATCACTGTTTTTGGTATAAATTATATTACCACATGTCAAACAATTTACTAATTGGTGGAATGGATTCTAAGAAAACTAAAAGACTCCGCATTCATAATCTGCATGTTTTTGAGTCTGTGTATTTGACTAATTAATTGAAAGGGGGGTGTGTTCAAAATAATAGCAGTGTGGGGTTCAATTAGTGAGGTCAATCATTATGTGAAGAAACAGGTGTCAATCAGGTGGCCCTTATTTAAGGGTGAAGCCAGCACATGTTGTACATGCATTTCTCCTTGAAAGCTTGAGAAATATGGGTCGTTCGAGACATTGCTCAAAAGAACAACATACTTTAATTAAAAAGTTGATTGGAAAGGGTAAAACTTATAAAGAAGTGCAGACAATGATAGGCTGTCCAGCTAAAATGATCTCCAATGCTTTAAAATGGCAAGCAAAACGAGAGAAACGTGGAAGAAAACGGAAGACTACCATTCGAATGGATCGAAGAATAGCCAGAATGGCAAAGGCTCAGCCAATGATCAGCTCCAGGATGATCAAAGACAGTCTCAAGTTATCTGTGAGTACTGTGACGGTTAGAAGACGCCTGTGTGAAGCTAATCTATTAGCAAGAAGTCCACTGAGTACTGAGTACTGAGCACGGATAATGTATGAATAATACCACCATACTTACTTACTAAACAAAATCTAGTATACCAAGACAAATATTACGAATAATACTGCTACATAAGGGACAAATAATACCTTCACACCCTACTGATAATGATCAAAAACCATTGTTCCAAGACTGATATTACCACTATACAGTGACCATATAGTGGTAGGGATCAGTAGTACACAGGCAGGCGCTCTGTAGACCTTATATGTATGTATTGTACAGATAAATCTAGTGACTCACCGGTGATGTTCTCTCTGATTATAGTCATTCATCTGTTTTTTTATCTATCCACTTATCTCTGCTGTATGTAACACAGACATTTTTGGCTTATCAGTTTTCCAGCCCCCTACTTTCCCCCAACTCTACACAAACAACACATTGCTATGACCATCCATAATGTCTTAGTCAGAAATAATGCCCCGTTTAAGGCTATGTGCCCATGTAGCAGATTTGATGCAGAGCGTTTTTGCCTCTCTCTGGCAGAAAAAAACGCATGCAGATTTACATGCGTTTTTTCTGCCAGAGAGAAGTGTTTTTTCAGCGTTTTTACATGCGTTTTCGCATGCGTTTTTTCAAGCAGTTTTCCAAGCGATTTTGAGCATCACTTGGAAAAGTGCTTGACAAGTTGGTCACACTATATAAATCCATGCAACCGGCATGGATTTGTATAGTGTGACCAAGTAATAGTTAAAAAAAAGAAGAATGGTAAAAAATAAAAAAAAAGATTATACTCACCTTCCGGTGTCTTCCTGGTGTCATCTCTGCTGCGTCCGGTCTCTTGCAATGCTCGCGTTGTTGTGAAGGACCTGCGGTGACGTCATTGAGTCATGTGATGGGTCACATGACTCAGTGACGTCATGGCAGGTCCTTCACAACAGCGCGAGCATTGCAAGAGACCGGACGGCGTGGACAAAACACCGGGAGGACATCAGAAGGTGAGTATAAACTTTATTTTTTATTTTAAATTCTTTTTTTTACAGATTCTATGGTACTCAGGTCTGGATGAGAGTCTCCTCTCCTCCAGACTTGGGTACCATCCACACATTAGAACGCGCCAATTACGCAAGTACAGATGCAGTCTTGCGGAATTGTCGTGTTCTAATGCAAGTCAATGGAGGCGATTACGCTGCGTGTCCGCAAAATTAATGGACATGCTGCGTATTTTTGAGCGCAGCATAAACGCTGCGGAAAAATACGCAGCATGGGCATTGAAAGTGTGGAATTACATTGGAGACCATGGGGGAAGGTTTACCAAGCGTTTCCCAAGCGTTTACGCTGCGGAAATTCCGCAGCATAAACGCTTGAAAAACGCATCGTGGACACACAGCCTAATAGTGAATAAATAGAGCAAGGGATAGGTAGAATGCTCAAAGAGAATCAATAGATATCAGCAGTAATTGGACTAATTAAAATTACCTTTATTAGAAAATTATTAAAATATTGCAGAGATCACCACGTTATTGAGTAAACGTGATCTTGATGAAGTGATTTTATAGCATTTTCAGCAGACTTAAAATATAACTTTTAATATAGCATTTAAAAAAACAATAAAAATAGTGGAAAACACACACAAAAACCATGTATGATAGATAGAGCCCTTATCCATGTATAGGAGGGGTGACAAAAATGGTTATCCAATTTCAGGGCAAAGAGTATCAGTTTATCAGATTACCTCACCTAGCCAACATCAATCTCCTGTTTAGAGAAAATATTATATATTCATGAGGTGAAGAAATGGGTTGTCCTATCCGTAGCTCCTCAGACTGCCCGGATGGTGCTCAATAGCTGACCCTGTCAGACCTTGTTTCACTGGCTGACCCTAGGACTCCAAGACTCCTGCCTTTACAAGGGCAGTCCACAGCTGACCCTCAATTGCTAGTAAGCCCTAAGATGACCCTAAGTAGTGCCTCCCAACGCGTTTCCTCAACATCGGGTGATTCATCAGGGGATTGGCACAAGCGAACTCAAAGATGTAGGGTATAGCACCCCTCCATCAGGGTATAACAAAGGCAATGGCATTACACAACTGGGTCATATTCTTTATATATATTCATCTGAGGCCAATCCTTCAGGATTGGTTAAACACATGTCATGTGACAATCCTACCCAATCCATATGTCCTGGAGCCAGTAAGTGTTCAACGCTCCATTTGATTCCCAAAGTTGCAATGGTAGGGTATAATTTCCTGGATCTTGGACCGCACATGCGCTCCACGCATGTCATTTCCGGCGGACGTGCCCCCATCTGACGTCATTTCCATGGCTGTGGAACGCACGCTCCACAGATGTCACATCCAGCGGACATGCCCCCATCTGACGTCACTTCCGTGGCTGTGGAACGCAACATGCGCTCCACAGACGTCACATCTGGTATGCGTCACCTGATTTAATACTGAAAGCGGCGATCGTCATTTCCGGTACTGTGGAGCGCAAAGCTGCATTCCAGACAAATAATTCAACGCAGATTCGGCATTATACAGTACTGGCCATCTGAGACACAGGAAACTGCACTCCACACATAGCAATATAGGTACCATTATTTAATAAATGTACACAAAGTGCATAAAGTCACTAACCCTCTTAGAGGTAGGCCGATAGTTTTGGGGGTTGACAGCTTATGCCAGAACTTGGACATATACCTGGATTAGGTTCTTCGCCCATTTGTGCTGGCTTTGCAGTCTTACACCAGAGACACAGCTGATTTTCTCCGGAAACTGGATGGAATAACACTAGGGCCAGATACCATCTTGGCAAGTGTGGATGTGGAGGCGTTATACTCCTCCATCCCACACAATATGGGCCTGGAGGCGGTTAAATATTATCGTTCCACAAGAAGTGTGCAGTGTCGGGCTCATAACGACTTTCTTTTAAAAGCCCCTCAGTTTTGTTTAACAAGAAATTTCTTCACCTTTGACCGAACGTACTTCCACCAGCTCAGGTGCACAGCGATGGGCAGCCCGTGTGCGCCCACCTACGCTAACTTGCTCCTGGGCTGGTGGGAGGAGACAATGGTCTTTGGTGAAGGGGACCCCCCAGATGTTGAGGTGGTAGACATGTGGGCCCGCTACATAGATGATGTGTTAGTCAGGAGGAGGAGTTTCAAGTGTTTGTGGAAGGGCTTAATAACAATCCTATTGGCCTCAAGTTCACCTGTGAGTCGAGTCCCACATGTCTGCCCTTTCTTCATGTCTCTATTCGCAAAGGTGTAGGTGGTCTCGTGGAGACATGCACCTACAGAAAACGCACAGCGACTAATTCTGTGTCAGACTTTAGTCTGTGGCCATTACCTTAAGAATGGCCATTAGCTGAAGTATGAGAAATAAGAATTAATCCTGAATAATATGATGCAAGCAGACTGTACCTTACCTGCCACCATAGCACACTAATCAACATCTCTGTTTGTCCATTTCTCTTACAGGTATGTAACCCAGCTTTCCCGTCTTGACTCCCATGCACATTTCTCTATACCTCTCTACTCCTAATTTCTAATGGTATGTGACCCAGCTTTCCCGTCTTGACTCCCATGCACATTTCTCTATACCTCTCTACTCCTAATTTCTAATGGTATGTGACCCAGCTTTCCCGTCTTGACTCCCATGCACATTTCTCTATACCTCTCTACTCCTAATTTCTAATGGTATGTGACCCAGCTTCACCAGCTCCCCAACACTTTAATTTATGACCTTGTTTACTTAGTCTTTGAGTATCCAGCATCTGGCTCAGCCTAATCAGCTGATCAAGATGAGCACAGACCACTCCCCCCTGGTTCACAGCTGAATGGATTCTGTTACAAATATATTGTGAACCAGGAGTCTGTGTCAGACTTTAGTCTGTGGCCATTGCCTTAAGTATGGCCATTAGCTGAAGTATGAGAAATAAGAATTAATCCTGAATTGAACCTGAAGTGAACTGAAGGTAACTGGATACTAAGTCACAGTAAACAATGTTTGTCTTTGTTTTCACTCTCACCCCCTTAATCCTTCACTTCTTACAACCACCCCTAATCCCTATACCTAGTAAGGAACTCTTCATATCTCCCTCCATTCTCCCTACCCACCTCACCTCCTCTTCAGAGCTATTCCTCAACATACAGTCATTTGTCTCCCAACACAGACAGCCACCTCATGCCCTCTCCTGCTCCCACCTGCTAACGCTTTCTCTGCTCCTCCTTACTGCTGGCGACATCTCTCCAAATCCTGGCCCTCCTCACCACATCCCTACAATCACTTCCACCTCCTACCCATGATCTACCCCAAACTCTCGTAACCCTTCTAACCTTATACCTGTACGCCCAGCCCCTGCTTCCCCAGTCCCACTATCAGGAGCTCTATGGAACGCTCGCTCTGTCTGCAACAAACTTTCCTACATTCACGACCTCTTCATCACTAACAAACTTTTCTTCCTCGGCATCACTGAAACCTGGCTCACCTCCTCTGACACGGCCTCTCCTGCTGCACTTTCGTACGGCGGATTCCACCTCTCCCATACCCCCCGCCCCACGAGCAAGCATGGTGGAGGAATAGGTTTCCTCCTCTCAGATAACTGCTCCTTCACCCATATCCCACTGCCGCCCTCAATTACTCTCCCCTCTTTTGAAGTGCACTCCGTCTACTCCCCCTCCAACCTCCAACTGGCTGTCATTTACCGCCCCCCAGGATCAACCACTACTTTCTTTGACCACTTCACCACTTGGCTACTTAATTTCCTCTCCGTTGACATCCCCACTATCCTCATGGGTGACTTTAACATCCCCATTGACACTTCCCTCTCAGCTGCCTCTAAGCTTCTATCCCTCACTTCCTCCTTCGGTCTTACCCAGTGGTCTTCCACACCCACCCACAAAGACGGCCACACGCTGGACCTCATCTTCACCCGCCTCTGTTCCCTATCTAACCTCTCTAACTCACCTCTCCTTCTCTCTGACCACAACCTACTTACATTCTCTTCCCTCTCCTCTCCAGGTCAACAATCCCCACTCCACAAACTTGCACACCCTCGCAGAAATCTCAGACACCTTGACCTATACTCACTCTCTGAATCCCTTCTCCCTCTTACAGACATTAGTTCCTTACATGATGCAGATGTTGCTGCCACTTTATACAACACCACAACAGCTGCAGCTCTAGATTCGGTTGCCCCCCTCACACATACCAAAGCTCGCACAAACAACAGACAACCCTGTTACACCAGCTTAACTAAAGAACTGCGACGGGCCTCAAGGGTTGCTGAGCGTAGATGGAAAAAGTCCCACTCCAATGAGCACTTCATTGCATTCAAACAATCCCTCACTACCTTCAAGTCCACACTCACTGCAGCAAAACAAACATACTTCGCATCTCTCATATCCTCCCTGTTTCACAACCCCAAACAACTATTCAACACCTTCAATTCTCTCCTCCGTCCCCCAGTGCCTCCTCCCTCTCCTCTTATTTCAGCCGAAGACTTTGCCTCATTCTTCAAGCAGAAGATTGACACCTTCAGACAAAGCTTTGGCCTAAAGCCCCCACAGCCCCTCCCCACACCAACTCAACCCTCTTCCTCCAAAACCACTTTCTCCACCATTTCTGAAGATCAACTTTCCTCTTTACTCACCACCTGAAAACTTGACCCAATCCCGTCCCACCTCATCCCAAACCTTACCACTATCTTCATCCCAGCCCTAGCCCACCTCTTCAACCTCTCACTAACAACTGGTGTCTTCCCCTCATGCTTCAAACATGCCTCAATCACACCCATCCTCAAAAAGCCCTCCCTTGACCCATCCTCTCTGACTAGCTATCGCCCCATATCACTTCTCCCTTATGCCTCAAAACTACTGGAACAACACGTCCATTCTGAACTGTCCTCCCACCTCTCCTCCTGCTCCCTTTTCGACCACCTACAATCTGGTTTCCGACCGCACCATTCTGCTGAAACTGCCCTGACTAAAGTCACCAACGACCTACTAACCGCCAAATCCAAGAGACACTACTCTGTCCTCCTCCTCCTTGACCTGTCATCTGCCTTCGACACAGTGGACCATTCCCTCTTACTACAAACTCTCTCATCTCTCGGCATCACAGACTTGGCCCTATCCTGGATCTCCTCATACCTAACAGACAGGACATTCAGTGTCTCCCACTCACGCACCACCTCCTCATCTTGCCCCCTATCTATCGGTGTCCCCCAAGGTTCAGTCCTAGGACCTCTGCTCTTCTCCATCTACACCTTAGGCCTGGAGCAGCTCGTAGAGTCCCATGGCTTTCATTATCACCTCTATGCTGATGACACACAGATCTACCTCTCTGGACCCGATATCTCCTCCCTACTAACCAAAATCCCACAATGTCTGTCCGCCATTTCATCCTTCTTCTCTGATAGATTTCTAAAACTTAACATGGACAAAACAGAATTCATCATCTTTCCGCCATCCCATTCACCCCCCCAACTGACCTATCTATCAATGTCAATGGCTGTCCACTCTCCCCAGTCCCCCAAGCTCGCTGCCTTGGAGTAACCCTGGACTCTGATCTCTCCTTCAAACCACATATCCAAGCCCTTTCCACTTCCTGCCGACTCCAACTCAAAAATATCTCCCAGATCCGCACATTCCTCAACCATGAATCTTCAAAAACACTAGTGCATGCCCTCATCATCTCCCGCCTCGACTACTGCAACCTCCTGCTCTGTGGCCTCCCTTCTACCACTCTTGCACCCCTCCAATCTATCCTAAACTCTGCTGCCCGACTAATCCACCTGTCCCCCCGCTATTCCCCGGCCTCTCCTCTCTGTCAATCTCTTCACTGGCTCCCCATTGCTCAGAGACTCCAGTTCAAAACCCTAACCATGGCATACAAAGCCATTCACAACCTGTCTCCTCCATATATCTCTGACCTAGTCTCCCATTACATACCCGCACGCAACCTCCGATCCTCACAAGATCTCCTTCTCTACTCCCCTCTTATCTCCTCCTCCCACAATCGCATACAAGATTTCTCCCGTGCTTCCCCCCTACTCTGGAACTCTCTACCCCAACACATCAGACTCTCGTTGACCATGGAAACCTTCAAAAGGAGCCTGAAGACCCACCTCTTCCGACAAGCCTACAACCTGCAGTAACCACCGCTGCATGACCAGCTCTACCCTCACCTAATGTATCCTCACCCATCCCTAATAGATTGTGAGCCCTCGCGGGCAGGGTCCTCGCTCCTCCTGTACCAGTCGCTGTCACATTGTGTTCAAGATTATTGTACTTGTTTTTGCTATGTATACCCCTTTTCACATGTAAAGCACCATGGAATAAATGGCGCTATAACAATAAATAATAATAATAATAATTCGCTACTCCGATGGGAGAGCAGCCATCCGGTTCCTGTAAAGAAGGGCATTCCCACTGGCCAGTATCCGCTGGCTCGCAGAAACTGTTCCACCAGTCAGACCTTTGAGGAACAAGCCACTGACCTTAAGAACAGGTTCTGCGAAAGGGGTTACCCTAATAAGATAGTATACAAGGCCTACAACAGGAGTAAATCTAGAAGAAGGTCCAGTCTTCTGGCTCCAGGTGTCAAGAATGGTGATGGAGAGGTGGTGAGGTTTATCACGACCTTCGGGAATGGTGCTAAGGAAGCAAGGGATATCCTTGGTAAATACTGGCCAATCCTGGAGATGGATAGTGATATCTCCCCGTTTTTGGGTGGTTACCCTCATGTGACCTATAAGAGGGGTCGCTCTCTCCAGGACAGACTGGTGCACAGCCACTTCTCTGCCACGAGACATGAATCCTGGCTAAAGTCAGATATAAAGGGGTGTTACAAATTTGGTAAATGTGTTGCTTGTTCTTCTATTCAGTGTGGTAAAAGCTTTAGGGGAACTAACCTTGATAGAGAATTCCAGGTTTTGGACTTCATCAACTGTCGTACTCAGGGGGTTGTCTATAAAGGCACCTGCCAATGTGGTCTTGAATACATCGGCAAGACTAAACGGGAGCTCAGATGGAGGATAGGCGAGCACCTGGGTGACATAGAGCATAAAAGAGAAACCCCAATTGCAAGACATGTTAAGTCCATAGGAGAGACAAAAACGTGATCAAGTTCATGGGCATCAAAATGATCCCTAGACTTCAGAGGGGCGGCGATTGGGATCGCCTAATCTTACAAAAAGAGGCGAGATGGATATCTCGGCTTAAAACAGTATCCCCTCATGGCCTCAATGAACAGCTGACATTTGGATGCTTTGTGTAAAGCTATTTCCATCTGTCTCTATATGATGTTCTATTTTTCTGTAAAAAGTTATGGGCTTTATGCCCCCTCCTTGTCTTCTGAATACTTGCCTAGATACCACTCCTCTAATGATACGCTATATTTTATATATAGTGAACATAGGATCTAACCCCCCCCCAATAAAGGGATTATTTTCCTTCTTATCTTACCCATTACACCCCTTCCTCATCCCATGACAATACTATACACGGTGTCCTTTATCCCTATATCATGCAGAGATATACATCATGATTTTTTATATCAGTGTTGTGTGGAGATTTGCAGTATTGATGATGCGATTCATGTTTTTAAAGTAGTAGAGCATTGTTAAGGTCCCACTGGATCAGCTGCTCTTAAATCATGGGGTGTTAAGAAGTATTTATTAGACTTTGTGTACATTTATTAAATAATGGTACCTATATTGCTATTTGTGGAGTGCAGTTTCCTGCGTCCCAGATAGCCAGTACTGTATAATGCCGAATCTGCGTTGAATTATATGTCTGGAACGCAGCTCTGCGCTCCACAGTACCGGAAATGACGATCGCCTCTTTCAGTATTGAATCAGGTGACGCATACCGGATGTGACGTCTGTGGAGCGCATGTTGCATTCCACAGCCATGGAAGTGACGTCAGATGGGGGCATGTTCATTGGATGTGACATCTTTGGAGCATGCGTTCCACAGCCATGGAAATGACGTCAGATGGGGGCACGTCCGCCGGAAATGACATGCGTGAAGCGCATGTGCGGTCCAAATCCAGGAAATTATACCCTACCATTGTAACTTTGGGAATCAAGTGGAGCGTTGAACACTTACTGGCTCCAAGACATATAGATTGGGTAGGATTGTTTATTTACTTTTGAATCTAGGGAGCGTTTATTAGATGCTTTCATTGGCCTATGTTCATTCTGATTTGGCGCCCTGTCTGATATGGGTGCAGGGGTTTATAATCACACACATGACATGTGTTTATTGTTTAACCAATCCTGAAGGATTGGCTTCAGATGAATAGATAAATGAATATGACCCAGTTGTGTAATGCCATTGCCTTTGTTATACCCTGATGGAGGGGTGCTATACCCTACATCTTTGAGTTCGCTTGTGCCAATCCCCTGATGGATCACCCGATGTTGAGGAAACGCGTCGGGAGGCACTACTTAGAGTCATCTTAGGGCTGACTAGCAACTGAGGGTCAGCTGTGGACTGCCCTTGTAAGGGCAGGAGTCTTGGGGCCCTAGGGTCAGCCAGTGAAACTATGTCTGACATTGTCAGCTATTGAGCACCATCCGGGCAGTCTGAGGAGCTACGGATAGGACGACCCATTTCACGGGAACGGTGAGACTGTTCCTTTTTTCTTTCTTCACCTCATGAATATATAATATTTTCTCTAAACAGAAGAATGATGTTGGCTAGGTGACGTAATCAGATAAACTGATACTCTTTGCCCTGAAATCGGATAACCACTGTTGTCACCCCTCCGATACAGGGATAAGGGCTCTATCTATCATACATGTTTTTTGTGTGTGTTTCCACTATTTTTATTGTTTTTTAAATGATATATTAAAAGTTAGATTTTAAGTCTGCTGAAAATGCTGTAAAATTATATTGACTAACAGTCTTTTGGCCCTGGGGCTACTTTGTTATCAAGAGTATCTATTGCTTCTATTTCATGATGAAGTGACCTAAGTAAATGGTCACAATATTACCTCCCCTGATGAATCAAAATCTTTGATGAAACGCGTTGGGAGATTTCGGAAAAAGAACATAGACACCTATGAATGAACTGAGGAACCGGCTTCTATATCTACAAACTGGGTGAGACCATTCCTTTTTTCTGACTGTCTGGGTATAGTCACATTTAGGCATACAGTGACACCAACACCGAATTATGATCTATTCTGGGCGACAGATGTTGTTGTTTTATTCTGGGTATATCCCTATGTAACAATGTATATTTAGCTGCATTAAGAAGGTTGATACCCCCTCCACCTCGTGTAGACACTTCCATGTGATGGCTGGCTGTCATGCATAAATCGGTGCCATCCCAAAAATAGCCTGGGAGAGGACATACGGTGTCTCATAGATTAATAGGGTGGGTGGTATTCCGCCAGCAATTACATATACTGTACACTTTGGGGGAATTTATAAAGACAGACATTTCTTGCACTTGCCTTAAAAGTCTGCTAGAGTTAGACATGACAAATGTATTAAGAGGCATATGTGCCTTCATAAATGTGGCACATTTTAGGCTGAACATGCTCCTCAAACTTAAATGTACAGTATCTATGAAGTAATTTGTAGTGAATGAGGGCTCTTCTACTAAGATCCGGCCACTGAAAATATGGAGAGAGAGAGATGCGCAAAATATAAAATAGTAATACCATTTTTATGCAAATGAATCATGTGTCAGAATTTGCAGTTTTTCCTTTTTGCAAAATTTTGGAGCATAGCTCTTAATAAATCTCTCTCAGTATGTTTTTTTGACTTGTATATTTGAACTTTTTAGTTCTGTGTCCTGCACTGTCTAATCATTTGTATAATAAAAAGTGAGTTTGTGAAAGTTTTTAGAAGAAAAGAGGCATTCCTGGGTACATGAACATGAGAGCTAGTGGAAATCTACGTCAGCTTATAGCACTGCAAGGCAAAAGAGGCGCTGCCAGTCATATACCACTATTTTTACTGTATTTTCATAGCAG
Source organism: Phyllobates terribilis (assembly GCF_046119375.1). Classification (NCBI taxonomy): domain Eukaryota; kingdom Metazoa; phylum Chordata; class Amphibia; order Anura; family Dendrobatidae; genus Phyllobates; species Phyllobates terribilis. The sequence goes on along the minus strand of NW_027362761.1, from coordinate 458,602,408 downwards.
TATCATGTATTTCAGAGCAGCAGGATGTAGGTGCAGAGACCCTGATTCCAGCAATGTATCACTTACTGGTCTGTTTGCTGCAGTTTTGATAAAATCACTGTTTTATCTGTTGCAGATCTACCAGTTCTCTGAATGCTGAGCTCTGTATAACCCCGCACACAACACTGATTGACGGCTTCCTGTGTACACTGTGCATAGGCAGAAAGCTGACAATAAATAGTGGGGTGCAGTGTTATACAGAGCTCATGAATCTACTAATAATCTACTAACTAATGATCTACTAACACCTAAATCTAATGGTCACTACTCCCTGCTGATTCTCCTGGATCTCTCTGCAGCATTCGACACTGTGGATCACCAGCTCCTCCTCACTATGCTCCGCTCTATCGTCCTCAAGGAAACCGTTCTCTCCTGGTTCTCCTCCTACCTCTCTGACCGCTCCTTCACTGTATCTTTTGCTGGCTCCTCTTCCTCTCCTTTTCCCCTTACTGTCGGAGTTCCTTAAGGATCAGTTCGAGGCCCCCTCCTCTTCTCCTTGTACACCGCCCCTATTGAACAAATAATCAGTAGATTTTTCATTACCATCTCTATGTCGATGACACCCAATTATATACACTGATGAGCAAAAGGGTAACAATGTTTTGAACTTTTGACTTTCAGGCTCCATATCTCACCAGACCCTACTGCTTTAAATGTGAGACTACCATCATTTTATAGACAATCATCTTGGCTATCTCATACATAAATTTGACTTTTAGCTATTTAGCATATGATTAGTTATCTAGATTCTTGTCATGTCACTGCATTGTTATTGTTTTGCTCCTAAAAATCTAGATTTTAATTTTTATTATTTTATTAGTATTTTGTAAATCCACGTTTGTTTTTCAACACTGGCTGAATCCTACTGGGCATGCTCTCGGTCAGATTTAAGTATGTCTCGACCGAAATCTGATCCAATATCTCTTCTACACGTTCCCAAAGTTGAGTCGACTCACTTGGGTATACAACCCCTGGCAAAAAATTATGGAATCACCGGGCTCGGAGGATGTTCATTCAGTTGCTTAATGTTGTTGAAAAAAAGCAGATCACAGACATGGCACAAAACTAAAGTCATTTCAAATGGCAACTTTAGGGCGTTAAGAAACACTAAAATAAATCAAGATAAAAAAATGTGGTACTCAGTAAGGGTAATTTTTTTCAGACCAAGCAGAGGGAAAAAATTATGGAATCACTCAATTCTGAGGAAAAAATTATGGAATCATGTAAAACAAACACACAAAAGAAAACTCTAATACATCACTAGTATTTTGTTGCATCACCTCTGGCTGGGGAGTTTGACATGGTTTGATATGTGGGTAAGTATGTACAGTAGGTGCTATGATAACAGAAGGCTGTGTACTTTTGTTTAGCTATAGGGTTATCATCTCTGAATTATTCATGATGCAGTTCTGTGTAGATGAGAATGCCCAGGAAAAAGCTTACTGAGAAACTTCCGAGGTATATACTATAACTACATTTTGGGAATGACTTCCTGGAAAAGTGATAAATGGAAGACATTGTACAACTTATTAAATAACTTTATGGGGAAACTGAGTACGTATTGCCATCTAGTGGTCAACTAGAAATAGACACACTAACGTCACCACTCAAACATTTTCTTAAGAAAACTGGCTCTCATCTGATGTTGCAACATTTGTCGTCTGTGCTTACACAAGCTTTTGTCTTCAAGAAGTTACTCATTTTATTAAGAAAGAAGGCATTGGGAAATTACACTTGAGATCTTTCACCATACTCTCCTGGTCTGAATAAACAATATAAAATCTACATATTGTACAATATAGAATTTCATATTTTCATGCAATCTTAGACTACTTCATTGGAACATACTTAAAGCGTAAACATAGGCTCTCATTCATCAGATGGGGGACAAAGAAGTGTATTGGTTGCTAACCTGATTTTTTATTTTTTTGGGATAACTTATCAAAGAAATTTCAGACAGCAAACATTTTTTAGAGACACATTCAAAAGCCGCAATGAATCATTCCAATTTTAAACATAACCTGTCATGTAAAAAAATGCTATTAACCTGCAGTTGTGGGGTTAATCTGCAGGCTAATAGCTTTCTAAATCAGCCCGGCGCCCGCACTGAGAGCTCTGCTGTCGGGAAGAAGTTAACTTTATTCCACCTGGCAGCATCCGGCTTTCAGTCATAGAAGTGCGGCTGTCATAGCTTCAGTCACCGATCAGTATACCGTGAGCAGTGGCATTAACACTTCCCAGCACTGACTGACAGCCGGCTAAGAAATGCTTCAGTACAGAGCGGCTGTCAGCGCAGAGTCAGCGCCGAGGCGTGGTTACTAGAGATGAGCGTTGTTCTACTCGTACTGTTCGCCAATCTCAAATTCGAGCTGTTTTGGGCGGTGTTCGAGCCGTTCGGCGAACACGAACAATTTGATAAAAATTCGGCTGTTCGAGGTTATGTTCGATAACTGTTCGTGCACCAAAATCATAACTGGATTTTTTCTCAGTAATGATGAAAATTAATGTTAATACGCAGTTTGAGTGTACAGCGGGGTGGGGGGAGGGGCAGGGGATGGATCTCTGCAGGAACAATGAAGATCTCCATTTTTTTTTCTCTTTCCCGCATTTGCAGTGGGGAGGTGCAATCTGTCAGCCTATCAGCAGCGCACACACGGAGCGAAGTGCTTTTTTTCACACAAGCAAGAGCATGTGTCATTGGCAGTGTATGTCACATGTCCTTGCCCTATAAGACCAAGCCATTTTCCCCGTCGCCACCATTTTCTCACTGCTGCAGCTGCGTGTTAGACGGCACCGCTGTTGCTGTGTGCGCTATACCTTGTTAATTTCAAGCCAATTTTCGCACAAATATACAGATAGCTTGGGAGTAGGGAATAGTTGTGATTGCAGTCCTTTTAAGGACTAGGTTACAGCATTTCCTACGACTTTTATCAGGGAGGTCTGTGCTCTTAAATAGATAGGTTGTGGGAGTAAAGACTAATTGTAATTGGAGTCCTTTTCAGGACTAGGTTACATCAGTTCCTATCAGTTTTTGCAAGGCAGGTCTGTGCCAGTGCTGTGCAAGTTTTTTTCACAGCATTTGGCTGAATCTAGCAAAGCTAATCCTTTTTGGCCTATTGCAGAGTGTGTTAGTCAGTGGAGTAGCCTATCTGTGTTGCAAGATATACCACCTGTGTATAGAATACCAATTTTTTTACTGCACCTAGTGAAGTAAAATCTTTTGGGCATAGCATCATTCTATTAGTCCATCTATACTGACCTCCATCAGGTTGCAAATTAAAACTAATTTTTATCTGCATCTACAGTACCTCTGAAAAAATATTTGGGCTTCTACCTGTGTGTGGGACTTGTTCTATTAGTCCATCTATACTGACCTCCATCAGGTTGCAAACTGAATATATTTTTTTCTGCATCTACCTCTGAAAAAATATTTGGGCTTCTAGCTGTGTGTGGGACTTGTTGTATTAGTCCATCTATACTGACCTCCATCAGGTTGCAAATTAAAACTAATTTTTATCTGCATCTACAGTACCTCTGAAAAAATATTTGGGCTTCTAGCTGTGTGTGGGACTTGTTGTATTAGTCCATCTATACTGACCTCCATCAGGTTGCAAATTAAAACTAATTTTTAACTGCATCTACAGTACCTCTGAAAAAATATTTGGGCTTCTAGCTGTGTGTGGGACTTGTTGTATTAGTCCATCTATACTGACCTCCATCAGGTTGCAAACTGAATATATTTTTTTCTGCATCTACCTCTGAAAAAATATTTGGGCTTCTAGCTGTGTGTGGGACTTGTTGTATTAGTCCATCTATACTGACCTCCATCAGGTTGCAAACTGAATATATTTTTTTCTGCATCTACCTCTGAAAAAATATTGGGCTTCTAGCTGTGTGTGGGACTTGTTGTATTAGTCCATCTATACTGACCTCCATCAGGTTGCAAACTGAATATATTTTTTTCTGCATCTACCTCTGAAAAAATATTGGGCTTCTAGCTGTGTGTGGGTCTTGTTCTATTAATCCATCTATACTGACCTCCATCAGGTTGCAAACTGAATATAATTTTTTTCTGCATCTAGCTCTGAAAAAATATTTGGCCTTCTAGCAGTGTGTCAGACTTTCTCTATTAGTCCATCTATACTGACCTCCATCAGGTTGCAAATTAAAACTAATTTTTATCTGCATCTACAGTACCTCTGAAAAAATATTTGGGCTTCTAGCTGTGTGTGGGACTTGTTGTATTAGTCCATCTATACTGACCTCCATCAGGTTGCAAACTGAATATATTTTTTTCTGCATCTACCTCTGAAAAAATATTTGGGCTTCTAGCTGTGTGTGGGACTTGTTGTATTAGTCCATCTATACTGACCTCCATCAGGTTGCAAACTGAATATATTTTTTTCTGCATCTACCTCTGAAAAAATATTGGGCTTCTAGCTGTGTGTGGGTCTTGTTCTATTAATCCATCTATACTGACCTCCATCAGGTTGCAAACTGAATATAATTTTTTTCTGCATCTAGCTCTGAAAAAATATTTGACCTTCTAGCAGTGTGTCGGACTTTCTCTATTAGTCCATCTATACTGACCTCCATCAGGTTGCAAATTAAAACTAATTTTTATCTGAATCTACAGTACCTCTGAAAAAATATTTGGGCTTCTAGCTGTGTGTGGGACTTGTTGTATTAGTCCATCTATACTGACCTCCATCAGGTTGCAAACTGAATATATTTTTTTCTGCATCTACCTCTGAAAAAATATTGGGCTTCTAGCTGTGTGTGGGTCTTGTTCTATTAATCCATCTATACTGACCTCCATCAGGTTGCAAACTGAATATAATTTTTTTCTGCATCTAGCTCTGAAAAAATATTTGACCTTCTAGCAGTGTGTCGGACTTTCTCTATTAGTCCATCTATACTGACCTCCATCAGGTTGCAAATTAAAACTAATTTTTATCTGAATCTACAGTACCTCTGAAAAAATATTTGGGCTTCTAGCTGTGTGTGGGACTTGTTGTATTAGTCCATCTATACTGACCTCCATCAGGTTGCAAATTAAAACTAATTTTTATCTGCATCTACAGTACCTCTGAAAAAATATTTGGGCTTCTAGCTGTGTGTGGGACTTGTTGTATTAGTCCATCTATACTGACCTCCATCAGGTTGCAAACTGAATATATTTTTTTCTGCATCTACCTCTGAAAAAATATTTGGGCTTCTAGCTGTGTGTGGGACTTGTTGTATTAGTCCATCTATACTGACCTCCATCAGGTTGCAAACTGAATATATTTTTTTCTGCATCTACCTCTGAAAAAATATTGGGCTTCTAGCTGTGTGTGGGTCTTGTTCTATTAATCCATCTATACTGACCTCCATCAGGTTGCAAACTGAATATAATTTTTTTCTGCATCTAGCTCTGAAAAAATATTTGGCCTTCTAGCAGTGTGTCGGACTTTCTCTATTAGTCCATCTATACTGACCTCCATCAGGTTGCAAATTAAAACTAATTTTTATCTGCATCTACAGTACCTCTGAAAAAATATTTGGGCTTCTAGCTGTGTGTGGGACTTGTTGTATTAGTCCATCTATACTGACCTCCATCAGGTTGCAAATTAAAACTAATTTTTATCTGCATCTACAGTACCTCTGAAAAAATATTTGGGCTTCTAGCTGTGTGTGGGACTTGTTGTATTAGTCCATCTATACTGACCTCCATCAGGTTGCAAACTGAATATATTTTTTTCTGCATCTAACCCAGCCAATAGTTTTGGCCTAATACCACAGTTTGGCCACTCAGCTCTGCTCGGTTACCATCCATTTTTTTTTTGTGCAAACAACTCCAGAGTTGTGAATTAGTTAACCACCAAAATGAGTGGAAAAAGGCCTGCTGCTGGTGGAAAGGGGAATAGGCGTGTTGGGAAGGGGAAAAAATGTTGTGTCCGTGGGGTAGGTGTTTAAGCAACAGTAACATCTGCAGAAGAAAGACCATCTTCCAGCCAAACTAAAATGTCTACTTCTTTTAGCGGACAATGTGATAAGATCCCTTTCTTACGGCCACGCCAATCGCTACAAATTTCAGATGAGGCACAAAAACAGCAGGTGCTTCAACGGATATCAAGTGCTCCTTTAAGTGGGCTCTCCTCCACATCAACTTCAACATCACAAATACTCCAGTCCTCAAAGGTGTCACCCAAATCGCACTTGCTTCCTCACAGCTCCCAAATCTCCAGCTGCCCGTCTGAGTATGAGGTAGAACAGATGGTTGAGTCTGCAGAGCTGTTTACTCATACTATAGCCTGGGAATCAGAGGTCGACTCCAGCGCTTCTGTGAATCCAGACGAGGAAATGATTTGCACTGATGCCCAGAATCTTTATGAGTCGGATCCAGGACCAGACGCAGAAGGTTCTGACCATAATGTAGACCCTCATTCCCAAACTGTAACTCCTGTTGGTGGAGACAATGAGGAAGACGATGATAAGACTCAAATACCTGATTGGAGCGACAACTTTAGTTTTTTGTCAGGGCAGGAACAGGTTGGCTCTGAGGACGACGGGTGTGATAACACACAGGGTGATAATGATGAGGTTGGAGATCCCACTTACTGTCAACCCACAGTCAGCCAAGAGATGAGGTCAGCAGAGGAGGTGGAGGAAGATGCTAGTGACGACGAGGTCAGGTTGCGCCTTCCTGGACAGAGACGTAGTACTGGAAGCACGTCAACAACTGCATCCTCAAACACAACTCTGCCTCTCACCACAAGTCGTGGTGGCTCTTCAGGTCGCATGGGTGCTAAGCCTTGCATAGCCTGGGCATTTTTTCAGATCGATAAAGATGACCCAACTCGTGTTATCTGTAACATTTGTCAGCAAAAGCTAAGTAGAGGCCAAAAAATACATAGTTTGAGTACTTCATGCATGAACCGGCACATGGACATGAAGCATAAGTTGCAGTGGGAAGCTCAGTGTGCTACAATGCGGCCTAGCCGGCCGGGCCAACCACCGTCTGCCATATCTTGTGCATCCGCGGCCTCTTCATCCTCTGTGACTGGGGGGACAGCAGTCACACCTGTTTTGGGGCGCAGACCTGCCACCTCTTTACCCTCAACAGCCAGCGTGATTGGCAGGTCATCATTTTCTTTGGAGGTGGTAACAGCAGCTGGTGTTGAGCGCTGTCCGACATCGATAGCACCACCTTTGGATCAAGGCAACCTAACATGTCCGCCTGCATCTTCCTCACAGACCGGCAGTATGCCGGGGACACCCTTATCAACCCCGTCTAAGCACAATAGCCAGCCCTCGGTCCCTCAGATGTGGACAAGTAAAAGACCATTTCCTCCTAGCCATGAGAAAGCTAAGAGGTTGAATTTCACCATCTGCAAGCTCTTGGCTACAGAAATGCTGCCTTTCCGCCTGGTGGACACAGAGGATTTTCGAGACCTTATGTCCGTCGCAGTGCCCCAGTACCAGATGCCCAGTCGGCACTACTTCTCAAAGAAAGGTGTGCCTGCGCTCCACCAGCATGTCGCACACAACATCACCGCTTCTTTGAGAAACTCTGTGTGTGACAGGGTGCATTTCACCACAGACACTTGGACGAGTAGGCATGGACAGGGGCGTTACATGTCGCTGACTGGGCACTGGGTAACTATGGTGACAGCAGGACAAGGGGCTGCTGTCCAAGTCTTGCCGTCCCCACGAGTTGTGCGTCAATCCTCTTTATGTCAAAGTTCCTCCACTGCTTCTGCCTCCTCAACCTCCTCTCGGTCTTCCACCTGCACCCAAAGCCTGTCTGGTCATGCCACAAGCTTTCTAACTGCGCAGAAGGGATCCTGCACACCTCCTTACTATGCTGGCAGTAGGGCTCAACGTCATCAGGCGGTTTTTACATTGAAATGTCTGGGAAATGTGAGTCACACAGCTGAGGAGTTGTGGTCAGCTCTGGAGAACCAATTACATGAATGGTTGTCTCCACTGGACCTGAAACCAGGGAAGGCCGTGTGCGACAATGCTGCAAACCTGGGTGCGGCCCTTCGCTGGGGCAATGTCACACACGTGCCTTGTATGGCTCACGTGTTGAACCTGGTTGTCCAGCAATTTTTAGCCCACTATCCCAGACTAGATGGCCTTCTGCAGAGGGCACGGTCGCTGTGTGCTCACTTCCGCCGTTCGCATCCCGCAGCTCAGCGACTTACATCTCTACAGAAGTCGTTGGGCCTGCCACTTCACCGGCTAAAATGCGATGTGCTTACCCGGTGGAATTCAACTCTGCACATGTTGCAGCGACTGTGGCAGCACCGACAAGCCCTGGTGCAATACGTTCTGACGTATAGCCTGGGCCAACGAGATTCAGAGGTGGGGCAAATCACGCTGGAGGAGTGGTCTCAGATCAGGGACCTATGCACCCTTCTGCACAGTTTTGAAATGGCGACGAAGATGTTTAGTGCTGACGATGCCATTATCAGCATGACTATTCCGGTGATTTACATGCTGGAGCACATGTTAAACAGAATTCGGAGTCAGGTGGTGGCACAAGAGGAGGTGGAGGAAGTAGAGGAGGAGGAGTTGTATGCGGAAGGGCTAACATCTGCAAGGTCCAGACGGTCGGCAGCACCAAGGCGGCAGGCATGTGAGGGTGGGGGAGATGGTTTTACCAGGGCGCATGGTAGCAGCCAAACTAGTGAGGAAGGTGCAGGAGCCCAGGAAGAAGTGGAGGACGAACTGATGGAAGACTCATCAGATGAGGGAGACCTTGATCACATTTCTGTTGTGCGAGGTTGGGGGGAGAGGACAGAGGAAGGAAGCATGATTGTTACCTCGCCACCAACACAACAGGGACTTGGTGCTCCTGGATGCGCAACACACATGAGTGCCTTCTTGCTGCACTACCTGCAACATGACCCTCGAATTGTGAGAATTAGAAATAATCCTGACTACTGGGTTGCCACACTGTTAGATCCCCGGTACAAAAGTAAATTTGCCGAAATTATTCCTGCCATAGAAAGGGATGCACGCATGCAGGAGTATCAGCAGAGACTGTTGCAGAATCTTACATGTGCTTTTCCACAAAACACCAGTGGTGCACGTAGTGAATCTCACAGTTCCAACTTGCCAACCGTGGGACCGTCAAGTGTTCAGCACTCAAACCGTAACAGAACCACAGTATCTGCTGGTAACATCAATTTTGCGGAATCATTTCACCACTTTTTTAGCCCATCCTTTGCAAGGCCACAGGAGACAAGAAGTCTGACACATAGTCAACGCCTAGAGACGATGGTACAGGAGTATCTCCAAGTTAACATTGAAGCCACGACTGTGTCACTGGACCCTTGCTCTTTTTGGGCTTCCAATCTGGATAAATGGCCGGAGCTAGCCACTTACGCCTTGGAGATCTTGTCATGCCCCGCAGCCAGCGTTCTGTCTGAACGTGTGTTCAGCGCTGCTGGTGGTGTGCTGACAGATAAGCGCACGCGGCTCTCCACTGATAATGTAGACAGACTCACGTTCATAAAGATGAACAAATCATGGATCCGAAACGACTTTTCTACCCCTGTATCATCCTGGGGAGAGTAAAAGCTTGATGATTGGTTAAAATCACCCTACCAACCGTTTTAAGCTTTCAAATTACTAATCATGTTTATCTGTATCTTGACTGGAAAATAATTTGGGCTTTGTAGCAGTGTGCAGCACTGATCCTATTAGGCCATCTATAATAAGCTCCACCAGATTTAAAATTAAAAATAATTTTTAGCTGCATCTAGCCCGGAAAATAATTTTGGGGCTCCGAGATGCGCAAGACACATAAGTGCCTTCTTGCTGCACTACCTGCAGCATGACCCTCATATTGTCAGAATTCGAAGTAATCATGACTACTGGTTTGCCACACTCTTAGATCCCCCAAACTTTTCGATCAACCTTTTCATTTTAATAAAGACCAAAAAAATGGTCATTTTTGAAATTATAAGCATTAGCAGGTTGTTAGAAACTGAAATCAAACAGTTTTCAACTCAAAACTTTATTCTAGGTGATGTTACATTTTCACATAGGACCCCTTGTTCGAAAGGAGCTTCTGAACTCTCTCGTCCATTGAATTTGTCAGGTTTTGGATGGTTTCTGCTTCAATTGTTTTGCATGAGGACAGAATACCCTCCCAGAGCTGTTGCTTAGATGTGAACTGCCTCCCGCCATCATAGACACTCCATTTAATGATGCTCCAAAGGTTCTGAATGGGGTAGAGGTCAGGGGAGCATGGGGGTCACACCATAAGTTTGTCCCCTTTTATGCCCATATCAGCCAGAGATGCAGATGTTTTATGTGCAGCATGAGATGGTGCATTATCATGCAGAAAAATGATCTTGCTGTGAAATACACGGTTCTTCTTCTTGAACCATGGCAGGAAGTGCTGTTTGAGAAAATCCACATACATTATGGAGTTCATCTTTAGCGCCTTCAGGGATCCTAAAGGGTCCGACAATCTCTCTCCCCATGATTCCAGCCCAAAACATTACTCCACCTCCTCCTTGTTGGCGCTGTAGCCATGTTTGCGTGGGTTGTCCATCAACCAGCCATCCTCCACTCCATCCATCTGGACCATTGAGCGCTGCACGGCACTCATCCGTGAACAAAACAGTTTTGAAATCAGTCTTCATGTAATGTTTGGCCCACTGGAGCCGTTTCTGCTTGTGTGAAGTGGATAGAGGAGGTCGACAGGATGGCGTATGCACAGCTGCAAACCTCTGAAGGACCCTGCATCTTGTTGTTCGGGGGACGTTGGAGGCACAAGCAGCTTCAAAAACTTGTCTGCTGCTATGACAAGGCTTTTTTGCCGCTGCTCTTTCAACCTGACGTAATTGCCTGTAGGAAAGAGTCCTCAATTTGCCCTTATCAGCACCCACACGTGTGTACTGTGAATCAGCTACATACTTCTTGATTGCCAAGACACTTCATCCTGATCATCGCACAATGTTGATTGTAGTCATGCCTTGACCTAAACACTCCACAATTTGTTGCTTCTCAGCAGCCGACACATCCTTTTTCTTTCCCATTTTGGCAGAAAATGTAGGCTGCTGAATAATGTGAGAGAGCCTTCTTAAGTAGTCTTGCCTTTCATTGGACACACCTGCCAAACTAATTAGCACTGGTGTCTGCAATTGCTGTACAGTGATATAAAGAGCCCTGACACACATCACCATCAATGAGTTTAACTGACAAACAAACAAATTCTTCCCTTATTACTCCTAAACACTTTTTGCATAATAATTTGGAACACAGTGTACATGTGCTTTTCCACAAAACACCAGTGGTTCACGTAGTGAATCTTACAGTTCTAACTTGCCAACCGTGGTCTGTATGGAGTTGTTCAATAAAGGGCCCAAAATTAAGATAACATAGATGGGAGAGGTCTCTATGAATAGGAATTCCTATGTATTTGATACCCTGTGAGGGCCAGGCAAAGGGAAAGTTGGACTGGATGGAATCCTATATGGATTTGGGGAGGGAGACATCGAGGGCCTCAGACTTTGCTGCATTGATTTTAAAATTTGACCATATAACAAAGTGATCTATTTCAGCCATAACAGCATGGATGGATATATGTGATTGAGTGATATATACTAGGACATCATCAGCAAATAGAGAGCACTTGTACTCGGTGCCTCCCACCTCAATCCACCTAATATTGGGGTTATGGCGAATTGATGAGAGCAGGTGCTCCGTCACTAGGATGTATAAGAGAGGGGACAGAGAACATCCCTGCCTTGTCCAATTGGTGATTGTGAAAGGTGATGAAAATGTTCTGACGCGCCCCCTGGGCCTTGGGACACCCGGAGCCGGACCCTTTTTGGTGGATGCTGGTGGTTGTCTCCGTGGCGGCAACCCGGTTCCGTGGCTCAGGGCGGTCAAACCAGTGGCGGAACTATTTATGTGGTTTTGATGTTTAAATGTCCGACTACGCCACCCGTGGATTGCGGTCAGAGTGAACCGCCGCTCCAGGGCAGACCGCTGAGGCTGGTGTTGTGGGTGCAGCAGAGCGTAGCATAACTCCCCACGGGAGGAGTATAGCCTCAGGGCAGTGTATGCGGAGGATGGGGGTGATGGTGCAGGGCAGCAGCAGTAATGACACGGAGTCAGTGATGCAGTCCAGGGCCTTTACTCACAGTTCTTATTATCCAGACCACGTCTGCAGGTAACGGCTGCCCACGTCGTACTGTGCTCACCAGGTGAGGGGCTCAGACAACTCCCAGATAACTTTGGAGTGCTTCACAGGACCACCTTTGTGTGTCCTTTGTCTGGCCTTTCTTACCAACCCTTCTGTCCGGCTGCCTCGGGCCTCCTCTTGGTAAACTTGGCACCAGTTTCCCTGACCCTATGTGGTGCCTTCCTAGCGGGTGTAGCGAGGGGCTGCGCCACATAAAATGTCACAGCCTCCTGTTTCTAGCTGAGGGTCGTTTCCTGCCTCCACTAGTTTCGGGGACCGGTCTCCCCCTTTGGCCTGACCCCTCCACGCAGGTGGATTCTGGCGTGTGGTGGCGACTCGCCCGTCCGCACCCCTGAGATCCCTTCGTTCCTCGTTCCTGGAGCCTTCTCCGCTCCTCTTCCTTCCTTCTCCCTCTTCCAGGCCTGGGCCTCTGTTACTAAGCCCGCCTCCGGAGCAGAGCTCATGCAGAGCCCCTGCTCCCTGCCACTTCTGCTCAGACTTCTCTGCACTGAACTAAGATGGTGCCCACCTTTTATACTCCCTTCTCAATGCACCCAGGAACTGCTTCCTCCCTGCTCCTGCACTACAGGGTTCCCCTTCCTCAGTGTTCCCTCCCCCCACTCCAGCCAGGGACAGGGACTGTCGTGCCCATCTCAGGGGCATATTGGTCGCCCTGCCCCACGACAATGTGGTGTAATGCATGCAGGTGTCGGGTCCTGATCCACACTACATCCTTACCTGAGAGTGAGATATCACACCTCTGGGTGAGGTGCAATACCTCTGTAGCAACCGAGCCCTCAGGGTGCTACAGTTCCATTTATCTTCAGCCTAGGTGATGTATTGCGATACAGGGCCGTGATTTTGGCTATAAAAGGGTCCCCTAGACCCCTACCCCAAGCTTTTTAAGAGAATCATATATGGCGTGCCAGGAGACTCTATGGAATGCTTTCTCAGCATCCGAGAGTATCTAATTACAAATTTTTAACTGCATCTAGCCCAGGAAATACTTTGTGCCTAGTAGCAGTGTCTGCTAGTCAGCGGATTATCCCGGCTGTTAAGCAAGCTACACCACCTGTAGTTTGGACACTTCATTTTTTCAAAGGAAATGCTTCGGGACCACGGGATACTCAGTGAAGAGCATCAGGAGGCACCCCAAGGCATAGGGGCTGGGACTGGCAGTAGGATGCCTTGCGGTGGACAGCCGAGCTCGATCCTTATAAAAGCTTTTTAACTGCACCAGCTTTAGTGGACGCTACTGGAGCTGGAATTACGCGGCTGCTGGCATGAGACTTGCCCTCCAATAGATCCTTGTAAATGGATTTAAAGTGTATTCATTCAAATTAGAGAGACAATTTAAATTAAAAAGCTTAGAGCTGCCTCCACCACAGGGGGGCTCGCTCGACCCACCAGCGGACAGGCACCAGTATTGGGAGAGGGGGGCTGGCCATCAGGGTTCACCGCGGCTCTGGCAGAAACCCGGCGACACGGAGGTGGCACGGGCAGGAGCGGACTGGCCGTGTCGGCTTCTCACTTTTTGGATTTTAGAAGGGCATGACATGCCTATATCTGTGTCTCCCCCTCCTTTTACTCCTCCACCTCTTTTCTTTTCGCATGACTATATGTACTTGTCACTTTTCCATGTGTTAGTTATGTCTTCTGAGCAGTTTGTCAGCTTTTGGACACCTTTGAAGGTGTTTTCTATGTGTTTCTATGTGTTTTTATTTGCCTGCCATTGGTTTTAACGGTGTTCGAAGGTGTTCGACGAACAGTTCGACGAACAGTTCGGCGAACACACGGGTGTTCGACGAACCGAACCGAACTCGAACACTACGGGGGTGGCTCAACACTAGTGGTTACATCCGCTGTTCACAGTACTGAGAGCAGTGACTGAAGCATTGCCTCAATGACTAAAAGCCGGAGGTTGTTAGGAGGAATAAAGTTAATTTCCTCCCTGCAGCCATGCTGCAAGTGCGGCGGCCGCATGGCTTTAGAACGCTATTAACCTGCAGATTATCCCAATATCTGCAAGTTAATAGCCTTGCAGGTTCCCTTTAAGTGATAATTGTTCACAACCCATAATACTGACATCTCCAAGAACAAACTTTACACATGGGCCCAATATATATTAAAACATTCTAATTTTATTGATAAATATATAAGATCAAATGAAGACAACATATAAAAAATGTGAGACAAACCACACATAAGGCACTAGGTGGGTGTACCCAGATAGTAATAAATCATGGGTAAGTGCTTAATACCAAATTCTCATAATATCATTTGCAGTCAATGAATACAACTTTCCCATGTATTGCTTACAGAGATAGGTATAACAAGAGCCCCAAAAAACAGTCAAACATATTAGTTCATGACCTTGTGATAAACAATGTTAAGTCATATGTATAGATTCATACACTCAATTGTACATAATCAATGAATGTTGAGTCTGACCACATATTATGTATGCACACCAAGGAGTACATCAATCCATGTAATGGATATAAGGTAAATGTATGTAGGCAAAAGAAATATATAGCACACTTACCTCAGCACCACACCTACATATAGCACATACCTCAATAGTTGCTCCGGGGACCCACCACACCCGACGCGCGTTTTGCACTGACATACTTCAACCAGGGGTGGTTAGGTGTTGGCCAGGTAAGTATTTAAGATGTTGCCAACCATTTAAATTCAATTTAGACAGGTGTCTTGAGATATCCACTGATTACCCGCTGAAGTCGCCGCCCATAGCTTGGGAATGATTATGCCATTGTCATCGTTTCCATCATGTGACTGGCTATCATAGGGTCTAAACATTACGTCACTTTGTGCTTATTACCTGCTGCAGACGCCGCCCGTAACCTAGGAATGATTATGTCGTTGTCATGGTTTCCCATCATGTGACCAGCTATCGTGAGGTCTAATCATTACATCACTTCCTGGTTGAATCCAAGTTGGACACGAGTGAATATCGCTAGTATATTGTATATAGACAAACTGTTGTCATGGTACTACGTCATGTGATCTGACAGAAGCAGACCTAACATGATGTAATTTCCTGGTAACCAGCTAACAAAAAATGCAAATTGCACCCCTACCCATTATGTAGTAATGTCCCCCATCTTGGGCTCCTTCTTGATGATATATACAGTGATGAGCAAAAGGGTAACAATGTTTTGAACTTTTCACTTTCAGGTTCCATATTTCACCATCCACTACTGTTTACTGTTTTGCTCCTAAAAATCTAAATTTTAATTTTCATTATTTTGTTAGTATTTTGTAAATCCACCTTTGGCTTTCAACACTGCTGAATCCTCCTGGGCATGCTCTCGATCAGATTCAAACATATCTCGACTGAAATCTTATGTCAGGTCTCTTCTACATGTTCCAAAAGTTGGTGCATACTGGTCGACTCACTTGGGTTTGAATAAAGCTTTTTCTCCAACTGTACCCACAAGTGTTCGATTGGGTTGAGGTCTGGGGGACTCTGGAGGCCAATCAAACACCTCTACTTCATTGTCATTGAACTATTTCTTTGCCAATCTTGACATATTCTTCGGGTCGTTGTCCTGCTAGAACACTATGTTGTTCTTTTCATACCCATAGTACCCAAGTGTACGAAGTAACTGGCCTTGTGAGATACTCACATATAGCTCAGCATTGAGACCACGATTGATCCTGGTCAAGTATCCAATGCCTTTGGCTGTGAAACAACCCCATATCATCAGGCTTCCTCCACCAAACTTGACAGTTCCTTCAATTTCTCGATCTTTTAGCCCCCTTTTCCCTTGTTTCTTCCAGACCCATTTATACTCATGAGAGCTTAGTCTATTGACTCTCATCTCATCATTCCAAATCACCTGTTTCCATTCTTCTATTGTCCACTTCTCGTACTTTTCTGCAAACTTGAGCCGATGCTTCTTATGACAATATTGAAGTCAAGGCTTCCTCACATTTTTTCGAGCCACCATTCCAGACTTGTGTAACCTGTGCTGCACCGTGCTTGCATGGACGTCTGTGATCTCACAATTACAAAGCATGCGAGCTACCTCCACTGCTGTGTTTGTCGCGCCAGAACTGATAGACATTGTGATGAGCTGATTGTCGACTCCGATATTTTGCGTGGAGGTCCACTTCTTGGCTTTTGTATGGATAGGCGGACTTCTTTTCGTATTCTTCCAACTGTCATGGCACTCACATGATGCAGTTTGGCAATTTTCTTGGCCGAGAGACCGCTATCGATGAGCTGGATGCTGCTGCTCTTTGATTCATACCAGTGACCTTTCACTTGGGAATCAACCTAATAACATACTAAGTTATTAGGGAATGTGAGAATAGATTATATTTTGTAGTATACAAGAAGAAAAAGATTTTTCCACCACCAGGAGCAAAACAATGCAGTGCCATGACATGAATCTGCATACCTAATCATGTGCTAAATAGTTGCTAGTCAAATATACATATGAGATAGCCAAGATGATTGTCTATAAAATGATGGTAGTCTCAAATTCAAAGCAGTAGTGGATGCTGAGATATGGAGCTTGAAAGTCAAAAGTTCAAAACATTGTTACCTGTAGCTTTGGCGTCTCTGCCTCCTGCCGGGCAGAGACGCCGTTCCCCTCACCGCCGCGGTCCCTGTCCGGCGTCCTCCAGCTCCCCTGCTGCTGTTGCGCGCACTGCGCTTAGCTTCCTGGGCACTGTGCTTAGGGCGCACGCTCCCTCCCTCTTAAAGGGGCCGCACGCGCTGTCCTAAAGAGTCAATGGCCGGAGGGCCACTCCTATTTAAAGCACCTCCTCCACAATGGAGGTGCCTGTGCATGGTTGTTGTTTGTGTGCTAACACTCTCCTCAGCCCTCAGGTTCCAGTGCCCGCCAGTCTGTCTATCAGCCGTGCCCACCTGCCTGTCTATCAGTCGTGCCCGCCAGCCTGTCTATCAGCCGTGCCCGGCTGCCTATCTATCAGCCATTCCCGCCAGCCTGTCTACCTGCCATGCCCGCTGGCTTGCCTACTCGGATCATCTGTCAGGTTACCTGCTGTGCCCGCCTGCTTGCCTACCTGGATCACCTGTCTGGCTACCTGCTGTGCCCGCCTGCTTGCCTACCCGAATCACCTGTCCGGCTGGAGCAGGATTCTTTTTCGTCAAAAAGAAAGACTGCTCTCTTCGTCCTTGTATCGACTATAGGGGTCTAAACCAGATCACCATCAAAAATAAGTACCCCCTGCCTTATCTCAGAGCTGTTTGACCGCCTAAAAGGCGCTAAGATCTTCACTAAGCTCGATCTTCGTGGGGCATACAATCTGGTCCGGATTCGCCAGGGAGACGAGTGGAAGACGGCATTCAACACTCAGGATGGTCACTACAAATACCGCATGATGCCCTTCGGTCTCTGTAATGCTCCAGCCGTCTTCTAGGAGTTAGTGAACGGCATTTTTCGAGATCTCCTTTATTCCTGCGTGGTATACCTGGACGATATCTTGGTGTTCTCCCCTGATGTTCGTCAGGTTCTGCTGAGGCTCCGGAGGAATCGCCTGTACGCTAAGTACGAGAAATGCCTCTTTGAGCAGACCTCCCTACCATTTCTGGGGTATATCATCTTGGAGACTGGACTGCGGCTGGATCCCGAGAAGGTGTCTGCCGTCTTAAAGTGGCCCCGACCTGAGGGGTTGAAGGCTATTTCTGGGATTCGCTAACTATTACCGCCTATCAGCCGTGCCCGCCAGCCTGTCTATCAGTCTTGGCCGCATGCCTATCTATCAGCCGTGCTCGCCAGCCTGTCTACCTGCTGTGCCCACCGGCTTGCCTACCTGGTTCACCTGTCAGGCTACCTGCTGTGCCCGCCTGCTTGCCTACCCGGATTACCTGTCTGGCTACCTGCCGTGCCCGCCTGCTTGCCTACCCGGATCACCTGTCAGGCTCCTGCCGTGCTCATCCGCTGTACCTGTCAGCTTCAGCCATCTGACCCATGGGAGTCGCCTGCTCTCACACAAGGTCGGTCCCAGAGTGGCACCTGGTCCACCTGCCCAGTCCCTCCCTGGTTCACGGAGTCGACTAAGCCGCCATGTGGCCAGGGTTGGTCCGAGTTGGCACTTAGTTTCGCCCCTCTGGTCCCTCCTTGCATCTCAGCATAGAGGTTCCACCACCCGGATCCATAACATTACCCTTTTGCTCATTACTGTATGTCCCCCATCCTGGTATATATGTCCATTACCCTGGCCCTATCCTGCTATATATATATATATATATATATATATATATATATATATATATATGTCCTCCATCCTGGTATATATACTCCCCATCATGATATACAGTCATGGCTCAAAGTGTTGCAAACCCTTTGGAATAAATAACTGCAATCAATCGCTTCTTATAACCATCAACAAGCTTCTTACACACCTCAACTGGAATTTTGGACAAATATAAATGCATACTGCTCCAGGTCAGTCATATTTGAAAGATGCCTTCTCCCAACAGCAATTTTAGAATCTCTTCCAGGTGTTCAATGAGATTTAGATACAAACTCATTGCTGGCTGCTCCAGAACTCTCCAGTGCTTTGTTTCCAGCCATTTTGGGTGCTTCTTGAAGTAGGTTTGGGGTCATTGTCCTGCTGGAAGACCCATGACCTAGGAAGCGAACCCAGCTTTCTGAAACTGGGCAGTACATTGTGACCCAAAATCCTTTGGTAATCTTCAGATTTCATGATACCTTGCACACAGTCAAGCCACCCAGTGGCAGAGGCAGCAAAACAACCACAAAACATCTTTAATCCTCCACCATATTTGACTGTAGGTACTGTGCTCCTTTCTTCATGGGCCTCATTCCGTTTTTGGTAAACAGTAGAATGATGTTCTTTACCAAACAGCTCTATATTGGTCTCATCTGTCCACAAGACACTTTCCCAGATGGATTTTGGCTTACTCATATATATTTTGGCACACTTCAGTCTAGCTTTTTTATGTCTTTCTGTCAGCAGTGGGGTCTTCCTGGGTCACCTGACATAACGTTTAATTTCATTCAAATGTCGACGGACAGTTCGATCTGACACTGATGCACCCTGAGCCTGCAGGATAGCTTGAATTTCTTTGGAACTTGGTTGGGGCTGCTTATCCACCATCTGGTCTACCTGTGTTGCAAACTTTCATCAATTTTTCTCTGCCATCCACAACCAGGGAGATTATCTACAGTGCCATGGGTAGTAAACTTTTTAATTATGCTGTGCACTGTGAACAAAGGATCATCAAGACCTCTGGAGATGAACTTGAGAACCAAAATTGTTGAACAATAGCAACAATCTCAAGGTTACAAGTCCTCAGACAGTTCTCTTCTCCTCTTTCTGTTCTTCATGCCTAGTGTGGCACATACAGACACATAATACAAAGATTAAGTCAACTTCTCCCCCTTTTATCTGGTGATTTTCATATTGCCCAAACCTGTTACTTGTCACAGGTGAGTTGAGTTTCAACGAGCATCACGTGCTTGAAACAAAGTTGTTTACGCACAATTTTGGAAAGGTGCCAAGGATTTTGTCTGGCCCATTTTTGGGGTTTTGTGTGAAACTATGTCCAATTTGCCCTTTTTCTCTTTTTTTGTGTTATTCCAATACACACAAAGGAAATAAACATGTGTATAACAAAACATGTGTAATTGCAATAATTTTCTGGGAGAAATACTTCATTTTCTGGAACAATTTCAAGGGTGCCAACACTTTTGGCCTTGACTGTATATATACCCCATCCTGGAATATATGCCCATTATCCTGGGCCCCATTCTGGTATATATGTCCCTTATCCTGGGCCCATCCTGGTATATATATCTACCAACCTGGTATATATGTCCCTTATCCTGGGCCCCATTCTGGTATATATATATATATATATATTACCCATCCTAGTAAATATGTTCCCCATTCTGCCGCTGTTCTTCAATGCATAGGAAAAAAAAATTCTTCTCTCTTCTCCTCTGCCATGCGGCGTCCTCTTCTGAAGCTAGCAATTGACTTTAGTGTGCAAGCGACGGAAGCGCATGACGTCTCTGCCATGCACCACAGGTCTCTGCACCACAATACACTTGAGCTGAATGTGCCTCTGAAGATGCACATCCAGTTGAAGTTTGTGCTGCCGTCAGCGTGCCTCTCACCCGCACTGACCCGGTCGCAGACCTCTGTGACCGCAATGATTACATTCCTGTCTATGAGAGACGGATGACACTGTTTGCCTATACAGTGGCATCTTTTGTAGGTGTACTTTGCCAAATCCTCCCAACATATACCTGTAATGGAAAATGCAAAAACAGTGTGTAAAGATGCTTATTTGCACATTTGTATCAAGGGTTAAAGGGTTTGCTCTAATCTCTCTTCAGTAGCGCTTTGCTTCTATGCCTCCTGGCCTCCTGCTTTTGAGAGGTGGGTGGACGTATGCTCCTAAACATTGACAGTTTTCACCAGCAGCGTGGTTATTCACTAGTCTGAACTGTGGACTCTCTGACACTACTAGCAGAGGAAGCTTGGCCTCTGGACTATTGGAGTAACACAGGGGCACTGAACCAAGGCAATCAGTTTCAGAGCAGTGCTTTCAGGCTCTATAGCAAAAGGTTTGCAACCACGCTCTTCTTGCTCAGGAAACTGGGCACTCTCATAGACTGCAGAGGTGGCAGGCAACCTACACATACACAATGAGTAGAAATCTATAGAATTAAAAATATCTAGATTCTTAAAAACAGAAATGATTTTTAATGACTCAAGCTTATTTTTGTATTGGTCATCGACTCTCAACCTAGCTGATAGAGCTATCAATGGGACTAATATGGATGGATCTAACATCTGTAGTTCCTCTGTGCTTAAATATACCTACTGAAATAATCCTATACATACAGTTTATCTACACCACACTGCTTTACTAATATCTCCCTCATCTGCACAATCTAAGGAAATTCTCATTACAAAATGACGGGTGGCCCAGCTCATCTGTCAAAGGTTGGGTGTATCGCTTAACCTCAGTGATGCACACCTGCACGGGGGATTCCTCTACCTGTCAAGTAATGGACATGGCTTGCACCAGAGCTGACCCCCATTTTAGTATAGTTAGCACGACACTTCACAACAGTTTGCATCCACTTTCTACAGTCTCCTTGACGCATATGCGCCAGACTATCTTTCCCTACTTATCAGAGAGGATATAGTTAACATCGGTGCTTCCATCTAGGACATGAGAGGTACATTAATATTATGATGTCATGTGCCATAGTGTTGGGGTTGTCTGTACAGGCTGCTCTATTGGGAGGAAGGAATTCTTCTTCTGCTTTTCATCTGATGAGCTACCTGTCACTTCCTTGGCTTGATCCTCTCATTGGCTTGAGGGGCTGCGGGCACGCCCAAGTATTGCGAGGTGGCTGAGGATTAGCACATGGTGTTGATGTGGGAAAGTTTCTTTGAGCAGTTGTTTTATAAGAAGCGTCTCTGATAGCAGCAGCCTTCGACCACACCAGGGTCCTGCTTCTTTGCCAAATGCTGACCAATATCTCTGACTTACTATCTACCATAATTCCCTGATGATTCCATTGGAATAGTCCAAAATACAACACATGGATTTAAGAGCTTACATAGGTTGAGTTTACAAATTGTCCTTTCGTGAGCTAATCTTAACCGTCCATTTTAAGATTCCCTTTAACTGTTGTTTTGATCTCGATCGGATTATAGAGTTAAGGACATCCTGATAAGACCACCAGATGACCACACATCCTTTTTGGGGGTGCTAATTTCAGCCGTCCTTGTCAAGAAACG
Source organism: Phyllobates terribilis (assembly GCF_046119375.1). Taxonomy (NCBI): domain Eukaryota; kingdom Metazoa; phylum Chordata; class Amphibia; order Anura; family Dendrobatidae; genus Phyllobates; species Phyllobates terribilis. The sequence continues at coordinate 458,580,393 of NW_027362761.1, read as the reverse complement.
AAAGTCTGTCCTAATATCCAAAGGATAAGGGTGTAACTAAATATAATTATAATTTAAACATGGAAAAGGGACTGAAATTACCCACATAGGGTCACATTACCAAATGTCTTTTTGAAGGTGCTATCTTCAATCATCTTTTTTTGAATGCTAACTACTTCTAGTGCTCCATGTATCCCACCGATTAGAGTGGAATTACAGTATTGCAGTATATAGTGCAAGAGATCAGACGAATGTAGGTTTATGTAACCTAAAGGGGACCACAAATTACAGTGAAAAGTATAAAAAAAAGGTTTAAAAATGTAAAAAAAAAGTATAAAAAATTCACCTCATTTTCTCCCATTTAAAAAGGTAAATAATAGGCATATATTTGGTATCTCCATGACTGTAGAAGTCAGGTCTATAAAAATATACAATTAATTAAGTAATTAACCTTATGATAAATGACGTAATGAGAAAAAGAATTGAAACACTAGAATTGTGGTCTTTTTCAGTTGCCACAACACGGTAAAAAAATGCATTAAAAAGTGATTAGAAAGTTGAATCTACACCAAATTGATATCAATAAAAATGTCAGCTCAGGGCACAAAAATAAACCCTGACACCCTCGCCTTTCTTTCCCCTTTCCTTCCTAATCCCTCTTCCTTTTTTCCTTAATTTTCCCAGCTGAGTCTCTTACCTCCCTCTTTATTTCATTTTTAGGCAGATAGGTTGACATATTTGACTCTTGATGTTACCTTTTTTTGTAAACTCATGTTTATGTTTATTGCATTTCATGTTTATTTTATTTGTGCTTAGATAATATGTCTTCCTTCCCCCCTCCCCTATATTGTAAAAAATCCTTTAATAAAAATTACCTGGAACAAAAAAAATGAACCCTCACAAAACTCCTATGATCAAAAAATAAAAACATTACATGTCTCGAAACATGGCAATGCAAGCAAAAGTATTTTTGATAAGAATTTCCAAATTTTCTTTCATCACTTAAATAAAAAATCACTGTAAATGTACTAACCTGAAGAATCAGATTGGCAAGTCATTTTTGCTGCACAAAGAACACCCTGCAATTTTACCGAACTTGAATTTTTTTTTCATGTTTTCCAGTACATTGAGTGGTAAAATAAACGGTGACATTCAAATTAAGAATTCAACATAGACAAAAACAAGCTCTCATACGGCTATGAGGACGGAAAAATAAAAAAGTTATGGCTCTTGGAAGAAGGAGGAGAAAAAAAACAAAAAAACAAAACTTGAAAACGCTTGGTTGAGAAGGAGTTATGATTAGTACCCTAATGATGTGTGTGCACGTTGCGTTTTTGCTGCATTTTTTCAGTGCAGATTTGTCACAAAACCTGAAGGGTTTCCTGATGGCAGCAAAGTGAATGAGAACCTTGATGTCTCATGCACACGTTGCTTATTTGTGACTTGCAGATTTAAATCTGCAGCATGTCAATTCTTTCAGGGTTTTTGCTGCAGATTTCATCCATACTTAGGCTATGTGCCCATGATGCAGAAATGCTCCAGATTTTTTCCTGAGCGTTTCTGCATCTCCCTGGCAGAAAAAACGCATGCGGATTGTACATGCGGATTGTACATGCGTTTTCCTGCCAGGGACAAGCGTATGTCCCGCGCTTTTTACATGCAATTTCGCATGCGGGTTGTCAAGCGCTTTCCAAGCGATTTTAGCATCACTTGGAAAAGTGCTTGACAACTTGGCCACACTATATAAATCCATGCAACCGGCATGGATTTATATAGTGTGACCAAGTTAATAGTTAAAAAGAATGGTAAAAAATAAAAAATAAACATTATACTCACCTACCGATGGCCCCCGGTCTCCTTCTCTGGTTCGTCCGGTGTGTTGGGCATGACCTGTCACAAGACTAAATGACATTATGGAAAGTCCTTTTACACCATTGCGAGCCGCCGGGGAGCCAGGACGCATCGCTAAGGAGACCAGGGGCCATGGGAAGGTAAGTATAATGTTTATTTTTTATTTTCATTTTTTTTTTTTTTACAGGTACTATGGTACCCGGGTCTGGATGAGAGTCTCCTCTTCTCCAGACCCGGGTACCATCCGCACATTGAATCGCTTAATATCCGCATGTGCACATGTAGTGATGCGGATATTATGCGATTCAATGCAAGTCAATGGCAGCAAAAACGCCGCGATTACGCAAAATTAATGGTAGTGCTGCGGATTTTTTCGCAATGATAATCCGCAGCGGAAATTTCTGCAGCATGTACACAGCACATGCAGATTATCATTGGGGAACATTGCAGACCTTCTACCAAGCGTTTTTTAAGTGTTTCCGCGGTGGACACAGTCTAACGAGTGAGGAAAAATCTGCACCAAAAACGCAAGTGAAAACAGAGCAAACGTGTGTTTTTGCTGTTGCATTATTCCTGCCAAGAGATGCAGAAGTGGTGCAGAAATTTCAGCACCAAATACTTAATGTGTGCACATATTCTAATACTTGCACTCTAAGGTTTTGCTATTATTTTGTGTTGCTTGATGAACTTTATATCAATGGCTTTAATGGTAAGTAAATGTAAGTTTTAAAGGGAATCTGTCACCAGGTGATTGCTATGTAATCTGAGGGCAGCATGATATAAAGGGCTGACACACTTATTTCAGCAATGTACCACTTATTAGGCTGCGTGCTGTTGTTTCATCAGGAGATTATCACTGCAGGACCTCTTGGTCCAACGACACCCCCACCACTGACTAGCAGCTCACTGTCAATATGCTATGTACAATGTACATAGACAGCTGCTAATCAGTGGTGGAGTAAGCTCTCTGAGCTCTGCTACATGCTACATCTATAGCAGAGAAAACTCTGTATCACGACTACTGCTCTCTACCTCACATTAAATGGCTGCGTATGATAAACCGGGAGAAGCTTCAATCCTATATGTTAAACTGACCAGCTTTTTACTGGAAACCATTGTATGGAAGAGATTAGTCTTCTACACTATAACATGCTTTATTATCTTGATGGATGCACTTAGCGTGTTCTTTGGGATTTTATAGAGTATATAATGTTCAAAGTGCCGACTGTAGGATTAGATAGGCCCCTGGGTAGTAGGGTCACAATCGGCTCCCTTAGGCTGAGTTCACACTCAGATTGCCTAAAATCTGGGATGAATCTGTGCTTCCACAGTAAAATGTGTTGCATGCAGATTTTAATACTGATTCTATGCAGATTTCCCGCTGTACATTGAATAAATGCCTTGAATAGATGTATTTAAATCAGTAACAAATCAGTATATTTTTTCACTGAGTATATGCTGCCACCTAGTGGATAGAAACTGTAGTTTCTCTGTTTTTATTTTCTCATTCCATGATCACTCAATATCTATTTGGCAATGCACTGCAAATCAATATCGAGTTGAATTTCCTAAAATTCACCAGTCCCAGCAAATTCAAACAATTTACGATTCATTTAGCAAGGATCACATAAAAACAAACAAACAAAAAACCATGAGACCAGGCCTGGCACAATTCCACACACTGCTGAAGAATGGATCAGCCAGAGAGTGGGCTCATGTCCTTAGGGCCAGTAGCTATCTGATGGTTGTGCGCAGCTAATTGGGGGTGGAATATCAAAGATGAGGGCAGGGAAAGCATCATCCATTTTAGAATTCTACAGCCTAGAAATAGGAGGCCATGGGCGCACACCTCATCATTACAGATAGGGACAGAAAGGTCTAAATCAGAGTGTAGTGTACTACTTCATTGCTGAAGAACATAGAAAATGGGGGTGGTAGTCTCAATCTGTGGATAATAAAACACAGATTTAAGTGTTAAGGAAGTGCTGAAGCTGCAGAGTCTGTGTCTGTGGAACTGTTAATTGATTGATTTGAGATATTCTGCAGTAACATCACCTTATTCCCCATTTTATTTTTATTTTTGATGCACTGCAATCAAAGAGGGCAGAAGAAAGGAGTGCAAAGCACCAAACAACGATAGAAGCCCAATGATTAGAAAAATAGAAAAAACTTTATTGAATATCAAACAACAGAGAGTTTGGGGAGACAATGGATACATATATAAACATATATAGCACCAAAAATAGATACACAGTAGCATAAAAAATTAAAAAACAAGCAAAACTTGACACGGAGTGTGACTAAAACATGGAGAGTGTCCGTGGTATGAATCTGAAATAAAGTGGACAAGATGCTGCACTATATAGATAGATGTATACATAGACTAATGTTTAAGCAAAAAGAACAGCAGCATAATCACCATGGGTACATAGTCATATGTCTACTCCCTACAATATATCCATAGAAATGTATATCCGAGATCATTTACCTCTATAAGGGGGAGAGAAGAAAACAGGACACACTCCGTGTGTGTATCCCCGACGCGCGTTTCGGCGCTGCGTGCCTTCCTCAAGGGGACTGCTCAGGTATCACTGCTGGTTGGTCGTTTAAATAGTAATTATGTAAATCACAGGGGGCGGGTACTGCCAGTCACGTGACCGGTCACCATGCGAACAAAGACGCTACACCAGAATACCTCACAATTTAAGTCACGTGACCGGTTACCATATGAACCACATCGCTACCCAGAGATGCCTAGCGACGGACCGGAAGTGACGCGGAGAGCGTCGCTGTTACCCAGACACTGGACTCCGACGGCATCACGGCAGATAGCCCATGGATACCGAGGGGAATGCAGCGTGTGAGGACAACGACGCCCCCGCGTACATGGTCTAGGTACATATAATGCAAAAAATGCGCATCGTCCCCCATCAAAGGAAAAGACAAGACCATCCGTATGTGACCCAGGACTAAAACAGTACATATATACATACACACAGCCTATAATCATAGACATCAATATACTCATAATGCAAACCATAAAAGTGATGGTGAACAAGGAGAATATGAAATAGAGACAATGTATATACATATATCAAGAACAGATGTGTACTACATGTATATAATTCCAAAACAACATTGTCATATATATTCACTGAAATACATGTGTATCCATCAACTTTGTCCATCAGACATACATTAATACATCCAGACACAAACACAAAATGTCCCAATATACATCTTCCTAAACATAATATGTGTATATACATGTATATATGTTATGTAAAAAGGTACATACACATATGATCATATACTAGAGAAGGAAAAGAAGAAAGAGTGTATATACACTACAAAAACACACCATCAATAATGTCAAATCATAAGTGATTACATATAGGTGTACCTAATATTGATATCTATTAGTACTCATTTAAACAGTAACGAAAGTAATACGACGAAAAACGAAAGAAAGTGGTGTCTATTTCATGAAATGGATGGTTTCTTGTTGATTTCCCCTCAGCAAGGGTGATGTCGCACATAGAATATCCATTAGACCATATGTTCGACCTGAGCAGAGACAATAGTTGCCTGCTAAAAGATATAAACCATTAAAAATCAATACATAAAAATGCACCTTAAAAATAATACACAACTGTGTATATCTCATAAATGACTACACAAAATAATGGCAGCAGGAAAAAACTTTACAAAAAAGGTGCAAAGCTATTGCCCTCATTCAGCCCATCCGGATATAGCGTATTTAAGGTCCAAATCCACCTTGTCTCAATTTGAGCCAGTCTTTGAGAGACTGGACCACCACTTATACCTGCAGTTACTATATCAATACCTTTTACTTTCAGCAATTTGGCGTCACAGTGGTGATGTAGTTTAAAATGTCTCGGAAGAGTTTTTAACAGTGTGACATCAATCTGCTCTGCCGCGGCCATAATTCCAAGGAGGGCAGTGTAATACCCCTATGTTTGTCTAATTTTTCTACTTGCATTAAAGAGCTCAAAAGCGGTTAAATACATTATTATGAGACTTCAAAATGCTGTGCACATCTTTTCTGGGCAATGAGAGGCTTTTCGATATTGAAATTATTCGCCAGACCAAAGAAGTTCGTATTTCAAAAGATCGTCTTATCATATTTTATTGTATTTTCAATGGTGGGGGGTGTAAAAAAAAAGAAGAAAAGCAAATCCACCATGGTTTTTTGCATCTTGTTTTATACCACTTAGAGTGCTCTATACCGTATTAATCATATTCTTCCAATTGGTATGAATTCAATATTACTCAATTTATGTAATGTTTTGATACTTTTGCTCTCATTATACAAACTGAACTTAATTTTACTTTTTTGGTCCAGTTAGGGAACTCAAAGCTTCAGTTTTTGAGCATGGATATCATTTTTTGTCATTTCTCTGCAGTCAGTATTAAACTGTCCATTTAGTTGTATTTTACTCATTACTGCTGCATTGCTTAACTAGTTCCTGACCCATGACCAAAATATAATGTCATATGCAACTCCTGTCGCAAATGACTTAATCAGAGAAAAAGCTAGTCTGAGCAGTTAACCCCTTGAGTGCTTTAATCAAGCATGATTGCAAAACTGTATAAGAGAGAAGGCAAAGTTCACACAAGCGTATTAAAAAATCATACATTTTTCATCCAGAAAAAAAACCGGATAATTTGTCATGTGTATTGTCATCTGTATAGTATCCATTTTTACAAATTAGAAGTTATTAAAAGTTACAAGACTAAATACAGTTTCCTATGATAAAGAATTGAAATGTATCTGAAAAAAATTCTATGCTATACAGATGATAAGTGTGGTATTCGATTTTTTGTTGCACACCCATGGATTTAAGAAGGCGAGTCTCTTTCGATATGCGGAGAAGACTAGACCATGCAATTATTTTTTTCATATAGTCATTAAGTAAAAAAAAAACGCTCATCTGAACAGATCTATTCAATAACATTAGTCCGAATACTGTCCATTTTTTTTTCACGGACAGCATTTGGGTCGAAAATATCTTCGGGTGAATGTAGCCTAAGGATATCATATATTATTGCCACAATCGAGGCAGCCAAAGACCTGTATTGTGTTAAAATAAATATTTTTAAAAATTTTAGGTTCATGTAAACAACAAAAATACAAACAATATAAAGCACCTACATGTATTGTATCTCCATGTTTGTCAAAATGTACTCTTTAAATGTTGTACTAATAAAATGGATCAAAATACATTTTTATAGTTTTTCCACAAATAAATAAAAAATTTAACTAATAAAAATTTTGCGAGATCGGACTGAAACCCACGGACGTGTGCATGAGACTTCACTGCTACCATGTCCTGGATACTTCTGATAATCCACACAATGTAACTGGCCCACTCATAAATGGGGAACACATATTTGTTCAGAATAATGCATTCAGAGGATACAGCCCAGAATAGTTTTCTCAGATGGGGCCAAAAAACCCCAGTTTAGCACTTGCCAAACGGAGGCCCTATCACTAATTGGGTACTGGGCATGCACCATAGAAAACCACATGACACCACCAGCATTGTTATCTTTGAGTTCATCAAATCAGAAAGATATATATCGTATTTTTCGGACTATAAGTTTCACTTTTTTCCTCCAAAATTTTGGAGGAAAGTGGGGGGTGCATCTTATAGTCTGAATATATATACACTGCTCAAAAAAATAAAGGGAACACTCAAATAACATACATCCTAGATCTGAATGAATGAATATTCTTATTGAATACTTTGTTCTGTACAAAGTTGAATGTGCTGACAACAAAATCACACAAAATTCATCATTGGAAATCAAATTTATTAACCAGTGGAGGCCTGGATTTGGAGTCACCCCCTAAATTAAAGTGGAAAACACAATACAGGCTGATCCAACTTTGATGTAATGTCCTTAAAACAAGTCAAAATGAGGCTCAGTATTGTGTGTGGCCTCCACGTGCCTGTATGACCTCCCTACAATGCCCGGGCATGCTCCTGATGAGGTTGCAGATGGTCTCCTGTGGGATCTCCTCCCAGACCTGGACTAAAGCATCCGCCAACTCCTGGACAGTCTGTGGTACAACGTGACATTGGTGGATGGAGCGAGACATGATGTCCCAGATGTACTCAATCGGATTCAGGTCTGGGGAACGAGCGGGCCAGTCCATAGCTTCAATGCCTTCATCTTGCAGGAATTGCTGACACATTCCAGCAACATGAGGTCTGGCATTGTCCTGCATTAGGAAGAAGCCAGGGCCAACCGCACCAGCATATGGTCTCATAAGGGGTCTGAGGATCTCATCTCGGTACCTAATGGCAGTCATGCTACCTCTGGCGAGCACATGGAGGGCTGTGCGGCCCTCCAAAGAAATGCCACCCCACACCATTACTGACCCACTGCCAAACCGGTCATGCTGAAGGATGTTGCAGGCAGCAGATCGCTCTCCACGGCGTCTCCAGACTCTGTCACATCTGTCACATGTGCTCAGTGTAAACCTGCTTTCATCTGTGAAGAGCACAGGGCGCCAGTGGCGACTTTGCCAATCCTGGTGTTATGTGGCAAATGCCAAGCGTCCTGCACGGTGTTGGGCTGTGAGCACAATCCACATCTGTGGACGTCGGGCCCTCATACCACCCTCATGGAGTCGGTTTCTAACCATTTGTGCACATACATGCACATTTGTAGCCTGCTGGAGGTCATTTTGCAGGGCTCTGGCAGTGCTCCTCCTGTTCCTCCTTGCACAAAGGCAGAGGTAGCGGTCCTGCTGCTGGGTTGTTGCCCTCCTACGGCCCCCTCCACGTCTCCTGGTGTACTGGCCTGTCTCCTGGTAGCGCCTCCAGCCTCTGGACACTATGCTGACAGACACAGCAAACCTTCTTGCCACAGCTCTCATTGATGTGCCATCCTGGATGAGCTGCACTACCTGAGCAACTTCTGTGGGTTGTAGAGTCCGTCTCATGCTACCACGAGTGTGAAAGCACAACCATCATTCAAAAGTGACTGAGATGTGGTCTGTGGTCCCCATCTGCAGAACCACTCCTTTATTGAGTGTGTCTTGATAATTGCCATCTATTGTCTATTCCATTTGCACAACAGCATGTGAAATTGATTGTCAATCAGTGTTGCTTCCTAAGTGGACAGTTTGATTTCACAGAAGTTTGATTTACTTGGAGTTATATTCTGTTGTTTAAGTGTTCCCTTTATTTTTTTGAGCAGTGTTATATATATATATATATATATATATATATATATATATATATATATATACTGTGGATTGTGGTGGTGTGGGGAATCATAATGGCAGGTCAGTTTTAGCATTTAGTGAACACGGTAAAAAAAAAAGCAATTGTGGAATTGCACTTTTTTTGCAATTTCACCGCACTTAGAATTTTTTTATTCCGTTTTCCAGTATAGTATATGGTAAAGTCAATGGTGTCGTTCAAAAGTACAACTAATCCTGCAAAAAACAAGCAATCAGTTGGCGATATTGATGGAAAATTTAAAAAGTTATGGAGCTCAGAAAAAAGGGGAGCAAAAAACAGAAACGCAAAAATGCAAAAATCCAAGATGATAAAGGTCCATTATCACTCAGTAGCACAGTGGCTCAGTGGTTAGCACTGTTGCTTTGCAGCAACGCAGTCCTGAGTTCAAATCCCACCAAGGACAACATTTGCAAGGAGTGAGTATGTTCTTACTGTGTTTGTGTGGGTTTCCTCCAAAAACCTACTGATAATTATTTTAGATTGTGGGCACAGTCATAATGATGTCTGTAAAGAGTTGTGGAAATTAAAGGTGCCATATAAGCAAAAAAAATAAATTTGCTTCACAGTGGAATCTAACACTACAAGACCGGAAACATGGCTTTTCTATTGAATTACATTCATAAAGAACGACTGGACAGAGCTGCTGGGGAGTTTTGTATATTTGTAATAAGTTTATGCCAGTTTTGTAGTGAAAATTATGATGAGTTTGTCAGTAGTACTCAACTTTGTGTCCTCTTGTCTAAACTCCACTAAAAATCCAATAAGTTTGCAGGGCTGGCCAGAACTAGTGTAAAAATGGTAAAAGTCGCTAAACATTTGCAAAACTACAAGTTTCACAAACATTTGACAAGGTTTTGAATAGATTTACTTCAGAATTCTGTCAAAAATTGTTAGGAGCAAGGATAGCACTGTGGACTATTAAGAGTTGTTGGTGACAAAATTGAGTTTGCGGGCAGCATATGGTTGGTATTATTATAGGCGTTAGAAAGAAAAGTCAGCTCACCAAAGTAATGTGTAGTCTTCTGGAGTAGTAATGAGCGAATATGTTCGAAATCCGATCTCAAAAGTTAAGTTTGGCACGAATGAGGCACATTCGGATTCGTGAGCGGAAAGGCGAGCATTTTTACTTAAATTCGGGAAAAATCGTCAACGTTCGGCGAATAACTGCGGGAACGTGATTGCTGGGCAACTACAGCGTTTTTAAGAGTTTGGCTAGCATATTGCCTGTGTATGATGAGCGGGGGGGGGGGCGTGTTAGATGAGTTGGGGGGCTGGTGAACACCTAGCCACTTTATATGCAGAGCTAGACAAGGTGCACTAATCAAAGCCGGAAGAACTAGTATTTAACCCTAGTAAACCTGACATTGCTACATACACTCCCCCTCTGCCCAAAGCCTAGGGTTGGGCACTATCTGCCAACACACAGAGCTTACAGGGTTTTAAATTGACCTGATTGTGAGGCTCATGCTTGATGACACGAGAGTGATCTAGTAACTTCAAGAACCTATCCCTATATTTGGGTACCAATTTTCGGCCGTGCTGATTTTTGGACAGCGGCAAAGTTCCTGCCACTTTGACACCCGTAAAGTTGGCTTCTGACCCTGCCAACCAGCAAAGGATTTCGTGTAGGTCCCTACCCTTTCAGGGTTTAGTAGGTTTCCATAATATATGGAAAAGGCCTTCCTTTTCCTTGGTTGGTGCACCAACTTTATTCAAAAGAGAAGACTTTTATTTTAAAATATTACAAATCTTAATTAATAAACAATTATGAACATTCAATATTAAAATAAAGGCAAAAAGACAGCACAAGAAACAACATACCATGTGGCATAGCTTTCCATATAAACAACATGTGTGTGACTATGTGGCAATCATATACAGTGGGGAAAATAAGTATTTGATACACTGCTGATTTTGCAAGTTTTCCTACCTACAAAGAATGGAGAGGTCTGTAATTTTTATTGTAGGTAAACTTCAACTGTGAGAGACAAAATCTAAAAATAAAAAACAGAAAATCACATTGAATGATTTTTACAAAATTAAATTGCATTTTATTGCATGAGATAAGTATTTGATCATCTATCAGCCAGTAAGAATTCCGGCTCTCACAGACCTGTTAGTTTTTTTTAAGAAGCCCTCCATCTCTGCACTCATTACCTGTATTAATTGCACCTGTTTGAACTTGTTACCTGTATAAAAGAGACCTGTCCACACACTCAATCAATCACACTCCAACCTCCACCATGGCCAAAAGCACAAGGCTGGGATGGGCTACAGGACAATAGGCAAGCAGCTTGGTGAGAAGGCAACAACTGTTGGCACAATTATTATAAAATGGTAGAAACACAAGATGACTGTCATTCTTCCTCAGTCTGGGGCTCCATGCAAGATCTCAGTAAAGATGATTTTGAGAAAGATCAGGAATCAGCCTAGAAGTACATGGGAGGACTTGGTCAATGACCTGAAGAGAGCTGGGACCACAGTCTCAAACATTACCATTAGTAACACACTATGCCGTCATGGATTAAAATCCTGCAGGGCACGCAAGGTACCCCTGCTCACACCAGCACATGTCCAGGTCTGTTTGTAGTTCACTAATGACTATCTGGATCATCCAGAGGAGGCATAGAAGAAGGTCATGTGGTCAGATAAGACCAAAATAGAACTTTTTGGTATCAACTCCACTCGCCATGTTTGGAGGAAGAAGAAGGATGAGTTCAACCCTTAGAATACCGTCCCAACCATGAAGCATGGTGGGGAAACATCACACTTTGGGGGTGGTTTTCTGCAAAGGGAACAGGACAACTGCACCATATTGATGGCAGGATGGATGGGGTCATGTATAGTGAGATTTTGGCCAACAACCTCCTTCCCTCAGTAAGAACATTGAAGATGGGTCGTGGCTGGGTCTTCCAGCATGACAATGACCCGAAACACACAGCCAGGGCAACTAAGGAGTGGCTCCGTAAGAAGCATTTCAAGGTCCTGGAGTGGCCTAGCCATTCCCCAGACCTGAACTCAATAGAAAATCTTTGGAGGGAATTGAAACTCTATGTTGCCCTGCGACAGCCCCGAAAGATCTGGAGAAGATCTGTATGGAGGAGTTGGCCAAAATCCCTGCTGCAATGTGTGCAAACTTGGTCAAGAACTTCAGGAAAGGTCTGACCTCTGTAATTGTAAACAAAGATTTCTGTACCAAATATTAAAGAAGTTGTCTACTACTATTTTGTAATATTTAAAATTCCCCCAGTGGAAATAAGATTATTTCTAATTACCTTGTGCTGTCCTTCTTGCCTGTGAGCGACGCTATCGCTAGCCGCTCACAGGCATCACGTGACCCCCGACTGCAGCTGACTCTTGCTTCCGCTGATGTCACATCAAGTGAGGCGTGACCCAGCGATGCGCTCCCAACGGTGGGTGCTGGGCTGTGGGTGGGATTTCCCCGCGCGTCACAGCCCAACATCCCAGCATCCACTGCGCGCTTTCCCTCTCCTGCATTCATTGGGAAAGTGCACAGTGGATGCTGAGCTGTGACGCGCGAGGAAACCCCGCCCACAGCCCGTCACTCACCGTGGAGCGCAACACTGAGTCACGCCTGGCTGCAACCGGAACTTGACGTGACATCAGTGAATGTCAGAGCCAGCTGCAGCTGGGGGTCACAGGCAAGAAGGACAGCACAAGGTAATTAAAAATAATCTTATTTCCACCATAAAAATACATTGGGGCATTATCTATAGTAGTGGACAACCCTTTTAAGTTTTTATATTATATCAAACACTTATTTCATGCAATAAAATGCAAATTAATTATGTAATAATCATATAATGTGATTTTCTGTTTTTTTTTTTTAGATTCTGTCTCTCACAGTTGAAGTGTAGCCAATAGTGATGAGCGAGTATGTTTTGTTAACCCTTTCGCCGAGTATGCTCGGACGAGCACCGAGTATTTATAGCGTGCTCGGTGATATGTTTGAATCACTCCCGTGTGCATGATTTGCGACTTTTTGACAGCTTTGATGCATGTGAGGAATGTCTGCTTCTTACACATACTCGCTCATCACTAGTAGCTACGATAAAAATTACAGACCTCTCCATACTTTGTAGGTGGGAAAATTTGCAAAATCTGCAGTGTATCAAATGATTATTTTCCCCATTGTAAGTTTTACATAGGAATAAAGTTCTTACCCATATATTTTCCTTATATTGTGCTATAGTCAGTTAAATATAGATATCATACAAATAATAGCAGAATTTTTAATAATCCATTAAATAATCATACATTGCCAGGTACAGCAAGCACATGCCGTATTTTTGGACTATAAGAGGCCCCGGACCATAAGATGCACCCCAAATTTTTGGGAAGAAAATAGGAATTTTTTTGTAAATGTTAAATTAGGGGTCCGTCTTAGGCTTGAATCACACTAAACGTATAAAAAAGTTTGGATTCTCACTGATAAGAGTCGCAAGAGTGTGCTCTGTATAGTAATCCATATACAATGTGATTGCAATGCGATGATGCAACATTTTCTCACCCATGTATCTGTATGACATTCGTACGCCATATGCATGGCCTTACGTTTCGCACATCTTTTTCCAATGTAACGTCTGATTAAATTAACTGCCTCAATGGTCTGAAACTTATAAAAACTTAATCAACAAGGCCCTACATTGGGCCCACAGGAAGATTTGACCACAAATCTTTCCAATATAACTCCTACTGGTGTTTTTGTTGTCCTTTTTTGCTAAAAACATGTCTGACAGGCTTACGTTAACCACAATTGAGGGGGTTCTTCTACATTGGATCTTGTCTCAACATTTTGGGGAGTCTTACCCAGTTATTTTGGAGCCGAGGAGGCAGAAATAAATGTGGTTCCATCTGCTTTTGTGGTGATGGGTCACTGAAAGACATTTACACTGTCTGTATGGTGAACTATGCAGCCATCTGGACCAGTTTCATGACCACTGTTGGATGAGCATCTCTACTTTTGATGTACAGTGTGACCTGTGATAACATTCAAGGAGACAAAGATGTGGAAATGTATTTTGCCAGAGGAGTGTCTTTTACTTACATTATGGTATGTATTTATTTATTTATTTATTTTATTCACTTATATAGCACCATTAATTCCACAGTGCTTTACAGACATTATGGGCACTGTCCCCATTGGGGCTCACAATCTAGATTCCCTATCAATGTGTCTTTGGAATGTGGGAGGAAACTGGAGAACCTGGGGGAAACCCACACAAACACAGGGAGAACATCCAAACTCCTTGCAGATGTTGTCCTTGGTTGGATTTGAAGCCAGGACCCCAGCGCTGCAAGGCTGCAGTGCTAACCACTGAGCCACCGTGCTGCCCCAAATATAGGATGCAATCATCCTATATTTGTTGTAATTAAATATAATGTTAATTTCCAAACACGTTCCAGCCATACGTTGTTAGAAAATCTTGTGTTAATGTTTCTGCCATCTTGATTTCATATCTTTTCCTACATTTGGACATTAGCATTCCCTGATGTTATTCAAACTTTAATTTTCCTTAGCATGTAATAGTGAGGTCTATTGTTGACCAAATGGGTATGTTTTAGTATTGGTTAAATTTCAGTTCTGCAAATAATGAATAGCAGCTTATAAATATCATCATCATGCTGTGCATGTGTGTTTATTACATGGCACACAACTTTCGATTATTTTCATGGTCCAGACATATTTTTGATTAGTTTTATGATGGGCTACACTGTTAATGTTATGAGTGTAGATGTTATTAACCCCTTTACAACCCAAGGTGGTTTACACGTTAATAACCAGGCCAATTTTTACAATTCTGACCACTATCACTTTATGAGGTAATTACTCTGGAACGCTTCAATGGATCTCCCTGATTCTGAGAATGTTTTTTTCGTGACATATTGTTCTTCATGATTGTGGTAAAATTTCTTCAATATCACTTGCGTTTATTTGTGAAAAAAATGGAAATTTGGGGAAAAATGTAGAAAATTTAGCAATTTTCAAAATTTGAATTTTTATGCCCTTAAATCAGAGAGATATGTCACACAAAATAGTTAATAAATAACATTTCCCACATGTCTACTTTACATCAGCACAATTTTGGAACCAACATTTTTTTTTTATTAGGGAGCTATAAGGGTTAAAAGTTGACCAGAGATTTCTCATTTTTCCAACAAAATTTACAAAACCATTTTTTTAGGGACCACATCACATTTGAAGTCACTTTGAATGGTCTTTATGACAGAAAATACCCAAAAGTGACACCATTCTAAAAACTGCACTCCTCAAGTTGCACAAAACCACATTCAAGAACTTTATTAACCCTTCAGGTGCTTGACAGGAATTTTTGGAATGTGGAAGAATAAAATTAACATTTTACTTTTTTTCACAAAAATGTTAATTTAGACCCAATTTTTTTTATTTTTGCAGGGGTAACAGGAAAAAATGGACCCCAAAATTTGTTGTGCAATTTGCCCTGGGAACGCAGATACCCTATATGTGGGGAAAAACCACTGTTTGGGTTCATGGCAGGGTCTGGAAGGGAAGGAGTGCAATTTGACTTTTTGAATGTAAAATTTGCTTGAATAATTAGTGGACGCCATGTTGCATTTGGGGAGCCCCTGATGTGCCTAAACAGTGGAAACCACCCACAACTGACACCATTTTGGAAACTAGACCCCTCAGGAAACTAATCTAGATGTGTGGTAAGCACCTTGAACCTCCAGGTGCTTCATACAAGTTTATAACATTAAGCCGTAAAAATAAAATTTTCACATTTTTCCCACAAAAATGTTTTTCAGCCTCCACTTTTTCATTTTCATAAGGATAACATGAGAAATTGCACCATGCAGATTGTTGTGCAATTTCTCCTGAGTAAGCACATACCCCATATGTGGGGGAAAACCACTGCTTGGGCATACGGCAGGGTTCGGAAGGGAAGGAGCACAATTTGACTTTTTGAATGTAAAATTTGCTTGAATAATTAGCGGATGTGCCCCTGATGTGACTAAACAATGGAAACCCCCCACAAGTGACACCATTTTGGAAAATAGACCCCTCAGGGAACATATCTAGATGTGTGGTGAGCACCCTGAACCCCCAAGTCCTTTACAGAAGTTTATAACATGGAGCCGTGAAAATAAAATATCAAACTTTTTCCACAAAAATGATGTAAGGGTAAGAGGAAAAAATGGACCTCAAAAACTATTGTGAAATTTCTCCTGAGTACGCCAATACCCCATATGTGGGGAAAATACGGTGTTTGGGCGCACGGCGGAATTTGGAAGGGAAAGAACACTGTGTGACTCTTTGAACGCAAAATTGGCTGGAATCGAGAGCGGACGCCATATCGCGTTTGGAGAGCCCCTGATGTGCCTAAATAGTGGAAACCCCCCACAAGTGACCTCATTTTGGAAACTACACCCCTCAAGGATTTTATCAAGGGGTATAGTGAACATTTTGAACCCAGAGGTACGACACAGAATTTGATAACATTAGGTCATCATATTGAATAAGTTGTCATTAGTCTTGAGCGCAAGTGCTCGCTGCTTGAGTTTGCATCGGGTACTCAGGTATGCACCATGTATCACGGGTGCTTGAGTCCCCGTCCGCATGTTTCACGGTTAAAAAAAAACATGAGTGGATCACTCGTGCATGGCAGGCAAGGTTTTTTTGGCTGTGAAGCACATGGGGCGGAGACTCGAGCACCCGCGATATTCAATGTATACCCGAGCACCCGATGCAAGCTTAAGTAGCGAGCACTTGCGCTCAACACTAGTTGCCATATCGTCATTTTTTTTTTTTAGTTTTGAAAAAAATCCCAACCCTAACCCTAACCCCAACCCTAACCCTAGCCCAACCCTAACCCCAACCCCAACCCTAACCATAGCCCAACCCTAGCCCAACCCTAACCCAACCCTAACCCCAACCCTAACCCCAACCCTAGCCCAACCCTAACCCTAGCCCAACCCTAGCCCAACCCTAAACCCAACCCTAACCCTAGCACAACCCTAACCCCAACACCAACCCTAACCTAAGAGTTTATTTTTTACGCCGTTCCTCGTGCGGTATAAGTGATTTGACGACTTTATTCTTTGGGTCGGTGCGACTACAGAGATACCAGAATCATATTGGGTTTTTATGATTGACAGCTGTCACACACTAAAAGACGCATTTTTTTGTAAAATCTAGTTTTTGTATCGCCATATTTTGAGAGCTATAATTTTTCCATATTTTGGCCGACAGAGTCATGTGTCGGCTTGTTTTTTGTGAGATGAGTTGACGTTTTTATTGGTGCCATTTTCAGGCACATGAAATTTTTGATCGCTTTCTATTCCGATTTTTGGGAGGCAGAATAAACAAAAACCAACAATTCAGGAATTATTTTTTTTTTTTAATTTTTTTATTCTGTTCTGTGTGTGGTAAAATTGATAAGGTAGCTTTATTCTTCGGATCAGTACGTTTACAGCGGTACCACATTTATATAGTTTTTCTATGTTTTGGCGCTTTTACATAATAAAAGCAATTTTATACAAAAAAATATTTTTTTGCATTGCTTTATTCTGAGAGCTATAACTTTTTTATTTTTCGGCTGATGGAGCTGTATGGTGGCTTATTTTTTGCGGGACGAGATGACATTTTCAGCGGTACCATTTTTATTTATATTCGTTTTTTTGATCGCGTGTTATTCCATTTTTTGTTTGGCGGTATGATGATAGAGCATTGTTTTTTACTTCGTTTTTTTATTTTTATTTTTTACCGTGTTCACTGAAGGGGTTAACTAGTGGGACAATTTTATAGGCCAAATATGTGTACTTTTATTGTTTTTTTTCATAATAATATTTATTGATGGGTACATTATATTTTTATTTTTGGTGGATTATTTTTTTTTTTTAAATATTTTTACTATTTTTTTTTTTATTTTTTTGTCACTTTCTGACACTTTTTTTACTTTTATACTTTGTCCCACTATGGGACTTTCACTTTTTTTTATTCTGATTGCCTGCATAGCACAGGAATGGAGCACCATCCCTGTGCTATGCAGGCTGTCAGTGCTGCACAGGGAGAAGATAGTTTGGTCATGCACTGCGCATGACCATAATATGTTTCTGCTGTCTGGTGACCTGGATGTTGTCATGACGACATCGAGTCGTCATGGCAACATCCGGGAAGCCGCGGCAGACAGTGCTGGAGGCCAGAAGAGGAGGTGAGTATTGCGATCATCTTCCCTTGCCAACGCAATGCTGCGATCGACTTCGATCGCAGCATTGCGGGGGTTAATGTTCCGGGAGCGGTACGGGACCTCTCCCTGCACATAGTACAGGGTGTCAGCTGTGACAATCAGCTGACACCCGGCGGCGATCGCGCCCGCACAGCCTGTGTGCGGGCGCGATATCAAAGACGTACTAATATGTGTCAGGCTCTTAAAGCCCAGGGCGCAGATATGTATTAGTATGTCTTGGGCTTTAAAGGAGTTAATAATGCTGTGTTTTTGGACTGTTGTTTACTTTAAAAACTCATACGCTATATTTTTTTGGTGGATTATTTTGCTTCTGTGAGGTGGATGAGGCTAGATTACGGAACAAGGGAGGAATTATTTGTGGGCTCTGTTGTGGGTATTGCCCACTTGGGTAAGGATAGGCAAAGTCCTGTTGAAATAGGTTTGGGATTTGACTCAACCCCCCAGAATGGCAATGTCGAGCAGACCCCAGAATGGCAATGTCGAGCAGACCCATGTTGAGACCACTCTCCTACAGTGGGTATGCTCAAGTGGCCATTTTGGGCAGGTGCAGCAAAATGTTGGAAGTAAGGTTGTTATGGGAGATGTTGGTAAGGTCTTTGTTGTGGATGAGGTGATGGGATCCGTGGTAGACGTGGTTCAGCAAGTACTGTGCCGAAGGTGGTGGTGGTCCTTCTGCCGCTGATAATGCCGAAGAAGGTCCTGCCGCCTCTTCAACATCTTCAACAGGGTCTAAGATAACCTCTTAATCCGGTGGCATCTCCCTTTCTCGTAGGTTGGTTTCAGTTTTGAATTAAAAATACAAAATTTAAAATACTACACAATAACTTTAAAAAATTAAGGTCACATTTGAAGATAGAAAACAGGGGGTGGAGATCCAGAATGGGAGCTAGGAAATTCAAGTGGTCAAAATAAGTGTACTTCCACTTTTTTGTGACTGCCGCACCACTTCTGGCACACTACTGCTTTTCACGGCGTTATTGATCCCGTATTTGAACATCTTACATCAGAAGTGACAAACACATACATGCGATATTTCGTGTGTGTTTCTAAAAATGTGCAACTTGTCTCAGTAGGTGCAATGTTGGCACTTGGCTGAAATATAGCTTTTAAAGAATAATCCAAACCTTTTAAGTTTAAATTTATAAAAAAAAAAAATAGTGTGAACACTTGGCTCGGGTGTTGATTAATGATAGGCTACATTGTAATCGTGCGTACAGTTTGGCAAGTGTGGATTAGCAAACCTGCCTGATATTGTCAATAACATCATGTTGAATAATGCATTTACATATTTATCAATAATTATGACAGAATTAAACGGTATGTAAATGTAAATTTATGGTGATCTACAAATACAATTGCAGTATATTAATGTTTTGGACTTACTAATTTCCTGCTGCACCTCTCGTGTACTTTCCTCATAATTGAGGTACATATGGCAGCATACGTGTGTCCAAGCTGCATCCTTTTTATTGCGGTCTGGATAGTTGGCGTCGCTAGGGTCCCAGATTTCAGGCCTTTCCTGCACCAGGACAATCAGCATTTGGACATTGATATGTCTGGCCATGTTGTTGGCATCTAATAATTAAATAAATAAAATAAAAAATGGCATGGGTCCCCCTTATTTTTCTTAACCAGCTGAGGGAAAGCCGACAGCTGGGGGCTGTTGTTTATAGTCTGGGAAGGGGGTAAAAAACATGGAGCAGCACACAGCTGCGGGCTGATAGTAATAGCCTGTGAGGAGCTGGCCTTGTTCTAAAGACTATTGGACCAATGAACGTAGAGTGGAATCCGCGGGCTCTAAGGGATGCAGACATTTTCCAGCACGGAGCACCGGTTACGTCAATCTTATTGCTGTGTTTTATTAGACATTCATTTGCTCGTCAGTCCAGCCTCAGAAATCAATGTTTCCATTCAGTGACTGTAAACAGAGGTAGATGTGCAGACAGGATATTATGCATACATAAGGCCTGAAAGGAGATTGCTAAAGGTAAATGTAAGGCAATCATTCCATTAATCTCATCAGTATCTCAGGGGCCCTGCCTCTAGGCCCATTGTGTGGCTGAGGATAGTAGACCCAGGGGAGCCATCACCACAGGGGGTCTCACATGCAATCCCAGATGATGGGCTTCTAGAATAATCTTCATTTTTTGAGCTAAAAGCAAATGTTTAAGGGGGAGGGTGTGAACACTTCTGTCCATTGAGGGTGTTGATCCCAGGGAAGGAGCAAGAAGCCACATGTTTTAGTCAGAGAGTTGGGAGAGTGACATCGAAGGGAGAGGATCTAGGCTAAGGTCCTGGAGTCATGAATAGATTGCCTATGGAATTTGGAGATCGGCTGCCGGCTGGGCTGGACACATGTGCTACAATTGTGGGATTTGACGTCTGGATTTGATGAACGTTCTTAAGGACTATTGCTGGTCGATACATAGGCTTCAGTTGTGTTATCTGTCATCTGGAGGAGCATGGACTGTGGCTGCAGACTATACTGGTGGGAGATACGAAATCTGTGGGCCAACCAAAAATTGGGAGACAGTGAGTATCGCCTGGTACGGGGGCAGTGGAACTACCGATCCCGGATTGGAAACTTGTGGACTGAGAGCATTGCATTTTGGTCATTTTACCTGGAATTGTTTTAAAACTATGGATGTAAGGAATAAAATATTATTGCATCGTTAACCTGCCTAGGTGATTATTACAACCCACAACCTCAGGTCAGGGTCAGACTGGGACTTAAGTTCAGCCCTGGCATTTGAGAGCACACAGGCCCACTTACTATGAAGTGAATGTGATATATGCTCGTCGATTTTTGCGGATCGCTCGAGATATATATCACATTTACAGAATACAAACTGCTGTGAAGCAAGAATAACACTATGTGAAATTTAAAGGGAACCTGTCAGGTCAGATAACTATTTACTTGCAGATAAAAGGTTAATTTGCAGGTTAATTGCATTATGAAGGTTCCCTGGTGCTGTACTAAAAGTACGGCACCTGGGACAAAATAAATTTTATTTCTACCAGGTGCCACCAGCATTCAGTCATGCAGGTGTGTCCGGAGTAGATATAGTCACCGCACATAGCAGTGAGAGCAGCAGCTGTTAGCATGCCCCGGCACTTTGACTGACAGCTGGCTGTGCACTAATGCACAGCTGGCTGTCAGTCAAGGAAAGATTGCAGAAAACAGGGTCCAGGCCCACCCACGAAAGTGACTTCACTATCGGGGTCAGGGCTGGTCACTGCTCCCCCCGTTCGCTCCTTACAATGCTCACTAACAGTGCCCTCTCTTTCCAGCTCGTCACTTCTCATTAGAGCCGATGAGGCTGTGAAGTGTCACTGTTCATTGAGGAGAATATTGCACTGACAAGGGAAGTCCTAGTGAGCATACATTGGGATTGACAACTGTCACATGCTCAGTAGAGCAGAGACTAGCCTGTGATGCTCGCAAGCCCTGCCCTGGGAAGATGGGGTACTCGGAGCCGGGTCCCACGTTGAGAACGGGGATGCAGTCGTGGCCTGGACCCGTTCTGTGCCCAGGGCCGTCACATTAAAAATGATGTTAGGGCTTTCCGGGTTGAGTGGTAATTGTCGACTACGCCACCTGTGGTGTCTGGTGATGCGCCACCAGCGCCGCTTCAGTCCGCTGAGGCCCGATGTCATGGCGGCTAAAGTTCTCGCTGCTCCCCACAGGCGGAGCACGGCCTCAGGGCAGGCAAGTCAGGATGAAGGGGGTAGTAGTAGTAGCGCGGGGAGTGCGGGCACCGCGTCACGTGGTATGGCGCGTAATGAACAGTCCGGAGGCCATAGGGATGAATTTCCAAGGCTTTACTCACAGTTCTCATAAGCAGCGCAAGGCTTCTCCCTGCTCCTCGCGGAGTCCTGCGGCCACCAGGGACGGGTGTCTGACTACCTCCGAGGAAGTCCAGTGTGAGGTAGCATCCCTACACCAGAGTGTTCCTGCACTACAGACTTTACCCTTTCCCGTCTGTGCGTGTGTAGATAGGCCGGGTCTCCCTCTGAGCTTCTCTCAGGAGTAGGTCTCGGGTGGCAATTCCTCTCCATCCGAGGCCCGGCTGGATCCTCAGGGCCTAACCGGGCTTTTCCGTCCTGGACGTAGAGTATGAGGTCGGGTGTCGGGGGCCGGTACCCCTCTTGCAGCCGGAATCCCTCTGAATAGATCAGGTAGGCGAGGACAGGTGGCGTACTCCGCTCCGTCTGCATCCTCCCCGGGACCCATTTGCTAGGGAGCCACACTCTAAAGCTCCCGGGCCTTCTTGATCCTGGTCCTTGGCCAGGTTGAGACATTCCTCGTCTGCAACCTACCTCTCGTCCCATAGATCAGGGTACGAGGGCTGTGTCCCATACCGGTGCAGGCCCACACAGGATCTGCGCTCCCGGAGGAAAGTCACATTACACACAGTTCATGACAGCACAGTACGACCACTTGACAGACACACTGTCAGAGACCAGAGAACAGACCAACGAAGAACCAGAAAGAACCAAGATCAAAGATGGCATTCTATTAAATATGAAATTAGAAGTGTCACTAACTAACTGTTCCTCCACCCACACCCACTAACTGGTTCCTACCACTTTGTGTTCCCCAGTCTCCCTGTAACCAGGGGAGCAGCACTAGTGCATACTAGCTCCCTCTGGTGGAGATGTGGTGTTGGATGCAAAAGGCTGGAACACTACCATCACACCAGGCTTACCTCAGAGGAGGAACACCACACTCCATTAAAGAAGTGCAGCATTCCTGTGGCGGCCGAACCCTCAGGGGCGCCACAAGCCCAGCCCCTGAAATGTTTGTCACTGATGATGCCATTGGCAGACTTAGACAGAAAAGGGCTCCTGTGCAAGAACAGTATATGGGCCCTTTACAGTCCAATAGCTCATCACTTATCAGATTTCATAAGCTGCCATGTACCCCTAAGAGCCGCGGGTGGAATCGCCATCCAGTCGCGGCATTTAACATGATTGCATTGGAAGCGCGTCACTAGCTCCGCCAATCAGAGACTGCAGGAGATCCCTGTGGTTGTCATTTCCGAACTGCTATGAGCGCCGCTGAAGCCTTGCTATGTGTAACACAAATGATCAGACGATCGCAGCTTCAAGTCTCCAGAGAAGACTATTGAAGCATGTAGAAAGTAAAAAAAAAGTTTTTAAAAATATAAAAAAATTCAAAAAATATAAAAGTTTAAATCACCCCCCTTTTGCCCTATTCAAGATAAAACAATAAAAAATACACATATTTTGTATCGCCGAGTCCAGAAATGCCTGATCTATCAATATATAAAAAGAATTAATCTGATCCGAAAATGGCGTAACGAGAAAAAAAATCAAAACGCCAGAATTGCGTTTTTTTGGTTGCCGCAATATTGCACTAATGGGCGATGAAATCATCATATCCACCCCAAAATGGCATCAATAAAAACGTCAGCTCAGCGCGCAAAAAATAAGCCCTCACCCGGCCCCAGATCCCAAAAAATGGAGACGCTACAGGTATCAGAAAATGGCTCCATTTTTTTTCAAACTTTGGAATTGTTTTTCACCACTTAAATAGAAAAAAATCTATTAATGTTTGATATTTACAAACTCGTAATGACCTGGAGACTCGTATTTGCAGGTTAGTTTACTGAACATGGTAAAAAAAACAAACAAAAAACAATTGTGGAATTGCACTTTTTTTGCAATTTCACCGCACTTGGAATTTTTTTCCCATTTTCAGTACACAGTATGGTAAAATCATTCGAGTCGTTCAAAAGTACAACTCGTCCTGCAAAAAACAAGTCCTCACATGTCCATATTGACTGAAAAATAAAAAAAGTTATGACTCTGGGAAGAAGGGAAGCAAAAACGGAAAAACACAAAAATGGAAAAACTCAAGGGAATAAAGGGGTTAAATAAACACTTTTTTGGCCCCTCTATCGGCTATTTGGTGTACTTTATAGTTGAACTCTCCAAATATTTCAACCACCCTAAAGGACCCCTGCCGCTGGTTAAGGAACTTGTTCTCTCCTTTGGGCACTAACACATGTACCCAATCCCCAGGCTTAAATTGTCTCACTCGAGCCAACCGATTATACCCCCTGGATTTTTTGCTTGGGCCTTGAAGAGGCGCTCTTTTACCTGTCCCTTCACTTTGTCCCCACGACACAAGAAATCATTATGCCTGGCCCCTTTGGAAACTGACTATTGGCTCCCTTCTACTGGGGAACCCTATTTAAATTTTCCTTGGTACCTTTTACTGTTAAAGGGGTTGTCACAAAAATTCATTTTATTCACTAAATCTTGGAATAAAAAAAAGTTCCACAATTGGATGTGATTAAAAAAATGTCCCTGTGCTGAGATAATTGATGGTAATTTGATTCAATTCCCAGAAATCTAAACAGGGACGGAAACTCCCATCTTTCTTCTTATCGAAGAAGAACCCTGCCGCCACAGGCGAAGATCAGGGTCTGATATGTCCCTTCTCCAGACTCTCAGCAATGAAATCATTCATGGCTTGTCTCTCAGGATCAGAAAGATTATACAGTCTGGGCTTGGGTAGTTTAGCTTCCAGGGATCAGGTTAATAGGACAGTCATATGCACGATGAGGAGGCAAATGCTGACACCCCTTAAATAAGTCCTCAAAACCAGACAAAAATTCAGGTAAAGTCTCCATAGAGACTGCAGAAAGGGAAATGTTTAAGCAGTTTTCATGACAATAATTTCCCTATTCCACAATTTCCCTGGATGGCCAATCCACTACCGGATTACGTGTAACCAACCAGGGTAGACCCAGTACAACCCGAGTGGGAAGGCCCTCCAGGACATAACAAGGAATTACTGCTGACTCCAGCTCCACTGTCCAAAAAAACAGAAATGTTCTCAGTCCTGATCTCTAGCACCACCTCTGCCATCAGGACAAACCGAGAACTGCTCGTAGAAGACAAACACACCTCCTGATTATCCATCCCCACACACTCATGGGTCAATTGAGTTCCAGATGTTCCTTTTTGCTAAGGAACCGATGGACAGACCCCAATAAAATGTCCCTTTTTACCACAAAAAAAAAACATACCCCCTTTCTCTTGCGGATTTCATTGGAAATATGCGACCCAGTAGCTCCCCCTAACTGCATGGATTCCTCCAAATCCATAAGTACAGGTTCACCCCCCGATCGACCCCCCGGCAATGGTGCGTTGCCCCTAAAAGGGGGCTCAGGAGAAGATGGTCTCACCCACCTATCCCGAAGGCGTCTATCTACGCGTATAGCTAATTCCATGGCAGCCTCCAAGGACCCAGGGGTTTCGTAAACTGCCAAGGCAACCTTCAACCTTTCTGAAAGATCCTGACAAAATTAGCTTCTATGAGCCGGGTCATTCCACTACGGAATTCAGAACTATAAGTCTCCACTGACAGACCCCCCTGCTGAAGGCGACGCAACCTGGATTGAGCCAAGGAGATTCGGTCAGGATCATCATAGATGAGAGTCAGAGCCATGAAATTCCTTCAACCAATCGGAGGCAAACAGAGTCCTGATGCAAAGAGAAAGCCCCGAATTGAGGATCTCCTTGTAACAGTGAGATCACAATTAGAGATGAGCGTTGTTCTACTCGAACTGTTCGCCAATCTCAAATTCGAGCTGTTTTGGGCGGTGTTCGAGCCGTTCGGCGAACACGAACAATTTGAGAAAAATTCGGCTGTTCGAGGTTATGTTCGATAACTGTTCGTGCACCAAAATCATAACTGGATTTTTTCTCAGTAATGATGAAAATTAATGTTAATACGCAGTTTGAGTGTACAGCGGGGTGGGGGGAGGGGCAGGGGATGGATCTCTGCAGGAACAATGAAGATCTCCATTTTTTTTTCTCTTTCCCGCATTTGCAGTGGGGAGGTGCAATCTGTCAGCCTATCAGCAGCGCACACACGGAGCGAAGTGATTTTTTTCACACAAGCAAGGGCATGTGTCATTGGCAGTGTATGTCACATGTCCTTGCCCTATAAGACCAAGCCATTTTCCCCGTCGCCACCATTTTCTCACTGCTGCAGCTGCGTGTTAGACGGCACCGCTGTTGCTGTGTGCGCTATACCTTGTTAATTTCAAGCCAATTTTCGCACAAATCTACAGATAGCTTGGGAGTAGGGAATAGTTGTGATTGCAGTCCTTTTAAGGACTAGGTTACAGCATTTCCTACGACTTTTATCAGGCAGGTCTGTGCTCTTAAATAGATAGATTGTGGGAGTAAAGACTAAATGTAATTGGAGTCCTTTTCAGGACTAGGTTACATCAGTTCCTATCAGTTTTTGCCAGGCAGGTCTGTGCCAGTGCTGTGCAAGTTTTTTTCACAGCATTTGGCTGAATCTAGCAAAGCTAATCCTTTTTGGCCTATTGCAGAGTGTGTTAGTCAGTGGAGTAGCCTATCTGTGTTCCAAGATATACCACCTGTGTATAGAATACCAATTTTTTTACTGCACCTAGTGAAGTAAAATCTTTTGGGCATAGCATCATTCTATTAGTCCATCTATACTGACCTCCATCAGGTTGCAAATTGAATATAATTTTTTTCTGCATCTAGCTCTGAAAAAATATTGGGCTTCTAGCTGTGTGTGGGACTTGTTCTATTAATCCATCTATACAGACCTCCATCAGGTTGCAAACTGAATATATTTTTTTCTTCATCTACCTCTGAAAAAATATTGGGCTTCTAGCTGTGTGTGGGACTTGTTCTATTAATCCATCTATACAGACCTCCGTCAGGTTGCAAACTGAATATAATTTTTTTCTGCATCTACCTCTAAAAAAATATTGGGCTTCTAGCGGTGTGTGGGACTTGTTCTATTAATCCATCTATACAGACCTCCATCAGGTTGCAAACTGAATATATTTTTTTCTGCATCTACCTCTGAAAAAATATTGGGCTTCTAGCTGTGTGTGGGACTTGTTGTATTAGTCCATCTATACAGACCTCCATCAGGTTGCAAACTGAATATATTTTTTTCTGCATCTACCTCTGAAAAAATATTGGGCTTCTAGCTGTGTGTGGGACTTGTTCTATTAATCCATCTATACAGACCTCCATCAGGTTGCAAACTGAATATATTTTTTTCTGCATCTACCTCTGAAAAAATATTGGGCTTCTAGCTGTGTGTGGGACTTGTTCTATTAATCCATCTAAACAGACCTCCATCAGGTTGCAAACTGAATATATTTTTTTCTGCATCTACCTCTGAAAAAATATTGGTCTTCTAGCTGTGTGTGGGACTTGTTCTATTAATCCATCTATACAGACCTCCATCAGGTTGCAAACTGAATATATTTTTTTCTGCATCTACCTCTGAAAAAATATTGGGCTTCTAGCTGTGTGTGGGACTTGTTCTAT
This sequence comes from Phyllobates terribilis, assembly GCF_046119375.1. Classification (NCBI taxonomy): domain Eukaryota; kingdom Metazoa; phylum Chordata; class Amphibia; order Anura; family Dendrobatidae; genus Phyllobates; species Phyllobates terribilis. The sequence goes on along the minus strand of NW_027362761.1, from coordinate 458,552,672 downwards.
TAATCCATCTATACAGACCTCCATCAGGTTGCAAACTGAATATATTTTTTTCTGCATCTACCTCTGAAAAAATATTGGGCTTCTAGCTGTGTGTGGGACTTGTTCTATTAATCCATCTATACAGACCTCCATCAGGTTGCAAACTGAATATATTTTTTTCTGCATCTACCTCTGAAAAAATATTGGGCTTCTAGCTGTGTGTGGGACTTGTTGTATTAGTCCATCTATACTGACCTCCATCAGGTTGCAAACTGAATATATTTTTTTCTGCATCTACCTCTGAAAAAATATTGGGCTTCTAGCTGTGTGTGGGACTTGTTGTATTAGTCCATCTATACTGACCTCCATCAGGTTGCAAACTGAATATATTTTTTTCTGCATCTACCTCTGAAAAAATATTGGGCTTCTAGCTGTGTGTGGGACTTGTTCTATTAATCCATCTATACAGACCTCCATCAGGTTGCAAACTGAATATATTTTTTTCTGCATCTACCTCTGAAAAAATATTGGGCTTCTAGCTGTGTGTGGGACTTGTTCTATTAATCCATCTATACAGACCTCCATCAGGTTGCAAACTGAATATATTTTTTTCTGCATCTACCTCTGAAAAAATATTGGGCTTCTAGCTGTGTGTGGGACTTGTTGTATTAGTCCATCTATACTGACCTCCATCAGGTTGCAAACTGAATATATTTTTTTCTGCATCTACCTCTGAAAAAATATTGGGCTTCTAGCTGTGTGTGGGACTTGTTGTATTAGTCCATCTATACTGACCTCCATCAGGTTGCAAACTGAATATATTTTTTTCTGCATCTACCTCTGAAAAAATATTGGGCTTCTAGCTGTGTGTGGGACTTGTTCTATTAATCCATCTATACAGACCTCCATCAGGTTGCAAACTGAATATATTTTTTTCTGCATCTAGCTGTAAAAAATATTGGGCTTCTAGCTGTGTGTGGGACTTGTTCTATTAATCCATCTATACAGACCTCCATCAGGTTGCAAACTGAATATATTTTTTTCTGCATCTACCTCTGAAAAAATATTGGGCTTCTAGCTGTGTGTGGGACTTGTTCTATTAATCCATCTATACAGACCTCCATCAGGTTGCAAACTGAATATATTTTTTTCTGCATCTACCTCTGAAAAAATATTGGGCTTCTAGCTGTGTGTGGGACTTGTTCTATTAATCCATCTATACAGACCTCCATCAGGTTGCAAACTGAATATATTTTTTTCTGCATCTACCTCTGAAAAAATATTGGGCTTCTAGCTGTGTGTGGGACTTGTTGTATTAGTCCATCTATACTGACCTCCATCAGGTTGCAAACTGAATATATTTTTTTCTGCATCTACCTCTGAAAAAATATTGGGCTTCTAGCTGTGTGTGGGACTTGTTCTATTAATCCATCTATACAGACCTCCATCAGGTTGCATATTGAATATAATTTTTTTCTGCATCTAACCCAGCCAATAGTTTTGGCCTAATACCACAGTTTGGCCACTCAGCTCTGCTCGGTTCCCATCCATTGTTTTTTTGTGCAAACAACTCCAGAGTTGTGAATTAGTTAACCACCAAAATGAGTGGAAAAAGGCCTGCTGCTGGTGGAAAGGGGAATAGGCGTGTTGGGAAGGGGAAAAAAGGTTGTGTCCGTGGGGTAGGTGTTAAAGCAACAGTAACATCTGCAGAAGAAAGACCATCTTCGAGCCAAACTAAAATGTCTACTTCTTTTAGCGGACAATGTGATAAGATCCCTTTCTTACGGCCACGCCAATCGCTACAAATTCCAGATGAGGCACAAAAACAGCAGGTGCTTCAACGGATATCAAGTGCTCCTTTAAGTGGGCTCTCCTCCACATCAACTTCAACATCATAAATACTCCAGTCCTCAAAGGTGTCACCCCAATCGCACTTGCTTCCTCACAGCTCCCAAATCTCCAGCTGCCCGTCTGAGTATGAGGTAGAACAGATGGTTGAGTCTGCAGAGCTGTTTACTCATACTATAGCCTGGGAATCAGAGGTCGACTCCAGCGCTTCTGTGAATCCAGACGAGGAAATGATCTGCACTGATGCCCAGAATCTTTATGAGTCGGATCCAGGACCAGACGCAGAAGGTTCTGACCATAATGTAGACCCTCATTCCCAAACTGTAACTCCTGTTGGTGGAGACAATGAGGAAGACGATGATAAGACTCAAATACCTGATTGGAGCGACAACTTTAGTTTTTTGTCAGGGCAGGAACAGGTTGGCTCTGAGGACGACGGGTGTGATAACGCACAGGGTGATGATGATGAGGTTGGAGATCCCACTTACTGTCAACCCACAGTCAGCCAAGAGATGAGGTCAGCAGAGGAGGTGGAGAAAGATGCTAGTGACGACGAGGTCAGGTTGCGCCTTCCTGGACAGAGACGTAGTACTGGAAGCACGTCAACAACTGCATCCTCAAACACAACTCTGCCTCTCACCACAAGTCATGGTGGCTCTTCAGGTCGCATGGGTGCTAAGCCTTGCATAGCCTGGCCATTTTTTCAGATCGATAAAGATGACCCAACTCGTGTTATCTGTAACATTTGTCAGCAAAAGCTAAGTAGAGGCCAAAAAATACATAGTTTGAGTACTTCATGCATGAACCGGCACATGGACATGAAGCATAAGTTGCAGTGGGAAGCTCAGTGTGCTACAATGCGGCCTAGCCGGCCGGGCCAACCACCGTCTGCCATATCTTGTGCATCCGCGGCCTCTTCATCCTCTGTGACTGGGGGGACAGCAGTCACACCTGTTTTGGGGCGCAGACCTGCCACCTCTTTACCCGCAACAGCCAGCGTGATTGGCAGGTCATCATTTTCTTTGGAGGTGGTAACACCAGCTGGTGTTGAGCGCTGTCCGACATCGATAGCACCACCTTTGGATCAAGGCAACCTAACATGTCCGCCTGCATCTTCCTCACAGACCGGCAGTTTGCCGGGGACACCCTTATCAACCCCGTCTAAGCACAATAGCCAGCCCTCGGTCCCTCAGATGTGGACAAGTAAAAGACCATTTCCTCCTAGCCATGAGAAAGCTAAGAGGTTGAATTTCACCATCTGCAAGCTCTTGGCTACAGAAATGCTGCCTTTCCGCCTGGTGGACACAGAGGATTTTCGAGACCTTATGTCCGTCGCAGTGCCCCAGTACCAGATGCCCAGTCGGCACTACTTCTCAAAGAAAGGTGTGCCTGCGCTCCACCAGCATGTCGCACACAACATCACCGCTTCTTTGAGAAACTCTGTGTGTGACAGGGTGCATTTCACCACAGACACTTGGACGAGTAGGCATGGACAGGGGCGTTACATGTCGCTGACTGGGCACTGGGTAACTATGGTGACAGCAGGACAAGGGGCTGCTGTCCAAGTCTTGCCGTCCCCACGAGTTGTGCGTCAATCCTCTTTATGTCAAAGTTCCTCCACTGCTTCTGCCTCCTCAACCTCCTCTCGGTCTTCCACCTGCACCCAAAGCCTGTCTGGTCATGCCACAAGCTTTCTAACTGCGCAGAAGGGATCCTGCACACCTCCTTACTATGCTGGCAGTAGGGCTCAACGTCATCAGGCGGTTTTTACATTGAAATGTCTGGGAAATGTGAGTCACACAGCTGAGGAGTTGTGGTCAGCTCTGGAGAACCAATTTCATGAATGGTTGTCTCCACTGGACCTGAAACCAGGGAAGGCCGTGTGCGACAATGCTGCAAACCTGGGTGCGGCCCTTCGCCGGGGCAATGTCACACACGTGCCTTGTATGGCTCACGTGTTGAACCTGGTTGTCCAGCAATTTTTAGCCCACTATCCCAGACTAGATGGCCTTCTGCAGAGGGCACGGTCGGTGTGTGCTCACTTCCGCCGTTCGCATCCCGCAGCTCAGCCACTTACATCTCTACAGAAGTCGTTGGGCCTGCCACTTCACCGGCTAAAATGCGATGTGCCTACCCGGTGGAATTCAACTCTGCACATGTTGCAGCGACTGTGGCAGCACCGACAAGCCCTGGTGCAATACGTTCTGACGTATAGCCTGGGCCAACGAGATTCAGAGGTGGGGCAAATCACGCTGGAGGAGTGGTCTCAGATCAGGGACCTATGCACCCTTCTGCACAGTTTTGAAATGGCGACGAAGATGTTTAGTGCTGACGATGCCATTATCAGCATGACTATTCCGGTGATTTACATGCTGGAGCACATGTTAAACAGAATTCGGAGTCAGGTGGTGGCACAAGAGGAGGTGGAGGAAGTAGAGGAGGAGGAGTTGTATGCGGAAGGGCTAACATCTGCAAGGTCCAGACGGTCGGCAGCACCAAGGCGGCAGGCATGTGAGGGTGGGGGAGATGGTTTTACCAGGGCGCATGGTAGCAGCCAAACTAGTGAGGAAGGTGCAGGAGCCCAGGAAGAAGTGGAGGACGAACTGATGGAAGACTCATCAGATGAGGGAGACCTTGATCACATTTCTGTTGTGCGAGGTTGGGGGGAGAGGACAGAGGAAGGAAGCATGATTGTTACCTCACCACCAACACAACAGGGACTTGGTGCTCCTGGATGCGCAACACACATGAGTGCCTTCTTGCTGCACTACCTGCAACATGACCCTCGAATTGTGAGAATTAGAAATAATCCTGACTACTGGGTTGCCACACTGTTAGATCCCCGGTACAAAAGTAAATTTGCAGAAATTATTCCTGCCATAGAAAGGGATGCACGCATGCAGGAGTATCAGCAGAGAATGTTGCAGAATCTTACATGTGCTTTTCCACAAAATACCAGTGGTGCACGTAGTGAATCAGTGAATCTCACAGTTCCAACTTGCCAACCGTGGGACCGTCAAGTGTTCAGCACTCAAACCGTAACAGAACTACAGTATCTGCTGGTAACATCAATTTTGCGGAATCATTTCACCACTTTTTTAGCCCATCCTTTGCAAGGCCACAGGAGACAAGAAGTCTGACACATAGTCAACGCCTAGAGACAATGGTACAGGAGTATCTCCAAGTAAACATTGAAGCCACGACTGTGTCACTGGACCCTTGCTCTTTTTGGGCTTCCAATCTGGATAAATGGCCGGAGCTAGCCACTTACGCCTTGGAGATCTTGTCATGCCCCGCAGCCAGCGTTCTGTCTGAACGTGTGTTCAGCGCTGCTGGTGGTGTGCTGACAGATAAGCGCACGCGGCTCTCCACTGATAATGTAGACAGACTCACGTTCATAAAGATGAACAAATCATGGATCCGAAACGACTTTTCTACCCCTGTGTCATCCTGGGGAGAGTAAAAGCTTGATGATTGGTTAAAATCACCCTACCAACCGTTTTAAGCTTTCAAATTACTAATCATGTTTATCTGTATCTTGGCTGGAAAATAATTTGGGCTTTGTAGCAGTGTGCAGCACTGATCCTATTAGGCCATCTATACTAAAGCTTCACCAGATTTAAAATTAATAATAATTTTTAGCTGCATCTAGCCCGGAAAATAATTTTGGGGCTCCGAGATGCGCAAGACACATAAGTGCCTTCTTGCTGCACTACCTGCAGCATGACCCTCATATTGTCAGAATTCGAAGTAATCATGACTACTGGGTTGCCACACTCTTAGATCCCCCAAACTTTTCGATCAACCTTTTCATTTTAATAAAGACCAAAAAAATGGTCATTTTTGAAATTATAAGCATTAGCAGGTTGTTAGAAACTGAAATCAAACAGTTTTCAACTCAAAACTTTATTCTAGGTGATGTTACATTTTCACATAGGACCCCTTGTTCGAAAGGAGCTTCTGAACTCTCTCGTCCATTGAATTTGTCAGGTTTTGGATGGTTTCTGCTTCAATTGTTTTGCATGAGGACAGAATACCCTCCCAGAGCTGTTGCTTAGATGTGAACTGCCTCCCGCCATCATAGACACTCCTTTTAATGATGCTCCAAAGGTTCTGAATGGGGTACAGGTCAGGGGAGCATGGGGGTCACACCATAAGTTTGTCCCCTTTTATGCCCATATCAGCCAGAGGTGCAGATGTTTTATGTGCAGCATGAGATGGTGCATTATCATGCAGAAAAATGATCTTGCTGTGAAATACACGGTTCTTCTTCTTGAACCATGGCAGGAAGTGCTGTTTGAGAAAATCCACATACATTATGGAGTTCATCTTTAGCGCCTTCAGGGATCCTAAAGGGGCCGACAATCTCTCTCCCCATGATTCCAGCCCAAAACATTACTCCACCTCCTCCTTGTTGGCGCTGTAGCCGTGTTTGCGTGGGGTGTCCATCAACCAGCCATCCTCCACTCCATCCATCTGGACCATCGAGCGCTGCACGGCACTCATCCGTGAACAAAACAGTTTTGAAATCAGTCTTCATGTAATTTTTGGCCCACTGGAGCCGTTTCTGCTTGTGTGAAGTGGATAGAGGAGGTCGACAGGATGGCGTATGCACAGCTGCAAACCTCTGAAGGACCCTGCATCTTGTTGTTCGGGGGACGTTGGAGGCACAAGCAGCTTCAAAAACTTGTCTGCTGCTATGACAAGGCTTTTTTGCCGCTGCTCTTTCAACCTGACGTAATTGCCTGTAGGAAAGAGTCCTCAATTTGCCCTTATCAGCACGCACACGTGTGTACTGTGAATCAGCTACATACTTCTTGATTGCCAAGACACTTCATCCTGATCATCGCACAATGTTGATTGTAGTCATGCCTTGACCTAAACACTCCACAATTTGTTGCTTCTCAGCAGCCGACACATCCTTTTTCTTTCCCATTTTGGCAGAAAATGTAGGCTGTTTAATAATGTGAGACAGCCTTCTTAAGTAGTCTTGCCTTTCATTGGACACACGTGCCAAACTAATTAGCACAGGTGTCTGCAATTGCTTACAGTGATATAAAGAGCCCTGACACACATCACCATCAATGAGTTTAACTGACAAACAAACAAATTCTTCCCTTATCACTCCTAAACACTTTTTGCATAATAATTTGGAACGCAGTGTACATGTGCTTTTCCACAAAACACCAGTGGTTCACGTAGTGAATCTTACAGTTCTAACTTGCCAACCGTGGTCTGTATGGAGTTGTTCAATAAAGGGCCCAAAATTAAGATAACATAGATGGGAGAGGTCTCTATGAATAGGAATTCCTAAGTATTTGATACCCTGTGAGGGCCAGGCAAAGGGAAAGTTGGACTGGATGGAATCCTATATGGATTTGGGGAGGGAGACATCGAGGGCCTCATACTTCACTGCATTGATTTTAAAATTTGACCATGTAACAAAGTGATCTATTTCAGCCATAACAGCATGGATGGATATATGTGATTGAGTGATATATACTAGGACATCATCAGCAAATAGAGAGCACTTGTACTCGGTGCCTCCCACCTCAATCCACCTAATATTGGGGTTATGGCGAATTGATGAGAGCAGGTGCTCCGTCACTAGGATGTATAAGAGAGGGGACAGAGGACATCCCTGCCTTGTCCCATTGGTGATTGTGAAAGGTGATGAAAATGTTCTGATGCACCCCCTGGGCCTTGGGACACCCGGAGCCGGACCCTTTTTGGTGGATGCTGGTGGTTGTAGTCTTCGTGGCGGCGACCCGGTTCCGTGGCTCAGGGTGGTCAAACTATTTATGTGGTTTTGATGTTTAAATCTCCGACTACGCCACCCGTGGATTGCGGTCAGAGTGAACTGCCGCTGCAGGGCAGACCGCTGAGGCTGGTGTTGTGGGTGCAGCAGAGCGTAGCATAACTCCCCACGGGAGGAGTATAGCCTCAGGGCAGTGTATGCGGAGGATGGGGGTGATGGTGCAGGGCAGCAGCAGTAAAGATACGGAGTCAGTGATGCAGTCCAGGGCCTTTACTCACAGTTCTTATTATCCAGACCACGTCTGCAGGTAACTGCTGCCCACGTCGAACTGTGCTCACCAGGTGAGGGGCTCAGACAACTCCCAGATAACTTTGGAGCGCTTCACAGGACCCCCTTTGTGTGTCCTTTGTCTGGCCTTTCTTACCAACCCTTCTGTCCGGCTGCCTCGGGCCTCCTCTTGGTAAACTTGGCGCCAGTTTCCCTGACCCTATGTGGTGCCTTCCTAGCGGGTGTAGCGAGGGGCTGCGCCACATAAAATGTCACAGCCTCCGGTTTCTAGCTGAGGGTCGTTTCCTGCCTCCACTAGTTTCGGGGACCGGTCTCCCCCTTTGGCCTGACCCCTCCACGCAGGTGGATTCGGGCGTGCGGTGGCGACTCGCCCGTCCGCACCCCTGGGATCCCTTCATTCCTCATTCCTGGAGCCTTCTCCGCTCCTCTTCCTTCCTTCTCCCTCTTCCAGGCCTGGGCCTCTGTTACTAGGCCCGTCTCCGGAGCAGAGCTCATGCAGAGCCCCTGCTCCCTGCCACTTCTGCTCAGACTTCTCTGCACTGAACTAAGATGGTGCCCACCTTTTATACTCCCTTCTCAATGCACCCAGGAATTGCTTCCTCCCTGCTCCTGCACTACAGGGTTCCCCTTCCTCAGTGTTCCCTCCCCCCACTCCAGCCAGGGACAGGGACTGTCGTGCCCATCTCAGAGGCATATTGGTCGCCCTGCCCCATTGCAATGTGGTGTAATGCATGCAGGTGTCGGGTCCTGATCCACACTCCATCCTTACCTGAGAGTGAGATATCACACCTCTGGGTGAGGTGCAATACCTCTGTAGCAACCGAGCCCTCAGGGTGCTACAGTTCCATTTATCTTCAGCCTAGGTGACGTATTGTGATACAGGGCCGTGATTTTGGCTATAAAAGGGTCCCCTAGACCCCTACCCCAAGCTTTTTAAGAGAATCATATATGGCGTGCCAGGAGACTCTATGGAATGCTTTCTCAGCATCCAACGAGAGTATCTAATTACAAATTTTTAACTGCATCTAGCCCAGGAAATACTTTGTGCCTAGTAGCAGTGTCTGCTAGTCAGCGGATTATCCCGGCTGTTAAGCAAGCTACACCACCTGTAGTTTAGACACTTAATTTTTTCAAAGGAAATGCTTCGGGACCATGGGATACTCAGTGAAGAGCATCAGGAGGCACCCCAAGGCATAGGGGCTGGGACTGGCAGTAGGATGCCTTGCGGTGGACAGCCGAGCTCGATCCTTATAAAAGCTTTTTAACTGCAGCAGCTTTAGTGGACGCTACTGGAGCTGGAATTACGCGGCTGCTGGCATGAGACCTGCCCTCCAATAGATCCTTGTAAATGGATTTAAAGTGTATTCATTCAAATTAGAGAGACAATTTAAATTAAAAAGCTTAGAGCTGCCTCCACCACAGGGGGGCTCGCTCGACCCACCAGCGGACAGGCACCAGTATTGGGAGAGGGGGGCTGGCCATCAGGGTTCACCGCGGCTCTGGCACAAACCCGGTGACACGGAGGTGGCACGGGCAGGAGCGGACTGGCCGTGTCGGCTTCTCACTTTTTGGATTTTAGAAGGGCATGACATGCCTATATCTGTGTCTCCCCCTCCTTTTACTCCTCCACCTCTTTTATTTTCGCATGACTATATGTACTTGTCACTTTTCCATGTGTTAGTTATGTCTTCTGAGCAGTTTGTCAGCTTTTGGACACCTTTGAAGGTGTTTTCTATGTGTTTCTATGTGTTTTTGTTTGCCTGCCATTGGTTTTAACGGTGTTCGAAGGTGTTCGACGAACAGTTCGACGAACAGTTCGGCGAACACACGGGTGTTCGACGAACCGAACCGAACTCGAACACTACGGGGGTGGCTCAACACTAATCACAATACCCACTCGCTGAACCTCATCTCCAGAGGAGTAGGGTCGAAGCTTAAAGTACAATTTACAAGTTTCTTTAAACACAAAAACTTGTCTCTACCTCCTGAAAACCTTTCCGTGAGGGCAATTTTGGGCTCAAGCTGGATCGGCCTACCCGCAGAGTCCCCAACATTAGGATTCTGTGGCCGCTGCAGTCGAAGGTCAGTTACCTCCAGTGATAAACTCCGAAGCTGCTCTGCCAGCAATGAAAAAAAACACACACACACAAAAAAAAACGAAAGTCATTTTTTTTTTTTTTTAAATGGCTGGTGATAATGTCATGCTGGGTATGGGTAGAACCCAGCATATAACGACAGGAAAAGGGAAGCAGGGAAAGGGGGAGTGGAGACCCCTAAACAGCTCAAATGACAAACCCTTACTCCCCTATGGACCCTACATAGGTTCTGCACCTATCGCCGAGCAGGAATCCTTGCCCTAGCTGACCCTAAAGCTAGGCTCTAGGTAGGGAGGAGGAGGGGTGAGCAATAGTCAGCCCCACTGCAAACTAAAGTACATACCAGGGAAACAAACAAGGGAATACACTTAGCTTCAAGATGATACCGGAGAGAACACGGCAACAATCCACAAAGTAACTCCAAGAAAATTCTAGCTGACTACTAGAATTCCAGGCCTTAATAGATAAGAATCACTCTATCACCAGAAACTCTCTGGAGAAACTGAGTGTATTTAAGGATACAGCAATGGCATGCTAGTTAGCAGCAGAAGGTGAGGATCACCGCTGGGTCCTAAACCTAGAGGGATCATGAAAGGATCAGGAAGATGTTTGCAAGGCCAAACGCAGTGACCTATGACTGTCTGTCAAACCTGACACACTCGTGGCAATAATCTTATAAATGTGCACCTGCTATATGCTGGGTAATGCCTATGTCTAACCGTACAAGAACATGGTCTGATCATACCACATCTCCTGGGCAGGGGAGGACGCAAAAGAGAGTATACTGACATTACAGCATGGGATCACAGCTGATTATTTTAGTGAGGTAAAACATGTCTTAAAAGCAGGCAGGGAAATGTTTTGCCCTCCAAAAACTATCAGCTGTGATTCCATGTTGTAACATCTGCATACTCTTTTTATTATTCCCCTGGCCAGGAGATGTGGTATGACCAGACCTTGTTTCTGCATGGTCAGACACGGCCATTACACAGGACATAGCAGAGGCACATTTATAAGATTATCACAGCACAGGAACATTTTTTTTTAATCACATCCAAATGTGGATCTTATTTTTATTCCAAGATCTAGTGAATAAAATATTTTTTGTTTCTGGGAAAACCCCTTTAATCCCTTTACCCAAGAAGGTGGTTTGCACGTTAATGACCAGGCCAACTTTTACAATTCTGACCACTGTCATTTTATGAGGTAATAACTCTGGAACTCTTTAACGGATCACCCTGATTCTGAGATTGTTTTTTCTTGACATATTGTACTTCATGATAGTGGTAAAATTTCTTCAATTGACTTGTGTTACTTTGTGAAAAAATTGGAAATTTGAAGAAAATGTTGAAAATTTAGCAATTTTCAAACTTTGAATTTTTATAACCTTAAATCAGGGAGTTATGTCACGCAAAATAGTTAATAAATAACATTTCCCACATGTCTGCTTTACATCAGCACAATTTTGGAACCAAATTTTTTTTTTTGTTAGGAAGTTATAAGGGTTAAAAGTTGACCAGCGATTTCTCATTTTTCCAACAAAATTTACATTTAACCATTTTTGTAGGAACCACATCACATCACTTTTAACTTTTTTTCACAAAAATGTTACTTTAGACCCAAATTATTTTATTTTCGCAATGGTAACAGGAAAAATGGACCTCAAAATTTGTTGTGAAATTTCTCCTGAGCACGCCGATACCCCATATTTAGGGGAAAACCACTGTTTTGGCACACGGCAGGGCTCGGAAGGGAAGGAGCTTGACTTTTTGAATGTAAAATTTGCTTGAATAATTAGCGGACGCCATGTCACGTTTGGGGAGCCCTTGATGTGCCTAAACAGTGGATACCCCCCACAAGTTATACCATTTTGGAAACTACACCCCTCAGGGAACTTATCTAGATTGTGGTGAGCACCTTGAACCCCCAGGTGCTTCACAGAAGTTTATAACATTGAGCCGTAAAAATAAAATTTTCATATTTTTCCCACAAAAATGTTTTTCAGCCCCCAATTTTGCATTTTCATAAGGGTAACAGGAGAAATTTCCCCATACCATTTGTTGTGCTATTTCTCCTGAGTAAGCCGATACCCCGTATGTAGAAGAGAACCACTGTTTGGGCGCATGACAGGGTTCGGAAGGGAAGAAGCACAATTTGACTTTTTGGATGTAAAATTTGCTTGAATAATTAGCGGACGTCATGTCACGTTTGGAGAGCCCCTGATGTGCCTAAACCCCCCACAAGTGACACCATTTTGGAAACTAGACCCCTCAGGGAACTTATCTGGATTTGTGGTGAGCACCTTGAATTTTCATATTTTTCCCACAAAAAGGTTTTTCAGCCCCCAATTTTGCATTTTCATAAGGGTAACAGGAGAAATTGCACCATAACATTTGTTGTGCTATTTCTTCTAAGTAAGCCGATACTCCATATGTGGGGGAAAACCACTGTTTGGGCGCATGGCAGGTTTTTGGAAGGGAAGGAGGGCCATTTGAATTTTTGAATGTAAAATTTGCTTGAAAAATTAGCAGACGCCATGTCACGTTTGGAGACCCCTGATGTGCCTAAACAGTGGAAACCCCCCACATATGACACCATTTTGGAAACTAGACCCCTCAGGGAACTTATCTAGATGTGTGGTGAGCACCCTGAACCCCCAGGTGCTTCACAGAACTTTATAACGTAGAGCCGTGAAAATAAAAAAATCAAACTTTTTCCACAAAAATGATCTTTTAGCCCAAATTTTTTTATTTTCACAAGGGTAACAGGAGAAAATGGATCCCAAAAATTGTTGTGCCATTTCTCCTGAGTACGCCGATACCCCTTATGTGGAGAAAATACACTGTTTGGGCTCACGGCAGGGTTCAGAAGGGAATAACAGTAAGGGGTTGAAGGGGTTGTTCCACGAACAGAAGTTCATTTTAATCAATAGATCTTGGAATGATAATAACTTCCACAATTGGATGTATTTAAATAAAATGTTCCTGTGCTGACTCTGAGATAATCTTATAATTGTTCCCCTGCTGTGTACTGTGTAATGGTTGTTTCTGACCATGCTGGAACATGTTCAGGACTAATTCATCGCACATTCTGGTAGTGAAGATGCAGAATTCATTTATTTACACAAAAGAAAAGAACGACAATCAAACCAAATGTGGAAGGCGACAGTAAGACGTTTCGGCCTTTTACTTGGCCTTAATCTTTTTTGTCGCTGCTGCAAAAAAGTACAGAAATATCAGTACATTGACCGTAGAAAACAGTGGTATCATGTATAAAAGTAAAATAAACAGAGGTTTCAAAAAGGTTGTCAGAGGAATATGACGGAGGGGGAAGGAGGGAGGTAAGGTGGAGAGAAGGAGGAAGGGCAGGGTAAGAATGGGGGAAGTGAGGGAAAAGTAGAGTAGGAGATCTGTACAATATATATACACAAATATACACATATATACATTATAAATACCATGGATAAAGCACAAGTTCCTTACTTGTGAATTGGTTTGTATGTAATTCAGGCTTAAAGTGAAGACAAAGGAAGATCCACAGCAGCGGGGGGACTGTAATGTAGAAAGAATGTAATGAGGAACAACCATGTGTGCATAAAGCGAGGGAGAACCTCTGTTTATTTTACTTTTATACATGATACCACTGTTTTCTAAGGTCAATGTACTGATATTTCTGTTCTTTTTTGCTATAGCGACCAAAATGATTAAGGCCAAGTAAAAGGCTGAAACATCTTACTGTCGCCTTCCACATTTGGTTTGATTTTTCTTCATTTCTTTTGTATAAATAAATGAATTCTGCATCTTCACTACCAGTGTGCAATGAATTAATCCTGAACTGCTGTCAGGGCAGTATATGCCCATTGCATCAGCACCTCCACCCTGACAGAGTGCACGCCAATCATCTCTTTACTGCTATTTATGAATACTTGGGCGTTTGCACCAGTCTTCCAATGACCACCGATACGTTTGCGTACGATGACGCTACTAGTAACAGTATACTGTCACTAGTCACTACCTCAAACGATTTCCTCAAAACCCCCTCTGAGGCTATAAGAACCAGAGACTACAAAAGAGAGAGAGACGGAGATTTGTCTCCTATGATCTACACTTGACTACTCTGGCCGAATGCCACAGACAAGGAAAGATCCCACGTGGCCTAATGAGTCATCTCTGCCCCACTCTATTTTCCGATAATCAAGATTATTGTGATAAGTTTAAGAAAATTCTTAATAAATGTTCACTTGACGTTATCATTCTTACTATTGAGTACTTACAGAGGGCAATTAAAGAGAGTGAGAAAAGCATCACCACCACTGAAGCGCAACTAGCAGCAAATCTATCTTCCACTGATTGGAACAACCTCAAGACCAAAACTGATGAAATTCTCTTGGACCATCAGAAGATGTTACAGGAACACCGAAGACAAAAATTCCAACGAGACGACGACTACCTCAACAATCGTGTGTCCCTATTTACAATGACACTATCCAGGACAAATCAACCAAGGGTCCTTCAGTTCAGGCAGTGACTCCTCAACCAGCCAAACGCACAGACCAACCAGAAGATCGAGGAGGCCAAAGAATGACAACTCCCTCCCAGGTAAGACTATCAACCTGGTGAAAAACATTTCCAGCTATACTCTTGCCCCAACAGGCCTCAAAGTCCTACAGAAAGGTCTCTCTTTCTGTCCAAAGCCCAACTGGGACTCGTTCCAGCTGGAGAAGGACCTTCAGCGTTTCTACCGCTTAATCTGGTTAAAGACTCACTTTGTAAAGAAAAAAGAAAAAAGTCAGCTCACCCAGTCAGAGACCGCACGCAAGGATCAGTGGTGCCACATGGAGGTAAATCAATTAGGAGAAATATCCAGCGCAAGAGTATCCGATATGGGCTGAAATGAACCCCTCCTGCTTGTCATGTTTTTGATTTTTCTAGGCTTCTGGCCTCTTGGATTTTATATGGATTAATAAAAGTTTTTTTATCTTATACACCTGCGCTGGATAAAGACTCACTTTGGTTTGTCAAACGACACCTCCATGAGCAGGACTCCTCCACCAGGGGGCGTCCTTGTCCCGGAACTCTCTATAGTAACTCTAGGTTTTCACAACGCGAGTTTCTTTAGCCCTCCACACACCAACCATGCAGCTGAAACAACAATAGCCTTGATTGATAGGGACATCAAAAGCTTACTGCATCAACAACGCCTAGGCTTTTTCCCCACACATCAAAATCTTTCTAGCGAAGAGAAACGAGCCTTTAAAGCCTTACAGGACATCAAACACATATTAATCAAACCAGCTGATAAGGGGGGAGCCACAGTCATCATGGACTTTTTTGCAGTAGCGACCAAAATGATTAAGGCCAAGTAAAAGGCCGAAACGTCTTACTGTAGCCTTCCACATTTGATTTGATTGTTCTTTTGTGTAAATAAATGAGTTCTGCATTTTCACTACCAGAGTGTGCGATGAATTAATCCTGAACTGCTATCAGGGCAGTATATGCCCATTGCATCAGCACCTCGTCCCTGACAGAGTGCACGCCAATCTTCTCTTTACATGCTGGAACATGGTCTGATCATACCACAGCTCCTAGGCAGGGGGCGGGGGGGAGTATATAGACATTAAAGCACGGGATCACAGCTAATTCTTTCTTTGAAGTAAAACTTTGTTTAAAAGCAGGCAGGCAAATGTTTTTCCTCACAGAAAGAATCATCTGCGATCCCATGCTGTAATATCTGTATCCTCTCTTTTGCGTCCATCCCTGCCCAGGAGCTGTGGTATGATCAGACCATGTTCATGCACGGTCAGACACAGCCATTACACAGTACACAGCAGGGACACATTTATAAGATTATCGCAGCACAGGAACATTTTTTTTAAACATCCAATTGTGGAGCTTATTACTACTCCAAGATTTATTGATTAAAATTTACTTTTGTTTGTGGGAAAACCTTTTTAAGATACTGCTGTATTGCTTCTCAGATAAACCAAGTACTTTGCAGTCCTTTTTCTCTGACCATTCGTGAATGGATGGATCAGCTCTATTAACTCTTTCTTTGTGTTTCCCTGCATTGTGGAGTATGGCTTTCCCTTGTGCTGTGCGCCCTAATCCACCCACCTTAACAGACAGGTTTTAATTAGAGCTGAGGTGAATCTTGTGTTTTGTCCAGTTTATTTTGAGGTCTTGTTAGGCCCAAACAGAGGTAAGTCATTTCATTAGAGCTAGTATAAGGAGATGGATATCTTGCCCATGTTTCCCTATTGAAGAAACAGGTTTACTGTTATGCTATGTAATTTGAACTGTGATATGTAAAGTGAATTGTGATGTGTGTTAAAGATGTTATTAATACTGATTGTGTATATAGTTGGAAAGGGTGACAATTTCCTGTCAGAAAGACAGATAGGGCCTGGAGTGCATAGGAAGAGGACCTAAGGTCCATTGTGAACAGTGCCGAATTCTGGTGTGTCCCTAAAGTCAGAGGAGCCCGAAGGAAACAGATAGCAAGATCCAGAGCAGAAGTGACTAAGAGACAGTGATCTACTGGAGATGGGTCCTGGGAGAGGACACCTAGCAGGAAGGCCTAGAGTTTATAACTCTTGAAGGTAATGGGCCTAGACAGGACTGAGTACGTGAGACGAATAGATTGTCCCTGGTAAAAGTTACAGAGCGTCAGCGCTAAAGAAGATAAGTATCGCACCGTGAGTCGAGTAAAGGACTCTTGCTAAACAAGACTGTAGTGTCGAGCTGGGGTGTGGTGAAGTAGTGAGAAACCGTGGATACAGAGAGTCGAGAGAGTAAAGAGGAAAGGTAAATATAGAGAAAAGAAGGAAGGAAACTGTGTGGAAAATGCTTCAAGTCGTAAAGGAAATGTTCATAACACTGTATACCCGCTATCTCTTGAATATATTCACTACCAGGTTCAGTAAAAAGTTATGCATGCCGATATGACATGTCATCCCTGCTGCCCAGTAAAGAGAAAACAATGGGGATGACAGGAAAATTGGTTCTGGTTCAATATTTAAAAAGAGAAAATGCTTTGTTATTTTTACCTGTATTCTACAGCCAGTCATTTCCTTAAGGGGTTGTCTCAAGATCTGAAATGGGTAAAATTGCAAAATGCTTGTAAAAATAAGCAACTGTGCAATTTACCTCTTATTTTAAATCCTTTTTATTCCAACAAATGAAGACATTTTATTATTATAGTTTGCTGCTCATTGTCAAAGTTATGAGCCACCTCTACAGTTGCTGGCTTCAATGTTCCTGCACTCCATCTATGATGCAAAGGCAAACTTGGCTTTGCTTGCTTCATTGGAGAGTGCACCGATCAGCCTAACGACGTGACTGTGCCACTGTTCTGAAATGTCAATCTTCAGGAATCCACTACTCCTGGCAAGCAGTAAGCTGGGAGGCAGTGGATCAAGAAAGCTGTTTAGACCCTTTTATTATTTGAGGGCTCACTCACATGAGCATATACATCGGACGAGTACTATCCGATGTTTTATCGGATAGCACTTGGACCAATATTATTCTATGGGCCAGTGTTTTTTTTCTCATACTGATTCGGCATGAGAAAAAAAATGCAGCATGCTGCGATTTGCAGCACAAATTGGCATGCACTCATTGAAGTCTATGGGTGCATGGAAAACATTGACATGCACTCGAATGTCATCTGAGTGCAGTCCGATTTCTACGGACACACACAATGGATAAGATGGAGAAATTTTGTTCTCCATCTTCCCCTCACCTGTGCTATGATTCTCTCATCAATGGAGAATTGGATCACACTAATATGACACTCTGATCAAACTCTATGCTCATGTGACCCTAGCCTGAGAATAGGAAATGGTACTATGAGAAAGGGATTTTCTTCAATAAATTGGTGAACTAGGGAAAGAGTTGAGAAGTGTTTTTTTAAATAAAGTATTTTTGTGTGTGTGTTTTTTTCCTTTTTAGTACTGGGTTAGTAATGGGGGTGTCTGATAGACCAGGGTTTGATATCAGCTGTTTTTTAGGACAATTCACAGCTGACATCAACCCCAACTACCATTACCCTGATTGCCAACGCACCAAGGCAGTCGGGAAAAGCAACAGATACTGGAAGCCTGTGCTAGCATTTCTTCTGAGGTGTTGCTATCAGTGTGTCAAGAGTGGGAGAAGAGGGTTACATTGACAATCCAACACAATGGGCAGCACTTTGAACACTTTTTATAAGTGGTCATAAACTTGTAAAAAACTCACGAAAGAATAAAGTTATGTTAAAACCAAGCACATCATTGCTTTTCTTATGAAATTCTCAATAAGTTTGATGTGTCACATGACCCTCTTCCCATTGGAAAAAATAATGTTGGATCCAAAATGGCTGACTTTAAAATGGCCACCATGGTCACCACCTATCTGGAAAAGTTATATACTAATGTGCCACAAACAGAAAGTTGATATCACCAACCATTCCCATTTAATTTAGGTGTATCCATATAAATGGCCCACCCTGTATTCCGGTACATGTCACACGGGCGGCACACGGATGTCACATGGATGGTACACACGTACACACAGACGTAGGCCACACGGATAGTAAAAACAGACCTTCTCATGCATATGTTTTTTTAAGCAGACGTGTGAAGGGGGCCTAAATGCGAGTCTGACAGTTCTTTTCTAAGCATGTCAGGTGTGTGTCATGGAGTATCAAGAGTGAGCAGAAATATTCATTTAACATTATAAGGAAAACTTTCTGCATATAGAGAACAGGAATAAAATAATAGTTATACAGAAAAGTGGAATTATTGGGTGGTTGTAAATGGTTGTAGTATGACACCTTGCATATCACTTGAAATCTTCTCAATTGCTTTAGGATCTTTTATTTGTAAGCGATCATATCTTTTATGTTCAATTTTGTTATCACTGTCAGTTAATAGGAGAAAACTAAATGTGTTGCTGCTTTTTTATGGCTTCCCTTAGGTCTCTCTCTGAAATGTTCTTCTGAACAAAATGAAAATAAAAATAAAAAACCTCTAAAGATGCATCAACTGGTTAATGTTGCAATGCAGACAAAGGAGCTCCAGGATTTATCTGACATTTATACGTTAATGTCAAGTTTAATTTCTTTTGTGTTTTATTGTTTGTCTCTATTCAAATTAAAATATTATAGTTAAGTATTTTATGTTAATTACACTGTGACAAGATTGACATTTTGTGATAATTTTATTTATAACGCTAGTATGTTTAGCTGAACGCTGTCTGTTTTTATATATTTTAATTACAAGTCAAAAGAATACTTTCATTAAAGGGGTTTTGTGATCTTTCGTAAGATTTAGGAGTGATAAGGGATGCTTCTAAAAGAAACAAAGAAGGCAATTTTAACAAATTTTAATAAAGACCATTAAACTCCTTTTAGTAGACATTAGGGTCTGAACACCATATTTGACTTGGGCCAGGGGAACCAATACACCACACATATTGTGGAGACATGAGGGTCAGTGGGTGCTCTCGTCTGCTGGCCTGACTGTCTTTAGAAAGACCGCATGGACCAAGGCTCATCCCACTGAACGCCCGCACTCCTTTCCCGTGGGCAGAATACTACTCAAACCACAGAGGGTGAGGGTAACACACTGCGGTAATAATTTATTGTATCACAGTCAATAACATATAGTACAGTACCAGCAAGTACGTTGTCAAAATGTTGGGTGACAGTCATTACTGGTTGGTGACACTTTTAGATCCCCGCTACAAGGAGAACTTTCACTCTCTTATTCCTGAGGTGGAGAGGTCTACAAAAATGTGGCAGTACCAGAAGGCCCTTGCTGCAGAACTGTTAAAAAAATTCCCATCTGAACACGCTAGCGGCAGAGGTCACAGTTCATTGACCAAGGCGTGCAGGCGAGAGAGACGCAACTCCAATCCAACAGAGGCAGGGGAACACTGTCAACGTTCTAGAACAGTTTTCTGAGACCCACCCAGCTTACAGGCCCTGAGGCGCAGGGTACTCTCACAAGGAATGGAAAGTTTCAAAAGATGGTGAGGGAGTACCTTGCCGCCCGTACCAGCTTCCTCCGTGATTCCTCTGTGCCTTTTAATTATTGGGTATCCAAGCTGGACACCTGGAATGAGCTCGCTCTGTACACCTTGGAGATCCTGGCCTGTCCTGCAGCTAGCGTGTTATCGGAGCGTGTTTTTAGTGCCGCTGGGGGAATTATAACTGATAAGCGCACTCGCCTGTCAACTGACAATGCTGATAAGCTGACCCTTATCAAAATGAACAAGTGCTGGATTGGGCCAGACTTCTCATCACCACCAAATGACAGCAGAGTAACATAAAGTCAAATCCACTGTGTTATTTTGGGAGGTGTATTCACATGCACCGCTTCACACCCACACATGGGTATACGCTTCCTCATTTCGGCTGTTTTATGTTCTTCTCCTTATCCTCAGCCTTCACCACCACTATACCACCAGGGTGACCGTGGTCCGTGTTGCCATTATTGAAAGTTCCTCCGTTCTTACTTTTGTCAGCTTTTGCTTGGAAGGCATAAGCAAAGACTGTGGGAGACCCACTCCCCAATAATGGGAATAATATTTTTAAGATGCTGTACTGTATGGCTCTTTTAAGGGACATTAAAACCGTCTTGTTAAGCTACTGCGACCTCCACCACTTTTCCAAGGGGCATTAAAACAGTCTTGTTAAGCTACTGCGACCTCCACGTCTCTTCTGAGGGGCATTGAAAGCATCTTGCTAAGCTACTGGGACCTCCACGTCTCTTCCAAGAGGCATTAAAACCGTCTTGTTAAGCTACTGTGACCTCCACCACTTTTCCAAGGGGCATTAAAACCGTCTTGTTAAGCTGCTGCAACCTCCACATCTCTTCCGAGGGGCATTAAAACCGTCTTGTTAAGATACTGTGACCTACACCACTTTTCTAAGGGGCATTAAAACCGTCTTGTTAAGCTACTGTGACCTCCACCACTTTTCCAAGGGGCATTAAAACCGTCTTGTTAAGCTACTGCAACCTCCACGAATCTTCCAACGGGCATTGCATTTCCTCTTAATTTTAGTTAGCTTTTGCTTTTCAATGCATAGGCGAACACTAAGGGAGACCCACTCCCCAATAATGGGTAGCAGGTTTTTTAGTACGCTGTAATTCACGTCTGTTTCAAGGGGCATTGCAGTTCCTCATAATTTTTGGAAAGATTTCCATTCACTGCTTCGGCCAACAGTGCACAGGAGACCCAGTTGCTATAAATGGAAAAAATGGTTTAGATAATGCCCTCTGACCTCCATGTCACTTCCAAGGGGCATTGGAGTGCCTCTAAATTTTTGGTAGGCATTGCACTCACTGTATGCCCTATAACTGTTAGAACCCTCCTGTTAGTTTTTTCTATTTTGCTGGTCACATAACTTTTTGCCTATTTAATCCAGCTCTGCCCTCCTGGCCTTGCTGGACTTCAGTGTTACAATTACTCTTAAGCTAGCCAGGTGCCTTGTACCTTACTCTGTAGTTTGCTTGGTCTTTTGACCACTAGTACTTCTGTTTGTTTGTTTGTCTTTTCTCTGCTACAATTTCTGCTAGGAGGTGTCCAACTATATCCTAGACCTTAGTTCTTGTAGGGACCCCTCCCTTATATCTATAGGTCTGCGTTCAGACTAGCCGAGGACTTAGGCGGGTCTGTTGACAAGGAACAGGTTCCCCGCTGCATCGTAGGGAATCAGCTTAGTCCTATTGTAGGGACAGTTTTCCTATCTTTCCTTAGTGTTTGTAGCAGTTCATAACAGTAAGTCCAGCCCAAAAAATAAAACACTCTTAGGAAAGAAATCCTGATTTCAGCATGGTGTCGGTTCAGGAGTTGGCTCAACGCCTGCAGGGACTGACTTTGGAGGTGGCCGAGCTCCAGCAACACATGAGTAGCTGTCCTGGAGCGCATTTTGTCAAACCGAAGGTAGGACTGCCAGATTTTTTTTATGGTAAACGGCAAGATTTTTTTTCCTTTAAAAACGCTTGTTTATTATATTTTCGTTTAAGACCCAGATCCTCGGGGAATGAATCACAGCACATTGGGTTTATAATGTCACTTTTGCGCAAAGAACCACAGGGATGGGCCTTTTCTCTACAACCTAATGATCCGTGTTTTAGATCTGTGGAAGATTTTTTTTCTGCTATGGGGTTGTTGTATGATGATCCTGATCGAGTCTCATCTGCTGAAACTGAATTAAGACGTTTGAAGCAGGGATCAGATGATGTGGAAAATTATTGTACATACTTCAGAAGATGGTCGGCTGAAGTGGAATGGAATGACTCAGCATTAAAATGTTTGTTTCTTGATGGTCTAGGTGAAAGGGTTAAGGATCTGCTGATTGCCTTCCCAAAACCTAGAACCTTGAAGGAGGCAATGCAATTAGCCATACGTGTGGACAAGAGACTGCGTGCTAGGAGTAATGAAGCGAAATCTACTGCTATGGCAGCTCCTAGTTTTCAGAGGGTCTGTTCGGAGGGTGGAAAACCGATGGAGATTGGGGCGATGTCACCCCACTCTCAGGAAAAAGACCGCAGGTTTGCTAAAGGATTGTGTTTTTATTGCGGTAAATCTGACCACTTTATTAAGAACTGTGTGCTTCGTTTGAACAAAGAAAAAAAAAGAGGTCAGTTACGCCCGCATAGCTTGTTTAAACTCAAAAGGAGTATTTCTTTCTGGAAGCACCTCATTCCAGGAGGAGTTGATTGAATTTCGGGTATTTGTGGATTGTGGTTCTACACTCAATGTGATTGATGAGGGTTTTTTGGAAAAATTTAAATTAGAATCCAAACTTTTGTCATCTCCTATTTCTGTGGTTGCTGTTGATGGCTCTCCCTTGAAAGGTATTACTCACAAGGTTTTTGAATTTCCCCTCACCATTAATGGTATCCACCAAGAGAATTTGGATTTGGCGGTATTAAATAATTTGCCTTCTCCAGTGGTTTTGGGGTTACCTTGGTTAAAATTGCACAATCCTGTACTGGACTGGTCTACCAATGAAATTAAGTCTTGGAGTCCTAAGTGTTATGATAGATGTTGCAACGGTCGCATTGCTGCTGTGGAAAGAGGGGAATTACCTGTACCTATTCAGGATTTTTGGAAGGTATTTTCTGAGGAGGAGTCGCAAGTTTTGCCTCCTCATAGGGACTATGATTGTACTATTGAGTTTGTCCCTGGAGCAACTCATCCCAAGAGTCGCTTATTTAATCTTACTATCCCTGAGAGAAAGGCATTGGAGGAATACATACAGACAAGCTTGGCCGCCGGTCACATTAGACCTTCTAAGTCTTCACATGCTCCTGCTGCGGGGTTACGTTGCCCTCTGGAGGTTCCTAGTGCTCCTTGGACGCATCTTGCTATGGATTTTATTACTGACCTTCCTTCCTCTGAGGGTTTCACTGTTATCTGGGTGGTCGTGGACCGTTTTAGCAAGATGTGTCACTTGGTTCCCTTCATCAAACTGCCCTGCGCCAAGACACTCGCTAAGGCTTTTGTTAAAGAAATTGTCAGGCTCCATGGCGTTCCTACCGACATTGTTTCCGATAGGGGACCTCAGTTTGTGTCTCCTTTTTGGCGTGCCTTTTGTGACAGGTTGGGAGTCCATTTGTCATTTTCATCTGGTTATCATCCTGAGTCTAATGGGCAGACAGAAAGAAAGAACCAGGATGTTGAACAGTTTTTGCGTTGTTTTGTGGCTGACAATCAAAAGGGGTGGTCTGAGTATCTGCCACTGGCTGAATTTGCTCTTAACAACCATACATCCTCTTCTGCTGGGTGTTCTCCTTTTTTTTGTTGTACTGGGAGATATCCGTCGTTTGGGTCATTCTCCAAATTGGTATCGGCTGTGCCGGAGGAGGAGAATTTTTCCGGTGATTTGGAGAGAGTTTGGACTGATGTACGTCGTAACCTTCAAGAGGCTAACAAAAAATCCAAGAGGTACTTTGACAGGAAACGTCAAGAGGTTTTGTTTACTGTTGGTGACATGGTTTGGTTGTCCTCTAGGAATCTGCGGTTGAGGATTCCTTCTAAGAAATTGGGCCCGAAGTTTGTGGGTCCGTTTAAGGTGCTTCAGGTAGTTAACCAATCTGCTGTTAGGTTGGAGGTTCCAACCTCCTGGTAGATTAATCCGGTGTTTCATGTTTCCTTATTGAAAAAAGCTGATGTTTCTGATAGGGACGCCACTGTCTCTGTTCCTCCGGTGGAGGAAGACGGTGAATATGAAATTTCTCGCATTCTTAATTCTAGATGGCATAGAGGGAGATTGCAGTATCTCGTCGCTTGGAAAGGTTTTGGTCCCGAGGATAACTCCTGGGTAAGGGCGGATGATGTCTCTGCTCCTAGACTTGTCGGAGCATTTCACAGGAGGTTTCTTGATAGACCTGGACCTGGAGGATCCGGAGGATCCTCATAGAAGAGGGGGTACTGTTAGAACCCTCCTGTTAGTTTTTTCTATTTTGCTGGTCACATGACTTTTTGCCTATTTAATCCAGCTCCGCCCTCCTGGCCTTGCTGGACTTCAGTGTTACAATTACTCTTAAGCTAGCCAGGTGCCTTGTACCTTACTCTGTAGTTTGCTTGGTCTTTTGACCACTAGTACTTCTGTTTGTTTGTTTGTCTTTTCTCTGCTACAATTTCTGCTAGGAGGTGTCCAACTATATCCCAGTCCTTAGTTCTTGTAGGGACCCCTCCCTTATAGTTACATAGTTACATAGTTTACATAGTTTATAAGGCCGAAAAAAGACAAGCGTCCATCCAGTTCAGCCTATTTCTTGTGCACTGCAGCTATTCCGCAGCGTTGGTCCAGGGGAAGGCAAAAAAAAAAAAAACATGCGGTATAGGCCAATTTACATCATTGAGGAAAAATTCACTTCCCGACACCAATCTGGCAGTCAGATTAAATCCCTGGATCAATTAACTAAGCATAAGATGTAATTTTATTGTTCTCAAGAAAGGCGTCCAGGCCTCTCTTGAACTCATTAAGTGAGTTGGACATCACCACTTCCTCTCCCAGAGAGTTCCAGAGTCTCACGGCTCTGACCGTAAAGAATCCCCTTCTATGCTGGTGCAGGAACCTCCTTTCCTCCAGACGCATAGTGTGCCCCCTCGTCTTTGTCACCATCCTTGATATAAACAGGTCATGGGAGAGATCTCTGTACTGCCCCCTGATGTATTTATACATGTTTCTGAGGTCTCCCCTAAGCCTTCTCTTTTCCAACGTAAATAGGCCTAATTTTGACAACCTCTCTGGGTATTCTAGTCCCTCCATTCCCTTTATTACCTTAGTCGCCCTCCTTTGTACCCTCTCTAGCTCCAATATGTCTTTCCTGAGCACCGGAGCCCAGAACTGTGCACAATATCCTAAGTGCGGCCTTACCAGTGCTTTATACAGAGGAAGAACAATGTTCTCATCATATGCCCCTATTCCTCTTCTGATGCATGCCATGACTCTATTTGCCTTCGCAGCTGCTGCCTGACACTGGGCACTCCAATTTAATTTGCTATTAACCAAGACGCCCAGGTCCTTCTCCATGTCAGATTTCCCCAACGGTTTCCCATTTAATATGTATGGGTGACTGCTGTTTTTCTTTCCCATGTGCATGACCTTACATTTATCGGCATTGAACCCCATTTGCCATTTTTTGGCCCAACTCCCCAATTTATCTAAATCCTCCTGTAGCTGTGCCCTATCCTCATCTGTATTAACTACTTTACAAAGTTTAGTATCATCTGCAAATATTGCTATTTTACTATGCAACCCTTCCACTAGATCATTAATAAATATATTAAATAATATAGGGCCCAAGACAGACCCTTGAGGCACCCCGCTAGTAACCCTGACACACCCTGAGCTTACTCCATTGATAACCACCCTCTGCTTTCTATCACTCAGCCAGCTATTTACCCACTTGCACACATTATCCCCCAGACCAAGCATTCTCATTTTATATATCAACCTTTTGTGTGGCACGGTATCAAACGCTTTGGAGAAGTCAAGGTATACAACATCCACTGACTCTCCCCGGTCCAGCTGTGAGCTCACCTCCTCGTAGAAGGCGATCAGGTTTGTTTGGCAGGAGCGATCCCTCATGAATCCATGTTGATATGGAGTTAGACAGTTATTATCATTAAGATATTCTACAATAGCATCTCTAAGAAATCCTTCAAACAATTTACCCACAACAGACGTTAAGCTGACTGGTCTATAGTTCCCAGGGTCACTTTTAGACCCCTTTTTGAATATTGGTACCACATTTGCTTGGCGCCAGTCTAGTGGGACAGTCCCTGTCCATAAAGAGTGCTTGAATATAAGGTACAGCGGTCTGTCTATCACATTACTTAATTCTTTTAGTACCCGGGGGTGTATGCCATCTGGGCCTGGTGACTTGTCTATTTTGATATTATTTAGGCGTTTCTGAACTTCCTCCTGGGTTAGGTGGGTGATATTTAGCGGAGGGTTTACTTTATCACTCTGCATTTCCTCCGATATATCTATAGGTCTGCGTTCAGACTAGCCGAGGACTTAGGCGGGTCTGTTCACAAGGAACAGGTTCCCCGCTGCATCGTAGGGAATCTGCTTAGTCCTATTGTAGGGACAGTTTTCCTATCTTTCCTTAGTGTTTGTAGCAGTTCATAACAATAACTGTGTAGCCGAACCGCTCCTTTTGGTACAGAAACATATCCTACAAGACATGTGTGGTTGACTGGCCTGATATTGATGTGAATGGTCCCTGTTCCTCCTGCTCTTTCTCCTTTGCCACCACCTCATCCATCATTTATCACCTGAAGCTTTGTTTTAACGGGAGTCATAGAACTGGGAAAGTAGCAGGAAAACATCCAGCAATCCTCGGAGGAGGTAGGATATGCGCCAAAACGCTGACCACCGCAGGCCTAGCCGATACTACATACATGCGCTTGCATTCCAAGAAAACAAAGCAGATGCTAACTTCTATCATATGGATACCAGGCCGCCGAAGCAGCCATGAGGTAGTGGCCAGCTTCGGCCTCCTCCAAACTAAAAGGCCCCATTTCAAGTGCAAGCTAGCAGTATGGCATTGCAGCCTGGGAGTGGGTGGGTGGCAGGCTGCACACTTACGCTTGCATTAAAAGAAAACAAAGCAGATGCTAACTTCTATCATCATCATCATCATGCTCCTCACCTTGGCACTCTCACCTCCCCTGAGGGAGAAGTCAGGGCCCACCGGAGGAGTCTGGTTCTCTGGTGGGCTCATACAATGCTGTCCTAAAGCAGGCCAGGCTAAGAAAAGTGTGTGGGAAGATGACAGGAGAAATAGGGTCGGCTGGGGACCGTTTATGAACACCCGGCCGCCGGGCGGCTGGGGACTGAGTATGGATTCCAGGCCACCGAAGAAGCCATGAGGTAGTGGCCAGCTTCAGCCTCCTCCAAGCTAAAAGGCCCCATTTCAAGTGCAAGCTATCAGTATGGCATTGCAGCCTGGGGGTGGGTGGGTGGCAGGCTGCACACTTACGCTTGCATTAAAAGAAAACAAAGCAGATGCTAACTTCTATCATCATCATCATGCTCCTCACCTTGGCACTCTCAACTCCCCTGATGGAGAAGCCAGGGCCCACCAGAGGAGTCTGGTTCTCTGGTGGGCTCGTCCAATGCTGCCCTAAAGCAGGCCAGGCTAAGAAAAGTGTGGGGGAAGGTGACAGGAGAAATAGGGGTCGGCTGGGGACCGTTTATGGACTCCCGGCCGCCCCAGGTGGCTGGGGACCGTGTGTCGACACCCGGCCGCGGGGCAGCTGGGGACCGAGTATGGACACCCGGCCGCCCCCTGGCGGCTGGGGACCGAGTGTGGACACCCGGCCGCCGGGCGGCTGGGGACTAAGTATGGATACCAGGCCGCCGAAGCAGACATGAGGTAGTGGCCAGCTTCGGCCTACTCTAAACTAAAAGGCCCCATTTCAAGTGCATGCTAGCAGTATGGCATTGCAGCCTGGGGGTGGGTGGGTGGCAGGCTGCACACTTACGCTTGCATTAATAGAAAACAAAGCAGATGCTAACTTCTATCATCATCATCATGCTCCTCACCTTGGCACTCTCAACTCCCCTGATGGAAAAGCCAGGGCCCACCGGAGGAGTCTGGTTCTCTGGTGGGCTCATCCAATGCTGCCCAAAAGCAGGACAGGCTAAGAAAAGTGTGTGGGAAGGTGACAGGAGAAATAGGGTCGGCTGGGGACCATTTACGGACACCTGGCCGCCCCCAGGCGGCTGGGTCCGTGTGTGGACACCCGGCCACGGGGAGGCTGGGGACCGAGTATGGACACCCGGCTGCCCCCTGGAGTCTGGGGACCGAGCGTGGACACCCGGCCGCCGGGCGGCTGGGGACTGAGTATGGATACCTCGCTGCCGAAGCAGCCATGAGGTAGTGGCCAGCTTCAGCCTCCTCCAAACTAAAAGGCCTCATTTCAAGTGAAAGCTAGCAGTATGGTATTGCAGCCTGTGGGTGGGTGGTTGGCTGCATATTTGCGCTTGCATTGCAAGGAATGGGGGAGGTACAATTGAACACTGCCCTGGGACAAGAACTTGCACGGGGATAGTTGCAAGTCTGCATCTTCTGATTCGGCAAGGATCACTTCTGATGGGCACACTTTTAGGCAGTGACCTGGGAGTCAGAGATGCTTCCAGGGGTCTTCCCCATGCTGTTCCCATGTCTTTTCAGCACTGTATGCATGTGTCACACAGCACATGGCCAGATACAGTTATATGAAAAAGTTTGGGCACCCCTATTAATCTTAAGCTTATTGTTTTATAAAAATTGGTGTTTTTGCAACAGCTATTTCAGTTTGATATATGTAATAATTGTTGGACACAGTAATGTTTCTGCCTTGAAATGAGGTTTATTGTACTAACAGAAAATGTGCAATCTGCATTCACACAAAATTTGACAGGTGCATAAGTATGGGCACCTCACCAGAAAAGTGACATTAATATTTAGTAGATCCTCCTTTTGCAAAAATAACAGCCTCTAGTCGCTTCCTGTAGCTTTTAATGAGTTCCTGGATCCTGGATGAAGGTATTTTTAACCATTCCTCTTTACAAAACAATTCCAGTTCAGTTAAGTTTGATGGTCGTCGAGCATGGACAGCCCTCTTCAAATGATCCCACAGATGTTCAATGATATTCAGGTCTGGGGACTGGGATGGCCATTCCAGAACATTGTAATTGTTCCTCTGCATGAATGCCTGAGTAGATTTGGAGCGGTGTATTGGTTCATTGTCTTGCTGAAAGATCCATCCCCTGCGTAACTTCAACTTTATCACTGATTCTTGAACATTATTGTCAAGAATCTGCTGATACTGAGTGGAATCCATGCGTCCCTCAACTTTAACAAGATTCCCGGTGCCGGCATTGGCCACACAGCCCCAAAGCATGATGGAACCTCCACTAAATTTTACTGTGGGTAGCAAGTGTTTTTCTTGGAATGCTGTGTTTTTTTGCCGCCATGCATAACGCCTTTTTGTATGACCAAACAACTCAATCTTGGTTTCATCAGTCCACAGGACCTTCTTCCAAAAAGAAATTGGCTTCTCCAAATGTGCTTTTGCATACCTCAGCCGACTCTGTTTGTGGCGTGCTTGCAGAAACGGCTTCTTTCGCATCACTCTCCCATACAGCTTCTCCTTGTGCAAAGTGTGTTGTATAGTTGACCGATGCACAGTGACACCATCTGCAGCAAGTTGATGCTGCAGCTCTCTGGAGGTGGTCTGAGGATTGTCCTTGACTGATCTCACCATTCTTCTTCTCTGCCTTTCTGATGTTTTTTTTGGCCTGCCACTTCTGGCCTTAACAAGAACTGTCCCTGTGTTCTTCCATTTCTTTACTATGTTCCTCACAGTGGAAACTGACAGGTTAAATCTCTGAGACAGCTTTTTGTATCCCCTGAACAACTATGTTGAATAATCTTTGTTTTCAGATCATTTGACAGTTGTTTTGAGGAGCCCATGATGCCACTCTTCAGAGGAGATTCAAACAGGAGAACAACTTGCAAGTGGCCACTTTAAGTAGCTTTTCTCATGATTGCATACACCTGGCTATGAAGTTCAAAGCTCAATGAGGTTACAAAACCAAAAATAGTGCTTTAGTAAGTCAGTAAAAAGTAGGTAGGAGTATTTAAAACAAGAAAATGATAAGGGTGCCCATACTTATGCACCTGTCAAATTTTGTTTGATTGCAGATTGCACATTTTCTGTTAGTACAATAAACCTCATTTCAAGGCAGAAACATTACTGTGTCCAACAGTTATTACATATATCAAACTGAAATAGCTGTTGCAAAAACACCAATTTTTATAAAACATTAAGCTTAAGATTAATAGGGGTGCCCAAACTTTTTCATATAACTGTAAGGTTGTAAAATGTTAAAATTACATTTCCCGGTGAATGCATTTGTCACGGTTGAAATCAATACAAAAGTGCAAAAACGCATAAAAAATGCTACTTTTGAACATAGCCCAAGGTTTGGAGGAGTATTTTTGTTTTTGGTTATTTATTTTACCTTATACACAAGTCTTTACCCTGGAAAGGAAATTCCTTAACATATTTCACAGGAAAGCACTTTCAGTTTCGTTTTTGAACGTTTTATTGTGAGCCCGTAAAAGTGGCTTAATACCTCTGACCACATTGTTGACAGCAGTGACCTGGGGGTCAGAAATGCTTCCAGGGGCGATCCCCATGCTGCCCCCATGTCTTTTGAGCACTGTCACTATCGTATTGGGCACTTTTTAGGCTTTCTACAGACTGCCGGGGGTGCCGCCGCAAAAATGCTGGGGTCTCCCATAGACTAACATTGGGCTCGTTGCTCGGGTCGAGCACCCTAGTATCACAGTGAGCTCGGCCCGAGCTTCGAGCACCCGAGCATTTTAGTGCTCGCTCAACACTAGTCTTCAATGATAAAGTAGTGGCCAACCTCTTTAATGTCTTCTTTAATGTATTCTTTTTAGACAACTTGTACAGCATATGAAAAAACAAGGGCAGAATAATTACAGTAATTCTACATTAACGCAAAAAAATCCAAAACACTATGGCCCCGATTTCATTAACACTGGTGTGTTATGCCATAAGTAATAAGTAATATACGCCAAATTCATTAAGAAGCTTGCGCCCGTTAATTAATTTGGCATCTATTTCAATTGCCATCTGTCACCCCAAGAAATGTACTTTTAAAATGCCAAGAGCTTGAGTACAATTATGTTGTAATTTATGCCACTTTTGAGGCGTGAATTATGATACATTTTTTGGGAGCTCATGTCTCACCCAAGCTTAGCCTACTGTTCAAAATGTAGGCAAAGCTGACCAGGACTGTTATAAAAACAGGAAAAGTTACGAAACTAGAATTTGCACAAATATGTTGCGGATTTTCAAACTGTTTTATTTGTGAGAATTCAAGCGACAACTGCCTGATGTTTCAAGGCCTATGTAAGTAGATTTTATAATATTTTACTGTAGAATGTAAGGTATCATCTGATTGCAGCCTTTTAAAACAAAAAATAAAGTTAGAATAAACCTGTTGAACATTCTCCTGAAACCATGGTGAAGAATGAAAGCAAACCTAGATTTATACCATTGTAAGGCATGTATGTTAGGGTAATCCTAATGTGTTTATTACATGCAAATGTGGTGTGAACAGATTCTTGAATGCATGAGGCAATTTGCATTTTTAACCATCAATAGAAGTTAGCAAATTAATTCTTCAGACTGAAAGACAATATAATTATTCATAATTTTGAAAAATTCAGTTTAAAAATATAAAACGCATATTCAGTAATATTTTTTCTGGTCTTGACCAAGGGGGCGTGGCACATAGATTCTCTGGGGTCGTGCTTCTAGGATATTCGGTATTATTACCCTGTGAGCAATACCCCTTTGTAAAGAAAAATTAGCACTGCTTGAGCCCATATCTCTGGAACAATATAACTGATTTAAAAAAAAAAGTTAAAAAACTGAATACTCTGGGCAGCAGCTGGAATAAAATAAGAACAAAAACTGTCCACCTGGTGGAATAATAACACCCAAATTCTTCCTATTTATCAGTTTTTCATCTTAGAACAATAGAATTATTTCACACATAACTTTCTTGATACATTTTATTGGATGAAAAATGCAGACTAAGGCAAGAAAACAGCAGCATAAATTAGGTGCAGTTTTGACGTGTCTTTATTGGGGGGATTTCGGTGCATGTTTTTATTGCTAATCTAATTTTATCTCAATTGGGAATAACTGCAGTGAAACCTTTGAAAGAATTAATGTGCTGCACTTTATTATAAAAAAAACTCTGCAGGTCAAAAAATGCAAGGAAATATTCACAATGTGAATAAGATTTTAGAAATCTCAAATATTTTTCTGTAACTGTAAGATGCTGCATATTTTCCGTGAATAAAGCCTTGAAGTTTCAGATGCACATACTGTATGTGTTTAAAGACTTTTCCAGCATTGTCAAGGCATTTCTTCAAATGACACCTTTTAATAATCCTCCAAATTAAATATGCAAAGAGCAGTGCATTTTGGTTAAATAGCATTCTGGATTAGGTACTTTTTTAGAAAACTTTTCACATGTTTTAGAGAAATGTTTGCAGCTTTCATCAGCGGGTCTGGGTACTGAGAACCCCAGTGATAGCTGAAATGAATGGGCAGAAACACTCAGCTGACATGCGCTCTTTCCCACGACTGAAGATAGGCTCAATGGAAAAAGAATACAGTTTGTCTTCAGTTTCAGAAGAGAGAAATTGAGTTGTTTAGTAATAGGTACTCTCTAAACACCCAGACAAAAATAGCCAGAAAAAGTACGCCCTTTATGCACATTTAAAATGATTGCATCACTCACAAAATCACACGGGTTTCCGTGTGTGACAACGCACTGGTTTCCCCATAAAACCTTACAGCTATTACATCACATGGTATAGTGCAGCCAATCAAGAGGGCCTACATTAGCCAGTGTAAAAGCCTAGGTGGGAAATGCAACAGCCATCTTAGGCCACGGCCCCACTATCAGTATTTGATCAGTATTCAGTCAGTATTTTTTCTCAGAAGTGGGAGACAAATCCAGAAGTGGGTGATAAATAGTGTTGAGCCACCCCCGTAGTGTTCGGGTTCGGTTCGTCGAACACCGGGATGTTCGTGGAACTGTTCGTCGAACACCTTAGAACACTGTCGAACACCGTCGAACACCGTTAAAACCAATGGCAGACAAACAAAAACACATAGAAAACACCTTCAAAGGTGTCCAAAAGCTGACAAACTGCTCAGAAGACACTCTCTTTAAAAAAGCCGGCAGGCAATTCAGCATCGGTACCCGACAATTTAGAACAGAAAGAATACAGCATCACACATAGATTAGATAGATGGAAACATGTCAGTCACATATATAAGAAGTACAGTGACAATGTTGGTTACTGTACTTGTCATTTAGTGTTAAAGGATTTATTAAAAAAATAATAGTGTTTTCATGCACCGTCTCTTTAAAAAAGCCGGCCGGCAATTCAGCATTGGTACTCGACAATTTAGAACAGAAAGAATAGAGCATCACACATAGATTAGATAGATAGAAACATGTCAGTCACATATATAATAAGTACAGTGATAGTGTTGATTACTGTACTTGTCATTTAGTGTTAAAATAAAGGATTTATTAAAAAAAAAATTGGCGTGGGGTTCCCCTTAATTTTAGTCTCTAGCGGAGGTTAAGCAGACGACTGGGGCAGATGTTTGAAGCCTGGGAAGGGGGTAATATCCACGGAGCTTCCCAGGCTACTAATATCAGCCCCCAGCTGAATACCTAGCCTTTACTAGCTATTAAAATGGGGGACCCAAAAAAAATGAAGTGGGGTCCCCCCTATTTTAATAGCTATCAAAAGCTAGGCAGACAACTGGGGGCTGATATTAATAGCCCAGGAAGGGTGCCATGAATATTGACCCCCTCCCAGGCTAGAAACACCAGCCGTCAGCCGCCCCAGAAATGGCGCATCCATAGGATGCGCCAATTCTGGCACTTAGCCTCGCTCTTCCCACTGCCCTGTAGCGGTGGCAGTGGGGTAATAGGGATGGGGTTGATGTCAGCTTATAATGCCAGCTGACATCAAGCCCATGTTAGTAATGGAGAGGTGTCTATAAGACACCCCCATTACTAACCCCATAGTCAAAGTTAAAAAAAACACAAACACCCAGAATAAAGTCCTTTAATTGAAATAAACACACAATTCTTTAATGTTCTAAATTAAACCATACTTACCATCACGCCCATTCCAGCTGAAGCCAACGATCTCCTGCAATAAAAGTAAAATAATAAACCAACCTCATCCTTACCTTTCCATGGTTCCCAGGACAGCTTCAGCTCTGCTACATTCACATGACAGGTTGGATCGCAGCCAAAAGCTGCCATCCAGCTTGCCATGCCTCAGACACTGAGAAGCGCAGGCATGCTTGCGCTCCTGAGTGTCTCGCTGTGACGGCATCCAGATGAGCCTAGTTCATGTCCAATGAACTCAGCTCACCTCATGCACGTCACTGACAGCGTGGGAAAATTCTCCAGTGCTTGCCGTGAGCGCAGGAGAATTCTCTCACGCTCACAGCAAGCGCAGGAGAATTTTCCCACGCTGTCAGTTATGTGCACAAGGTGAGCTGAGTTCATTGGACATGAACTCGGCTCATCTGGATGCCATCACAGCGAGACACTGAGGAGCGCAAGCATGCCTGCGCTTCTCAGTGTCTGAGGCATGGCAAGCTGGATGGCAGCTTTCTGCTGTGATCCAGCCTGTCATGTCAATGTAGCAGAGGTGAAGCTGTCCTGGGAACCATGGAAAGGTAAGGATGAGGTTGGTTTATTATTTTACTTTTATTTCAGAAGACATTGGCTTCAGCTGGAATGGGTGTAATGGTAAGTATGGTTTAATTTAGAACATTAAAGAATTGTGCGTTTATTTCAATTAAAGGACTTTATTCTGGGTGTTGTGTTTTTTTTAAATACTTTCCTAGAAATTCATGGCGGTCATGTCTAATATTGGCGTGACCCCATGAATTTCGGGCTTAGGGCCAGCTGATTTTACCAAGCTGGCCCTAACCCCTTTATTACCCAGTGAACCACCGCACCAGGGCCCTAGATGAGTTGGGTACAGCGCCAGAAGATGGCGCTTCTATGAACGCGCCATTTTCTGGGGTGGCTGCGGACTGAAATTTGCAGTGGGGGGGCAGAAAACTTGGGCCTCCCTGCGCTGCGGATTCCAGCCCCCAGCTGCCTAGTTGTACCTGGCTGGACACAAAAATAGGGCGAAGCCCCACGTAATTTTTTTTTTAATTATTTCATGAAATTCATGAAATAAAAAAATAAAAAATGGCTTCCCTGTATTGTTGTGTCTGGCCAGGTACAAATAGGCAGCTGGTGGTTGGGGGCAGTCCGTTCCTGGATGCTGTACCTGGCTGGCACACAAAAATATGGCGAAGCCCACGTCAAAATTTTTGGGAAAAATTAATTAAAAAATAATAATTTTTTTTTATAATTTAGGGACTGCATCTTTATTAACCCCTCAAGTGGAGGGGTTAATGAAGATGCAGTCCCTAAATGTGTTTTTTTTTTAATTTTTTAATGAATTTTTCACCAAAAATTTGATGTGGCCTTCACCGTATTTTTGTGTCCAGCCAGGTACAGCAGGCAGGAACGGGCTGCCCCCAACCCCCAGATTCCTATTTGTACCTGGCTGGAAACAAAAATACATGGAAGCCCTTTTTTTAATTATTTGATGAATTTCATGAAATAATTTTAAAAAAATTGATGTGGGGTTTCACCCTATTTTTGTGTCCAGCCAGGTACAGCAGGCAGGAACAGGCTGCCCCCAACCCCCAGATGCCTATTTGTTCCTGGCTGGAAACAAAACTACAGGGAAGCCCTTTTTTAATTATTTCATGAATTTCATGAAATAATTAAAAAAAAAATTGACGTGGGGCTTCGCCCTATTTTTGTGTCCAGCCAGGTACAACTAAGCAGCTGGGGGCTGGAATCCGCAGCGCAGGGAGGCCCAAGCTTTCTGGCCCCCCCCGCTGCAAATTGCAGTCCGCAGCCACCCCAGAAAATGGCGCGTTCATAGAAGCGTCATCTTCTGGCGCTGTACCCAACTCATCCAGGGCCCTGGTGTGGTGGCTCACTGGATAATAAAGGGGTTAGGGCCAGATTGGTATTATCAGCTGGCCCTAAGCCTGAAATTCATGGGGTCACGCCAATATTAGACATGACCGCCATGAATTTCTAGTAAAGTATTTAAAAAAAGCACAACACCCAGAACAGAGTCCTTTAATTGAAATAAACACACAATTCTTTAATGTTCTAAATTAAACCATACTTACCATCACGCCCATTCCAGCTGAAGCCAATGTCTTCTGTAATAAAAGTAAAATAATAAACCAACCTCATCCTGACAGCGTGGGAAAATTCTCCTGTGCTTGCGTTGAGCGTAATAGAATTCCCCTGCGCTCACATCAAGTGCAGGAGAATTTTCCCACGCTGTCAGTGACGTGCATGAGGTGAGCTGAGTTCATTGGACATGAACTTGGCTCATCTGGATGCCGTCACAGCGAGACACTGAGGAGCGCAAGCATGCCTGCGCTTCTCAGTGTCTGAGGCATGGCAAGCTGGATGGCAGCTTTCTGCTGCGATCCAGCCTGTCATGTGAATGTAGCAGAGCTGGAGCCATCCTGGGAACCATGGAAATGTAAGGATGAGGTTGGTTTATTATTTTACTTTTATTGCAGGAGATCGTTGGCTTCAGCTGGAATGGGCGTGATGGTAAGTATGGTTTAATTTAGAACATTAAAGAATTGTGTGTTTATTTCAATTAAAGAACTTTATTCTGGGTGTTTGTGTTTTTCTAACTTTGACTATGGGGTTAGTAATGGGGGTGTCTTATAGACACCTCTCCATTACTAACCTGAGCTTGATATCAGCTGGCATTATAAGCTGACATCAACCCCATCCCTATTACCCCACTGCCACCGATACAGGGCAGTGGGAAGAGCGAGGCTAAGTGCCAGAATTGGCGCATCCTATGGATGCGCCATTTCTGGGGCGGCTGACGGCTGGTGTTTCTAGCCTGGGAGGGGGCCAATATTCATGGCACCCTTCCTGGGCTATTAATATCAGCCCCAGCTGTCTGCCTAGCCTTTGCTAGCTATTAAAATAGAGGGGACCCCACGTCATTTTTTTGGGGGTCCCCCATTTTAATAGCTAGTAAAGGCTAGGTATTCAGCTGGGGGCTGATATTAGTAGCCTGAGAAGCTCCGTGGGTATTACCCCCTTCCCAGGCTTCAAACATCTGCCCCAGCCGTCTGCTTAACCTCCGCTAGTGACTAAAATTAAGGGGAACCCCACGCCAATTTTTTTTTAAATAAATCCTTTATTTTAACACTAAATGACAAGTACAGTAATCAACACTATCACTGTACTTATTATATATGTGACTGACATGTTTCTATCTATCTAATCTATGTGTGATGCTCCATTCTTTCTGTTCTAAATTGTCGGGTACTGGTGTATGCCGCTGCTCAATTGCCGGCTATTCATGTTTCACTGTGAGCACTGTTCCCATCGATTTGGGCAACCACTGTAATGCCACAACCACCATGGCTGTGGCATTACAGTGAGTGGCAGACGATCCCTGCATGATGTGAAAAAATCCAGTTACGCTTTTTGTGCACGAACAGTTATCGAACATAACCTTGAACAGCCGAATTTTTTGCAAATCGTTCGCGTTCGTCGAACAACTCGAACACCGCCCAAAAGAGCTCGAATTTGAGATTGGCGAACAGTTCTAGTCGAACACCTCTCATCTCTAGTGATAAATGCAGAATTGGTGACTCGTTTCTATTATACCTTTACTCTGATTGTTCCTCACCTGGTTTTGGCTCCCACTCCTGTGAAAAAATACTGACCGAATACTGACCAAATACAGATAGTGGGGCCGTGGCCTAAAGATGATTTTAGGATATTGAGAAGATATTAAAGTTCTCAGCTGAGCAATAGAAAAAGCCCTAAATATTGGGTAAATTATCCTAACTCTAATCTGTTGTACAATAATACAGAGTTTCAATTGATAGAGGGAGAAAGAGATAGGAGAGATGCAAACAGCAGCACCAGACTCAGTTTAATTGACTAGTGATATGTGTAGCTGGCATTTGTCCTGCTGCATTTGAATTAAAAGCACCCTTTTTTATTCATTTTTAAATGGAATCCTTCTGAATCATCCTTTGGAATCCTCCTTCTGAGATCAGCATTATGTAGGAGCATAGACCCTGATTCCAGTGATGTATCATTTACTTGACTGGGTGCTGCCGTTTTGATTAAAAACGTTTTATCTTCTGCAGATCTACCAGTTCTCTGAATGCTGAGCTCTGTCTATCACCTCCCACACCATTGATTGTCAGCTTTCTATGCATATTGTGCATAGGCGGAATTCTTCCAACTAGGGGTTAGAGTGTGGTTGAACTACCTGGCAGCAGGCCAAGTAGTGATAATCATAATCTCCTACTAATAAAACAATGATTTATAAAAACAACAGCATGAAGCCCAGTAAGTGATACATCACTGGAATCAGTATCTCTGCCTCTACATTATGCTGCTCTCAGATTTGGCAGTAGTGTTGAGCCACCCCCGTAGTGTTCGAGTTCGGTTCGGTTCGTCGAACACCCGTGTGTTCGCCGAACTGTTCGTCGAACTGTTCGTCGAACACCTTCGAACACCGTTAAAACCAATGGCAGGCAAACAAAAACACATAGAAACACATAGAAAACACCTTCAAAGGTGTCCAAAAGCTGACAAACTGCTCAGAAGACACAACTAACACATGGAAAAGTGACAAGTACATATAGTCATGCGAAAAGAAAAGAGGTGGAGGAGTAAAAGGAGGGGGAGACACAGATATAGGCATGTCATGCCCTTCTAAAATCCAAAAAGTGAGAAGCCGACACGTTCAGTCCGCTCCTGCCCGTGCCACCTCCGCGTCGCCGGGTTTGTGCCAGAGCCGCGGTGAACCCTGACGGCCAGCCCCCCTCTCCCAATACTGGTGCCTGTCCGCTGGTGGGTCGAGCGAGCCCCCCTGTGGTGGAGGCAGCTCTAAGCTTTTTAATTTAAATTGTCTCTCTAATTTGAATGAATACACTTTAAATCCATTTACAAGGATCTATTGGAGGGCAAGTCTCATGCCAGCAGCCGCGTAATTCCAGCTCCAGTAGCGTCCATTAAAGCTGCTGCAGTTAAAAAGCTTTTATAAGGATCGAGCTCGGCTGTCCACCGCAAGGCATCCTACTGCCAGTCCCAGCCCCTATGCCTTGGGGTGCCTCCTGATGCTCTTCACTGAGTATCCCGTGGTCCCGAAGCATTTCCTTTGAAAAAATTAAGTGTCCAAACTACAGGTGGTGTAGCTTGCTTAACAGCCGGGATAATCCGCTGACTAGCAGACACTGCTACTAGGCACAAAGTATTTCCTGGGCTAGATGCAGTTAAAAATTTGTAATTAGATAATCTCGTTGGATGCTGAGAAAGCATTCCATAGAGTCTCCTGGCACGCCATATATGATTCTCTTAAAAAGCTTGGGGTAGGGGTCTAGGGGACCCTTTTATAACCAAAATCACGGCCCTGTATCGCAATACGTCACCTAGGCTGAAGATAAATGGAACTGTAGCACCCTGAGGGCTCGGTTGCTACAGAGGTATTGCACCTCACCCAGAGGTGTGATATCTCACTCTCAGGTAAGGATGTAGTGTGGATCAGGACCCGACACCTGCATGCATTACACCACATTGCCGTGGGGCAGGGCGACCAATATGCCCCTGAGATGGGCACGACAGTCCCTGTCCCTGGCTGG
The DNA here is from genome assembly GCF_046119375.1 of Phyllobates terribilis. Classification (NCBI taxonomy): domain Eukaryota; kingdom Metazoa; phylum Chordata; class Amphibia; order Anura; family Dendrobatidae; genus Phyllobates; species Phyllobates terribilis. The sequence continues at coordinate 458,512,836 of NW_027362761.1, read as the reverse complement.
AGTGGGGGGAGGGAACACTGAGGAAGGGGAACCCTGTAGTGCAGGAGCAGGGAGGAAGCAGTTCCTGGGTGCATTGAGAAGGGAGTATAAAAGGTGGGCACCATCTTAGTTCAGTACAGAGAAGTCTGAGCAGAAGTGGCAGGGAGCAGGGGCTCTGCATGAGCTCTGCTCCGGAGGCGGGCCTAGTAACAGAGGCCCAGGCCTGGAAGAGGGAGAAGGAAGGAAGAGGAGCGGAGAAGGCTCCAGGAACGAGGAACGAAGGGATCCCAGGGGTGCGGACGGGCGAGTCGCCACCGCACGCCCGAATCCACCTGCGTGGAGGGGTCAGGCCAAAGGGGGAGACCGGTCCCCGAAACTAGTGGAGGCAGGAAACGACCCTCAGCTAGAAACAGGAGGCTGTGACATTTTATGTGGCGCAGCCCCTCGCTACACCCGCTAGGAAGGCACCACATAGGATCAGGGAAACTGGCGCCAAGTTTACCAAGAGGAGGCCCGAGGCAGCCGGACAGAAGGGTTGGTAAGAAAGGCCAGACAAAGGACACACAAAGGGGGTCCTGTGAAGCGCTCCAAAGTTATCTGGGAGTTGTCTGAGCCCCTCACCTGGTGAGCACAGTACGACGTGGGCAGCCGTTACCTGCAGGCGTGGTCTGGATAATAAGAACTGTGAGTAAAGGCCCTGGACTGCATCACTGACTCCGTGTCGTTACTGCTGCTGCCCTGCACCATCACCCCCATCCTCCGCATACACTGCCCTGAGGCTATACTCCTCCCGTGGGGAGTTATGCTACGCTCTGCTGCACCCACAACACCAGCCTCAGCGGTCTGCCCTGGAGCGGCGGTTCACTCTGACCGCAATCCACGGGTGGCGTAGTCGGACATTTAAACATCAAAACCACATAAATAGTTCCGCCACTGGTTTGACCGCCCTGAGCCACGGAACCGGGTCGCCGCCACGGAGACTACAACCACCAGCATCCACCAAAAAGGGTCCGGCTCCGGGTGTCCCAAGGCCCAGGGGGCGCGTCAGAACATTTTCATCACCTTTCACAATCACCAATGGGACAAGGCAGGGATGTTCTCTGTCCCCTCTCTTATACATCCTAGTGACGGAGCACCTGCTCTCATCAATTCGCCATAACCCCAATATTAGGTGGATTGAGGTGGGAGGCACCGAGTACAAGTGCTCTCTATTTGCTGATGATGTCCTAGTATATATCACTCAATCACATATATCCATCCATGCTGTTATGGCTGAAATAGATCACTTTGTTACATGGTCAAATTTTAAAATCAATGTAGCGAAGTCTGAGGCCCTCGATGTCTCCCTCCCCAAATCCATATAGGATTCCATCCAGTCCAACTTTCCCTTTGCCTGGCCCTCACAGGGTATCAAATACTTAGGAATTCCTATTCATAGAGACCTCTCCCATCTATGTTATCTTAATTTTGGGCCCTTTATTGAACAACTCCATACAGACCACGGTTGGCAAGTTAGAACTGTAAGATTCACTACGTGAACCACTGGTGTTTTGTGGAAAAGCACATGTACACTGTGTTCCAAATTATTATGCAAAAAGTGTTTAGGAGTGATAAGGGAAGAATTTGTTTGTTTGTCAGTTAAACTCATTGATGGTGATGTGTGTCAGGGCTCTTTATATCACTGTAAGCAATTGCAGACACCTGTGCTAATTAGTTTGGCGGGTGTGTCCAATGAAAGGCAAGACTACTTAAGAAGGCTGTCTCACATTATTAAGCAGCCTACATTTTCTGCCAAAATGGGAAAGAAAAAGGATGTGTCGGCTGCTGAGAAGCAACAAATTGTGGAGTGTTTAGGTCAAGGCATGACTACAATCAACATTGTGCGATGATCAGGATGAAGTGTCTTGGCAATCAAGAAGTATGTAGCTGATTCACAGTACACACGTGTGCGTGCTGATAAGGGCAAATTGAGGACTCTTTCCTACAGGCAATTACGTCAGGTTGAAAGAGCAGCGGCAAAAAAGCCTTGTCATAGCAGCAGACAAGTTTTTGAAGCTGCTGGGGCCTCCAACGTCCCCTGAACAACAAGATGCAGGGTCCTTCAGAGGTTTGCAGCTGTGCATACGCCATCCTGTCGACCTCCTCTATCCACTTCACACAAGCAGAAACGGCTCCAGTGGGCCAAACATTACATGAAGACTGATTTCAAAACTGTTTTGTTCACGGATGAGTGCCGTGCAGCGCTCGATGGTCCAGATGGATGGAGTGGAGGATGGCTGGTTGATGGACACCCCACGCAAACACGGCTACAGCACCAACAAGGAGGAGGTGGAGTAATGTTTTGGGCTGGAATCATGGGGAGAGAGATTGTCGGCCCCTTTAGGATCCCTGAAGGCGCTAAAGATGAACTCCATAATGTATGTGGATTTTCTCAAACAGCACTTCCTGCCATGGTTCAAGAAGAAGAACCGTGTATTTCACAGCAAGATCATTTTTTTGCATGATAATGCACCATCTCATGCTGCACATAAAACATCTGCATCTCTGGCTGATATGGGCATAAAAGGGGACAAACTTATGGTGTGACCCCCATGCTCCCCTAACCTCTACCCCATTCAGAACCTTTGGAGCATCATTAAAAGGAGTGTCTATGATGGCGGGAGGCAGTTCACATCTAAGCAACAGCTCTGGGAGGGTATTCTGTCCTCATGCAAAACAATTGAAGCAGAAACCATCCAAAACCTGACAAATTCAATGGACGAGAGAGTTCAGAAGCTCCTTTCGAGCAAGGGGTCCTATGTGAAAATGTAACATCACCTAGAATAAAGTTTTGAGTTGAAAACTGTTTGATTTCAGTTTCTAACAACCAGCTAATGCTTATAATTTCAAAAATGACTATTTTTTTGGTCTTTATTAAAATGAAAAGGTTGATCGAAAAGTTTGGGGGATCTAAGAGTGTGGCAACCCAGTAGTCATGATTACTTCGAATTCTGACAATATGAGGGTCATGCTGCAGGTAGTGCAGCAAGAAGGCACTTATGTGTCTTGCGCATCTCGGAGCCCCAAAATTATTTTCCGGGCTAGATGCAGCTAAAAATTATTATTAATTTTAAATCTGGTGAAGCTTTAGTATAGATGGCCTAATAGGATCAGTGCTGCACACTGCTACAAAGCCCAAATTATTTTCCAGTCAAGATACAGATAAACATGATTAGTAATTTTAAATCTGGTGGAGCTTATTATAGATGGCCTAATAGAATCAGTGCTGCACACTGCTACAAAGCCCAAATTATTTTCCAGCCAAGATACAGATAAACATGATTAGTAATTTGAAAGCTTAAAACGGTTGGTAGGGTGATTTTAACCAATCATCAAGCTTTTACTCTCCCCAGGATGACACAGGGGTAGAAAAGTTATTTCGGATCCATGATTTGTTCATCTTTATGAACGTGAGTCTGTCTACATTATCAGTGGAGAGCCGCGTGCGCTTATCTGTCAGCACACCACCAGCAGCGCTGAACACACGTTCAGACAGAACGCTGGCTGCGGGGCATGACAAGATCTCCAAGGCGTAAGTGGCTAGCTCCGGCCATTTATCCAGATTGGAAGCCCAAAAAGAGCAAGGGTCCAGTGACACAGTCATGGCTTCAATGTTTACTTGGAGATACTCCTGTACCATCGTCTCTAGGCGTTGACTATGTGTCAGACTTCTTGTCTCCTGTGGCCTTGCAAAGGATGGGCTAAAAAAGTGGTGAAATGATTCCGCAAAATTGATGTTACCAGCAGATACTGTGGTTCTGTTACGGTTTGAGTGCTGAACACTTGACGGTCCCACGGTTGGCAAGTTGGAACTGTGAGATTCACTACGTGCACCACTGGTATTTTGTGGAAAAGCACATGTAAGATTCTGCAACAGTCTCTGCTGATACTCCTGCATGCGTGCATCCCTTTCTATGGCAGGAATAATTTCTGCAAATTTACTTTTGTACCGGGGATCTAACAGTGTGGCAACCCAGTAGTCAGGATTATTTCTAATTCTCACAATTCGAGGTTCATGTTGCAGGTAGTGCAGCAAGAAGGCATTCCTGTGTGTTGCGCATCCAGGAGCACCAAGTCCCTGTTGTGTTGGTGGCGAGGTAACAATCATGCTTCCTTCTTCTGTCCTCTCCCCCCAACCTCGCACAACAGAAATGTGATCAAGGTCTCCCTCATCTGATGAGTCTTCCATCAGTTCGTCCTCCACTTCTTCCTGGGCTCCTGCACCTTCCTCACTAGTTTGGCTGCTACCATGCGCCCTGGTAAAACCATCTCCCCCACCCTCACATGCCTGCCGCCTTGGTGCTGCCGACCGTCTGGACCTTGCAGATGTTAGCCCTTCCGCATACAACTCCTCCTCCTCTACTTCCTCCACCTCCTCTTGTGCCACCACCTGACTCCGAATTCTGTTTAACATGTGCTCCAGCATGTAAATCACCGGAATAGTCATGCTGATAATGGCATCGTCAGCACTAAACATCTTCGTCGCCATTTCAAAACTGTGCAGAAGGGTGCATAGGTCCCTGATCTGAGACCACTCCTCCAGCGTGATTTGCCCCACCTCTGGATCTCGTTGGCCCAGGCTATACGTCAGAACGTATTGCACCAGGGCTTGTCGGTGCTGCCACAGTCGCTGCAACATGTGCAGAGTTGAATTCCACCGGGTAGGCACATCGCATTTTAGCCGGTGAAGTGGCAGGCCCAACGACTTCTGTAGAGATGTAAGTCGCTGAGCTGCGGGATGCGAACGGGGGAAGTGAGCACACAGCGACCGTGCCCTCTGCAGAAGGCCATCTAGTCTGGGATAGTGGGCTAAAGATTGCTGGACAACCAGGTTCAACACGTGAGCCATACAAGGCACGTGTGTGACATTTCCCCAGCGAAGGGCCTCACCCAGGTTTGCAGCATTGTCGCACACGGCCTTCCCTGGTTTCAGGTCCAGTGGAGACAACCATTCATGAAATTGGTTCTCCAGAGCTGACCACAACTCCTCAGCTGTGTGACTCACATTTCCCAGACATTTCAATGTAAAAACCGCCTGATGACGTTGAGCCCTACTGCCAGCATAGTAAGGAGGTGTGCAGGATCCCTTCTGCGCAGTTAGAAAGCTTGTGGCATGACCAGACATGCTTTGGGTGCAGGTGGAAGACCGAGAGGAGGTTGAGGAGGCAGAAGCAGTGGAGGAACTTTGACATAAAGAGGATTGACGCACAACTCGTGGGGACGGCAAGAATTGGACAGCAGCCCCTTGTCCTGCTGTCACCATAGTTACCCAGTGCCCAGTCAGCGACATGTAACGCCCCTGTCCATGCCTACTCGTCCAAGTGTCTGTGGTGAAATGCACCCTGTCACACACAGAGTTTCTCAAAGAAGCAGTGATGTTGTGTGCGACATGCTGGTGGAGCGCAGGCACACCTTTCTTTGAGAAGTAGTGCCGACTGGGCATCTGGTACTGGGGCACTGCGACGGACATAAGGTCTCGAAAATCCTCTGTGTCCACCAGGCGGAAAGGCAGCATTTCTGTAGCCAAGAGCTTGCAGATGGTGAAATTCAACCTCTTAGCTTTCTCATGGCTAGGAGGAAATGGTCTTTTACTTGTCCACATCTGAGGGACCGAGGGCTGGCTATTGTGCTTAGACGGGGTTGATAAGGGTGTCCCCGGCAAACTGCCGGTCTGTGAGGAAGATGCAGGCGGACATGTTAGGTTGCCTTGATCCAAAGGTGGCGCTATCGATGTCGGACAGCGCTCAACACCAGCTGGTGTTACCACCTCCAAAGAAAATGATGACCTGTCAATCACGCTGGCTGTTGCGGGTAAAGAGGTGGCAGGTCTGCGCCCCAAAACAGGTGTGACTGCTGTCCCCCCAGTCACAGAGAATGAAGAGGCCGCGGATGCACAAGATATGGCAGACGGTGGTTGGCTCGGCCGGCTAGGCCGCATTGTAGCACACTGAGCTTCCCACTGCAACTTATGCTTCATGTCCATGTGCCAGTTCATGCATGAAGTACTCAAACTATGTGTTTTTTGGCCTCTACTTAGCTTTTGCTGACAAATGTTACAGATAACACGAGTTGGGTCATCTTTATCGATCTGAAAAAATGCCCAGGCTATGCAAGGCTTAGCACCCATGCGACCTGAAGAGCCACCACGACTTGTGGTGAGAGGCAGAGTTGTGTTTGAGGATGCAGTTGTTGACGTGCTTCCAGTACTACGTCTCTGTCCAGGAAGGCGCAACCTGACCTCGTCGTCACTAGCATCTTCCTCCACCTCCTCTGCTGACCTCATCTCTTGGCTGACTGTGGGTTGACAGTAAGTGGGATCTCCAACCTCATCATCATCACCCTGTGCGTTATCACACCCGTCGTCCTCAGAGCCAACCTGTTCCTGCCCTGACAAAAAACTAAAGTTGTCGCTCCAATCAGGTATTTGAGTCTTATCATCGTCTTCCTCATTGTCTCCACCAACAGGAGTTACAGTTTGGGAATGAGGGTCTACATTATGGTCAGAACCTTCTGCGTCTGGTCCTGGATCCGACTCATAAAGATTCTGGGCATCAGTGCAGATCATTTCCTCGTCTGGATTCACAGAAGCGCTGGAGTCGACCTCTGATTCCCAGGCTATAGTATGAGTAAACAGCTCTGCAGACTCAACCATCTGTTCTACCTCATACTCAGACGGGCAGCTGGAGATTTGGGAGCTGTGAGGAAGCAAGTGCGATTGGGGTGACACCTTTGAGGACTGGAGTATTTGTGATGTTGAAGTTGATGTGGAGGAGAGCCCACTTAAAGGAGCACTTGATATCCGTTGAAGAACCTGCTGTTTTTGTGCCTCATCTGGAATTTGTAGCGATTGGCGTGGCCGTAAGAAAGGGATCTTATCACATTGTCCGCTAAAAGAAGTAGACATTTTAGTCTGGCTGGAAGATGGTCTTTCTTCTGCAGATGTTACTGTTGCTTTAACACCTACCCCACGGACACAACCTTTTTTCCCCTTCCCAACACGCCTATTCCCCTTTCCACCAGCAGCAGGCCTTTTTCCACTCATTTTGGTGGTTAACTAATTCACAACTCTGGAGTTGTTTGCACAAAAAAACAATGGATGGGAACCGAGCAGAGCTGAGTGGCCAAACTGTGGTATTAGGCCAAAACTATTGGCTGGGTTAGATGCAGAAAAAAATTATATTCAATTTGCAACCTGATGGAGGTCAGTATAGATGGACTAATAGAACAAGTCCCACACACAGCTAGAAGCCCAAATATTTTTTCAGAGGTAGATGCAGAAATTTTTTTTATTCAGTTTGCAACCTGATGGAGGTCTGTATAGATGGATTAATAGAACAAGTCCCACACACAGCTACAAGCCCAATATTTTTTCAGAGGTAGATGCAGAAAAAAATTATATTCAATTTGCAACCTGATGGAGGTCAGTATAGATGGACTAATAGAACAAGTCCCACACACAGCTAGAAGCCCAAATATTTTTTCAGAGGTAGATGCAGAAAAATTTTTTATTCAGTTTGCAACCTGATGGAGGTCTGTATAGATGGATTAATAGAACAAGTCCCACACACAGCTACAATCCCAATATTTTTTCAGAGGTAGATGCAGAAAAAAAATATATTCAGTTTGCAACCTGATGGAGGTCAGTATAGATGGACTAATAGAGAAAGTCCCACACACTGCTAGAAGGCCAAATATTTTTTCAGAGCTAGATGCAGACAAAAAATTATTTTGAATTTGCAACCTGATGGAGGTCAGTATAGGTGGACTAATAGAACAAGTCCCACACACTGATAGAAGGCCAAATATTTTTTCAGAGCTAGATGCAGAAAAAAATTATATTCAGTTTGCAACCTGATGGAGGTCTGTATAGATGGATTAATAGAACAAGTCCCACACACAGCTAGAAGCCCAAATATTTTTTCAGAGGTAGATGCAGATAAAAATTATTTTTAATTTGCAACCTGATGGAGGTCAGTATAGATGGACTAATAGAGAAAGTCCCACACACTGCTAGAAGGCCAAATATTTTTTCAGAGCTAGATGCAGATAAAAATTATTTTTAATTTGCAACCTGATGGAGGTCAGTATAGATGGACTAATAGAGAAAGTCCCACACATTGCTAGAAGGCCAAATATTTTTTCAGAGCTAGATGCAGATAAATATTATATTCAATTTGCAACCTGATGGAGGTCAGTATAGATGGACTAATAGAACAAGTCCCACACACAGCTAGAAGCCCAAATATTTTTTCAGAGGTACTGTAGATGCAGATAAAAATTATTTTTAATTTGCAACCTGATGGAGGTCAGTATAGATGGACTAATACAACAAGTCCCACACACAGCTAGAAGCCCAATATTTTTTCAGAGGTAGATGCAGAAAAAAATATATTCAGTTTGCAACCTGATGGAGGTCAGTATAGATGGAGTACACAGCTAGAAGCCCAAATATTTTTTCAGAGGTAGATGCAGATAAAAATTATTTTTAATTTGCAACCTGATGGAGGTCAGTATAGATGGACTAATAGAGAAAGTCCCACACACTGCTAGAAGGCCAAATATTTTTTCAGAGCTAGATGCAGATAAAAATTATATTCAATTTGCAACCTGATGGAGGTCAGTATAGATGGATTAATAGAGAAAGTCCCACACACTGCTAGAAGGCCAAATATTTTTTCAGAGCTAGATGCAGATAAAAATTATATTCAATTTGCAACCTGATGGAGGTCAGTATAGATGGACTAATAGAACAAGTCCCACACACAGCTAGAAGCCCAAATATTTTTTCAGAGGTACTGTAGATGCAGATAAAAATTATTTTTAATTTGCAACCTGATGGAGGTCAGTATAGATGGACTAATAGAGAAAGTCCCACACACTGCTAGAAGGCCAAATATTTTTTCAGAGCTAGATGCAGAAAAAAATTATATTCAGTTTGCAACCTGATGGAGGTCAGTATAGATGGACTAATAGAGAAAGTCCCACACACTGCTAGAAGGCCACATATTTTTTCAGAGGTAGATGCAGAAAAAAATATATTCAGTTTGCAACCTGATGGAGGTCTGTATAGATGGATTAATAGAACAAGTCCCACACACAGCTAGAAGCCCAATATTTTTTCAGAGGTAGATGCAGAAAAAAATATATTCAGTTTGCAACCTGATGGAGGTCAGTATAGATGGACTAATACAACAAGTCCCACACACAGCTAGAAGCCCAATATTTTTTCAGAGCTAGATGCAGAAAAAAATTATATTCAATTTGCAACCTGATGGAGGTCAGTATAGATGGACTAATAGAATGATGCTATGCCCAAAAGATTTTACTTCACTAGGTGCAGTAAAAAAATTGGTATTCTATACACAGGTGGTATATCTTGCAACACAGATAGGCTACTCCACTGACTAACACACTCTGCAATAGGCCAAAAAGGATTAGCTTTGCTAGATTCAGCCAAATGCTGTGAAAAAAACTTGCACAGCACTGGCACAGACCTGCCTGGCAAAAACTGATAGGAACTGATGTAACCTAGTCCTGAAAAGGACTCCAATTACAATTAGTCTTTACTCCCACAATCTATCTATTTAAGAGCACAGACCTGCCTGATAAAAGTCGTAGGAAATGCTGTAACCTAGTCCTTAAAAGGACTGCAATCACAACTATTCCCTACTCCCAAGCTATCTGTAGATTTGTGCGAAAATTGGCTTGAAATTAACAAGGTATAGCGGCACACAGCAACAGCAGTGCCGTCTAACACGCAGCTGCAGCAGTGAGAAAATGGTGGCGACGGGGAAAATGGCTTGGTCTTATAGGGCAAGGACATGTGACATACACTGCCAATGACACATGCCCTTGCTTGTGTGAAAAAAAGCACTTCGCTCCGTGTGTGCGCTGCTGATAGGCTGACAGATTGCACCTCCCCACTGCAAATGCGGGAAAGAGAAAAAAAAAATGGAGATCTTCATTGTTCCTGCAGAGATCCATCCCCTGCCCCTCCCCCCACCCCGCTGTACACTCAAACTGCGTATTAACATTAATTTTCATCATTACTGAGAAAAAATCCAGTTATGATTTTGGTGCACGAACAGTTATCGAACATAACCTCGAACAGCCAAATTTTTCTCAAATTGTTCGTGTTCGCCGAACGGCTCGAACACCGCCCAAAACAGCTCGAATTTGAGATTGGCGAACAGTTCGAGTAGAACAACGCTCATCTCTATTTGGCAGCAAAAACCTAGTGACAAATTCCATTTAATGCACTAGAAAGCAAAAGCAAGGCAGTAGTAATAGATTTTACAGAAAAAAATATCTTAAATCAGTCTCAGACTGTACTGAATTTTTGAATTTCTTGTGCTATATTTTTTGTGAAGAGGGAAATAATAATTTTTTTTTTTTAAATCCAAAAGAAAAGTCCCTTAAATTCAAACATTTAACTGCTACTCTCTACCTCACAAAGTTTGGAGTTGCAAACAATTTTTTTTTCATATTTGTTTTACTTGTCAAATTTTACATCCATGCATGCCATATTAATACAACACCCTCTTCCAGGTGCTGAGTTTTCAATCATGTACATACTTAGTATTTCTTATGATGTTATTTAAGGCAAGTTTGTTGAATTTTGTTGAAATGAAAAGAAAAAAAATGTAGACATTTAACTCTACATGTCTGTTTTTGTACATCTATTTCTATGTGTCTATATAACTACAGTACCTAGCATTTCTTATTATGTCCTTTTTAGCAAGAGTTAAATAATTGGGTTGAAAAGATTAATTATAGTGTTGTAAAAATTTATGCTAAAAGAAAAAGTAGCAATAGCAATGGATGGGGTAGTGTAAAAGAAAAGAAAACAATACCACGGCTAAGAAATGTGTCTCAGAATCTGTAGCAACAGCAACAGAATTACCACGACCACCGACACACACCAGCCATCTGGGCAGTAGTACTACCAAATGCAATCCACAATTGGCCTCCTTTGCTTCCAACATGAGTTTTAGTTGGGAGGAAGAGGAGAGTATTATGGACTATATGGCACACCACTCTTCTCAGTCACAGCAGGAGGATATTACCTCTAACACAAACCCCTTCAGTTTTAGTCAGTGTTTTCCATAGAATCGTCTGCTTGATCACAAATGACAAGGAGTGATAATTTTTGGACTGGTTTTTTTTTTTAAATTTTCAGTTCATTTTGTTATTAAATGGGTTACCATCAAGTTCTATGGTGAGCTCACTCTGAGATTACTAAGACTTGCATTTGCGTTAAAGGGATTTTGTAAAATGAAGTGAATTTTATGTTATATGTCTAACTATTTAACCCTCAACTGGTGAGGTGGGGTTTGCCACACCCCAGGGAATTTTTGTTCGGCTGCCATTCTTTGAAAAATGCTGGTATGAGGATACGTGTCTCACTAGCTTCCATCCATTTGTGTGTGTCAAAAATTTGTTATACTCATGTGTAATCAATCGCCAATAAGAAAACTATTAAAACAAATGTGATCTTTGCATTTTCTGTAAAAATAAGAGATTTCTAAACACTGGGGTATAGGAAACCCCACATCACCAGTTGCGTGACAAAACCCCCACCTCACCAGTTGAGGGTTAATTTATTAACCTAACCACTTATCGAATGTACTTCAATTAAAAATTCCCTACCTTTTCCTTGCTAGGCTAACTACCTGTGTTTTTTTTCTTACTTCCGATGACAATTTGTTTGAGACTCCTAGCATGCACTGGTGATTGATTCTCAAATGGATCATCATCAGGAGGCCGGGGCTGCAGTCACTCCCACTGCTTCTTTTTCCGCCCTGACATGAAGCGTCATCAGGAGGCAGCACTGCAGTCACTTACCACAGCTTTGTCACTGCCATCCCCTGATGATGCTCTGTGACAGAAGCTATGGTATGTGACAGCAGGACCGCCCCATAATAAGGCTTTGTTTCAAGGCAGAAAAGGAAGCAGTGGGAGTGACAACAGCCCCAGCACCTCGATGACGATCCATTTGAGAATCCCCAGTGCATGCTGAGAGACTGAAACAAATTGTCATCGGAAGTAAGAAGACTTGCAGTGGAAGGACGTAATAAGTCCCACCCATCGACACCCATGTCACATGACCGTGGGTCGCCGATGGGTTGGCATGACAACCCGGGGTCTGCAGGAGACCCCTGCGGTTGTCATTGCCGGGAGGCTATGAGCTCCGCCCAGCAGTCAGCGCTCATAGCAAGTGAGCAATTCTGCTACACACAGACGATCTAATCTGTGTAGCAGAGGCGATCAGATAATTGCAGCTTCTAGTCTCCCATGGAGACTATTGAAGCATGTGTAAAATAAAAAAAATGTTTTTAAAAATATAAAAAAGATAAAAAAATAAAAGTTGAAATCATCCCCCTTTCGCCCCATTCAAAATAAAACAATAAAAAAATCACATATGTATATATTTGGTATCGCCGCGTTCAGAATTGCCCGATCTGTCAAGCTATGAAAAGAATTAATCCGATCGGTAAACGGCGTAATGAGAAAAAAAATCAAAACGCCAGAATTACGGGTTTTTAGTCGCCGCAACATTGCAATAAAATTGCAACAGGCGATCAATCTACGCCAAACTGCTATCAATAAAAACGTCAGCTTGGCATGCAAAAAAAGCCCTCACCCGGTCCCAGATCCCAAAAAAATGGAGATGCTACTGGTCTCGGGAAATGGCTACTTTTTTTTTTAACAAACTTTGGATTTTTTTTTCACCACTTAAATAAAAATTAACCTATATATGTTTGGTATCTACAAACTTATAATGACCTGGAGAATTGTAATGGCAGGTCAGTTTTAGCATTTAGTGTACATGGTAAAAAAAAAAAAACAAGAAACAATTGTGGAATTGCACTTGGAATTTTTTTCCCATTTTCCAGTACATGATATGGTAAAACTAATGGTGTTATTCAAAAGTACAACATGTCCCACAAAAACTAAGCCCTCACATGGCCATATTGACAGAAAAATAAAAAAGTTGTTGCTCTGGGAAGAAGGGGAGCAAAAAACTAAAACGCAAAAACGGAAAATGGCCCAGGGTAAAAGGGGTTAAAAGAGTTTGAAAAGAGTTGGATAGAGTCCTAAGGAACCTAAGAGTTTTATACACATTTTTTCAGGGAAATTGAAGTTGTTCCAAATAATTTTGGGGAAAATATTGCCAATCTTAGCGAACTTGAATTTCAAAAAATTCGATCATCTAGTTAATCTATTAGTAAATATGCGACTCTGTAACTTGCCTTGAAGCATGAGCAGGGATAAATGTCATGCCGAAAACGTCTCTACAGATGGCCTGTTTTGACGTGTTTGCTCTCTATAAATGTAGAGCAGAGTCTGGCGATACCCTTGAGCTAATGTGATGGAAGTACTGGTCCACCTCTGTGGGACTTTTTTTTCTACTTAAATGCATGCATTTGGGGCTAAAAATTATTTTGCACTGATTAGGTTTTACAAACTCCCTGTCAGACAGTCACAGTGGGCTGACTGATAGATTCTCAGTTAGCTCATTCTGCAGCCAGCAATAGACAGTGCAACATAGAGGCTATAAAAGTCAAATGGAGCAAAATTTGTAATGAAACCTTATTGCAAAAATGAATAATTTTTAGCTACAATTACACCCATTTAAGTAAGAAGAATGAATGTTCCAAAAGGTGTACAATTAATGAGAAAGCAAGCAAAGATGTCTCCAGCAGGACCAGGGTTGTATATATCTTGTTAAAACTTCACTTTTAATTTCAAATTGTAAAAGCCAAGAATGAGTTACAAATTGAGCAATATAGCGGCTCTTAGGTACAGCACATTCCAACGCGTTTCGGCTAAACCTTATTCATGGAATGACACATTATTCCATGAATAAGGTTTAGCCGAAATGCGTTGGAATGTGCTGTACCTAAGAGCCGCTATATTGCTCATTTTGTAACTCATCCTTGGCTTTTACAATTTGAAATTAAAAGTGAAGTTTTAACAAGATATATACAACCCTGGTCCTGCTGGAGACATCTTTGCTTGCTTTCTCATTACTTGAACCTTGGTAGCCCATGACCTGGGCGTCTCCGCTGCAAGACTTCGTTGGGACTGGATGAGTCTGGCTATTACATGGTGAGCTGACATACGTTTTCCCTTTCCCTTTCCCCTTGTTTTTTCATTTTTAAAAGGTGTACAATGGTTTGGAGACAACATGATTATGGGTCATCTTGCTCGTGCTGCTGTTAACAATATTTAGCAATATGTTTTACAGCAGCCATGTGGACAAAAAGTCTGGCTCATTGAATTCTATGGGAGAGTGCTCTCAGCATGCTTGATCACCTGTGCAAAAGTCATTGTGCAGGGAGGGGGAAAAAGTGAGCTGTAACATCACTTATTTTTGAATGGTGGATCCTGTGTTTTTTTGGTTTTAAATTTAATTTGCTGATAAGTGATCTCTACAGAATAGGAAGTGTACATTTATTGTGAGGATATGTGGCCAGTGTGAAAATGCAAGATTTCAAGATTTTTTTTCATTTAATTATAAAAGTTACTGCTAAAGATGAGCAAATTTATTCTAGTGGAATTGAATTCAACTCGAATATACAAAAAAATCCACATTTTTAATAATATATAGCTTTGTAAATTTGTTTTGTAAAGATTCAGCAAAATTACATCTGGCTAGTCAGACAGGTGAGTAGGGAGGGGCTGGTCGCCATTTTGTTAAACCATAGACGGCTAACAAAAGTTTTAAAAATAAAATAAAAACACACTCACCTCACCACTCAGTTTTTGGGCCCATATGCTGCTCGCTGCCTGCCATCCAATCCTTAGACCCATCTCGTCTTTCCCCCATCATGAACCACATCTTCTGACCTGTTCACTCTAGGCCGTGACCTTCAGCCGTGACCAGTATTAGGAAGTCACTGCACATTGCACGTCATGACGTCACGCAAGTGTGATGCACAGTTACCTCTGAGGCCTGGTCACGGCTGGAAGTCACAGCCTAGAGTGAACATGTCAAAGTTTTGACAACGGAAAGAAGAGGACTGGACAGGGCCTCTTCTTTTTGCCATTGTAGTTCCAGCCTGTTCACTCTAGGCCGGGATTTCTGGACACAACCAGGCCTCAGAAGTCACTGTGTGTGGCACATCCATGACGTCATAACGTGTGATGAGCAGTGACCTCTGAGGCCTGGTCACGGCCTAGAGTGAGCAAGCCAGGAGATGCGACTCATGACAGTGAAGAGGCAGCTCTGAGGACTGGATGTCTCTCAGCGAGCAGTGGAGAGGCCAGACAGATGAGTGGTGAGGTGAGTATAGGTATTTTTTCTATATTTTTTACATCTTACTTTTATTACTCTCTGGTGTCTAAAGAGATCCCAGAGCATAATAAGAGACATTCTGTTAGAGGAGAATAACTTTGACAAATTTCCCATGAAAATCCATGAGATTTGGAGATTTCAAATGTTATTAAATCCACTCAACTCTAGTTAGTGCTAGCAGTATCCAGTATGATTTCTTTGTTCAGTGAATGATATTAAATTTTGATGTCACTATCTTTGTAGTTATTCTTTTTTAACACAAGATGCCAGTATAGGACTGAAGATGAGAATGGTATGACTGAGCTAAGTTCAGCATCAATAAAAGGCATAATGTATACAATACAAGCGCGAAACAAGATGAATTCCATTTGATGTACTGGGAAAAACGTTCTCTGGGTCTTAGTCTTGAAATGTATTTAAAGGATTCTAAGTGAATGTGATTAAATCTAAAGCTTGATGTTTAAAATGTCATGTTAGAGGAGTATACTTTTCTAATAGTGCATTCTTATGCTTTGCCTCAAGGACGGGAAATAAGTGACCCATTTTTTTACTTATCTAAGAATATGGATAACTCCCTGCAGCAACATCTGATTTTTGCAGATTGTCATTATCTTGGGCACTGTCCCAAGCGCTTTGTTAAGTCCGTATCATTGAGTGGGTCAGCACATGTTCATGTAAAAAATGTTAAATAAATATTCAAGTTAAAAATGTTCTATAAACTTTTTATCATTCTAATAAATATGCTATAATGCTTCTCCAAATATCATCACTTATGGTAATATGCCTTACTACATTCTCCCCATAGCACTCTATGTACAGTAGTACATTTTGTCTTGTGACCATTGCACCATCTACAACTTTACAGAGGGCAACCTTATAACCTTACCTTACCACCCAGCTATCCTAAAGCCTAGCCTAATTAAGTTGTTATTCAAGTGCCAGGACAAATTAGACACAGCGGAGTTGAGGACAGCAGGATGGTGACCCTTAGAAATGTTATGTAGACATAGGTAAAATCAATTATTAATAACGCAAGGTCTAGTTTCCATCTATCTGGTCAGGGGGCTTTATTTCCCTCCAGCATAGAAGTGAAACTCCAAGGGGAAACTGATGCAAGAACAGATCCCACGTTGTGTTTTTCAATCCTGCTCACCAGTTTTGTAGTAGAAACTAATGAAAAAACAGGGCTACAGCTGATGCCATTTTTGCATCAGTTGTCATTAGTTGAGGGACAAGAAAACGGATCCCGATGCTACAGATATATGGAAACTTAGCCTGACAGATTCAAGCAAGGACTCATATTCAGTGATATTTTTTTACTTAAAGGGGTTGTCCCACGAATAAAGTTCATTTTGTTAAATTGATCTTAGAATAATAATAAGTTCCACAGTTTGATGTGTTAATAAAATGTTCCTGTGCTGAGAAAATCTTATAAATGTGCCCCTGCTGTGTACTGTGTAATGGCTGTGTCTGACCGTACAGGAACATGGTCCGATCATACCACATCTCCTGGGCAGGGGAGGAAGCAAAAGAGAGTATACAGATATTATAGCACGGGACCACAGCTGCTGCTTTCTGTGAGCTAAAACATTTCCCTGCCCATTTAAACAGGCAGTCAAAATGTTTTACCTCAGAAAAATAATCAGCTGTGATCAGTGTTAGACTGAAGAACATTGGGCCCACCAGAGGATTTTATTATGAGGACCCACCTTTCTCCCCCACTCAAGAGCCCCATAGCAGCTTCAAGGTTTGCACTGTGAACTCTCCTGAAGGGCCTACCAGAGGATTCTCCAGTTCTCTGGTGGGCCAGTCCAACCCTTGCTGTGATCCCATGCTGTAATGTCTGTATACTCTTTTGTTTCCCCTCTGCCCAGAAGCTGTGGTATGATCAGACCATGTCCCTGCATGGTCAGACACAGCCATTACACAGTACACAGCAGGGGCACATTTATAAGATTATCTCAGCATAGGAACATTATCTTTAACACAACCAATTGAATAACGTATCATTATTCCAAGATCTATTTGTCACAATGAACTATAATCATGGGAAAACCCCTTTAAGATAACAATTGATCTACCATTTCTCCTACTTTTATAGTCAAACTAAATATATAAATGATAAATGTAAGGTCCAGCACATGGGAAAGAAAAACAGCAGTCACCCATACATATTAAATGGGAAACCGTTGGGGAAATCAGACATGGAGAAGGACCTGGGCGTCTTGGTTAATAGCAAATTAAATTGGAGTGCCCAGTGTCAGGCAGCAGCTGCGAAGGCAAATAGAGTCATGGCATGCATCAGAAGAGGAATAGGGGCATATGATGAGAACATTGTTCTTTCTCTGTATAAAGCACTGGTAAGGCCGCACTTAGAATATTGTGCACAGTTCTGGGCTCCGGTGCTCAGGAAAGACATATTGGAGCTAGAGAGGGCGACTAAGGTAATAAAGGGAATGGAGGGACTAGAATACCCAGAGAGGTTGTCAAAATTAGGCCTATTTACGTTGGAAAAGAGAAGGCTTAGGGGAGACCTCATAAACATGTATAAATACATCAGGGGGCAGTACAGAGATCTCTCCCATGACCTGTTTATACCAAGGATGGTGACAAAGGCGAGGGGGCACACTATGCGTCTGGAGGAAAGGAGGTTCCTGCACCAGCATAGAAGGGGATTCTTTACGGTCAGAGCCGTGAGACTCTGGAACTCTCTGGGAGAGGAAGTGGTGATGTCCAACTCACTTAATGAGTTCAAGAGAGGCCTGGACACCTTTCTTGAGAACAATAAAATTACATCTTATGCTTAGGATAGTTAATTAATCCAGGGATTTAATCTGACTGCCAGATTGGTGTCGGGAAGTGAATTTTTCCTCAATGATGTAAATTGGCCTATACCGCATGTTTTTTCTTTGCCTTCCCCTGGATCAACGCTGCAGAATAGCTGCGGTGCACAAGAAATAGGCTGAACTGGATGGACTCTTGTCTTTTTTCGGCCTTATAAACTATGTAACTATGTAACTATATCATGAGTATTAGTACTAAATTACCTCTAAATCCATCTAACTATCTGTTGAACAAAAAATATTATTACTTCAGCAGGTCCCTAACTGCCAAGGTAATACATCGCTTCCCTGTGTTTCCCCGCGATGACATAACTTAAATGTCGCTGTCAGAGATAGAAAGCGACCTTTAGAGGTCAAACTACAGTAAACAGTGCAAGTTCCGGTCAGACACTACCGGCATCTGCCTGGTATGAAGCAGGCTTAGCTCCTGAGCTGCATTCATACTTTGCAGCTATTAATATCACCCTCAGCAGTCCCAGAAATGGGGCATCCATAAGATGCGCCAAATCTGGCGCTTAGCCTCCGCTCTTCCCACTGCCCTGTAGTGGTGGCGAGTGGGGTAATGGGGCTGGGGTTTACGTCAGCCTTGTATTGGCGGCTGATGTGAAGCCCAGGTTAGTAATGAAGGGCGTCAATAAGATGCCCCAATTACTAACCGCGTAGTAAAGTGGTCGCCGCTTTTTCAATACAAGACACGGCCTGAATAAAGTATTTTAATGAAATAAAAAACACATGGTTTTAATATTTTTTTTTATTGTAGTCTGCCTGCAAAGCCATCGATCTTCTGGAAAAAAAGTAAAAAAACAAACAACCATATCCCTCACCTGTCCGCTGTCAATGACGCAGTCCACGATTACGCCGATTGTCCCTCGGCGATCCGGGTCACTTCTTCAGCAGTGACATCAGCAATCACTGATGTCACTGCTGTAGAAGACAGCACGATATACTGACAGGAGTGTAAAATCACTCCTATCAGTATACATGCTGCTGCAGGAGGTCACTGGGGTTCATCAGCAGAAGATCAGCTGATCAGCCCCGGTGAGCTCACCACCATGGGAACATTCTTCTGAATTTTCCCACGGTGAGGTCACGTAAGTGATCAGCTGATCGCTCACGTGACCACTTGTCCTGGCAGTGCAGTACACTGCTGGGAGAGAGCCCACTCCCCGCAGTGTACCATCGGCCACCGGTAGGAGAGCATCACCAGGGACTAGGACCAGGAGGACACCGGAGGGCACCGGACAGGTGAGTATGGTGTTTTTTATTTACATTTTTTTTTTCATCTTTTTACTGTGGGCATGCCAGCTCAGCAGAGCAGACTACTGCTCTCCCCAGTCGCCCCGCTCTCGCAGTTATCAGCGGGAGCGGCGGTCGGATGAGAGGTACCACCCGCACCGCGTTTCTGCCACAAATTCATGGCTATTGGCTTTAATTGAAACGTAGCAAATCTGCAGGTATAAATACTATACCTGCGGATTTGCTGTGGTTCAATTCAAGTCAATGGGTGCAAATTTTTCGGCAGAATCGCGCAAACAATGGCCATGCTGCGTTTTTTTCCGCAATGGTAATCCTTAGCGGAAATTTTTGCATCATGAGCACAGCACATCAGGATTACCATTGCTATAGATGTCAGACCTATTAACAAGCGTTTTCGCAGTGTTTCCGTGGTGGAAAAAACAAGACGCATTAAAAACGCTTCGTGTACACATAGCTTAAGGACTAGTGCCCCAGAATATAGCAACTCTCTCAATCATTGAAAAACAGAGGAAGCATAAAAGCGTGCATTCGGGGTCTGTGCTGGAGACCCACCTCTGCAATTGATCATGGGTAATCTATTACTAATTTCTTTGACACTTGTCTAAAATTCCATGTGGAGCTGTGTGTGTTTTGTGGGATTCCATATGATTGCTTTGAACCTTGATCCTCTTCCTTGTACTATCTTACATATGACTCTAACTTGGTATGGGTGTACATGTTAAGGAGAGAGTAGGTTACATCACGGGATTTTGTTCCGGATTAGGTCTGATCTGATTTTAGGCTGCCTGTCATGTCACTATGCACTTATATATAATTCATCTAATGGTGCAGATCAGACCTTCTTCACATTATGTCTGTGCCCACACGTGCACCTTCTATTCCCTGATTATTTGTTTTGAGGTTGTTTCTTCTAGCCCTCCTACTGGGTTCTGTGTACTGTTTCACTTGACTAATCTGTTTGTGATATGTAAATTAATCATGCAATGTAATTTTTAAAGAAATTTAATAAAGTAATATTTTTTATAATAGCTCTAACTCTATGTCCTCTGTTTTTCACTTTTATCATGTTTGTTACAGCAGTTCAAAAAGTCTCTAAAATGGGATAGACATGTTGATGTAAATGAGAATCTTCTTCTCAGTCAAACATTTAACACATAGTAGCATGATATGTGTATACTAATATAATAATTAGGCAAGTTCAGTCTTATCCCTTATATGATAGTGATTGCTTGAACATATACTTATTATTCATAGCCATGCTGAGTGGTATTTCTGCATGCCGAATTTTTTTGATTTCTGAAATAGCTGGCAGTCTTTCCTATTAATGAGGACTATGTCTGACATGTATATTTGCGCTTATCTCCATATATGTTATAAAAGCTATGTGACTCTGAATATGGTTGTGAAATATTGTTGTCTTTTAGCTTATTTATGATCTGACCGGTCAAAGGAACTACATTGTATCGATAAAGAATAATTTAACGGGGGTTTCATACAGCGTGGGGGAGATTTCTAAAACTAAATGCACCATCATTCTGCACCTTGTCCAACAATGGGATGTGGCTTTACTAAAAATGGGCATGGTTCAACAAAAAGAGGGCATGGCCTAATATTAGCACAGTTCACCAAAACCAGACCACATCAAAATTTTGGTACCAATT
The DNA here is from genome assembly GCF_046119375.1 of Phyllobates terribilis. Taxonomy (NCBI): domain Eukaryota; kingdom Metazoa; phylum Chordata; class Amphibia; order Anura; family Dendrobatidae; genus Phyllobates; species Phyllobates terribilis. The sequence continues at coordinate 458,491,756 of NW_027362761.1, read as the reverse complement.
TCTGAAACAAAGTAAGCTAACTCATAGATCGTGTAAAATAAAGCCCCCCATAAACGGTAGACTAATGTCAATAACGCATTCGACCATCAGTCTAGTCAGTATGGGAACCGTGGAAAATTGATTAAGGATCCGGCATGTCTGATTTCATATTTCCAATGCTCTTCTTCTCTCTCTGAAATAAGCTACGGCCAGACATGTCTGGTCGAGCAACTGCTCTTGTGTATGGGATAGCCGCTGTCTGAACGATCGGCCAAACCATCTGATGTGTATGGGAGGTTTTATACTCTAGCGATGTCCCAGATTTACCAAACAGAATAAAAAAGCCACTATGATAAATCTGACACACTTAAAGACTCTCTAAACAATTAGACAGTATTGTTACATATTCACCAGTGGTTTTTGAAAAATGTCACTGCAGTTTTTTATGCATTTCTTTAAGCTAAAGCCAGATGTCCAGCCAACCGGAAGAAGAAGCATAAGTCCTTCCTTTAAAGTTGCCATCCCGTGTGAATACTTTTCCATCTTTAAATAAAGAATGCATTAGACTAAAAAAAACTACTGTCTAAGCAATGTCTCAACTTCTGCCTTATAATAGAAAGCATATTTCTATTATGATATCATAATGAGTAATAATATCTATATTGGATACATTATTATAATTATTGTATAATAATGGGCAAATTAGTAACAACTGTCTAACAACTGACTAAAGTTTAATTTTTTTTCTACTACAGTTTGCTCCGATATTAAAACATTAATTATGATTTGCATCTATCCATTTGTCAGATGCCAAAGAGAAAAAGGAATACTGGAGAAGATTTCTAATCTATTTCTTTATTCATACATATGTGAAAAACATTGATGACAAACTGATGACACACAACGGACACACAGATGACACACGGATACAAAACACTGATGACACCGGTGACATTTTTTTCATATAAGTGTTCAAACAGATGTGTGAATGAGGCCAACATCTGTGTTCCATAAGCTTCTATATAAGAAGCTAGCAAGCAAGCTAGTGGCAGAGAAAGGGGCTCAACAAATTCATTATTATTTAGCTGTGCAAGGGGAAGCAGGTGATTTTGAGTTTTATTCCAGAAAATTGTAGCTCCAACCTTTATAAAATGATTTAAAAATATACTACGTATATGTAAACCTTTGTGCCTGAAATTATATATTAATCTTCATAGTTACAATAGCTTGTATATGAGATCAGCAATATTCTCTTCTCATATTTCTGCCACATGCCTTTGTTTCTGTTTATCTTATACTCCTCAACAATGAAATTACAGCACAGAGAAGGAAAAATTATGAAATTCCAAAGACATGTTAATAATATGAAAATTGTAAAAATATGGAAACTAAATTTTCAAAACATTTTTATTTATTCAGTATCAAGTATGAGCACCACACTCAGAAATACAAGCACATATATGGCTTGGCTGTGATCAATGAAGTTATTAATGGTTATCTGAGGAATGTTCTGCCGTGCTGAATGCTCTTTAGCACACAAATCATCAATAGCCTGAGGAATGTTCTGGCACGCTAAAGGTATGTGGGCACACAAATCATCAAGATCCACTGCTGGCAGCTCCCTTTGCAATTGCCGACCAATGATGTCCCAGGTGTGCTCAATGGGAGACAAATCCAGAGATGCTTCAGGCCATGGTAGCTCAATTAGGCCACACAGGGGTTGCCCACCTGGCCTCCAGACCAATCTCTGGCTATCATTGCATCCAAAACTAAAGTGTGACTTATCACTGAAAAGCATAGATTTATTTTCCAGCCTCCATTGCCACTTTACTCTGCACCATGATGGTCTTTAAGAGTGTTGGTGTGAGGTCAATGATATACTTGTAGCCGGAAGTCTGGGTCATAGCCCTGTCATACAAATGCTTTCGTCTGTTTTGTGTAAACATGGTCTGACTCGTTAGGCCTAGTATGTGATGTCTCATTGCACTTTCAGTAAAGAATGCATCATTATGCGCCATTTTTCGAATTTGACAAGACCACATGGGCAACATTGTAAAGAGGCCTTCATGAGGAAACATTACACCGGTACTACTCTTGGGATTACATTGAAGGGTGGCATGATGTATGGTGATGGAACTCTTCTAGTCTTTATTTCAGATACACCGACAACAGAGCCTTACTTTGAAGAAATGGCTGTAACACGGGCTCCACAACATAATCAAAGTGTACCGAGGCCATTTTTCAACAAAATAACGCCAGTTTACATGTTGCTAATGCCACTGTGAGTAACCCACATGGCCTAAATGTGCTACCCTGGCCTGCAGTATCTCCAGATTTGTTTCTCATTGCATACATCTGGGACATCAATTGTCTGCAATTGCAAAGGGAGCTGCCAACATCGGATCTTGAGGATTTATGTTCCACAGTGCATTCAGTGTGGCAGAACATTCCTTAGACAACCCTTAATAATATCATTGATAATATGACAAGGCATGTACAGTACAGACCAAAAGTTTGGACACACCTTCTCATTTAAAGATTTTTCTGTATTTTCTTGACTATGAAAATTGTACATTCACACTGAAGGCATCAAAACTATGAATTAACACATGTGGAATTATATACTTAACAAAAAAGTGTGAAACAACTGAAAATATGTCTTATATTCTAGGTTCTTCAAAGTAGCCACCTTTTGCTTTGATGACTGCTTTGCACACTCTTGGCATTCTCTTGATGAGCTTCAAGAGGTAATCACTGGAAATAATCTTCCAACAATCTTGAAGGAGTTCCCAGAGATGCTTAGAACTTGTTGGCCCTTTTGCCTTCACTCTGCAGTCCAGCTCACCCCAAACCTTCTCGATTGGGTTCAGGTCTGGTGACTGTGGAGGCCAGGTCATCTGGCGTAGCACCCCATCACTCTCCTTCTTTGTCAAATAGCCCTTACACAGCCTGGAGGTGTGTTTGGGGTCATTGTCCTGTTGAAAAATAAATGATGGTCCAACTAAACACAAACCGGATGGAATAGCATGCCGCTGCAAGATGCTGTGGTAGCCATGCTGGTTCAGTATGCCTTCAATTTTTAATAAATCCCCAACAGTGTCACCAGCAAAGCACCCCCACACCATCACACCTGCTCCTTCATGCTTCACGGTGGGAACCAGGCATGTAGAGTCCATCCGTTCACCTTTTCTGCGTCGCGCAAAGACACGGTGGTTGGAACCAAAGATCTCAAATTTGGACTCATCAGACCAAAGCACAGATTTCCACTGGTCTAATGTCCATTCCTTGTGTTCTTTTGCCCAAACAAGTCTCTTCTGCTTGTTGCCTGTCCTTAGCAGTGGTTTCCTAGCAGCTATTTTACCATGAAGGCCTGCTGCACAAAGTCTCCTCTTAACAGTTGTTGAAGAGATGTGTCTGCTGCTAGAACTCTGTGTGGCATTGACCCGGTCTCTAATCTGAGCTGCTGTTAACCTGCGATTTCTGAGGCTGGTGACTCGCATAAACATCCTCAGAAGCAGAGGTGACTCTTGGTCTTACTTTCCTGGGATGGTCCTCATGTGAGCCAGTTTCTTTGTAGCACTTGATGGTTTTTGCACTTGCACTTGGGGACACTTTCAAAGTTTTCCCAATTTTTCGGACTGACTGACCTTCATTTCTTAAAGTAATGATGGCCACTCGTTTTTCTTTACTTAGCTGCTTTTTTCTTGCCATAATACAAATTCTAACAGTCTATTCGGTAGGACTATCAGCTGTGTATCCACCAGACTTCTGCACAACACAACTGATGGTCCCAACCCCATTTATAAGGCAAGAAATCCCACTTATTAAAAATGACAGGGCACACCTGTGAAGTGAAAACCATTTCCGGTGACTACCTCTTGAAGCTCATCAAGAGAATGCCAAGAGTGTGCCAAGCAGTCATCAAAGCAAAAGGTGGCTACTTTGAAGAACCTAGAATATAAGACATATTTTCAGTTGTTTCACACTTTTTTGTTAAGTATATAATTCCACATGTGTTAATTCATAGTTTTGATGCCTTCAGTGTGAATGTACAATTTTCATAGTCAAGAAAATACAGAAAAATCTTTAAATGAGAAGGTGTGTCCAAACTTTTGGTCAGTACTGTAAGTGCTCGAATTTCTGTGCAAGTATCTCATACACGATAATGAATAAATCGTGATGTTTTGAAAATTTTGTTTCCATGTTTTCATTATTTGCCTATCATTAACATTTCTATCTATCCAGTGATTTCCGTAATTCCATAACTTTTCTTTCTTGGTGTTACAATTTCAATGTTGAGGAGTGTAATTTTGTTTAAAAAGGAACTTTACAGTACATCATGGAAAGTATCAAGAAAAAAGATCACATTTTCTTGTATAAAAATTTAAATTTAAACTGCTGATATAAAAAATACAAATGATTAAAATAAAAATTCAAAAAGCTATAATGAAAATTCTGTTTTGCTTAATATTTATGTATAATGTGTTATCTCTATTTATGTTCTTTTATACTTGTAGAAATGTGACCTGTTCAAGGCCGAGTTTAAAAAGGTTAGATGATTTATTAATTTAGTGGTACAAAATAAAAATTAACTATCTGTTTTTGACTTCACACGTTTTATATGCTACCGTATAATATTATATGATTTTAAATAGAAATTTTACATTACATTTCAAGCCATGCAGGAAATTGTAAGTCAATGAATTTACCAGGAAATATATAAAACGGGATGTAGGGGCTGAATTATGAACTGAAAGTCCCTCTTTCAAGGGCAGCATTCGGTGAACTAGACTGGATTCCTTTTTTCCCTCTATGCCTGTCGGTATGGAAAATTAGATTGTAAGAAATTTATTACAGAAAAAATTCACCTGGCACAGCAAAGTAAAAGTAAGGTCACTAGGTATCTTTATTGCATATTCAAGAGGCTTTTAGCTGTTCATGGCCAATATTTATTGTAAGAGCTTTTTAGTTAATGTCTTCAGAATGCAAATTCTTTAAAAAGCTGTATTTTCTTCTACTTTTTGTGTTATAGAAAAAGTTTGTAAGAAAATTTTCATCTTAAAACCAAAAATGGGTTCACATTTATATGGCTTTTCTCCAGAGTCCCACTTGTGGACACTTTTCCTTATGGCTGCATTGACGTTTGTTTGGATGAAACAGCTATGCACATATGTCAGGCAATGTTTAGTTTTAGTCAGTGGCAATGCTTGGAATGATGGTTTCCCAAAGCCAAAGTCTATGGGAGAGCAAAATTTCTCTCAGCACCCAACTAATAAATCAGCGTCAAGCTCCACTTCTTACAACATTGTGTCTTTACTGTGTTTCCTAATCAAAGCACAGTAGTGGAGATGAGTTTGTCATTAGTTTCTGCACTCTGCATAGGCAGCAACTGAGATGACAAAGCTATCAGTATAATCAATTGAGCTTTGCCATCTAGGTCACTGCCTATGCAGAGTGCAGCAGCCGGTCACAAACTAATCTGCGCTCTACCTGAACAGAGACTGAGATGACAGATGATTAGGAGCTAATGAATGAAGACATAGTATAGAATTACGTGCACAGAACACGATTCAATATTGTCTTTATATTATATTGTCTTCATTCATTACCAAGAGCTGCTTTTATGTTTTTAAACTTTTTCTAATCTTAAAGGTGTTGTCTGGTCCAAATCGAAAAGTCTTCTGTCATTCTGTGTGACTGCAGACTTATGAATCCCCCCAGCGCTCGTACTGTGCCCTTCGGGGATTCGCCGGTTCGCCGGTTTGCCGGTTTTTGAGTCGGGACCGGAGGGTACGTATGGGTTATACATACTCCCGGCCAGGGCCCGGTCTTGCTCTCTACCCTTGTATAGAGCCAGGCCACGCTCCGACTAGCGGGCGTGGCTGACTAGAGGGCGTATCGGATTTTATGTCGGATTTCAGCAAAGACCAAAAAACTAGAGTGTCAAAGGGCAAACTATAATAACATCAATATTTTCTTCAAATGCAATGCATATGCACGGGACATAAGGGATTCAATACTGGAACAGTAGAAGGGGCTTAGGGAGTCCTAGGTGGGGAAAATCCAGCTGTCTATTGGATAAAAAATATGTAAAAACTTTATTGTCAATTAAGATAAAACAGGACATCCCCAGTGCTATGAAATCATTTTTTCATTGTATTGGGAATGTCCTGTTTTATCTGAATCAACAGTAACGTTTTAACATATTTTTTATCCAATAAACGGCTTACCTTCTAGCTGATTGTTACCACCCTGGCAGGAGTGGGTTTTTTCATCCAAGCTCAGAATCGCTGGCTACTTCAATCTTGCTGAGCTAGATCACAATATTTCTTGTGCTTAGGAAATGCTAGCAGTTCACAGATTTTGAGGTGAAAAATACGTGCTTTGCAGCAGATGTTGCCACTCGTTTCAGTTTTTTATAAATTTGAGTTAAAATGTATTTATGTATGTTTAAGTACAGGATCATGGAAAAAAGATTCCAATCAGGCAGGAAAGACTGTGTATCTAGTTGGCGTTACCATAACAGTCTTGGGCGGAATGCTTATCCAAGTGGCTACTTGTATTTTCTGGTCATTAGTAAATACTCTATATTTCCTAAATGACTTTCCATGCAATCAGTGCTCTCATATCATATATGTCTCTCCCACCTAAAGTAAATGTACATTGAAAAGTTATCTGCACTAGTATTTCTGGCTTTTTTTTTTAAGTGTCTTCTACTCTAAGAAGACTTTTGTGTCAAACTCTGAATAACATACACTACAAGGCCAATATGCATCAATATACAGTATAATTAATGGTCAATGTAGTTTCAACAAACAGTATGTGTGAGATATGGTAGCTGTTAGTCTCTATTCACTTGCACAAGGAATACTGACAATTAGAGATTGTGCATAGATAGAAGAAAACTTGTTGGCTAGGACTCATTTATTGGGCAGAAATAGTACTATTCCTCATGTACACATGAGAGCTTATTCTAAAAAGTCATCTGAAATGACAAGTAAACTTTAAGGTAGGAACCTATATCTCTAATACTATAATACCAAAATTTTAAGAGGTTGTCAGCTGCTTTTTAAATGTCAGACTGGGTACCAATAAAAAAGTAAATAACCATACAATATACAGTATAAATGATATTGACTTATTGAACCTAGATAACATTGCCATAAAGGGCATATTCATGGTGTAGAGTGTGTAGGTGATAATTCCATTGAAAAAACACTTTAGCTATTTTTTTTACTGTCCCTTCTGTTGGCAATCACTAGTTTGTGTGTAGAGTGTATTGCCATACTTACTGGGCGCTGTCTTGTGCTGTTTCCAACACTGTCCACTCCGGCATCACATGACAGCATATGTGACCTGCCTGCCAGCTCACACATTGTCTTCTGAGTGGACTGGAGATCACTTTCTCAATGTAAGTCTATGAGACTCAGAATCAGACTAGGAGAACTTCGAGAAACTAAAATTGAGAAAGTGACCTCCAGTCCACACAGAAGATGCAGGTCACAAAATGCCGGAGCTGCGTTGGGAATGGCAGGAGGCGGTGACCGGTAAGTATGGTACTACACTCTTTACATATAATCTACTACTTGCTAACAGAGGAGAACATTAAAAAAAACGCCACAGTGGTCTTTTAATAGAAATTGACAAACAGTGTGCAAAAAATGTTACATTTCATGCTCACATAATATTGCTACAAAGTACACACTACTGTGATAAACTGTACACCTAGCAATTCCATACATGTCCTCTTAAGATGGTCACATAGGGTCCAACATATTATCTATCTGAAAGTTACCCAGCTAATTCTTCATCCTTTGGATTGATCAGCAAATATCTAAAAGCTAAATAACTATATTAGTCTAGATAAAAATAAAAAAAATGGAACCAAGCTGATGCCTGCTCGAATCCTGCCCTAGTCGCTGGCACCTGGGCACCTGTCTTATAAATACAAAGAGAAAGGCTGAGAGTTAAAATAACTGAATTCCTACTTCATTATGTCACTGCCTGTATATAACATAGACATTGTATTTGGAGGAGACTGTGTCAGAATAATGCCCGGCTCAGCATTTCTGCAGAAAAATACATATTTACTTTAGCTGAAAAAACGTTAAAGATACTTTTCTAAATTCTTCGCACTGAGCTATCCGTGTATTGGCAGGTGTAAAGTGTATCATTTTCTGTCCTAATGTGCTGTATATGAATTTGACCCCTCCAGCAAGATATACTGATTTCAGTGACCTTTGTTCAATAAGGGTAGTGGTCTTGTGCTTGTTTCTCCAGGTACTTCCCCCTTTGATTGTTGTTTTTCTGGAGGTGAGAGTCCATCACGGATTCTCCCCAACCAGTTACAAACGAGATGGGATCAACTACGGCTGCAATCCTGATTTCTTCTCTATTTTTTTTTTCGCATATTGGTGGTGACAGTGAGAGGTCTGGGTTTGACTATCGGCTGCTGGTAAGGGCTCGCTCACACTTGCGCATAAAATGAACTAGTGCAATCTGATAAAAAATCAGATTGCTCTCGGACAAATGTTATTCAATGGTCTGCGTACTTTTTCTCAGCTGTATTTGGCATGAGAAACACATTGCAGCATGCTAATATTTCACTCCGAAATCGGTAAAGTGCGAGAAAAAAAATTGCATGCCATATGGACCATCAGTATGGCATCCGATTTTTATGTATACATTACAATTCTGTAGCATAGGAAACTGTAAACGGTGCTGTAGAAGATTAATAGCTGCTGAGAAAAAAAAACGCACTGCAAACAGACAGCACATGAACAGCACATGGATGACAAGTGAGAAAAAAATCATCTCGCTCTCCTGGATGAGAATGGGACCTATTATTTATATGAAAGTGTGAGCAAACCCTTAAACTTAGTTTTTTTTTTATTCTCTTCAGCAGGTTTAGTGTTGCAGTACCATTTTCAGACCAAAAGATAAACTAAAATAGTGTGTCATAGACTAAAATATGACAATAACTTAGATTTTAGTCAAAATTTCAAATAAGCAAATTATACTGTGTCATCTCTGGAAAATAAAAACGTGTTGTGGCCTTATTTCTCTGATGGCAGAACATCTATTGGTTGCACAGATGTTCTCTGACAATTCTTGCTCCTGACAAGTAGCAAGCTGTGCTTTTTAGTACAAAAATGTTATACTGAAGAGCTATACCCCTGGGACGAGAACAGTGTAGGATAAGCAATACATAAAAGTATCATTAAAAGGGTAGCTGTCGTATTGTGTGTTTTATAGCTCTTAATTTACAGGGAATATAAAATCACTTCAATATATATATTTTAAGTATAACTTGACGTGTATATTTCAGAACAAGTGATTATCCCTCCTATTTAATATTGTAATACTGTATTACAGTGCCATAAAAATATGTGAAACTCAGTTCTGTATGTTGTACATATTTGAAAATAAGGGGGTTATGTTAAAATCTTGGTTGGTAAGCCTAGAGATGGAGCAAGCATCAACTTAAACTTTAAGAGGTTGTCCACTGACTTTTCATTCATTACCTATCCTTAGGATAGGTCATCAATGTCTGATCGGTTAGGGTCTGACACCCGACACCCCTGCCGATCAGCCTCTCTCAGTGTCAGTTCGAATGCAGAGCTGCATCGTCTTCTGGTAGTGGCCGCGGCAGGGTACTATACATCCGCCTCCTATTCAAATCAATAGGAGGCAGATGTGTAATACCTTGCCACAGCCACTACCAGAAAACGGAGCTGATCCGCAATCAAGCAATTCCGGACGAAGGCCACTGCCGATAACAGCGGATCGGCAGGGATGCCGCGTGTCGGACAGGATAGGTCATCAATGGAAAAGTAGTGGACAACCTCTTTAACCCTCCTTAAAATTCTCCATGCAGCTGGCACCTAACTCTATAGCTGGGGCAGTCACCATTGTCTTGGTATTACTACTAAGCCCCAGATTTCAGAAACAGCCCTACACTTGACAGTGGTTTGTAGTGAATGGAGCTGATATGCAATACCATGTATATTTCTGAAAGAAAGTGGTTATGTTTTTCTAATCCTCAAAAACCCTTTTAAGAAGGGAGAGATTAAAAAGAACCCATCAGCACAATTTTGTTATGTAAGGTAAAGACATGGCTATAATGGCGCTGTAATACAAATTAAATTGATACCTTTGATATCATCATTTGAAGTTTTATGTTGATAAAATTTCTGTGCACAGGGGCTTGACTGTGCACTGGGTCTTCTTCTCTCTGTCAATTATTCTCCGGCCCCTCTGGCTGCCTCCAGTCTTTGTATGACCGGCCTCCTCTATTTGAAATATCAGCAGTGACGTCATTTTAAGACCAGAAACGGAGGGGCCAGGGAATCACAGACAGGGAGGAGAAGACCCAGTGCACAGTCCAGTCCCTGTGCATTGAAATTTAATTACCAGAAAACTTCAACTGGTGATTAAAGAAGAACCACAAAGCGGATTTCTTTACCAAAGGTATAAATTTAATCTGTGTTGCTGCACCATTACAGCAATGGCTTTACCTTACATTACAAAATCTGACAGGTTCTCTTTAAGCTATGTTTTCTCTGAAACTCTGCAGTGTTTTCAGAGTTTAAAATATATGGCTGAAACCATGCATTCGGTGTTTGATACTGGCTATCCATGGATCTAGCAGCATAAAACCATAATCATTATAAGCGATATATGTCTAGAGCCCATAATTCTGATATGAAGACATCAGCTGCATTCACTGTAAACTGTAAAATGATGATAATTACAGTCAAAATAATCTGTATTAGTTTCTTCAGCTTCAAAAAACTCACAGATGCCCTAAATTTTTTTTACAGATAGGGTAAAAAAGTGCCCTATTTTTACGGACTGTCTGGGAATTTCTGGACAGTTGGCAACTCATCTTCTCTGTGTGCACATGTTGTGTTTCTGCCGCAGTTTTTGCAGCACGGATTTGTCACAAAACCTGAAGTGAGCCTGATGTCAGCAAAGTGAATGAGAATCCTGAAGTGTCATGCACATGTTGCTTATTTGTGACTTGCAAATTTGGTGCAGATTCAAATCTACAGAATTTCAATTCTTTCAGTGTTTTTGTCGCGTTTTTTCACCCATTGAATTCAATGGAGTCAGTAAAAAATGCTACAAAAATATAGGTCTAAAAATTATTACGTTTTTGCTGCATTTTTGTAGCGTTTTTTGCATTCCTTTTTGAGACAGCAGTGAATGCTATAGAGATAGATAATAATAACTAGTGTTGAGCGAGCACTAAAATGCTCGGGTGCTCGAAGCTCGGGCCGAGCTCACCGTGATACTTGGGTGCTCGAGCCGAGCAACGAGCCCAATGTTAGTCTATGGGAGACCCGAGCATTTTTGCGGCGGCACCTCCGGCAGTCTGTAGAAAGCCTAAAAAGTGCCCAAAACTATAGTGACAGTGCTCAAATGACATGGAGACAGCATGGGGATCGCCCCATGAAGCATTTCTGACCCCCAGGTCACTGCTGTCAACAACGTGGTCAGAGGTATTAAGCCACTTTTACGGGCTCACAATAAAACGTTCAAAAACGAAACTGAAACTGTTTTCCTGTGAAATATGTTAAGGAACATCCTTTCCAGGGTAAAGACTTGTGTATAAGGTAAAATAAATAACCAAAAACAAAAATACTCCTCCACACCTTGGGCTATGTTCACAAGTAGCATTTTTTATGCATTTTTGCACTTTTGTATTGCTTTCAACCGTGACAAATGCATTCACCATGAAATGTCATTTTAACATTTTACAACCTTATCTGGCCATGTGCTGTGTGACACATGCATACAGTGCTGAAAAGACATGGGAACAGCATGGGGAAGATCCCTGGAAGCATCTCTGACACCCAGGTCACTGCCTAAAAGTGTGCCCATCAGAAGTGATCCTTGCCACATCAGAAGATGCAGACTTGCAACTATCCCCATGCAAGTCCTTGTCCCAAGGCAGTGTTCAATTGTACCTCTCCCATTCCTTGCAATGCAAGCGCAAGTGTGCAACCTACCACCCACCCACCCCTAGGCTGCAATACCATACTGCTAGCTTGCTTGCACTTGAAATAAGGCCTTTTAGGCTTGTGGAGGCAGACGCCGGCCACCATATCATAGCTGCGTCGGCGGCCTTGTATCCATACTCAGTCCCCAGCCACCCGGCGGCCGGGTGTCCACACTCGGTCCCCAGCCGCCAAGGGGTGGCCGGGTGTCCATATTCGGTCCCCAGCTGCCCGGCGGCCGGGTGCCACACACGGTCCCCAGCCGCCTGGGGGCGGCCGGGTGTCCATAAATGGTCCCCAGCTGCCCCTATTTGTCCCGGTGCGCCTTATACACATGCGCGCATACCAAAACACTACCTGTGCCCTCCCCAATGCATTTAGTGGGAAGGACTGCCTGACCACAAACACATGGACAAGTGAATATGGCCAGGGATGGTCCATCTCACTGACGCCTTCACACTGGGTTAATATTGTGGAAGCCGGGACACAGTTGGACACTGGGCTGCAACACGTCCTCCAGACATAGAGGATTGTGGGTCCTGGGTCAATCATGCTTCAACACAAAGTTCAGAAGGTAGACAGCAGCAGTGGTCGGCCTCCTACACAACGAGTAAATTATTCATGATCATGAGGCCATCCATCTCCTTAGCTTTGTGTTTCCTGGAATGCAAGCGCATGTAGGTAATAGCCGCTAGGCCTGAGGTGGTCAGCGTTTTGGCACATATCCTACCTCCTCCGAGGATTGCTGGATGTTTTCCTGCTAATTTCCCAGTTCTATGACTCCCATTAAAACAAAGCTTCAGGTGATGAATGATGGATGAGGTGATGGCAAAGGAGAAAGAGCAGGAGGAACAGGGACCATTCACATCAATATCAGGCCAGTCAACCACACATGTCTTGTAGGATATGTTTCTGTACCAAAAAGAGCGGTTCGGCTACACAGTTATAGGGCATACAGTGAGTGAAATGCCTACCAAAAATTTCTAAGCACTCCAATGCCCCTTGGAAGTGACATGGATGTCAGAGGGCCTTAACTAAACTGTTTTTTCCATTTATAGCAACTTGGTCTCCTGTACACTGTTGGCCTAAGCAGTGAATGGAAGGCTTTCCAAAAATTATGAGGAACTGCAATGCCCCTTGAAACAGACGTGGATTACAGCGTACTAAAAACCTTCTACCCATTATTGGGGAGTGGGTCTCCCTTAGTATTCGCCTACGCATTGAAAAGAAAAAGCTGACTAAAATTAGGAGGAAATGCAATGCCCGTTGGAAGAGTCGTGGAGGTTAGAGGTAATTGAAAACAACATTTCAATGCCCTTTAGAAGAGCTGTGGAGTTCAGAGTGGCTTAACAAGACGATTTTAATGACCCTTGGAAGAGACGTGAAGGTCACAGTAGCTTAACAAGATGGTTTTAATGCCCCTTGGAAGAGACGTGGACTTCAGAGTGGTTTAACAAGATGGTTTTAATGCCCCTTGGATGAGACATGGAGGTCCCAGTGGAATAAAAAGACAATATCAATGCCCCTTGGAAGAGTGGTGGAGGTCGCAGTGGAATAAAAAGACAAAATCAATGCCCCGTGGAAGAGACGTGGAGGTCACAGTAGCTTAACAAGACGGTTTTAATGCCCCTTGGAAAAGACGTGGAGGTCACAGTAGCTTAACAAGACAGTTTTAATGACCCTTGGAAAAGTGGTGGAGGTCGCAGTGGAATAAAAAGACAATATCAATGCCCCTTGGAAGAGTGGTGGAGGTCGCAGTGGAATAAAAAGACTATATCAATGCCACTTGGAAGAGAGGTGGAGGTAGCAGTGGAATAAAAAGACAATATCAATTTCCCTTGGAAGAGTGGTGGAGGTCCCAGTGGAATAAAAAGACAATATCAATGCGCCTTGGAAGGGTGGTGGAGGTCGCAGTGGAATAAAAAGACAATATCAATGCCCCGTGGAAGAGACGTGGAGGTCACAGTAGCTTAACAAGACGGTTTTAATGCCCCTTGGAAAAGACGTGGAGGTCACAGTAGCTTAACAAGACGGTTTTAATGCCCCTTGTCAAAGTGGTGGAGGTCGCAGTGGAATAAAAAGACAATATCAATGCCCCTTGGAAGAGTGGTGGAGGTCGCAGTGGAATAAAAAGACAATATCAATGCCCCTTGGAAGAGAGGTGGAGGTAGCAGTGGAATAAAAAGACAATATCAATGCCCCTTGGAAGAGTGGTGGAGGTCCCAGTGGAAAAAAAAGACAATATCAATGCCCCTTGGAAGAGTGGTGGAGGTCCCAGTGGAATAAAAAGACAATATCAAAGCCCAGTGGAAGAGACGTGGAGGTAACAGTAGCTTAACAAGATGGTTTTAATGCCCCTTGGAAGAGACGTGGAGGTCACAGTAGCTTAACAAGATGGTTTTAATGCCCCTTGGAAGAGACGTGGAGGTCACAGTAGCTTAACAAGGTGGTTTTAATGCCCCTTGGAAGAGACATGGAGGTCACAGTGGCTTAACAAGATGGTTTTAATGCCCCTTGTAAGAATGGTGGAGGTCGCAGTGGAATAAAAAGGCAATATCAGTGCACCGTGGAATAGACGTGGAGGTCACAGTAGCTTAACAAGATGGTTTTAATGCCCCTTGGAAGAGACGTGGAGGTCAGAGTGGTTTAAAAAGACGGTTTTAATGCCCCTTGGAAGAGATGTGGAGGTCAGAGTAGCTTAGCAAGATGGTTTTAATGCCCCTTGGAAGAGACGTGGAGTTCAGAGTGGCTTAACAAGACAGTTTTAATGACCCCTTGGAAGAGTCGTGGAGGTTAGAGGTAATTAAAAACAACATTTCAATGCCCCTTGGAAGAGCTGTGGAGTTCAGAGTGGTTTAACAAGACGGTTTTAATGCCCCTTGGAAGAGACGTCGAGGTCAGAGTAACTTAACAAGACGGTTTGAATGCCCCTTGGCAGAGACGTGGAGTTCAGAGTGGTTTAACAAGACAGTTTTAATGCCCCTTGGAAGAGAGGTGTATGTCCCAGTGGAATAAAAAGATAATATCAATGCCCCTTGGAAGAGTGGTGGAGGTCCCAGTGGAATAAAAAGACAATATCAATGCCCCTTGGAAGAGTGGTGGAGGTCGCAGTGGATTAAAAAGACAATATCAATGCCCCGTGGAAGAGACGTGGAGGTCACAGTAGCTTAACAAGACGGTTTTAATGCTCCTTGGAAGAGACGTGGAGGTCACAGTAGCTTAACAAGACGGTTTTAATGCCACTTGGAAGAGTGGTGGAGGTCACAGTGGAATAAAAAGACAATATCAATGCCCCTTGGAAGAGTGTTGGAGGTCGCAGTGGAATAAAAAGACAATATCAATGCCCCTTGGAAGAGTGGTGGAGGTCGCAGTGGAATAAAATGACAATATCAATGCCCCTTGGAAGAGTGGTGGAGGTCCCAGTGGAATAAAAAGACAATATCAATGCCCCTTGGAAGAGTGGTGGAGGTCGCAGTGGAATAAAAAGACAATATCAATGCCCCTTGGAAGAGACGTGTAGGTAACAGTAGCTTAACAAGACGGATTTAATGCCCCTTGGATGAGACGTGGAGGTCATAGTAGCTTAACAAGATGGTTTTAATGCCGCTTGGAAGAGACGTGGAGGTCACAGTAGCTTAACAAGACGGTTTTAATGCCCCTTGGAAGAGTGGTGGAGGTCGCAATGGAATAAAAAGACAATATCAATGCCCCTTGGAAGAGACGTGTAGGTAACAGTAGCTTAACAAGATGGTTTTAATGCCCCTTGGAAGAGACGTGGAGGTCACAGTAGCTTAACAAGACGGTTTTAATGCCCCTTGGAAGAGACGTGGAGGTCACAGTAGCTTAACAAGACGGTTTTAATGCCCCTTGGAAGATACGCGGAGGTCACAATAGCTTAACAAGACAGTTTTAATGCCCCTTGGAAGAGTGGTGGAGGTCGCAGTGGAATAAAAAGACAATATCAGTGCCCCGTGGAAGAGACGTGGAGGTCACAGTACTTTAACAAGATGGTTTTAATGCCCCTTGGAAGAGATGTGGAGGTCACAGTAACTTAACAAGATGGTTTTAATTCCCCTTGGAAGAGACGTGGAGGTCATAGTGGTTTAACAAGACGGCTTTAATGACCCTTGGAAGAGACGTGGAGGTCACAGTAGCTTAACAAGACGGTTTTATTGCCCCTTGGAAGAGACGTGGAGTTCAGAGTGGTTTAACAAGATGGTTTTAATGACCCCTTGGAAGAGACGTTGAGGTCACAGTAGCTTAACAAGACAGTTTTAATGCCCCTTGGAAGAGACGTGGAGTTCAGAGTGGTTTATCCAGACGGTTTTCATGCCCCTTGGAAGAGACGTGAAGGTCACAGAAGCTTAACAAGACGGTTTTAATGCCCCTTGGAAGAGACGTGGACTTCAGAGTGGTTTAACAAGATGGTTTTAATGCCCCTTGGAAGAGACATGGAGGTCCCAGTGGAATTAAAAGATAACATCAATGCCCCTTGGAAGAGTGGTGGAGGTCCCAGTGGAATAAAAAGACTATCAATGCCCCTTGGAAGAGTGGTGGAGGTCGCAGTGGAATAAAAAGATAATATCAATGCCCCGTGGAAGAGACGTGGAGGTCACAGTAGCTTAACAAGACGGTTGTAATGCCCCTTGGAAAAGACGTGGAGGTCACAGTAGCTTAACAAGACAGTTTTAATGCCCCTTGGAAAAGTGGTGGAGGTCGCAGTGGAATAAAAAGACAATATCAATGCCCCTTGGAAGAGTGGTGGAGGTCGCTGTGGAATAGAAAGACAATATCAATGCCCCTTGGAAGAGAGGTGGAGGTAGCAGTGGAGTAAAAAGACAATATCAAGGCCCCCTGGAAGAGTGGTTGAGGTCCCAGAGGAATAAAAAGACAATATCAATGCCCCTTGGAAGAGTGGTGGAGGTCGCAGTGGAATAAAAAGACAATATCAATGCCCCTTGGAAGAGACGTGTAGGTAACAGTAGCTTAACAAGATGGTTTTAATGCCCCTTGGAAGAGACGTGGATTTCACAGTAGCTTAACAAGACGGTTTTAATGCCCCTTGGAAGAGACGTGGAGGTCACAGTAGCTTAACAAGATGGTTTTAATGCCCCTTGGAAGATACGCGGAGGTCACAATAGCTTAACAAGACAGTTTTAATGCCCCTTGGAAGAGTGGTGGAGGTCGCAGTGGAATAAAAAGACAATATCAGTGCCCCGTGGAAGAGACGTGGAGGTCACAGTACTTTAACAAGATGGTTTTAATGCCCCTTGGAAGAGACGTGGAGGTCACAGTAGCTTAACAAGATGGTTTTAATGCCCCTTGGAAGAGATGTGGAGGTCACAGTAACTTAACAAGATGGTTTTAATTCCCCTTGGAAGAGACGAGGAGGTCATAGTGGTTTAACAAGACGGTTTTAATGACCCTTGGAAGAGACGTGGAGTTCAGAGTGGTTTAACAAGATGGTTTTAATGACCCCTTGGAGGAGACGTTGAGGTCACAGTAGCTTAACAAGACAGTTTTAATGCCCCTTGGAAGAGACGTGGAGTTCAGAGTGGTTTATCCAGACGGTTTTCATGCCCCTTGGAAGAGTCGTGAAGGTCACAGAAGCTTAACAAGACGGTTTTAATGCCCCTTGGAAGAGACGTGGACTTCAGAGTGGTTTAACAAGATGGTTTTAATGCCCCTTGGAAGAGACATGGAGGTCCCAGTGGAATAAAAAGATAACATCAATGCCCCTTGGAAGAGTGGTGGAGGTCCCAGTGGAATAAAAAGACAATATCAATGCCCCTTGGAAGAGTGGTGGAGGTCGCAGTGGAATAAAAAGACAATATCAATGCCCCGTGGAAGAGACGTGGAGGTCACAGTAGCTTAACAAGACGGTTGTAATGCCCCTTGGAAAAGACGTGGAGGTCACAGTAGCTTAACAAGACAGTTTTAATGCCCCTTGGAAAAGTGGTGGAGGTCGCAGTGGAATAAAAAGACAATATCAATTCCCCTTGGAAGAGTGGTGGAGGTCGCTGTGGAGTAAAAAGACAATATCAATGCCCCTTGGAAGAGAGGTGGAGGTAGCAGTGGAGTAAAAAGACAATATCAAGGCCCCCTGGAAGAGTGGTTGAGGTCCCAGTGGAATAAAAAGACAATATGAATGCCCCTTGGAAGAGTGGTGGAGGTCGCAGTGGAATAAAAAGACAATATCAATGCCCCTTGGAAGAGACGTGGAGGTCACAGTAGCTTGACAAGACGGTTTTAATGCCCCTTGGAAAATACGTGGAAGTCACAGTAGCTTAACAAGACGATTTTAATGCCCCTTGGAAAAGTGGTGGAGGTCGCAGTGGAATAAAAAGACAAAATCAATGCCCCTTGGAAGAGTGGTGGAGGTCGCAGTGGAATAAAAAGACAATATCAATGCCCCTTGGAAGAGAGGTGGAGGTAGCAGTGGAATAAAAAGACAATATCAATGCCCCTTGGAAGAGTGGTGGAGGTCCCAGTGGAAAAAAAAGACAATATCAATGCCCCTTGGAAGAGTGGTGGAGGTCCCAGTGGAAAAAAAAGACAATATCAATGCCCCTTGGAAGAGATGTGGAGGTAACAGTAGCTTAACAAGATGGTTTTAATGCCCCTTGGAAGAGACGTGGAGGTCACAGTAGCTTAACAATGTGGTTTTAATGCCCCTTGGAAGAGACGTGGAGGTCACAGTAGCTTAACAAGATGGTTTTAATGCCCCTTTTAAGAATGGTGGATGTCGCAGTGGAATAAAAAGGCAATATCAGTGCCCCGTGGAAGAGATGTGGAGGTCACAGTAGCTTAACAAGATGGTTTTAATGCCCCTTGGAAGAGACGTGGAGGTCAGAGTGGTTTAAAAAGACAGTTTTAATGCCCCTTGGAAGAGATGTGGAGGTCAGAGTAGCTTAACAAGATGGTTTTAATGCCCCTTGGAAGAGACGTGGAGGTCAGAGTGGTTTAAAAAGACGGTTTTAATGCCCCTTGGAAGAGACGTGGAGGTCAGAGTAGCTTAACAAGACGGTTTGAATGCCCCTTGGAAGAGACGTGGAGTTCAGAGTGGTTTAACAAGACAATTTTAATGCCCCTTGGAAGAGAGGTGGAGGTCTCAGTGGAATAAAAAGATAATATCAATGCCCCTTGGAAGAGTGATGGAGGTCCCAGTGGAATAAAAAGACAATATCAATGCGCCTTGGAAGAGTGGTGGAGGTCGCAGTGGATTAAAAAGACAATATCAATGCCCCGTGGAAGAGACGTGAAGGTCACAGTAGCTTAATAAGATGGTTTTAATGCCCCTTGGAAAAGACGTGGAGGTCACAGTAGCTTAACAAGACGGTTTTAATGCCCGTTGGAAAAGTGGTGGAGGTCGCAGTGGAATAAAAAGACAATATCAATGCCCTTTGGAAGAGTGGTGGAGGTCGCAGTGAAATAAAAAGACAATATCAATGCCCCTTGGAAGAGAGGTGGAGGTAGCAGTGGAATAAAAAGACAATATCAAGGCCCCTTGGAAGAGTGGTGGAGGTCCCAGTGGAATAAAAAGACAATATCAATGCCCCTTGGAAGAGTGGTGGAGGTCGCAGTGGAATAAAAAGACAATATTAATGCCCCTTGGAAGAGACGTGGAGGTCACAGTAGCTTAACAAGATGGTTTTAATGCCCCTTGTACGAATGGTGGAGGTCTCAGTGGAATAAAAAGGCAATATCAGTGCCCCGTGGAAGAGACGTGGAGGTCACAGTAGCTTAACAAGATGGTTTTAATGCCCCTTGGAAGAGACGCGGAGGTCAGAGTGGTTTAAAAAGACGGTTTTAATGCCCCTTGGAAGAGATGTGGAGGTCAGAGTAGCTTAGCAAGATGGTTTTAATGCCCCTTGGAAGAGACGTGGAGTTCAGAGTGGCTTAACAAGACAGTTTTATTGACCCCTTGGAAGAGTCGTGGAGGTTAGAAGAAATTAAAAACAACATTTCAATGCCCCTTGGAAGAGCTGTGGAGTTCAGAGTGGTATAACAAGACGGTTTTAATGCCCCTTGGAAGAGACGTGGAGGTCACAGTAGCTTAACGAGACGATTTGAATGCCCCTTGGAAGAGACGTGGAGTACAGAGTGGTTTAACAAGACAGTTTTAATGCCCCTTGGAAGAGTGGTGAAGGTCCCAGTGGAATAAAAAGAAATATCAATGCCCCTTGGAAGAGTGGTGGAGGTCGCAGTGGAATAAAAAGACAATATCAATGCCCCTTGGAAGAGTGGTGGAGGTCGCAGTGGAATAAAAAGACAATATCAATGCCCCTTGGAAGAGTGGTGGAGGTCGCAGTGGAATAAAAAGACAATATCATTGCCCCTTGGAAGAGTGGTGGAGGTCGCAGTGGAATAAAAAGACAAAGTAAATGCCCCTTGGAAGAGTGGTGGAAGTCGCAGTGGAATAAAAAGACAATATCAATGCTCCTTGGAGGAGTGGTGGAGGTCCCAGTGGAATAAAAAGACAATATCAATGCCCCTTGGAAGAGTGGTGGAGGTCGCAGTGTAATAAAAAGACAATATCAATGCCCCGTGGAAGAGACGTGGAGGTCACAGTAGCTTAACAAGACGGTTTTAATGCCGCTTGGAAGAGACGTGGAGGTCACAGTAGCTTAACAAGATGGTTTTAATGCCCCTTGGAAGAGACGTGGAGGTCACAGTAGCTTAACAAGATGGTTTTAATGCCCCTTTTAAGAATGGTGGAGGTCACAGTGGAATAAAAAGGCAATATCAGTGCCCCGTGGAAGAGATGTGGAGGTCACAGTAGCTTAACAAGATGGTTTTAATGCCCCTTGGAAGAGACGTGGAGGTCAGAGTGGTTTAAAAAGACAGTTTTAATGCCCCTTGGAAGAGATGTGGAGGTCAGAGTAGCTTAACAAGATGGTTTTAATGCCCCTTGGAAGAGACGTGGAGTTCAGAGTGGCTTAACAAGACGGTTTTAATGACCCCTTGGAAGAGTCGTGGAGGTTAGAGGTAATTAAAAACAACATTTCAATGCCCCTTGGAAGAGCTGTGGAGTTCAGAGTGGTTTAACAAGACGGTTTTAATGCCCCTTGGAAGAGACGTGGAGGTCAGAGTAGCTTAACAAGATGGTTTGAATGCCCCTTGGAAGAGACGTGGAGTTCAGAGTGGTTTAACAAGACAGTTTTAATGCCCCTTGGAAGAGAGGTGGAGGTCCCAGTGGAATAAAAAGATAATATCAATGCCCCTTGGAAGAGTGATGGAGGTCCCAGTGGAATAAAAAGACAATATCAATGCCCCTTGGAAGAGTGGTGGAGGTCGCAGTGGATTAAAAAGACAATATCAATGCCCCGTGGAAGAGACGTGAAGGTCACAGTAGCTTAACAAGATGGTTTTAATGCCCCTTGGAAAAGACGTGGAGGTCACAGTAGCTTAACAAGACGGTTTTAATGCCCCTTGGAAAAGTGGTGGAGGTCGCAGTGGAATAAAAAGACAATATCAATGCCCCTTGGAAGAGTGGTGGAGGTCGCAGTGGAATAAAAAGACAATATCAATGCCCCTTGGAAGAGAGGTGGAGGTAGCAGTGGAATAAAAAGACAATATCAAGGCCCCTTGGAAGAGTGGTGGAGGTCCCAGTGGAATAAAAAGACAATATC
The DNA here is from genome assembly GCF_046119375.1 of Phyllobates terribilis. Taxonomy (NCBI): domain Eukaryota; kingdom Metazoa; phylum Chordata; class Amphibia; order Anura; family Dendrobatidae; genus Phyllobates; species Phyllobates terribilis. The sequence continues at coordinate 458,470,143 of NW_027362761.1, read as the reverse complement.
AATGCCCCTTGGAAGAGTGGTGGAGGTCGCAGTGGAATAAAAAGACAATATTAATGCCCCTTGGAAGAGACGTGGAGGTCACAGTAGCTTAACAAGATGGTTTTAATGCCCCTTGTACGAATGGTGGAGGTCTCAGTGGAATAAAAAGGCAATATCAGTGCCCCGTGGAAGAGACGTGGAGGTCACAGTAGCTTAACAAGATGGTTTTAATGCCCCTTGGAAGAGACGTGGAGGTCAGAGTGGTTTAAAAAGACGGTTTTAATGCCCCTTGGAAGAGATGTGGAGGTCAGAGTAGCTTAGCAAGATGGTTTTAATGCCCCTTGGAAGAGACGTGGAGTTCAGAGTGGCTTAACAAGACAGTTTTAATGACCCCTTGGAAGAGTCGTGGAGGTTAGAGGAAATTAAAAACAACATTTCAATGCCCCTTGGAAGAGCTGTGGAGTTCAGAGTGGTATAACAAGACGGATTTAATGCCCCTTGGAAGAGACGTGGAGGTCACAGTAGCTTAACAAGACGGTTTGAATGCCCCTTGGAAGAGACGTGAAGTACAGAGTAGTTTAACAAGACAGTTTTAATGCCCCTTGGAAGAGAGGTGGAGGTCCCAGTGGAATAAAAAGATAATATCAATGCCCCTTGGAAGAGTGGTGAAGGTCCCAGTGGAATAAAAAGACAATATCAATGCCCCTTGGAAGAGTGGTGGAGGTCGCAGTGGAATAAAAAGACAATATCAATGCCCCTTGGAAGAGTGGTGGAGGTCGCAGTGGAATAAAAAGACAATATCAATGCCCCTTGGAAGAGTGGTGGAGGTCACAGTGGAATAAAAAGACAATATCAATGCCCCTTGGAAGAGTGGTGGAGGTTGCAGTGGAATAAAAAGACAAAGTAAATGCCCCTTGGAAGAGTGGTGGAAGTCGCATTGCAATAAAAAGACAATATCAATGCCCCTTGGAAGAGTGGTGGAGGTCCCAGTGGAATAAAAAGACAATATCAATGCCCCTTGGAAGAGTGGTGGAGGTCGCAGTGTAATAAAAAGACAATATCAATGCCCCATGGAAGAGACGTGGAGGTCACAGTAGCTTAACAAGACGGTTTTACTGCCCCTTGGAAGAGACGTGGAGGTCACAGTAGCTTAACAAGATGGTTTTAATGCCCCTTGGAAGAGACGTGGAGGTCACAGTAGCTTAACAAGACGGTTTTAATGCCCCTTGGAAGAGACGTGGAGGTCACTGTAGCTGAACAAGACGGTTTTAATGCCCCTTGGAAGAGACGTGGAGGTCACAGTAGCTTAACAAGACGGTTTTAATGCCCCTTGGAAGAGTGGTGGAGGTCACAGTGGAATAAAAAGACAATATCAATGCCCCTTGGAAGAGTGGTGGAGGTCGCAGTGGAATAAAAAGACAATATCAATGCCCCTTGCAAGAGTGGTGGAGGTCGCAGTGGAATAAAAAGACAATATCAATGCCCCTTGCAAGAGTGGTGGAGGTCGCAGTGGAATAAAATGACAATATCAATGCCCCTTGGAAGAGTGGTGGAGATCGCAGTGTAATAAAAAGACAATATCAATGCCCCGTGGAAGAGACGTGGAGGTCACAGTAGCTTAACAAGACGGTTTTAATGCCCCTTGGAAGAGACGTGGAGGTCACAGTAGCTTAACAAGACGGTTTTAATGCCCCTTGGAAGAGTGGTGGAGGTCGCAGTGGAATAAAAAGACAATATCAATGCCCCTTGGAAGAGACGTGTAGGTAACAGTAGCTTAGTAAGACGGTTTTAATGCCCCTTGGAAGAGACGTGGAGGTCATAGTAGCTTAACAAGACGGTTTTAATGCCCCTTGGAAGAGACGTGGAGGTCACAGTAGCTTAACAAGACGGTTTTAATGCCCCTTGGAAGAGACGCGGAGGTCACAATAGCTTAACAAGACAGTTTTAATGCCCCTTAAAAGAGTGGTGGAGGTCGCAGTGGAATAAAAAGACAATATCAGTGCCCCGTGGAAGAGACGTGGAGGTCACAGTAGCTTAACAAGATGGTTTTAATGCCCCTTGGAAGAGACGTGGAGGTCACAGTAGCTTAACAAGATGGTTTTAATGCCCCTTGGAAGAGATGTGGAGGTCACAGTAGCTTAACAAGATGGTTTTAATTCCCCTTGGAAGAGACGTGGAGGTCATAGTGGTTTAACAAGACGGTATTAATGCCCCTTGGAAGAGACGTGGAGGTCACAGTAGCTTAACAAGACGGTTTTATTGCCCCTTGGAAGAGACGTGGAGTTCAGAGTGGTTTAACAAGATGTTTTTAATGACCCCTTGGAAGAGACGTGGAGGTCACAGTAGGTTAACAAGACGGTTTTAATGCCCCTTGGAAGAGACGTGGAATTCAGAGTGGTCTAACAAGACGGTTTATTGCCCCTTGGAAGACACGTGGAATTCAGAGTGGTTTAACAAGACGGTTTTAATGCCCCTTGGAAGAGACGTGGAGGTCAGAGTGGTTTAAAAAGACAGTTTTAATGCCCCTTGGAAGAGATGTGGAGGTCAGAGTAGCTTAACAAGATGGTTTTAATGCCCCTTGGAAGAGACGTGGAGTTCAGAGTGGCTTAACAAGACGGTTTTAATGACCCCTTGGAAGAGTCGTGGAGGTTAGAGGTAATTAAAAACAACATTTCAATGCCCCTTGGAAGAGCTGTGGAGTTCAGAGTGGTTTAACAAGACGGTTTTAATGCCCCTTGGAAGAGACGTGGAGGTCAGAGTAGCTTAACAAGACGGTTTGAATGCCCCTTGGAAGAGACGTGGAGTTCAGAGTGGTTTAACAAGACAGTTTTAATGCCCCTTGGAAGAGAGGTGGAGGTCCCAGTGGAATAAAAAGATAATATCAATGCCCCTTGGAAGAGTGATGGAGGTCCCAGTGGAATAAAAAGACAATATCAATGCCCCTTGGAAGAGTGGTGGAGGTCGCAGTGGATTAAAAAGACAATATCAATGCCCCGTGGAAGAGACGTGAAGGTCACAGTAGCTTAACAAGATGGTTTTAATGCCCCTTGGAAAAGACGTGGAGGTCACAGTAGCTTAACAAGACGGTTTTAATGCCCCTTGGAAAAGTGGTGGAGGTCGCAGTTGAATAAAAAGACAATATCAATGCCCCTTGGAAGAGTGGTGGAGGTCGCAGTGGAATAAAAAGACAATATCAATGCCCCTTGGAAGAGAGGTGGAGGTAGCAGTGGAATAAAAAGACAATATCAAGGCCCCTTGGAAGAGTGGTGGAGGTCCCAGTGGAATAAAAAGACAATATCAATGCCCCTTGGAAGAGTGGTGGAGGTCGCAGTGGAATAAAAAGACAATATTAATGCCCCTTGGAAGAGACGTGGAGGTCACAGTAGCTTAACAAGATGGTTTTAATGCCCCTTGTACGAATGGTGGAGGTCTCAGTGGAATAAAAAGGCAATATCAGTGCCCCGTGGAAGAGACGTGGAGGTCACAGTAGCTTAACAAGATGGTTTTAATGCCCCTTGGAAGAGACGTGGAGGTCAGAGTGGTTTAAAAAGACGGTTTTAATGCCCCTTGGAAGAGATGTGGAGGTCAGAGTAGCTTAGCAAGATGGTTTTAATGCCCCTTGGAAGAGACGTGGAGTTCAGAGTGGCTTAACAAGACAGTTTTAATGACCCCTTGGAAGAGTCGTGGAGGTTAGAGGAAATTAAAAACAACATTTCAATGCCCCTTGGAAGAGCTGTGGAGTTCAGAGTGGTATAACAAGACGGTTTTAATGCCCCTTGGAAGAGACGTGGAGGTCACAGTAGCTTAACAAGACGGTTTGAATGCCCCTTGGAAGAGATGTGGAGTACAGAGTGGTTTAACAAGACAGTTTTAATGCCCCTTGGAAGAGAGGTGGAGGTCCCAGTGCAATAAAAAGATAATATCAATGCCCCTTGGAAGAGTGGTGAAGGTCCCAGTGGAATAAAAAGACAATATCAATGCCCCTTGGAAGAGTGGTGGAGGTCGCAGTGGAATAAAAAGACAATATCAATGCCCCTTGGAAGAGTGGTGGAGGTCGCAGTGGAATAAAAAGACAATATCAATGCCCCTTGGAAGAGTGGTGGAGGTCACAGTGGAATAAAAAGACAATATCAATGCCCCTTGGAAGAGTGGTGGAGGTTGCAGTGGAATAAAAAGGCAAAGTAAATGCCCCTTGGAAGAGTGGTGGAAGTCGCATTGCAATAAAAAGACAATATCAATGCCCCTTGGAAGAGTGGTGGAGGTCCCAGTGGAATAAAAAGACAATATCAATGCCCTTTGGAAGAGTGGTGGAGGTCGCAGTGTAATAAAAAGACAATATCAATGCCCCGTGGAAGAGACGTGGAGGTCACAGTAGCTTAACAAGACGGTTTTACTGCCCCTTGGAAGAGACGTGGAGGTCACAGTAGCTTAACAAGATGGTTTTAATGCCCCTTGGAAGAGACGTGGAGGTCACAGTAGCTTAACAAGACGGTTTTAATGCCCCTTGGAAGAGACGTGGAGGTCACTGTAGCTTAACAAGACGGTTTTAATGCCCCTTGGAAGAGACGTGGAGGTCACAGTAGCTTAACAAGACGGTTTTAATGCCCCTTGGAAGAGTGGTGGAGGTCACAGTGGAATAAAAAGACAATATCAATGCCCCTAGGAAGAGTGGTGGAGGTCGCAGTGGAATAAAAAGACAATATCAATGCCCCTTGGAAGAGTGGTGGAGGTCGCAGTGGAATAAAAAGACAATATCAATGCCCCTTGGAAGAGAGGTGGAGGTAGCAGTGGAATAAAAAGACAATATCAAGGCCCCTTGGAAGAGTGGTGGAGGTCCCAGTGGAATAAAAAGACAATATCAATGCCCCTTGGAAGAGTGGTGGAGGTCGCAGTGGAATAAAAAGACAATATTAATGCCCCTTGGAAGAGACGTGGAGGTCACAGTAGCTTAACAAGATGGTTTTAATGCCCCTTGTACGAATGGTGGAGGTCTCAGTGGAATAAAAAGGCAATGTCAGTGCCCCGTGGAAGAGACGTGGAGGTCACAGTAGCTGCCCCTTGGAAGAGACGTGGAGGTCAGAGTGGTTTAAAAAGACGGTTTTAATGCCCCTTGGAAGAGATGTGGAGGTCAGAGTAGCTTAGCAAGATGGTTTTAATGCCCCTTGGAAGAGACGTGGAGTTCAGAGTGGCTTAACAAGACAGTTTTAATGACCCCTTGGAAGAGTCGTGGAGGTTAGAGGAAATTAAAAACAACATTTCAATGCCCCTTGGAAGAGATGTGGAGTTCAGAGTGGTATAACAAGACGGTTTTAATGCCCCTTGGAAGAGACGTGGAGGTCACAGTAGCTTAACAAGACGGTTTGAATGCCCCTTGGAAGAGACGTGGAGTACAGAGTGGTTTAACAAGACAGTTTTAATGCCCCTTGGAAGAGAGGTGGAGGTCCCAGTGGAATAAAAAGATAATATCAATGCCCCTTGGAAGAGTGGTGAAGGTCCCAGTGGAATAAAAAGACAATATCAATGCCCCTTGGAAGAGTGGTGGAGGTCGCAGTGGAATAAAAAGACAATATCAATGCCCCTTGGAAGAGTGGTGGAGGTCGCAGTGGAATAAAAAGACAATATCAATGCCCCTTGGAAGAGTGGTGGAGGTCGCAGTGGAATAAAAAGACAATATCAATGCCCCTTGGAAGAGTGGTGGAGGTTGCAGTGGAATAAAAAGACAAAGTAAATGCCCCTTGGAAGAGTGGTGGAAGTCGCATTGCAATAAAAAGACAATATCAATGCCCCTTGGAAGAGTGGTGGAGGTCCCAGTGGAATAAAAAGACAATATCAATGCCCTTTGGAAGAGTGGTGGAGGTCGCAGTGTAATAAAAAGACAATATCAATGCCCCGTGGAAGAGACGTGGAGCTCACAGTAGCTTAACAAGACGGTTTTACTGCCCCTTGGAAGAGACGTGGAGGTCACAGTAGCTTAACAAGATGGTTTTAATGCCCCTTGGAAGAGACGTGGAGGTCACAGTAGCTTAACAAGACGGTTTTAATGCCCCTTGGAAGAGACGTGGAGGTCACTGTAGCTTAACAAGACGGTTTTAATGCCCCTTGGAAGAGACGTGGAGGTCACAGTAGCTTAACAAGACGGTTTTAATGCCCCTTGGAAGAGTGGTGGAGGTCACAGTGGAATAAAAAGACAATATCAATGCCCCTTGGAAGAGTGGTGGAGGTCGCAGTGGAATAAAAAGACAATATCAATGCCCCTTGGAAGAGTGGTGGAGGTCGCAGTGGAATAAAATGACAATATCAATGCCCCTTGGAAGAGTGGTGGAGGTCCCAGTGGAATAAAATGACAATATCAATGCCCCTTGGAAGAGTGGTGGAGATCGCAGTGTAATAAAAAGACAATATCAATGCCCCGTGGAAGAGACGTGGAGGTCACAGTAGCTTAACAAGACGGTTTTAATGCCCCTTGGAAGAGACGTGGAGGTCACAGTAGCTTAACAAGACGGTTTTAATGCCCCTTGGAAGAGTGGTGGAGGTCGCAGTGGAATAAAAAGACAATATCAATGCCCCTTGGAAGAGACGTGTAGGTAACAGTAGCTTAGTAAGACGGTTTTAATGCCCCTTGGAAGAGACGTGGAGGTCATAGTAGCTTAACAAGACGGTTTTAATGCCCCTTGGAAGAGACGTGGAGGTCACAGTAGCTTAACAAGACGGTTTTAATGCCCCTTGGAAGAGACGCGGAGGTCACAATAGCTTAACAAGACAGTTTTAATGCCCCTTAAAAGAGTGGTGGAGGTCGCAGTGGAATAAAAAGACAATATCAGTGCCCCATGGAACAGACGTGGAGGTCACAGTAGCTTAACAAGATGGTTTTAATGCCCCTTGGAAGAGACGTGGAGGTCACAGTAGCTTAACAAGATGGTTTTAATGCCCCTTGGAAGAGATGTGGAGGTCACAGTAGCTTAACAAGATGGTTTTAATTCCCCTTGGAAGAGACGTGGAGGTCATAGTGGTTTAACAAGACGGTATTAATGCCCCTTGGAAGAGCCGTGGAGGTCACAGTAGCTTAACAAGACGGTTTTATTGCCCCTTGGAAGAGACGTGGAGTTCAGAGTGGTTTAACAAGATGTTTTTAATGACCCCTTGGAAGAGACGTGGAGGTCACAGTAGGTTAACAAGACGGTTTTAATGCCCCTTGGAAGAGACGTGGAATTCAGAGTGGTCTAACAAGACGGTTTATTGCCCCTTGGAAGACACGTGGAATTCAGAGTGGTTTAACAAGACGGTTTTAATGCCCCTTGGAAGAGACGTGGAGTTCAGAGTGGTGTAACAAGACTGTTTTAATGCCCGTTGGAAGAGACGTGGACGTCACAGTAGCTTAACAAAATGGTTTTAATGCCCCTTGGAAGAGTGGTGGAGGTCGCAGTGGAATAAAAAGACAATATCAGTGCCCCGTAGAAGAGACATGGAGGTCACAGTAGCTTAACAAGATGGTTTTAATGCCCCTTGGAAGAGTGGTGGAGGTCACAGTGGAATAAAAAGACAATATCAATACCCCGTGGAAGAGACGTGGAGGTCACAGTAGCTTAACAAGATGATTTTAATGCCCCGTATAAGAGCCATGCAGTACAGCATATTAACAAAAATATTTTTTTCATTATTGTGGAGTGGGTTCCCCACAGTCTTTGCCTATGCCTTCCAAGCAAAAGCTGCCAAAAATTAGGATGGAGGAAATTGCAATGCTGGCAACACGGACCACGGTCACCCTGGTGGTATAGTGGTGGTGGAGGCTGAGGATAAGGAGAAGAACATAAAACATCCGAAATGAGGAAGCGTATACCCATGTGTGGGTGTGAAGCGGTGCATGTGAATACACCTCCCGAAATAACACAGTGGATTTGACTTTATGTTACTCTGCTGTCATTTGGTGGTGATGAGAAGTCTGGCCCAATCCAGCCCTTGTTCATTTTGATAAGGGTCAGCTTGTCAGCATTGTCAGTTGACAGGCGAGTGCGCTTATCAGTTATAATTCCCCCAGCGGCACTAAAAACACACTCCGATAACACGCTAGCGGCCGGGCAGGCCAGCGAGTTCATTCCAAGTGTCTAGCTTGGATAGCCAATAATTAAAAGGCACAGAGGAATCACGGATGAGGCTGGTACGGTCGGCAAAGTACTCCCTCACCATCTTTTGAAACTTTCCACTCCTTGTGAGAGTACCCCGCGCCTCAGGGCCTGTAAGCTGGGCGGGTCTCAGAAAACTGTCCCAGAACGTTGACAGTGTTCCCCTGCCTCTGCTGGATTGGAGTGCATCTCTCTCGCCTGCACGCCTTGGTTGGTCAACGAACTGTGACCTCTGCCGCTAGCGTGTTCAGATGGGAATTTTTTTAACAGTTCTGCAGCAAGGGCCTTCTGGTACTGCCCCATTTTTGTAGACCTCTCCACCTCAGGAATAAGAGAGTGAAAGTTCTCCTTGTAGCGGGGGGTCTAAAAGTGTCACCAACCAGTAATGAGTGTCATCCAAAATTTTGACAACGCGAGGGTCACGGTTAAGGCAGCATAACATAAAGTCAGCCATGCGTGCCAGACTGGTAACGGGCAAGACTTCCGTGTCCGACTCCTCACCAAGATGACGACTGACTATGTTCTCCTCCTCCTCCCTCTGTCCTCAGGCCACCCACGCTGAACTGACGGTATGACAGTTGTACAGGTACTACCGTCTACAGCGCATGATACCAGCTCCTGTTCTTCCTCCTCCTCCTCCTCTCCCTCATTGTCCCCCAAAGCACGTTGGGATGAGATGAGGCTGGGCTGTGTGTAATCGCCCGCTACGGCTTCTTGATCCATCTCATCATACTCTGGCTGCAATGCCTCCTCTTTAATTCTCTGCAGAGAGCGTTGCAAAAGACAGACAAGTGGGATGCTGACGCTAATTACGGCATCATCACCACTCACCATCTTGGTGGACTCCTCAAAGTTTGTCAGGATGGTAGATATGTCAGACATCCAGGTCCACTCCTGAGGTCTTATGTGTGGAGTCTGACCTGAATATCGACTGCCTTGTTGCGGCTTCTACTCCACAACTGCTCTCTTCTGCTCACAAATGCTATCCAACATGTGGAGGGTAGAGTTCCAACTTGTGGGGACATCACACACCAGTCGGTGTGCCCGAAGCTGCAAACGCTGCTGCAACACAGCAAGGGCGGCCGAAGCTGTAGCCGATTTCGAAAAATGAGCTGACAGGCGGCGTACTTTGACGAGCAGATCTGGCAACTCGGGGTACGATTTAAGAAACTGCTGAACCACAAGGTTAAGCACATGAGCCAGGCATGGTACATGTGTGATCTCGCCTCGCCTCAGAGCTGGCACCAGGTTACGGCCATTGTCACAAACGACCATGCCTGAATGTAGGTTCAGCGGTGTCAGACACAGATCTGCCTGCTCTTTCACAACTGTCCACAACTCATAAACAGTGTGAGGTTGATCACCTAAGCTTATGAGTTTCAGCACAGCCTGTTGCCGCTTGGCTGAGGCAGTACTGCAGTGCTTCCAGCTTGTAACTGATGTGGTGATATCTGAGATGGAGGCTGAACATGAGGAGGAGGATGATGCGCAGGAGCTGTACACTGTGGGGCAACTCTGACTGACATAGGGCCCGCAATCCTCGGTGTGGGGAGGATGTGTTCCGTCCCAAGGTCTGATTGGGTCCCGGCTTCCACTATGTTTACCCAGTGTGTCGTCAGGGAGATGTACCGTCCCTGGCCACAAGCACTTGTCCACGTGTCCGTTGTCAGGTGGACTCTCCCAATAACTGCGTTGTTGAGGGCAGGGCAGATGTTTTGGGACACGTGCTTGTGTAGTGCGGGGATGGCACACCAGGCAAAATTGTGTCAGCTGGGGACGGAGTACCAAGGGATGGCCAACGCCATAGGGTTGGGGAAGGATTCCGTCTCCACCAGCCTAAAAGGCAGGATTTCCAACGCAAGCAGTCGTGAAATGGGCCTATTTAGGACTGTGGCCTGTGGGGAGTTGGCTGCGAATTTGAACTTTCATTCAAAGGTCTGGGATATGGACAATCGAACGCTGTGGTGGGACGTGGACGTGGACGTTGATGGTGTTTCTTGAGAAATTGCCATAACAAGTGAAGACTGAGAGGAGGGGGCATCTTTGCATGCAGTATGGACAGGGGATTGCCTTGCACGCATATCAGGGAGTTCTCTTACACGCACAACAGTGGAAGAAGCGGTGGTGACACCCGCTGACACTGGTCGTGGACCCTGGGGTTTGCCCCACAAAGTCGGGTGCTTTGCTGACATGTGCCTGATCATGCTGGCAGTGGTCAGGCTGGTAGTTTTGTCACCCCTGCTGATGCTGGCCTGGCAGGTGGTACAAATGGCCTTTTTGGGGTTATCAGCAGAGTCTTTAAAAAAATTCCAGACTCTGGAAGACCTACCGGTTGTACTGGCAACGTCCCTCGTGTTGATGTTACGGGGAATGGTTGCCCGCCTTCTGTCTGCGGCCACCACACTGCTTCTGTTGGGGTACTCTGCCTCCCTCCCCCTGTGTGCTGCTGGCCTCGCTCTGCGTGTCCTCCTGCCATGTTGGGTCAGTTACTAAATCATCAACCACCTCATCCTCTTCCGCACCACGGTCCTCCTCCTCACTTTGTGGCAATTGTGTCTCGTCATCGTCCACCTCTTGTGACAAATTGCCAGCGTCGCCTTCCTGTGGCTGTGGCTGTTCAAATATTTGGGCATTGCTACATGAGATCTCCTCTTCCACCACTTCAAGTGGAGCAGGCGAGGGGCCCAAATATGGAAAGGGACCAGTGAACAGCTCTTCAGAGTGTCCAACTGTGGGATCAGTTGCTGTCTGATGCCAATCGGCATGGTAGGAGGAAGGAGGATCAGGGTGAGTAGGAGTATGCGGTTGAGACTCACGACTACTAACACTTGACCGTGTGGGAGACAGACCGGAGGTGGTGGTGCCCAGGTGACTGGAAGTATTATCTGCTATCCAATTAATAACCTATTCAAACTGATCAGTTCGCAATAGTGGTCTTGCTGTTGTGTGCTTCCCTAGTAATTCGGTCAAGAACTGGGAGCGAGAAGATGTGGCTGTTGGTTGTGGCACATTTTCACCTTGGCCACGGCCCCGTCCTCTGCACGCACCATCACCAGAATGTCCAGTTCCATGTCCCTTGCCACGCATCTTGCCCATTGTAAATGAAGTAAAATAGCTTACACTCACACTATCAATGGCAAAAGGGTAATAGAAAGGAGATTAGAACCGTGGAAGAGGAAAACCACAGTTCTATTTCTCTGACCTACACCAGACTCTTTTAAACAGATATATTGGTGTCTGAACAGTTAGCGAGACACGGAAAAAGTTTTTCTTTATGGAAAAAAGACATAAAAGTGGATAATACAGAGATTTGAACCATGGAACTGCAAAACCACAGTTATAATTTCCTGGTGTATACCAGACTTGTTAAAATAGATATATTTGTGTCTGAACAGTCAGCAACACACTCAAACTGTTTTTTTTTATGGAAAAAAGGCAAGCAGGTTGATAACACCCAGATTTGAACTGTGGAAGAGGAAAAACACAGTTCTATTTCTCTGGCCTACACCAGACTCTTTTAAACAGATATATTGGTGTCTGAACAGTCAGCGCGACTCTGAAAATGTGTTTTTTTTTATAGAAAAAAGACAAAAAAATGGATAATACAGAGATTTGAACCGTGGAATTGCAAAACCACAGTTATAATTTCCTGGTGTATACCAGACTTGTTAAATAGATATATCTGTGTCTGAACAGTCTGCGACACACTCAAACAGTTTTTTTTTATGGAAAAAAAGGCAAGCAGGTTGATAACACCCAGATTTGAACCGTGGAAGAGGAAAAACACAGTTCTATTTCTCTGGCCTACACCAGACTCTTTTAAACAGATATATTTGTGTCTGAACAGTCAGCGACACACTCAAACTGTCTTTTATTATGGAAAAAAGGCAATCAGGTTGATAACACCCAGATTTGAACTGTGGAAGAGGAAAAACACAGTTCTATTTCTCTGGCCTACACCAGACTCTTTTAAACAGATATATTGGTGTCTGAACAGTCAATGAGACACTGAAAATGTTTTTTTTTTATGGAAAAAAGACAAAAAAAATGGATAATACAGAGATTTGAACCGTGAAACTGCAAAACCACAGTTATAATTTCCTGGTGTATACCAGACTTGTTAAAATAGATATATTTGTGTCTGAACAGTCAGCGACACACTCAAACTGTTTTTTTTATTGAAAAAAGGCAAGCAGGTTGATAACACCCAGATTTGCACTGTGGAAGAGGAAACACAGTTCTATTTCACTGGCCTACACCAGACTCTTTTAAACAGATATATTTGTGTCTGAACAGTCAGCGACACACTCAAACTGTTTTTTTTATGGAAAAAAGGCAAGCAAGTTGATAACACCCAGATTTGAACCATGGAAGAGGAAAACACAGTTCTATTTCTCTGGCCTACACCAGACTCTTTTAAACAGATATATTTGTGTCTGAACAGTCAGCGACACACTCAAACTGTTTTTTTTTATGGAAAAAAGGCAAGCAAGTTGATAACACCCAGATTTGAACCATGGAAGAGGAAAACACAGTTCTATTTCTCTGGCCTACACCAGACTCTTTTAAACAGATATATTTGTGTCTGAACAGTCAGCGACACACTCAAACTGTCTTTTATTATGGAGAAAAGGCAATCAGGTTGATAACACCCAGATTTGAACTGTGGAAGAGGAAAAACACAGTTCTATTTCTCTGGCCTACACCAGACTCTTTTAAACAGATATATTGGTGTCTGAACAGTCAATGAGACACTGAAAATGTTTTTTTTTTATGGAAAAAAGACAAAAAAAATGGATAATACAGAGATTTGAACCGTGAAACTGCAAAACCACAGTTATAATTTCCTGGTGTATACCAGACTTGTTAAAATAGATATATTTGTGTCTGAACAGTCAGCGACACACTCAAACTGTTTTTTTTATTGAAAAAAGGCAAGCAGGTTGATAACACCCAGATTTGCACTGTGGAAGAGGAAACACAGTTCTATTTCACTGGCCTACACCAGACTCTTTTAAACAGATATATTTGTGTCTGAACAGTCAGCGACACACTCAAACTGTTTTTTTTATGGAAAAAAGGCAAGCAAGTTGATAACACCCAGATTTGAACCATGGAAGAGGAAAACACAGTTCTATTTCTCTGGCCTACACCAGACTCTTTTAAACAGATATATTTGTGTCTGAACAGTCAGCGACACACTCAAACTGTCTTTTTTTATGGAAAAAAGGCAATCAGGTTGATAACACCCAGATTTGAACCGTGGAAGAGGAAAAACACAGTTCTATTTCTCTGGCCTACATTAGACTCTTTTAAACAGCTATATTGGTGTTTGAACAGTCAGCAAGACACTGAAAATGTTTTTTTTTATGGAAGAAAGACAAAAAAGTGGATAATACAGAAATTTGAACCGTGGAACTGCAAAACCACAGTTATAATTTCCTGGTGTATACCAGACTTGTTAAAATAGATATATTTGTGTCTGAACAGTCAGCGACACACTCAATTTTTATTTTTTTGGGGGAAAAAATACCAAAAGGTTAATAAGACGGGTATTTGTACAGTCTGACTGAGAAAAAACAAAACAGGATTTAGATGAAAAAAAAAGGATTTTTCCTGGCCCCTGAGACCTGCGGATAAGTCTAGAAATTTGACCAGTAGGAGCACACAGGACTGTAATGCAGTGTTTGTTGGTATAACCACTGTGTCTCCTATACAGCCTGCCTGCCTTCCTGCCTGATATCTGGGATGGATATTAGTCCTGAGAAGGACTGTTTGTTTGATTTGGCAGGCTTTAGAGACCCTACACTAACTATTTTGCAGTATAAATCTCTCCCTAGCTCTGCAGCACTGACCCTACACTGTCTGATCCGGAGCGACTGTGTCCAAGATGGCGGCACCTGGTTTTAAATACTCGAGGTGACGTTCTGCGGCTAGCCAATCACTGTAATGCCCACAAACAGCATGGCTGCGGCATTACAGTGACTGGCTGGCAATCCCTGCATGTTCATTGGCTCTGTAAAGAGCGCCAAACATGCAAGGCGGAGACCCGAGCTCCCGCCCGAGTAACACGGAAATGCTCGGTGCTCGCCGAACATCCCGAGTAGTGAGATGCTCGGGTGAGTACCGAGCAGTGTTGAGCATGCTCACTCAACACTAATAATAACCTATTTGGCCTCAGTGTCATTATGAGAGTCAAATGTCCCCTGGAGGTCCCAGGGGTACATGCATATGGTAACTATTCTCCTGCATTGTTTACAGGTGTATTGAACATATTATGGTTATGTGTGGTTGTTGTTTGATTTTGCACCTTGGTCTGCTCATTTGTTTGCATTGGCTTAGTTCTCTCTTTGTGGGACTCCCATACTGTCACACCTTGGAGCATTGTTTGCACACACTCTGTTTACCTATATATATATATATATAAATATATATATATATATATATATATATATATATGTATATACTATTAGCTTCACTGATGTGAAACTGGAAGTCTTCTCCTGCATGGTATGTGCTGAGAGGGTTAATCAGCCATATTTAAATTGACCAATTTTTTTTTTGTGAAGGACTATAGAGCGAGTGGGAGGTCGTTCACCATATCTTCACCCAGGGTGTGGTCTGGAGTTTAAATACTCAGCCTGTTGAGGCATTCAGTGTTCAGTAGGTCTGGAGAGAGTAACTCCAGATATGTTTGTGTTGATCTCTCCTGAACCACGTGGAGTTGCTGAGCTCTGAACAGGCAGATTCCTGCTACCATAAAGACTGTGTTTTTGTGTTACCATTTTGCTTTGTTCTCCCTGTTTTGCCCAAAGGCCCTTGCTTTCTTTTATGGACTCAGTGTTGGTTTATGCTGCATTTTAATAAACCAACCAGAAGTGTAAAGAAACAGCATACCAGTGTTTACCTCCATGTGCAGCTGAGTGAGCAATCTACCACAATATATATATATATATATATATATATATATATATATATACACACACACGTTTATCTCTTAACTCTATACACCACACCAACATCTATTATTTAAATGTATTTATATTCTATGTGTACTGTATTTTTCAGACTAAAAGATGCCCAATGACGTCAGAGTTGACCCGACGTGCGTGCGGCATGATGACGGCCATGCTGGAAGTGACTAGTGTGGCGGCTTAACCCGCAACACATGCGCCGCATCTGCCAACATTTTCTGTCCGGGAGGTATTTATATGGGACAGGACAGCACTTGCGAGACCCCTTCGATAAAGCTTGTACGCGAAACGCGCATCAGGGGATGCAGGGACAGAGTTATTCACAGCTTGGGACCACTATGGGTAAGCAATAGTTGTTTACATACTACACATTGCAATTTTATATGGATTTGACCCTGATGGGGGCACTGATCTGCTGCCAAATTGATTAGGATTGGTTTATTCCATGCATGTCTTTGATACTCCCTCATGGTATTCTATCAGCTTTGCTCCCATATCCTGAACATTATCGTGTCGCTTCCTGCACAATTTCCATGTTTCCTCAAGTATTTTTACTATATATATATGTATTTTTATGGCATTATTTCTCAATAAAGTTTTATTATTCTCATATACCCTTTGGTGGTTTATGGCTACTCCATTTTAATTTTTGTAGTTTATAAGTTGCATCTTACCATAAGATGCATCCCAGGTTTAGACAGCAGAAAATAGGACATATTATAAAATTGCACTGTGCAGAACTTATTAAACAGCTTTTTCTAATTAAATTAATAAATATATGAAAAAATGACGTGGGGTCCCGCCAATGTTTTTAACTAGCAAAGGTAAAGCACGGCTGTGAGCTAATATTATCAGGCTGGGAAGGTACTTGGTTATTGGGCCCTTCCCAGCCTAAAAATACCAGCTTGCAGCTGCCCCACAAGTGGCGCTTGACTTTAGATGCTCCAATTCTGGCATTTCGCTTTCGACTCTTCTTGATTACCATGGTGCGTTGACAATCAGAGTAATGGTGCCTGGGGTTGATGTCAGCTATGAATTGTGCAAAAACACTGCTGACATCAAGCCCTGGTGTTAGTAATGGAGAGTTGTCTATCAGACACCCCCATTACCAACCCAAAAATGAAAAAGAAAAAACACACAAAAAATATTTATTTAAATAAACACCCCCCCACCACACTTTCCCTGGTTCACCACTTTATAAAAAAATAAGTTCCCACGCAAGTCCGACATAGTCCACTGAATCCAATGTAGTCCAGAGCGCAGAGTGAGCATGAACATCTGAAGAGCAGTGATGTTAATGCATCACCACTCTGCAGACTGTGAAGGGTAGTAACGTTGCTGATGTCAGAGCCGCCGGGTTTCAGGGAGCGCAGTGTAACTCGACGACTCTGATGATCAGCTTCACAGTTGCCGGGTCTCATGGAGCGCAGCATGAACTAGGCTCCATAGGCTGTGGACGATGGATTTGGGGAAGTTTGCTGGACTACATCGGACCTGCATGGGAACTTTTTTTCAGATAAATTGGTGACCAAGGGGCAGTGTCTAATTTAACATTTCTCTCTTTTTATGTTTTTCAGGATTCCATTTATGGACTACTTCAGATTCAATAGAGTACTTCAACCTGCGTGGGAAATTTTATTTTAAGAAAATGGTGAACCAGAGAAAGTGTGGGGGGGTGTTTATTTAAATAAAGATTTTTTGTGTGTGTTTTTAATTTTTACTTTCAGAGTTATTAATAGACACCTCTCCATTACTGACACCAGGGCTTGATGCCAGCTGTGTTTTTGGATGATTCACAGCTGACATCAAGCCCCATTATTTTGATTGCCAACTCACCAGGGCAATCGGGAAGAGTGAAGGTGAAGCGCCAGAATTAGAGCATCTCATGTGATGCACCACTTCTGGGGCAGCTGCGGATGGTATTTTTAGGCAAGGAAGGGCCAATAAGCAGGAACCTTCCCAGGCTGATAATATTAGCTCTCAGATGTCTGCTTTACCTTTGCTGGTAACAAAACATGGGGAAGACCCCAAGTTGTTTTTTTTTTAATTAATTAATTAATTAATTAATTAATTTATTTGTTTTATCATAAAAATCTGTGCAATAAGCCCCACAGTGTGTAATTTTATAATATGTCGGGGGGGTTGTGCAATTATATGTCTACACATGTGGTCAAAATTGTTGGCACCTCTTGTTTAATGAAAGAAAAACCCACAATGGTCACAGAATTAACCTGAATCTGACAAAAACGATAATAAATTAAAAATCTATGAAAATGAACAAATGAAAGTCAGACATTGCTTTTCAACCCTGCTTCCACAGAATTTAAAAAAAAAAATAAACTCATGAAATAGGCCTGGACAGAAATGATGGTACTATTAACTTAATATTTTGTTGAACAACCTTTTGAGGCAATCACTGCAATCAAATGATTCCTAAACACAACCAGGGTCTAAAAAGCCCAACATGACCAGAGTTTTAAATTTTAAATATCTTTATTGAAACAACCTTAGTTGCTATAAAATATATAAAAACACAGCACTATGATGCTACCAAACAGGGAAAACAACCTAGACAATCGTCAGCATTAACTGTGTGTTAGAGTGGTGACTTCCTACTCCTCCATAAAGTGTCTAGTGCACATAGTTTAAGGCATTGATGCCCCAAATAGAAATCTCATATTCTCAAAAGTTGTATCATCAAAGTAGGGCATAAAGGCCGTATACTTACTCTAGCGCTTTGTCCGGTGTGTATCCCCGCGCCCCTACGCGCGTTTCACCCTCGCTTCTTTGGGGGGCTTGTACATACAGTGGTTCTGCCCATCTTTTTATAATACCCCGCCACCAATCCTAACGTGTGCCGTCCACCTGTGTAGCCTGATTTGTCCACTCCGCGAACATTACTCACGGCGCATTTCCCACCATACGTCACATCCTATGAGGTACTTCCGCTTATCGACGGTGGAATGCAACGTGTCACCGCTGCTAAGCAGCGGCATACACGCCATGCGCACCGAGTGTCAGAAAGAGGAAGACCGGACGGGAAGTTTTCATTCAAACCCAAAGGGCTTACAGTTTTCAGTTTATAAATCCACCTACTCTCAATTTGTGATACCGCTTTAAATAGGTCACCTCCTCTTGTGCCCAAACAGATCTGATCAATCCCTTTAATTTTCAATTGTCGTGCATCGCTATCATGGAATCTTTTAAAGTGTCTGGGTAACGTCTTCAGGTCCCCATCATTTTCAATTTCTTTAGATTTTTGAATATCTCTGATGTGTTCCCGTACACGTACCCTCAGTTCCCGTGTAGTCATACCTACATAAAGTTTTGCACAGGGACACTCCGCTACATATACAACTCCTTTGGAAGCACAGGTTATAAACCTATTGATGGTAAATTCTTTGGTTCCATCCGAATTGGTAAATTTCTTAGATTTAACCAAGTTCTCACACGCCCTGCAATGGCCACATGGGAAGAAGCCCCTAATATGGTTCTTAAATGAATCAGTTCTATTATCATTCCGGGAGTAATGGCTTTTAACAAGCAAATCCTTCAAGTTTTTAGATCTCTTTGCTGTAATCAGTGGTTTATCTGACATGATGCGTCCCAGGATGGGGTCAGTTTGTATGATGCCCCAATGTTTCTTAATAATATTGATGAACTTCTTCCAATGGCCATTGTAGGGGGTGATTAAACGTACCTGACCTCCTAATTCCTTGTTTTCCTTGGATTTATTAACATATAACAACTGATTCCTAGGAGTGTCCATTGCTCTGTGATAGCCTCGCCTGATTGTCCGATGACTATATCCCCTTTCACGAAATCTGTGATACAAGTCTTGTGCCTGCTGTTGAAATCGTTCTTCAGTCGAACAGATTCTTTTGGCCTGGAGATATTGACTGATTGGTATGCTTTGTATGGTGGAGGGCAAGTGTGAGGAGTTAGCATGCAAGATAGAATTAGTCGCAGCAGGTTTGGGAAAAATATCCGTGGTGATCAATCCAACGGAAGTGACCATCGAGTCAATGTCCAAAAAGTTTACATGCAAACCACTAGTGTAAGTTAGCTTGATATTAACATCATTGGTATTCAAATTACACATGAATTGTGCCAGCTCCTCATCCGTGCCCTCCCATACAAACAGGACATCATCTATGTACCTCATTCAGTTGTGGGCTTTGTCCGAGCCCACAACTGGCGTGTACTGTAGTACCTCCCTCTCCCAAGCTCCCATAAAGAGATTTGCATATGAGGGGGCACAAGCCGCCCCCATTGCAGTCCCTTGTCTCTGGATAAAAATTTCTTCATTAAATGTGAAACAATTATGCTTAAGCACAAACTCCTATAGTTCCATAATCACTTCACTGAGAGATGCATCCAAGTTGCTATTGGCTAGGTACCACCTTACAGCACTCAATCCGTTGGCATGTTTAATTGACGTGTAGAGCGCTTCCACGTCAGCCACCACCAAAACCATTCCACTTTCCAATTGGATCTGGTCCAATCTTTTTAGTGCTGCGGTGGTGTCCTGAATGTAAGATGGTAAGCTAGACACATTAGGTTTCAAAAACCAATCAATCATTAAGCATATTGTTTCACAGAGGCCTCCCATCCCGGATACAATAGGGCGTCCGGGAGGGTCCGCCCAAGAGAGGCATGTAGGCAGAGTAGTACCCATCAGACGGGAGGTCACCTTGCAGCGGTTGATGGGCACACATGAATTAGCCAATTTATGCGCTAAGAACCTCCATTTTTTTGTAAGTAAAGCTTACTGAGTAATAACACAGTTTAGATCAAATGTTTTTATTGTCTTTATGTATGTTGCCCATAATGGAGCGCTGCTGCGATTTCTTTATATATATTGTGCAGTTTCTTCAGCTAGCACCTGTTCACACTTAGGATGTGCTGGTCAGTTTTCTTATCTATCTATCTCTTGTGTCAAAGTCACTGGTAGAATACTGGAGGGGAGCTATGTTTCACTGAGGCTGGTTGCTTCCGTGATGTGAAACATGGAAATTTTTCTCCTGCATGGTTGGTGCAGAGAGGGTTAAGCAGCTATATTTAAAAGGGCATGTTTTATAGGTGGATGGCTAAAGTGCAGGCGGGAGGCCATCCACCATATCTCCACCCCAGGGAGTGGTCTGGGCTTTAAATAGCCAGCCTTTTCATCCAGCTGGTGTTCAGTATCCGGAGAGGCTTGCTCCAGAGAGGAGTTTACATGTTTTGCGCTTAACAATGTGTGGCAAACCCTGAGTGGCCGGACTGTGCTACATCTTTGTATTTTGTTTTTCCGTTATGCAGAATGGGCTGTGTTTACTTTATGGACTCCAGGTTTGGTTTATGACGCTTTAATAAACCAACCCAAAATTTAAAGAGAAAGTGTTCCGTTATCTACCTCCGCATACAGCTGAGCAAGCCGCTTTACCACACTCTATAGCATTCATTGCTTTCCAAAACCGCTAGAAAAATTCAGTTGAAAAAACGCACGCAAAAATGCATTGAAAATGCATAAAAAATATGGCAAAAAAGGGGAATCCCCCCCAAAAAATGATGTGGGGTTCTCCTTATATTAACTAACCAGCAAAAGCTAAACCGACAGCTGCGGGCTGATATTGATAGACTGGTAAGGGGCCATGGATATTGGTCCCCTCCCAGACTAAGAACATCAGCCCTCAGCCACCACAGAAATGGGGCATCCATTAGATGCATCAAATCTAGCGTTTAGCCTCGGCTCTTCCCACTTGCCCTGGTGCGGTGGCCAGTGGGGTAATAGTTTTGAGGTTGATGACAGCTATTATTAATGGAGAAGCAGCTATAAGAAGCCCCCATTACTAACCCCATAGTCAAAAGTAATAAAGACAAGCACAGAGAAAAGTCCTTTAATTGAAAAAAACACTCCCCCACAATAACCCTCTTTTAACCATTTATTGAGCAAAAAATGAAAATTGAGAATCAAAGTAATCCTCACCTCCCCGCCGATAATCCATAATACTGACGTTCCATGATGATCTGGACGGTTTGGTAAGCGGTCACATCAGTAATGCCTCTCACCACGCCAGCTGGAACACACTGAGCTGAGCGTAAGAGCGCGGCTGTTGTGATGAGTGGTGATGTCATTAAGGTTACCACCCGTCATAGGCAGCGGTTCTCAGGGCCATTCCCAGGCGGCGTTTGCTGACTACAAGTCTCATCAGCGTTGCCTGGTCTCGCTGATCACAGGAAGACCAGTCGACAATGATGAGAGTTTGGTTCAACACCTGGCACCTGGGAACAGCTATAACTGTAAAGCTTTGTCTAGACACCAGAACGGGTCACACTGATGACACACAGATGTTATCTGTGTGTCATCAGTGTACATGTGTGCGGTCCACATTTCCTACGTGCTGTCCAAAAAAAAAGGACTTGTCTGTGGGTTTTTCTCACGGACATGTGGCACCCCTGCGGGTCCTGTTGCCACAGAGTTACTGCATCTCAGCCAGAGGTGTGGTACCCCACTCTCAGGTAAGGAGGGAGCACTACCCGGGACCCAACCACTCACATCCAACACACACCATTCCTGATGGAGGGTCCAGATAGCTCCTAAGGGAGAGCACAGGCCTGGCCCCTGTTTGGAAGGTGGAACTAAGTAGAGGAGGTGGTTGGAGGAAGTAGTTTAGGGGAGCACTGAAAGAAGAGTATTGTTATGATCTGCAATATGTACTAAGGAAAGATAAGGGAAAACTGTCCCTACAGTAAAACTAAACTGAATCCCTACGATGTAGCGGGCTGCCTGTTCCTAGCGAACAGACCCGCCTAAGTCCTCGGCTAGTCTGAACGAAGACCTATAGCATAAGGGGAGGGGTCCCTAAAAGAACTAAGGACTGGGACAAAAATGGGACACCTCCTAAACAGAGAAGTTGTTGCAGAACACAAAAAGAAAAACAGACAAAAAAGTACTAGAGGTCCCAGAAGGACCAAATGAACTGACAGAGAAAGGCACAGAAGCACCTGGCTACAGAAACAGTCAAACACTGAAGTCCAGCACAGCCAAAAGGGCGGAGCTGGAATATAAAGGCCACGTGACCGCAAAACACAAGATGGAAAAAACAAACAGGAGGGTTCTAACAGTACCCCCTCTTTTATGAGGATCCTCCGGATCCTCCAGGCCCAGGCCTATCCGGAAACCTCTTGTGGAAAGCTTTAACAAGCCTAGGAGCAGAGACATCATCCGTCCTTACCCAGGAGTTGTCTTCGGGACCGAAACCCTTCCAGGAGACAAGATACTGTAATTTCCCTCTATGCCATCTAGAATTCAAGATATGAGAAATTTCATATTCGCCGTCTTCCACCACAGGAGGAACTGAGACAGTGGCATCCCTATCTGATACATCAGCCTTTTTCAACAAGGTAACATGAAACACAGGATTAATCTTCCAGGAAGGAGGGACATCCAACCTAACAGCAGACGGGTTAACAACCTGAAGCACTTTAAATAGACTCACAAACTTAGGACCCAGTTTTTTAGAGGGAATCCTCAACCGCAGGTTCTTTGAGGACAACCAAACCATGTCACCCACAGTAAACAAAACCTCCTTACGTTTCCTGTCAAAATACTTCTTAGACTTCTTGTTAGCCTCTTGAAGGTTGCAACGTACATTAATCCAAACTCTCTCCAAATCACCGGAAAAATTCTCCTCCTCCGGCACCGCCGACCCCAATTTTGAGAACGAACCAAAAGACGGATGTCTCCCAGTACAACAAAAAAAAGGAGAACATCCAGCAGAGGAGGATGTATGATTGTTAAAAGCAAATTCTGCGAGAGGCAGAAACTCAGACCACACCTCTTGATTGTCCGCCACAAAACAACGCAAAAACTGTTTAACATCCTGGTTCTTTCTATCAGTCTAACCATTAGACTCAGGATGATACCCAGACGAAAATGACAAATGGACTCCCAACCTGTCACAAAAAGCACCACGCCAAAAGCGAGCTACAAACTGAGGTCCTCTATCAGAAACAATATCCGTGTGAACGCCATGGAGCTTGACAATCTCCTTAACAAACGCCTTAGCGAGTGTCTTGGCGCAGGACAACTTAATGAGTGGAACCAAATGACACATCTTATTAAAACTGTCCACCCAGATGACAGTAAAACCCTCGGACACAGGAAGATCAGTAATAAAATCCATTCTGAGATGCATCCAAGGTGCACTAGGAACCTCCAGAGGGCAAAGCAACCCCGCAGCAGGAGTATATAAAGCCTTTGACCTAGCACACACAGTACATTGACGCACCCACTTGATGACTTCTGTAACGGATCTGGGAGGTGGAACCTCTGTGCAACTATACAAGGGGGCAGTCCTTGTAAGGAAGCGGGTGGCTCCCAGGGAAGACGGGCAGGTAGTCACGGCAAGTGACAGGGACAGTCTCTGGGTAGAGGGGCAGGTAGTCACGGCAAGTGACAGGGACAGTCTCTGGGTAAAAGGACGGGTACTCACGGCAAGTGACAGGGACAGTCTCTGGGTAGAAGGACAGCAGACAGGTGGCTGGTGAGCGCTCCCAGGTGAGCGGGCGAGAGTCTGTGGACGGACAGGTGGTCACGGCAAGTGACAGCAGAGCCTCCAGGTAGGCTAGCAGACAGGTAGCAGGTGAGCGCTCCCAGGTGAGCAGGCAAGAGTCTCTGGACAGGCAGGTGGTCACGGCAAGTGACGGCGGAGCCTCCAGGTAGGCTAGCAGGCAGGTGGCAGATGAGCGCTCCCAGGTGAGTGGGCAGGCTGGTCCATAGACAGACTGACAGGTGTCGGAAAGCAGACCGTTGGACCGCAGGCTTGCAAGCAGGTAAACGGATATCAGGCAGGTATCAAGCAGGAATCTGGCAGGTAACTGGCAGGTAACAGGCAGGAATCTGGCAGGTGACTGGCTGGTAGCTGGTAACGGGACCTGAGGGCTGAAGCAGAGTGAAGGCTTTGCAACAACATTGCTCGGGCACCTCCATTTTGGAGGAGGTGCCTTAAATATGGGAGGTCCTCCGGCAATTGGCCGGGGACTCCTTAGGATGGCACGCGCGGTCCCTTTAAGAGAGGGGGATGGCGCGCGCGCGCGCCCTAAGCACACTGCCGGGGAAGGAGCGCGTGCCGGAAGCAGCGGGGAGAGAAGCGCTGGAGGACGCCGCGCCAGGAGCGGGGAGGTGAGAGGGACGGCATCTCTGCCTAGTACGGGGCAGAGATGCCGATGCTACAACTTCCTTCTACCATCCAGGCCACCAAAAGCTGCAACTGTAAGTCTCTTAGTCTCCGAAATTCCTGGATGACCTGCCAACCGAGACTCATGACACTCCACAAACAAAGCTCTCCTAAAGGCTCTATATGGAGCATCATCTTGAGCTTTCAGAATCCCATTCTCCAAAACGGAGTCCAATGCCGCCACCACAACTCCTTTCTGTAAAATGCTCTCCTCCTCCTCGGCACCGACTGTAGGAGAGAAGCTGCGAGATAAAGCATCGGCTTTAACAATCTTAGTACAAGGGATATAGGTAACAGAAAAATGAAACCGAGAAAAAAAAAGTGCCCACCTAGCTTGATGGGCATTCAAGCGCTTGGCAGCATCCAGATAGTTCAAATTCTTATGATCTGTGAAAACCTGAATAGGAAATCTAGCGCCTTCCAAGAAATGATGCCAATGTTCAAACGCGAGTTTAATAGCCAGAAACTCCCGATTTCCAACATCATAATTCAGTTCGGTTTCCGAATTTTTTTTTCGAAAAGAAGGCACAAGGATGTACTCCATCCTAGTTCTCCTGAGACAAAACTGCTCCGACCCCCAACGATGGAGCATCGACCTCGACCAAAAAAGGCTTGGTTTCATCAGGCTGCATAAGGATAGGGGCAGAACTGAACTTCTCTTTGAGATACTCAAATGCTTCAATGCCCTCAGTAGTCCACTGGACCGTATTCGCACCTTTCCTGGTGAGATCGGCCAGAGGCTTAACAATTACAGAAAAATTCTTAATGAATTTCCTGTAATAATTGGCAAAACCTAAAAATCTCTGTATAGATTTCAAACCAATAGGCCTAGGCCATTCCTGCACAGCCTGAACCTTCACCGGGTCCATCTCAAAGCCCTCGCTGGAGACAATGTAGCCCAAAAAACTAATTTTCTGCACAGCGAACTCCAGCTTAGCAAAGAGTGAATTATCACTCAATAACTGCAAAACGTCACGTACACTCTGCCAATGGGACTCTAGATCTGGTGAATAAATCAAAATGTCATCCAAATACACAACCACATTCTTATCAATCAAAGGTCTCAGGATGTCATTAATAAGGTTCTGAAAAAATGCAGGTGCATTGGTAAGACCAAAAGGCATCACCAGATTCTCAAAATGACCTACCGGAGTGTTAAAACCAGTTTTCCATTCATCACCCTCCTTCACGCGTAACAAATTGTATGCCCCCCGGAGATCAATTTTAGAGAACCACTTGGCCCCCACCAACTGGTTAAATAAGTCAGGAATTAACGGCAATGGGTAGGAATTGCGTATGGTAATCTTATTAATTTCACGAAAATCCAGACATGGACGTAAACCTCCGTCCTTTTTTTTAACAAAGAAAAATCCAACTGTCACAGGCGACTTAGAAGGTCTAATGTGACCAGCAACCAGGCTTGTCTGTATGTACTCCTCCAAGGCCTTTCTTTCAGGGACTGTCAGATTAAACAAGCGACTCTTGGGAAGAGTAGCTCCAGGAACAAACTCAATGGCGCAATCATAATCCCTATGAGGAGGTAAAACTTGCGACTCCTCCTCTGAAAAAACCCTCCAAAAATCTTGAATAGGTACAGGTAATTCCCCTTTTTCCACAGCCACAATGCGACCATTACAACATTTATCATAGCACTTCGGACTCCAAGATTTAATCACATTAGTAGACCAGTCCTGCAAAGGATTGTACAGTAGAGATGAGCGGTGTTCGACTCGAACTGTTCGCCAATCTCAAATTCGAGCTGTTTTTGGCGGTGTTCGGGTCGTTCGACGAACTCGAACGATTTGCAAAAAATTCGGCTGTTCGAGGTTATGTTCGATAACAGTTCGCGCACCAAAAGCGTGACTGGATTTTTTCACAGTAATACTGTTAATCAATGTTAATAGACAGTTTCAGTGTAGAGTGGGCGGGGGGAGGGGCAGGGGATGGATCTCTGCAGAAATAATGCCGATTTTTTTTTCTTTCCCGCATTTACAGTGGGGCGGTGCAGTCTGTCAGCCTATCACCAGCGCACACACGCAGCGAAGTGCTTTTTTTCACACAAGCAAGGGCATGTGTCACTGGCTGTGTATGTCACATGTCCTTGCCCTATAAGACCCAGCCATTTTCCCCGTTGCCACCATTTTCTCACTGCTGCAGCTGAGTGTTAGACTGCACCGCTGCTGCTGTCGGCGCTATACAGTATAACTGTGTGAATTGCGAGCGAATTTCCAGTTACATAGAGAGATAGGTTTAGGGAGTAGGGACTAGTTCTAATTGCAGCCCTTTTGAGGGCTAGGTTACAGCAGTTCATAGCACTTTTTGCCAGGCAGGTCTGTGCCAGTGCTGTGCAAGAGTTTTTCACAGCATTTGGCGAAATCCTTTTGGACCTGTAGCCGTGTCTGTAAGTCATTGGAGTAGCCTATCTTGGTTGCAAGCTACACCACCTCTGTATCTAATACCAAGTTTTTACTGCATCTAAGCCAGCCAATCCTTTTGGGCCTGTAGCAATGTCTGGAAGTCAGCGGAGTAGCCCATCTGAAGCAAGCTACACCACCTGTTTATCTAATAACAATTTTTTACTGCATCTAACCCAGTAAATCCTTTTGTGCATAGTAGCAGTGTCTCATAGTCAGCGGAGTAGCCCACCTGTGAAGGAAGCTACTCCGCCTGTGTATCTAATTCTAATTTTTTACTGTATCTAACCCAGGAAATCTTTTTGGGCCTAGTAGCAGTGTCTGGTAGTCAGCGGACTAGCCCACCTGTGAAGGAAGCTACACCACCTGTGTATCTAATTCTAATTTTTCACTGCATCTAACCCAGGAAATCTTTTTGGGCCTAGTAGCAGTGTCTGGTAGTCAGTGGAGTAGCCCACCTGTGAAGGAAGCTACACCGCCTGTGTATCTAATTCTAATTTTTTACTGCATATAACCAGGAAATCTTTTTAGGCCTAGTAGCAGTGTCTGGTAGTCAGCGGAGTAGCCCACCTGTGAAGGAAGCTACACCGCCTGTGTATCTAATTCTAATTTTTTACTGCATCTAACCCAGGAAATCTTTTTGGGCCTAGTAGCAGTGTCTGGTAGTCAGCGGAGTAGCCCACCTGTGAAGGAAGTTACACCGCCTGTGTATCTAATTCTAATTTTTTACTGCATCTAACCCAGGAAAACCTTTTGGGCCTAGTAGCAGTGTCTGGTAGTCAGTGGAGTAGCCCATCTGAAGCAAGCTACACTACCTGTGTATCTAATAACAATTTTTTACTGCATCTAACCCAGGAAATGCTTTTGGGCCTAGTAGCAGTGTCTCGTAGTCAGCGGAGTAGCCCATCTGAAGCAAGCTACACCGCCTTTGTATCTAATAACAACTTTTAACTGCATCTAGCCCAGGCAATACTTTGAGCCTAGTAGCAGTGTCTGCTAGTCAGCGGAGTAGCCCAGGTGTTTTGCAAGCCACACCGTCTGTAGATCTAATTACAAATTTTTATCTGCATCTAGCCCAGGCAATACTTTGGGCCTAGTAGCAGTGTCTGCTCATCAGCAGAGTAGCCCAGCTGTTAAGCAAGCTACACCGCCTGTAGATCTAATTACAAATTTTTAACTGCATCTAGCCCAGGCAATACTTTGGGCCTAGTAGCAGTGTCTGATAGTCAGCGGAGTAGCCCAGCTGTTAAGCAAGCTATACCACCTGTGCTTTGGACACTTAATTTTTTCAAAGGAAACGCTTCGGGCCCCCGGACACTCAGTCAAGAGCATCGGGGAGGTGCCCCAAGGCAAAGGGGCTGGGACTGGCGATAGCCAGCCTTGCGGCGGGCCACCAAGCTTGATCCTTATAAAAGCTTTTTAACTGCAGCAGCTTTAGTGGACGCTACTGGAGCTGGAATTACCGCGGCTGCTGGCACGAGACTTGCCCTCCAATAGATCCTTGTAAAAGGATTTAAAGTGTACTCATTCAAATTACAGAGCCAATTTAAATTACAGAGCTTAGACCTGCCTCCACCGCGGGGGTCTCGACCCACCAGCGGACAGGCACCAGTATTGGGAGAGGGGGGCTGTCCGTCAGGGACCACCGAGGCTCTGGCACAAACCCGGCGACACGGAGGTCGCACGGGCAGGAACAGCCTGGCCATGTCGGCTTTGAACTCCAGTGTAGTCCCTCTGCCCGCTCGCGCCCGTAACCTCAAAGGGATGCGCAAGTGGCTTTTCTTCCCAGGGCTGTTCCCCGCCCAGCAGGAACGTGGGGGAGCTCAGGTCGGCCTTCCACCGTACTCCCTTACCTCCCTCGCCCTCTTTCCTTTTTCCATTCTCCATCTAACCCCTCGGCTCTGTGGTGTCCACTCTCCCTCCAGCTCTCTCCTTCTCACAGGTGGACTACCGCGTGTATTCACACTGCGGCAAATCTTTTGGGCCCAGGCATAAGAAGTCGTCGAGGTAATGGATAATATGTGCCCCCTTAGAAATGTCCATGACGACCCATTCGAGGAAGCAACTAAACGCCTCAAATAGTGAGCAGGATATGGAGCACCCCATGGGCAAACAGCGATCTATATAGTATGCTCCTTCCCAGAAGCAGCCCAATAGGCAGACACTATTCAGAGGCACAGGTAGTAAGTAACCGGAACACCCCCTCAATGTCTGTTTTGGCCATTAGGGTGCCCCTTCCCAACTTCTTGACCCGCCTGATTGCATTGTCAAAGGAGGTACAGTATATACTACTGTACTTGGTTCCGCGTCGATGTTGTCGTTTACTGACCTGCCCCTTGGATATGACAAATGGTGGATTAGTCCGAATGTATTGGGTTCCGTTTTTGGCACGGCTCCCAACGGGGATACCACTACGTCTTATAAGGAAAGTGTCCTGAATGGAACCGCCATTCTACCTAAAGATATTTCTATTTTTAATTTTCTTGTCACGACGTCAGGGTGTTGGTAGGCTGATTTTAGATTTTTACTCCAGCCTTTCTTCATTTTAGAAGGGCATGACATGCCTTTATCTGTGTCTCCTCCTCCACCTCTTTTCTTTTCGCATGACTATATGTACTTTTCCATGTGTTAGTTGCGTCTTCTGAGCAGTTTGTCAGCTTTTGGACACCTTTGAAGGTGTTTTCTATGTGTTTTCTATGTGTTTCTATGTGTTTTTGTTTGCCTGCCATTGGTTTTAATGGTGTTCGACGGTGTTCGATGAACCGTTCGACGAACCGTTCAGCGAACGTGCCAGTGTTCGACGAACCGAACCGAACCCTAATACTACGGGGGTGGCTCAACACTATTGTGCAGTTTTAACCAAGGCAATCCTAGAACGACCGGAGAGGGTAAATTATTTAATACAACCGAGTCCAAAATTTCTTGGTGAATTCCATTGACAGTGAGGGGAAATGCAGCAACCTTGTGAGTAATACATTTCAAGGGAGTGTTATCAATAGCAATCACAGAAATAGGTGATGACAAAGGTTTGGATTTCAATTTAAGGTTTTCCAAAAACCCTTTATCAATCACATAAAGTGTTGAACCACAATCCACAAATACGTGAAATTCAATCAAATTTTCCTGCAAAGTAGTACTCCCAGAAAGAAATACTCCTGTAGAGCGTAAACAAGCTATACGGGCGTAACTGACCTTTTTTTTCTCTTTACTTAAACGAAGCCCACAATACTTAATCAAATGATCAGCTTTACCACAATAAAGATACAATCCCTCAGCGAACCCCCGGTCTCTTTCCTGAGAGCGGGGTGACATCGCCCCAACCTCCATCGGTTCTCTGCCGTCAGAGCAGATTTTCTGGGGACTAGGACCTGGCATTACAGGAGTCTTTACCTCATTCTGTCTAAATCTCAGTCTCCTATCCACACGAACAGCTAATTGCATGGCATCCTGCAGAGTATCAGGTGCGGGGAATGCAATTAACAAATCCTTAACCCTTTCACTCAGACCAGCAAGAAATAGACATTTCAGAGCTGGATCATTCCATTTAACTTCTGAGACCCATCTTCTGAAGTGTGTGCAATAATTTTCAACATCACCTGACCCCTGATTCAAACGCCTGAGTTCTGCCTCAGCAGATGATATTCGATCAGGATCATCATATAATAGCCCCATAGCAGAAAAAAATTCTTCTACAGACCTTAAACATGGATCATTAGGTTGGAGAGAAAAGGCCCACCCCTGTGGTTCTTTGCGCAAAAGTGACATAATAAAACCAATGCGCTGTGATTCATTCCCAGAGGACCTTGGTCTCAAATGAAAATATAACAAACAAGCGTTTTTAAAGAAAAAAAATCTTGCTGTTTACCATAAAAAACATCAGGCAGTCTTACCTTGGGTTCCACAAAATGCGCTTCAGAACAGCTACTCACATGTTGCTGGAGCTCGGCCACCTCCAGAGACAATCCCTGCAGGCATTGAGCCAAATCCTGGACGGAAACCATACTGATCCTCGAATTTCTTTCCTTTTAGTTTTTTTTTTTTGGGGGGCTGGACTTACTGTTATGATCTGCAACATGTGCTAAGGAAAGATAAGGGAAAACTGTCCCTACAGTAAAACTAATCTGAATCCCTGCGATGTAGCGGGCTGCCTGTTCCTAGCGAACAGACCCGCCTAAGTCCTCGGCTAGTCTGAACGAAGACCTATAGCGTAAGGGGAGGGGTCCCTAAAAGAATTAAGTACTGGGACAAAAATGGGACACCTCCTAAACAGAGAAGTTGTTGCAGAACACAAAAAGACAAACAGACAAAAAAGTACTAGAGGTCCCAGAAGGACCAAACGAACTTACAGAGAAAGGCACAGAAGCACCTGGTTAGAGAAACATTCAAACACTGAAGCCCAGCACAGCCAAAAGGGCGGAGCTGTAATATAAAGGCAGATGGTCACGTGACCGCAAAACACAAGATGGAAAAATCAAACAGGAGGGTTCTAACAAGTATAAATAAAGGGTAGAAACATCTAGAAGGGGCCATCCATGGTCCCAGTCCTAGGGACAGGAGTTCAGTGAGTGAGGACCGTGGAGGAGTGGGGCCCAGTCAGAGAGGCTCAGTAGGAGAGTGGGGAGAGAACACCGGAGGAGTGAGAAAGGCTCCAGAGAGAGAAAGGATCCTAGGGGCATGGGAAGTGCGGAGTCCACCCGTGCGCCCGAGTTCACGCTGATCGTGAAGGGATCAGGCCGCAGTAGGGGACCGGCCCCAGACTAATGGAGGACTGCAAGACTCAGCTAGCAAACCGGAGGTTGCGGTATCTTCATGTGCCGTAGCCAAAATCCACACACATTCGCTGAAAAGGTGGCCTTATAGGACAATGGGGACAGAGAGGACGTCGCCCCCAACAAGGCCCCGGGCCACTGGCTCGGGACACTGTGTGTGAGGCACAGGGCAGGAGGGCGAGAGCCAGCGCAGAGAGATGACCCTGGAAGGTACATAAGAAAGGGGTCCCGTTCAAGTGCACCCAAGTTATCTGAGAGTTGGCTGGATCACTTTCCCGGAGGACACAGGACTCGGTCGGCGGTTATAATCAGGCAATTGTAACCTGGAGCATCTTAATAACTGTGAGTAAATACTTGAAGACTGTACCCCGCTGTGTCCTTGACTTAATTGCTGAGTCACCTGCCTTGCACTACAACACCAACATCCTATATCTCTCATTTAACTGCCCTGAGGCCTAGCTCTACCCGTGGAGAGCTGAACCATCTTTGCTGCGTCACTAACAGCCCCAGTGGATCGGAATAGCAGTGGCGGACACCTATAGCCGCATACCATGGGTGGTGTCACGAACTTTATTCCCCTTTTCTTTATTCTGTTATTTGACTGTTCTTTAATTATTGACCGCTCTGGGCCACGGACCGGGCCACACCACCGTGACATCTCTAGCACTGACAGACCCGGCACCGAGTACCCCACGGCCGCAAGGGGCGCGTCAGACACACGGTCCGTGTGAAAAACCTGACATGTGCGCAACACCATTGAATACAATGGGTGTGCGTGTGTTCGTATTTGTGGTCCTTATAAAATGGACCTCATATGGACATAAAAAATGGACGTGTGAAGGGGGCTTAAAAGGGTTGATATTGATTTGTAGGATTGCTATATCCAATAGATGGCACTTGAGTTCCGGTCCACTTTCTCTCTGTAGAGACTATGTGCCTTTTACTTTAATGTCTGATATTGTTTTTACATATTATTACTATTATTATCAATAATAATAATAATAAAAATTTAGATCACCTTCCTTTTCACAACCCAAAAATAAAGTAATTACAAACCATGAATATTTGGTATGCTCTCATTCATTAAGGTCTGCTCTTTTAAAATATAAAATTATTTAACCTATACGAAAAGTCATCTCTCCTTTTTGAATAAAAAGGCATCAAAAAGTGTTATGTATCCTAATATTACACAAAATACTACAGCTTTTTCAGAAAAAAAAGCCTTCAACCCTGGAAAAATAAAAAAGTTGTTGGTCTCAGAAAATTGCACCACAAACCAACATTTTTTTTTTACGAAGTTCTTAACCCCTTAACGACCACCGCAACACATTTTTACGACTGTCATTAAGGGTACTAATTCCACAGCGCTGTTAAAATGCGTCACTGTGGAATAAGTAAATAGCGCCGCCCGGTGGCAATTCCTGCTGGTGTCAGCTGTGTGTGACAGCTGACACCCTGCTGTATCGGTCCCGGTCAGTCTTGATGCCCTGACAATTATGACAGCGGTATTTAAGTGCTTAGTAACCATCGGACCCCCGCGATGAGAATCGCTGGTCCCGATGGTTACCATTGTAACCTGAGATCATGTGATGATCCCAGGGTACGGTGGCCTGTGAGATCCAGCAATTAGCTGGGTCTCACAGGCAGAGTCAGTGACTCACTGACAGGTCTCATGCACTGCAGTACAGAGGTACTGTAGAGTATGAGACCAGCTATCAAAGTGACAATCACACATGTCCCACAGTGGGACTTGGTGAAAAAGTAAAAAAGACATAAAAAGTGCACACAAATCTCTAAAATCCGTTTTGACGCTCAAAACGCAGCATTTGTGATAAAACAAAACTAAACGAAAAAACGTACATAATTGGTATTGCTGGGTCTGGAATGACCCGCTCTATAAAACTGTTAAGTTATTTAGTCCATTTGGCAAATGTCGTAAAAAAATAAATAAAAAACACGGCAAAAATTAGGCTTTTTCATCATACTCACTCACAAAAAAGTGAATAAAAAGTGATCAAAAAGTCGTATTTAAAAAAAATATATATAAATAAAAATGTCAAACCGTCCCACAAAAAAAAAGCCCTAATATGGCTCATTCGGCAAAACAATAAAAAAGTTACAGCTCTCAGAATGCGATGATGCAAAATCAAATTCTTTTTTGTAAAATACTGTTTTTAGTTTGTAAAAATAGCAAAGCATAAAAAAAATATAAATCTGGTAACACTGTAATTGTACCGACCTGGCCGAATAATTGGTCTTATCACTTTTACCGCACAGTGAACGGCGCAAAAAATAAAAAATAAAAACAATAACAGAATTGCTGGTTTTTGTTCAGTCTGTGTCTGAAAAATCTGAATAAAAAGCGATCAAAAATCACTATGCGCCCCAAAATGGCACCAAAAAAATCTGCAACTTGTCTCGCAAAAAATAAGCCATCATACAGTGCTGTTCCCCAAAAATAAAAAAGTTACAGCTCTCAGAATATGGCAACGAAAAGAACTACTTTTTATTAAAAAAAAGCATTTTTACTGTGTGATAGCAAGAAAACCTTAAAAAAACCATATAAATCTGGTACCTCTGTAATCGCACCAACCCGAAGAATAAATCCGCCTTATCACTTATACCACATGGTAAACCGCGAGAAAATAAAAATAAGAACTATTCTGGTACAGATGTCTATTTTTTCATTCTGCCTCCAAAAAAATCGGAATAAGGCTTGGCTCATGTTTATCCTGCGCATTACGCTGAGCGCTTTCTTTGGGGTTTCTATGTGAATTCACCAAAACCGCAATTCAGACAAAAAAACCCAGATAGAGCCACTCACTTATGAGGCCGATGGAGTCCCTTTGGACTGGTCTCTGTTCCAGCGGCGTACCATCATTTTAGGCTTTTTTTTAGTGCACAAGTGTGGACTATTACAGATCTGTGTGCGCCTAAAAAGAAGGAGACCACCGGAGCAGACATCAAACAGTCTCCAAAATGTCTCCATCTGCCTCTTTGTGGTGGGTGGTTCTGTTGGGGGTTTCGCCTGAATCCCATTTTTGTGGGATTTACACAGAAACCCCGTAATAAGTGCTCAGCGTAGACTGGCAATCCAGTCTTATTCTGGAAGAAATCCAAAAATTATGTATCCCAAAATGTTACCAATAAAACCCCTAATTTATCCCACACAAAACAAGCCCCCTCTCAGGTCTGTCATCTGTCACAAGGACTATGGGGGTCCCACGTTACTGGTAGAACAAAGACTCTGGAAAAGCGACAGCTCCCGCCCCCTCAAATAAGATCCAGTGAATTCTGGGCTTTCATATCCAAATGCCCCCTCCTTCTGAGCCCTACTGTGCCTAAACCGCAGTAAGCGACCACATGTTTGGCATTATTGTAGCAGGGAGAGCACTTAATTTATGGGGTGTGTTTCACCAGGAGAAATATATGGGGGCACTACACTATGGGGGCACAATATATGGGCACTAAACTGGCATATTTGGAATTCTCCAGAATAAAGCCTGGCGTGGATGTTACATAATAGTCACTGCAGCGGTAGATTAATTAATTGAGATGTGTAATTTCTAGAATGGGGTCACTTTTTGGGTTTTTCTGCTGTTCTGGCTCCATAGGGACTCCGCAAATGTCGCCCACAAACTATTCTACCAAAATCTATGCTCCAAAAGCCAAATAGTGCTCCTTCCTTCTCAGCCCTGACGTGTAGCTTAACAGTAATTTCTGATGACATATGGGGTATCATCGCGTTCGGTAGAAATAGCATATCAAATTATGAGGTCCATTTTCTTCTATTACCCATTGCAAAAATTGGGGCTAAAAGTACATTTTTGAGAAAAAAATGTGATTTCTTAATTTCATGGCTCCACCTTAAAAACTTCTGTGAAGCACCTGGCAGTTCATCTAGATGAGTTCCCTGAGGGGTCTAGTTTCTAAAATGGGGTCACTTGTGGGAGGTTTCCACTGTTTAGGTACAGTACAGACCAAAAGTTTGGACACACCTTCTCATTTAAAGATTTTTCTGTATTTTCATGACTATTAAAATTGTACATTCACACTGAAGGCATCAAAACTATGAATTAACACATGTGGAATTGAGCTTCAAGAGGTAGTCACCGGAAATGGTCTTCCAACTATCTTGAAGGAGTTCCCAAAGATGTTTAGCACTTGTTGGCCCTTTTGCCTTCACTCTGCGGTCCAGCTCACCCCAAACCATCTCGATTGGGTTCAGGTCTGGTGACTGTGGAGGCCAGGTCATCTGGCGTAGCACTCCATCACTCTCCCTCTTGGTCAAATAGCCCTTATACAGCCTGGAGGTGTGTTTGGGGTCATTGTCCTGTTGAAAAATAAATGATGGTCCAACTAAACGCAAATCGGATGGAATAGCATGCCGCTGCAAGTTGCTGTGGTAGCCATGCTGGCTCAGTATGCCTTCAATTTTGAATAAATCCCCAACAGTATCACCAGCAAAGCACCCCCACACCATCACACCTCCCCCTCCATGCTTCACGGTGCGAACCAGGCATGTAGAGTCCATCCGGTCACATTTTCTGGGTCGCACAAAGACACGGTGGTTGGAACCAAAGATCTCAAATTTGGACTCATCAGACCAAAGCACAGATTTCCACTGGTTTAATGTCCATTCCTTGTGTTCTTTAGCCCAAACAAGTCTCTTTTGCTTGTTGCCTGTCCTTAGCAGTGGTTTCCTAGCAGCTATTTTACCATGAAGGCCTGCTGCACAAAGTCTCCTCTTAACAGTTGTTGAAGAGATGTGTCTACTGCTAGAACTCTGTGTGGCATTGACCTGGTCTCTAATCTGAGCTGCTGTTAACCTGCGATTTCTGAGGCTGGTGACTCGGATAAACTTATCCTCAGAAGCAGAGGTGACTCTTGGTCTTCCTTTCCTGGGGCGGTCCTCATGTGAGCCAGTTTCTTTGTAGCGCTTGATGGTTTTTACAACTGCACTTGGGGACACTTTCAAAGTTTTCCCAATTTTTCAGACTGACTGACCTTCATTTCTTAAATTAATGATGGCCACTCGTTTTTCTTTACTTAGCTGCTTTTTTCTTGCAATAATACAAATTCTAACAGTCTATTCAGTAGGACTATCAGCTGTGTATCCACCTGACTTCTGCACAACACAACTGATGGTCCCAACCCCATTTATAAGGCAAGAAATCCCATTTATTAAACCTGACAGGGCACACCTGTGAAGTGAAAACCATTTCCGGTAACTACCTCTTGAAGCTCATCAAGAGAATGCCAAGAGTGTGCAAAGCAGTCATCAAAGCAAAAGGTGGCTACTTTGAAGAACCTAGAATATAAGACATATTTTCAGTTGTTTCACACTTTTTTGTTAAGTGTATAATTCCACATGTGTTAATTCATAGTTTTGATGCCTTCAGTGTGAATGTACAATTTTCATAGTAATGAAAATACAGAAAAATCTTTAAATGAGAAGGTGTGTCCAAACTTTTGGTCTGTACTGTACATCAGGGGCGCCCTAAACACAAAATGGCATCCGCTAATTATTCAAGCAAATTTTACATTCAAAAAGTCAAATGGTGCTCCTTCCCTTCCGAACCCTGCTGTGCACCCAAACAGTGTTTTTTCCCCACATATGGGGCATTAGCTTGCTCAGGAGGAATTGCACAACTAATGGTATGGGGAAATTTCTCCTGTTACCCTTATGAAAATGCAATGTTGGGGGCTGAAAAACATTTTTCTGGGAAAAATGTGAAAATTTTATTTTTACGGCTAAATGTTGTAAACTTCTGTGAAGCACCTGGGGGTTCAAAGGTTGTCACTTGTGGGGGTTTCCACTGTTTAGGCATATCAGGGGCTCCCCAAGCCCGACATAGCATCGGCTCATTATTTAAGCAAATTTTACATTCAAAAAAGTCAAATGGCGCTCCTTCTCTTTCAAAACCTGCTGTGTGCCCAAACAGTGCTTTTCCTCCACATATGGGATATCGGCATGCTCAGGAGAAATTGCACAACACATTTTTTGGTCCATTTTCTCTCGTTACCCTTGTGAAAATAAAAAAATGGGTCTGAAGTAAACATTTTGTGAAAAATAGTAAAATGTTAATTTTTTCCTTCCACTTTGCTTCAGTTCCTGTGAAGCACCTGGAGGGTTAATAAACTTCTTGAATGTGGTTTTGAGCACCTTGAGGAGTGCAGTTTTTAGAATGTTGTCACTTTTGGGTATTTTCTGTCATATAGATCCTTCAAAGTCACTTCAAATGTGATGTGGTCCGTAAAAAAATGGTTTTGTAAATTTTGTTGGAAAAATGAGAAATCGCTGGTCAAATTTTAACCCTTATAACTTCCGAACAACAAAAAAAATTTGGTTCCAAAATTATTCTGATGTAAAGTAGACATGTGGGAAATGTTATTTATGAACTATTTTGTGTGACATATCTCTCTGATTTAAGGGCATGAAAATTCAAAGTTTGAAAATTGCAAAATGTTCAAAATTTTCGCCAAATTTCCATTTTTTTTTCACAAGTAAATGCAAGTCTTATTGAAGAAATTTTACCACTTTCATAAAGTACAATATGTCATGAAAAAGCAGTCTCAGAATCAGTGGGATCCGTGGAAGCGTTCCAGAGTTATTACTTCATAAATTGACACTGGTCAGAATTGTAAAATTTGGTCCTGTTATTAAGGACATAATTGGCTCCATCCTTAAGGGGTTAATTAAGGATAGGTCATCAATGCTAAAGTAATGGACAATCTCTTTAATGTGATATTTTCAATGGCTGTTGTGTTAAATGGCAAGTTAACATTTGCTACATATGGAAGTATTTCAACAATTTAATCTTACACTATTTTTATTGCATAGTTATAATTAAGATCTTTGGTATATTTTCATGTAAAAATAATGACTATCACTTAATTATTAGTGAGGATCTGACCTCTAGGGCCTCCACTAATACTAAGACTGGAATTGAAAAAAATTCACTTGACAGATTTTCACTACAGTGTAATAATTAATAGCAAGTATTGGTGAAGGTGAGGGGTCTGATGCTGACACCCTGCCAGGGTGTCACGATTCCACCTTTCTGTGTGTCTGGATGCAGTGAATTACTTGTTTGTCATCCAATGTAGTTCAGGGGCATGCTGAGCTGTCAGTATTTGATGGAAAGATCAGCTGTCCTATCGGATGCTGGGGTGTGCTGAGCTGTCAGTGTCTTGAATGACAGTTTAGGTGTCCAATCGGAGTTAGGGTGTTACCTGAGCTTCATCCATGTGTCTCCTGTTTGGATAATTACCTGGCTATTTAACCAGCTCTCTGACTCAGACTAGTGCCAACTGTTGCTTCTTGATCACTGGTGTGTGTTTGCCTTGTTTCTCTCTGCTCTGGGCTCTGATCTACTGCTGTCTGACCTAGGACCGCGCTCTGACCATCTGTTTCCTTTGACCCTTTGCTTGATCCACTATCTTCCTGGTATTTTGATCCCTGGACCATGACCTGACTATTCTTTTGTCTCACCCCTCTGTCTATAATGTACCCTCCTGGCTTCCGACTTCAGACCTTTTGATTACCCAACCTTACAGGTTGTCCATGAGTAGTGATTAGAGCCACATAAGGTATGATGCTGCAAGAAATTCTTAAAGTAAAACAGGTTGCTACAGAAGAACTGAACTTTACTTACTCTAAGGCCATGGCCCCACTATCAGTATTTGGTCAGTATTTGGTCAGTATTTTTTCTTAGGAGTGGGAGCCAAAATCAGGTGAGGAAAAATCAGAGAAAATGTATAATAGAAACAAGTGCACCAATTTTGCATTTATCACCGACTCCTGGTTTTGGCTCCCACTCCTGAGAAAAAATACTGACTGAATACTGACCAAATACTGATAGTGGGGCCATGGCCTAAGGCACAAAGTCAGTTGCACATTTTAGGTTTAGTCCCTTGGTGCTTAAGCAGGTTAGTCACAATCTATTATTAACAATTTTGTATAGTTGTTCTATGTTGCTCCCTATAGTGGTGGATGTTATTAGGTGGATAATTATACTTTAAATTGTCCACCTCAGTGAAGTTGCCACAGTCAATTACATAAACTTTTATTTCACTTCTATGGGAATTACTGGACAGGGATTGAGAGCTCCTTGTTGCGAGATATTTGTAGATTTGCTTCTATTAGATGATAAAGGGATATCCAGTGATCAAAATGATCAAATAATGGATAATTACAAAATATAGTAATATATCACCTACTTGATACTAAATTAACCTTTGTACATATTACTTTTAAGTAAATTCCAACATTTTACTTCTCCATGTTAAATAATAGGAAAGCATGTAGCACTTCAGTGACATTTTCCTACCCAGAAAGACTTTCTAAGTGTTATTTCAAGACATTACAATAAATTGGTCCACTTTTGCATGAATAAGTGACCTTACTGTCCTGAAATCTCAGTCTCTTCCTTCTCAGTAACCTATTAGATGTATCACTTGCCTATTATTCATGTTAGTTTTTTATTCTTTTCGTACAGGAGTATTGTAACCCTAGATCTATTCACTTCTGTAATTGTTAATATTAGACTCTTTTCAGCTTGAAGGTATTTTCATGTTCTCTATTTCTTTTCTCTCATTCCTTTTGGTCAGAAGTTCAATAGCTTTGCAGAACTTTTAGATCTAAGGTATCCTACTAGAGAAAAAGTCCTGCTGGAAAACTCTAGATTTAGTTTTCATGCACAAGCTCTTATTTCTCCATGTTTGTTTGGAGAGAACTTATTTTACAGTGCCGTTTTGGGATTTGTTAAATTACATATGTAAACATTGATGAGTTAGGATTTTCCTTACTAGTGAATACAATATACTTCAGTTAACACATTTTAGTTTACAATTTGTGCAAATTAATCATTATTTGTGTATTTGTAAAAGATTTACATTTCTAAGGGCATTCTAAGTCATTTAGTCACACAATCATGAAGTATAACCAAAAGCAAAACTAGATCCTTGCTGCTGCTATAACTTCACTGTCATTTACAGAATCACTCCCAACTAAGAGTAACTCAAATGTGCAGTTACAAATATAAAAGTGCACATCGTCGAATACTCTGCTCAACTGTTGGTCAACAAAGTTCAAGTTCCATTCCTTTTTGAAAAGGGTACCATCTTTTTAAAAATTGCTCAAAGCCAACCATGAGAAAGAGAAAAAAAGGAACAGATGAAATTTAACTTCAACATATAAATTGAAATTTAAATATCGTTTTAGTGTGATTAACTTCTCACAGGGCTATGTGTTTCTTTACATGGAATTTTTGGTTTCACAATGTTGTATCTTCACCACTTGCAAAATCACTTAGCACACAGGCTAAGTGCCCATGATGCAGAAATGCTGCAGATTTTTTCTGCATCTCCCTGGCAGGAAAAATGCATGCGAATTTTACATGCATTTTTCCTGCCAAGTAGAAGCGTTTGTGAAACGTTTTTGCATGCATTTCTGCATGCGGGTTATCAAGCGCTTTTCCAAGCGATTTTAGCATCACTTGGAAAAGTGCTTGACAACTTGGTCACACTATATAAATCCATGCAACCGGCATGGATTTATATAGTGTGACCAAGTTAATAGTGGGCAGCACGGTGGCTCAGTGGTTAGCATTGCAGTGCTGGGGTCCTGGGTTCAAATCCCACCAAGGACAACATCTGCAAGGAGTTTGTATGTTCTCCCCGTGTTTCTGTGGGTTTCCTCTGGGTTCTGTGGTTTCCTCCCACCCTCCAAAGACATACTGATAGGGAATGTAGAATGTGGGCCCCATGGGGGACAGCAATGAAAATGTTTGTAAAGCGCTGCGGAATATGTTGGCGCTATATAAAAATTATTATTATTAGTTAAAAAAAAGAATAAAAATGGTAAAAAATAAAAAAAAACATTATACTCACCTTCTGATGGCCCGCGGTCTTTTCTCCAGTGCGTCCGGTCTCTTGTACGGCTCGTGGTGGTGTAAAAGGACCTTTCATAACATCATTTAGTCATGTGACAGGTCACGCGACCACTGACGTCAGCGGTCGCGTGACCTGTCACATGACTAAATCACATCATGGAAGGTCCTTTTACACCATCGCGAGCTGCCGGGAAGCCAGAACACATCATACAGGAGACCGGGGGACATGTGAATGTGAGTATAATGTATATTTTTTATTTTAATTCTTTTTTTTATAACAGGTACTATGGTACCCGGGTCTGGAGGAGATTCTCCTCTTCTCCAGACCCGGGTACCATCCGCACATTGAATCACTTAATATCCTAATGTGCACATGTAGTCATGCTTATATTAAGAGATTCAATGCAAGTCAATAGCGGCAATTACGGCTATAAATTAATGGACATGCTGCATATTTTTCCGCAATGATAATCCGCAGCGGAAATTTCCGCAGCATGTGCACAGCACATGCGGATTATCATTGGGGACCATGGGGCACGTATTACCAAGCATTTTTTAAGTGTTTTTGCTGCAGAAATTCCGCGGCAAAAACGGTTGAAAAACGCATAGTGGGCACGCAGCCTAAATATGCCTTGGGTTATTCTCCATCACTCTCCATCTCCATCACTCCTCTCTGGCTTCTCTATAAACAGCACATGGACTTCTCCATCTCTCTCCATCTCTATCACTCATCTCTGGCTTCTCTACCATCAGCACACAGACTTTTCCATCACTCTCCATGACAATCACTCCTGTCTGGCTTCTCTATCATCAGAACACAGACATCTCCATCACTCATCTCTGGCTTCTATATGATCAGCACACAGACTTCTCCATCACTCATCTCTGGTTTCCCTATCATCAGGGATACCTGTCTGGTAAAGATAGTGCCTCTACAGCAGGGATGTCAAACGCAAATACACAGAGGGACAAAATTAAGAACTTGGATAAATTCTCGGGCCAATCTTGATATTTAAAAAAGTTCTACAATTGAGGACATTTTCCTTATCATCAAATATAACGATGAACCTTTTCATATTGAAACAAACTTAACCCCTTAACCCCCAAAGGTGATTTTCACGTTAATGACCAGGCCAATTTTTACAATTCTGTCCACTGTCACTTTATGAGGTAATAACTCTGGAATACTTCAATAGATCCCCCTGATTCTGAGAATGTTTTTTCATGACATATTGTACTTCATGATAGTGATAACATTTCTTTGGTATGACTTGCGTTACTTTGTGAAAAAATAGGAAATATGGCGAAAATTTTGAAAATGTAGCAATTTTCAAACTTTGAATTTTCATGCCCTTGAATCAGAGAGATAAGCCACACAAAATAGTTAATAAATAGCATTTCCCACCCACATGTCTACCTTACATCAGCACAATTTTGGAACCAAATTTTTTTTGGGTTAGGAAGCTTTAAGGGTTAAAAGTTGACCAGCAATTTCTCATTTTTCCAACAAAATTTACAAAACCATTTTTTTAGGGTCCACATCACATATGAAGTGACTTTTATGACAGAAAATACCAAAAAGTGACACCATTCTAACAACTGCACCCCTCAAGGAGCTCAAAACCACATTCAAGAAGTTTATTAACCCTTCAGGTGCTTCACATGAATTTTTGGAATGTGGAAGAAAGCAATGAACATTTAACTTTCTTTTACAAAAATTTTACTTTAGACCCAAATATTTTTATTTTCACAAGGGGTAACAGGAAAAAATGGACCACAAAATCTGTTGTGCAATTTCTCTTGAGCATGCAGATACCCCATATGTGGGAGAAAACCGCTGTTTGGGCACACGGCAGGGCTCGTAAGGGAAGGAGTGCCATTTGACTTTTTGAAAGTAAAATTTGCTCAAATAATTAGCAGATGCCATGTCGCGTTTGGAGAGCCCCTGATGTGCCTAAAGAGTGGAAACCCCCCACAAGTGACACCATTTTGGAAACGAGACCCCTCAGAGAACTTATCTAGATGTGTGGTGAGCACCTTTAACCCCCAGGTGTTTCACAGAAGTTTATAACGTAGAGCAGTGAAAATAAAAAAATCTAACTTTTTACATAAAAATAATCTTTTAACTCCACATTTTTTATTTTCACAAAGGTAACAGTAGAAAATGGATCCCAAAAACTGGTGATCAATTTGCCCTGAGAACGCCGATACTCCATATGTGGACAAAATACACTGTTTGGGCGCACCGCAGGGTTCAGAAGGGAAGGCGCACTGTGTGACTTTTTGAACGCAAAATTGGCTGGAATCGAGAGCGGACGCCATGTTGCATTTGGAGAGCTCCTGATGTGCCTAAACAGTGGAAACCCCCCAAAAATTACTCCATTTTGAAAACTACACCTCTCAAGGATTTTATCAAGGGGTATAGTGAACATTTTGAACTTAGAGGTACAACACAGAATTTGATAACATTAGGTCATCATATTGAATAAGTTGTGTTTAGTCTTGAGCACAAGGGCTACTTGAGTTTGCATCAGGTACTCGGGTGAGCACCATGTATCGCGGGTGCTCGAGTGACATGCCCCGCATGTTTCACGGTTGTTAGACACCCAAAAAAACCATGCGGGGATCGCTCGTGCATGGCAGGCAATCCCTGCAAGTTTTTTCTGGCTGTATAACAGCCGCCAAACATATGTGGTGGAGACTCAAGCATGTCACTCGAGCACCTGCGATACTCGGTGCATACCCGAGCACCCGATGCCAACTCAAGTAGCGAGCACTTGAGCTCAACACTAGTCGCCATATCGTCATCATTTTCTGGTTTTGAAAAAATCTCAACCCCAACACAACCCTAACCCC
Source organism: Phyllobates terribilis (assembly GCF_046119375.1). Lineage (NCBI taxonomy): Eukaryota > Metazoa > Chordata > Amphibia > Anura > Dendrobatidae > Phyllobates > Phyllobates terribilis. The sequence continues at coordinate 458,425,914 of NW_027362761.1, read as the reverse complement.
AACCCTAATACAACCCTAACACAACCCTAACCCTAGCACAACCCTAACCCTAGCACAAGTCTAACTCTAGCACAACCCTAACCATAGCACAATCCTAACCCTAGCCCAACCCTAACCCTAGCACAACCCTAACCCTAGAGTTTATTTTTTACGCCGTTCCTTGTGCGGTATAAGTGATTACATGACTTTATTCTTTGGGTCGATGTGATTCCAGATTCTTATCGGGTTTTTATGTTTGGCAGCTGTCACACACTAAAAGACGCTTTTGTTTGCAAAGACTAGTTTTTGCAATCATTTTTCCATATTTCGGCCGACAGTCATGTAAGGGCTTGTTTTTTGTGGGATAAGTTGACGTTTTTATTAGTACCATTTTTGGGCAAATTACATTTTTTGATCGCCTTCTATTTCGATTTTTGGGAGGCAGAATAAACAAAAAGCAACAATTCAGGAATTGTTTTTTTTTTAATGCCATTCCGCGTTTGGTAAAATTGATAAGGCAGCGTTATTCTTCTGGTCAGTACGTTTACAGCGGTACCACATTTATATTTTTTTTATGTTTTGGCTCTTTTACACAATAAAAACTATTTTATAGAAAAAAAATTTTTTTTTTGCATCGCTTTATTCTAAGTGCTATAACTTTTTTACTTTTTAGCTGATGGAGCTGTATGGCAGCTTGTTTTTTTGTGGGACAAGATGACGTTTTTAGTGGTACCATTTTTATTTACATTTGTCTTTTTGATTGCATTTTATTCCATTTTTTGTTTGGTAGTTTAATGATAAAGCATAGTTTTTTGCTTAATTTTTTTTTTTTTACCGTATTCACTAGTGGGACAATTTTATAGGTCAGGTCGTTATGGACGCGATGATACAAAGTATGTGTACTTTTATTTTTTACTTCTTTCTGTAATAATATTTATTTATAGGTACAGTATATTTTTATTTTTTTGGGGATTATTTTTTCATTTTTTTTTATATTTTTACAATTTTTTTTTATTTTTTTTTCACTTTCTGACACTGTTTTTCACTTTGACACTTTGTCCCACAATGGGACTTTCATTTTTTGCAGGTTGATCGCTTGCATAGCATAGGGATGCAGCAGCATCCTTGTGCTATGCAGGCTGTCAGCTCTGCACTGGCACAAGTTAGATAGATTGTGTACTGCACACGATCTATCTAACTTTTTGATGCTTGGTGACTCGGATGTCGTCATGACGAAATTGGGGCACGATGGCAACGATTGGGACCACGCGCACAGAGCGCGGAGTCTCCGATTCAAGGTAAGAGAGGCGCTCATACCTCTGCCAGCCCCGGAAATGCTGCGATTGTCTTGGATTGCAGCATTTCGGGGATTAATGTGCAGGGAGCGGTGCGGGACCACTCCTGTCACATAGTTCCGGGTGTCAGCTATGAGAATCAGGTGACACCTGGCGGCGATCGGGCCCACACAGATCACATTGTGCATAATAGTACGTACCTGGTCCATAAGTACCCGGGCGCAGGGACGTACTATTGCTGACAATGTCAGAAAGGGTTTAAAGGGGTTGTCCCACAAATAAAGTACATTTTATTAATAAATCTTAGAATAAAGTAAACATGTAATCACAGACCAGGCATACCGGAATAATAGAATATGTAAGAGCTGTAAAAAGCATATGGCCCCAATGGCCACATAGTCTTCCATACAGTATAATGGGCCCCACATAGTCCTCCATACAGTATAATGGGCCCACATAGTCCTCCATACAGAATAATGGCCCCGCATAGTCCTCCATACAGTATAATGGGCGCCACATATAGTGCTGCAGTGCTCACTATTATTGGCACCCCTTCATTTTTTTCAGACTGTACAATATCTTCAGAAATAAATGGAAATGTACCAAAGTTATATCCTCAGGATTTTTTAATTTCTGGTCCAAAGTAATACAACAATAAAACATTGTTTTTCTACTTCCATGTTGCAATTTCAAAGAAGAAACAGAATAAACAGCATGTGCAACAATAAAGGCGCCCCTAATTAATACTTGGTTGCACACCCTTTGGCATTGCTGACAGCCTCCAAACGTTTCTTGTAGGCATCTATAAGCTTCTTGCACTTCTCAGCTGAAATTTTCTCCCATTCTTCCTTTACAGTTTGTTCAAACTCTTGAATGTTGGCAGGGTTCTTTTTCCCAATGGCAGATTTCAGCTCACCCCAAAGATTTTCAATGGCATTGAGGTCAGGACAAGAGATGAGCGTTGTTCTACTCGAACTGTTCGCCAATCTCAAATTCGAGCTGTTTTGGGCGGTGTTCGAGCCGGTCGGCGAACACGAACAATTTGAGAAAAATTCGGCTGTTCGAGGTTATGTTCGATAACTGTTCGTGCACCAAAATCATAATTGGATTTTTTCTCAGTAATGATGAAAATTAATGTTAATACGCAGTTTGAGTGTACAGCGGGGCGGGGGGAGGGGCAGGGGATGGATCTCTGCAGGAACAATGAAGATCTCCATTTTTTTTTCTCTTTCCCGCATTTGCAGTGGGGAGGTGCAATCTGTCAGCCTATCAGCAGCGCACACACGGAGCGAAGTGCTTTTTTTCACACAAGCAAGGGCATGTGTGATTGGCAGTGTATGTCACATGTCCTTGCCCTATAAGACCAAGCCATTTTCCCCGTCGCCACCATTTTCTCACTGCTGCAGCTGCGTGTTAGACGGCACCGCTGTTGCTGTGTGCGCTATACCTTGTTAATTTCAAGCCAATTTTCGCACAAATATACAGATAGCTTGGGAGTAGGGAATAGTTGTGATTGCAGTCCTTTTAAGGACTAGGTTACAGCATTTCCTACGACTTTTATCAGGCAGGTCTGTGCTCTTAAATAGATAGATTGTGGGAGTAAAGACTAATTGTAATTGGAGTCCTTTTCAGGACTAGGTTACATCAGTTCCTATCAGTTTTTGCCAGGCAGGTCTGTGCCAGTGCTGTGCAAGTTTTTTTCACAGCATTTGGCTGAATCTAGCAAAGCTAATCCTTTTTGGCCTATTGCAGAGTGTGTTAGTCAGTGGAGTAGCCTATCTGTGTTGCAAGATATACCACCTGTGTATAGAATACCAATTTTTTTACTGCACCTAGTGAAGTAAAATCTTTTGGGCATAGCATCATTCTATTAGTCCATCTATACTGACCTCCATCAGGTTGCAAACTGAATATAATTTTTTTCTGCATCTAGCTCTGAAAAAATATTTGGGCTTCTAGCGGTGTGTGGGACTTGGTCTATTAGTCCATCTATACTGACCTCCATCAGGTTGCAAATTAAAAATAATTTTTTCCTGCATCTAGCTCTGAAAAAATATTTGGGCTTCTAGCAGTGTGTGGGACTTGGTCTATTAGTCCATCTATACTGACCTCCATCAGGTTGCAAATTAAAAATAATTTTTTTCTGCATCTAGCTCTGAAAAAATATTTGGGCTTCTAGCAGTGTGTGGGACTTGGTCTATTAGTCCATCTATACTGACCTCCATCAGGTTGCAAATTAAAAATAATTTTTTTCTTCATTTATCTCTGAAAAAATATTTGGGCTTCTAGCAGCGTGTGGGACTTGTTCTATTAGTCCATCTATACTGACCTCCATCAGGTTGCAAATTAAAAATATTTTTTTTCTGCATCTAGCTCTGAAAAAATATTTGGGCTTCTAGCAGTGTGTGGGACTTGGTCTATTAGTCCATCTATACTGACCTCCATCAGGTTGCAAATTAAAAATAATTTTTTTCTGCATCTAGCTCTGAAAAAATATTTGGGCTTCTAGCAGTGTGTGGGACTTGGTCTATTAGTCCATCTATACTGACCTCCATCAGGTTGCAAATTAAAAATAATTTTTTTCTGCATCTAGCTCTGAAAAAATATTTGGGCTTCTAGCAGTGTGTGGGACTTGGTCTATTAGTCCATCTATACTGACCTCCATCAGGTTGCAAATTAAAAATAATTTTTTTCTGCATCTAGCTCTGAAAAAATATTTGGGCTTCTAGCAGTGTGTGGGACTTGGTCTATTAGTCCATCTATACTGACCTCCATCAGGTTGCAAATTGAATAAAAAAATTTTCTGCATCTAGCTCTGAAAAAATATTTGGGCTTCTAGCGGTGTGTGGGACTTGGTCTATTAGTCCATCTATACTGACCTCCATCAGGTTGCAAATTAAAAATAATTTTTTTCTGCATCTAGCTCTGAAAAAATATTTGGGCTTCTAGCAGTGTGTGGGGCTTGGTCTATTAGTCCATCTATACTGACCTCCATCAGGTTGCAAATTAAAAATAATTTTTTTCTGCATCTAGCTCTGAAAAAATATTTGGGCTTCTAGCAGTGTGTGGGACTTGGTCTATTAGTCCATCTATACTGACCTGCATCAGGTTGCAAATTAAAAATAATTTTTTTCTTCATTTATCTCTGAAAAAATATTTGGGCTTCTAGCAGCGTGTGGGACTTGTTCTATTAGTCCATCTATACTGACCTCCATCAGGTTGCAAATTAAAAATAATTTTTTTCTGCATCTAGCTCTGAAAAAATATTTGGGCTTCTAGCAGTGTGTGGGACTTGGTCTATTAGTCCATCTATACTGACCTCCATCAGGTTGCAAATTAAAAATAATTTTTTTCTGCATCTAGCTCTGAAAAAATATTTGGGCTTCTAGCAGTGTGTGGGACTTGGTCTATTAGTCCATCTATACTGACCTCCATCAGGTTGCAAATTAAAAAGAATTTTTTTCTGCATCTAGCTCTGAAAAAATATTTGGGCTTCTAGCGGTGTGTGGGACTTGGTCTATTAGTCCATCTATACTGACCTCCATCAGGTTGCAAATTAAAAATAATTTTTTTCTGCATCTAGCTCTGAAAAAATATTTGGGCTTCTAGCAGTGTGTGGGACTTGGTCTATTAGTCGATCTATACTGACCTCCATCAGGTTGCAAATTAAAAATAATTTTTTTCTGCATCTAGCCCAGCCAATAGTTTTGGCCTAATACCACAGTTTGGCCACTCAGCTCTGCTCGGTTACCATCCATTGTTTTTTTGTGCAAACAACTCCAGAGTTGTGAATTAGTTAACCACCAAAATGAGTGGAAAAAGGCCTGCTGCTGGTGGAAAGGGGAATAGGCGTGTTGGGAAGGGGAAAAAAGGTTGTGTCCGTGGGGTAGGTGCAGAAGAAAGACCATCTTCCAGCCAAACTAAAATGTCTACTTCTTTTAGCGGACAATGTGATAAGATCCCTTTCTTACGGCCACGCCAATCGCTACAAATTCCAGATGAGGCACAAAAACAGCAGGTGCTTCAACGGATATCAAGTGCTCCTTTAAGTGGGCTCTCCTCCACATCAACTTCAACATCACAAATACTCCAGTCCTCAAAGGTGTCACCCAAATCGCACTTGCTTCCTCACAGCTCCCAAATCTCCAGCTGCCCGTCTGAGTATGAGGTAGAACAGATGGTTGAGTCTGCAGAGCTGTTTACTCATACTATAGCCTGGGAATCAGAGGTCGACTCCAGCGCTTCTGTGAATCCAGACGAGGAAATGATCTGCACTGATGCCCAGAATCTTTATGAGTCGGATCCAGGACCAGACGCAGAAGGTTCTGACCATAATGTAGACCCTCATTCCCAAACTGTAACTCCTGTTGGTGGAGACAATGAGGAAGACGATGATAAGACTCAAATACCTGATTGGAGCGACAACTTTAGTTTTTTGTCAGGGCAGGAACAGGTTGGCTCTGAGGACGACGGGTGTGATAACGCACAGGGTGATGATGATGAGGTCGGAGATCCCACTTACTGTCAACCCACAGTCAGCCAAGAGATGAGGTCAGCAGAGGAGGTGGAGGAAGATGCTAGTGACGACGAGGTCAGGTTGCGCCTTCCTGGACAGAGACGTAGTACTGGAAGCACGTCAACAACTGCATCCTCAAACACAACTCTGCCTCTCACCACAAGTCGTGGTGGCTCTTCAGGTCGCATGGGTGCTAAGCCTTGCATAGCCTGGGCATTTTTTCAGATCGATAAAGATGACCCAACTCGTGTTATCTGTAACATTTGTCAGCAAAAGCTAAGTAGAGGCCAAAAAATACATAGTTTGAGTACTTCATGCATGAACCGGCACATGGACATGAAGCATAAGTTGCAGTGGGAAGCTCAGTGTGCTACAATGCGGCCTAGCCGGCCGGGCCAATCACCGTCTGCCATATCTTGTGCATCCGCGGCCTCTTCATCCTCTGTGACTGGGGGGACAGCAGTCACACCTGTTTTGGGGCGCAGACCTGCCACCTCTTTACCCGCAACAGCCAGCGTGATTGGCAGGTCATCATTTTCTTTGGAGGTGGTAACACCAGCTGGTGTTGAGCGCTGTCCGACATCGATAGCACCACCTTTGGATCAAGGCAACCTAACATGTCCGCCTGCATCTTCCTCACAGACCGGCAGTTTGCTGGGGACACCCTTATCAACCCCGTCTAAGCACAATAGCCAGCCCTCGGTCCCTCAGATGTGGACAAGTAAAAGACCATTTCCTCCTAGCCATGAGAAAGCTAAGAGGTTGAATTTCACCATCTGCAAGCTCTTGGCTACAGAAATGCTGCCTTTCCGCCTGGTGGACACAGAGGATTTTCGAGACCTTATGTCCGTCGCAGTGCCCCAGTACCAGATGCCCAGTCGGCACTACTTCTCAAAGAAAGGTGTGCCTGCGCTCCACCAGCATGTCGCACACAAGATCACCGCTTCTTTGAGAAACTCTGTGTGTGACAGGGTGCATTTCACCACAGACACTTGGACGAGTAGGCATGGACAGGGGCGTTACATGTCGCTGACTGGGCACTGGGTAACTATGGTGACAGCAGGACAAGGGGCTGCTGTCCAAGTCTTGCCGTCCCCACGAGTTGTGCGTCAATCCTCTTTATGTCAAAGTTCCTCCACTGCTTCTGCCTCCTCAACCTCCTCTCGGTCTTCCACCTGCACCCAAAGCCTGTCTGGTCATGCCACAAGCTTTCTAACTGCGCAGAAGGGATCCTGCACACCTCCTTACTATGCTGGCAGTAGGGCTCAACGTCATCAGGCGGTTTTTACATTGAAATGTCTGGGAAATGTGAGTCACACAGCTGAGGAGTTGTGGTCAGCTCTGGAGAACCAATTTCATGAATGGTTGTCTCCACTGGACCTGAAACCAGGGAAGGCCGTGTGCGACAATGCTGCAAACCTGGGTGCGGCCCTTCGCCGGGGCAATGTCACACACGTGCCTTGTATGGCTCACGTGTTGAACCTGGTTGTCCAGCAATTTTTAGCCCACTATCCCAGACTAGATGGCCTTCTGCAGAGGGCACGGTCGCTGTGTGCTCACTTCCGCCGTTCGCATCCCGCAGCTCAGCGACTTACATCTCTACAGAAGTCGTTGGGCCTGCCACTTCACCGGCTAAAATGCGATGTGCCTACCCGGTGGAATTCAACTCTGCACATGTTGCAGCGACTGTGGCAGCACCGACAAGCCCTGGTGCAATACGTTCTGACGTATAGCCTGGGCCAACGAGATTCAGAGGTGGGGCAAATCACGCTGGAGGAGTGGTCTCAGATCAGGAACCTATGCACCCTTCTGCACAGTTTTGAAATGGCGACGAAGATGTTTAGTGCTGACGATGCCATTATCAGCATGACTATTCCGGTGATTTACATGCTGGAGCACATGTTAAACAGAATTCGGAGTCAGGTGGTGGCACAAGAGGAGGTGGAGGAAGTAGAGGAGGAGGAGTTGTATGCGGAAGGGCTAACATCTGCAAGGTCCAGACGATCGGCAGCACCAAGGCGGCAGGCATGTGAGGGTGGGGGAGATGGTTTTACCAGGGCGCATGGTAGCAGCCAAACTAGTGAGGAAGGTGCAGGAGCCCAGGAAGAAGTGGAGGACGAACTGATGGAAGACTCATCAGATGAGGGAGACCTTGATCACATTTCTGTTGTGCGAGGTTGGGGGGAGAGGACAGAGGAAGGAAGCATGATTGTTACCTCGCCACCAACACAACAGGGACTTGGTGCTCCTGGATGCGCAACACACATGAGTGCCTTCTTGCTGCACTACCTGCAACATGACCCTCGAATTGTGAGAATTAGAAATAATCCTGACTACTGGGTTGCCACACTGTTAGATCCCCGGTACAAAAGTAAATTTGCAGAAATTATTCCTGCCATAGAAAGGGATGCACGCATGCAGGAGTATCAGCAGAGACTGTTGCAGAATCTTACATGTGCTTTTCCACAAAATACCAGTGGTGCACGTAGTGAATCTCACAGTTCCAACTTGCCAACCGTGGGACCGTCAAGTGTTGAGCACTCAAACCGTAACAGAACCACAGTATCTGCTGGTAACATCAATTTTGCGGAATCATTTCACCACTTTTTTAGCCCATCCTTTGCAAGGCCACAGGAGACAAGAAGTCTGACACATAGTCAACGCCTAGAGACGATGGTACAGGAGTATCTCCAAGTAAACATTGAAGCCACGACTGTGTCACTGGACCCTTGCTCTTTTTGGGCTTCCAATCTGGATAAATGGCCGGAGCTAGCCACTTACGCCTTGGAGATCTTGTCATGCCCCGCAGCCAGCGTTCTGTCTGAACGTGTGTTCAGCGCTGCTGGTGGTGTGCTGACAGATAAGCGCACGCGGCTCTCCACTGATAATGTAGACAGACTCACGTTCATAAAGATGAACAAATCATGGATCCGAAACGACTTTTCTACCCCTGTGTCATCCTGGGGAGAGTAAAAGCTTGATGATTGGTTAAAATCACCCTACCAACCGTTTTAAGCTTTCAAATTACTAATCATGTTTATCTGTATCTTGACTGGAAAAAAATTTGGGCTTTGTAGCAGTGTGCAGCACTGATCCTATTAGGCCATCTATAATAAGCTTCACCAGATTTAAAATTAAAAATAATTTTTAGCTGCATCTAGCCCGGAAAATAATTTTGGGGCTCCGAGATGCGCAAGACACATAAGTGCCTTCTTGCTGCACTACCTGCAGCATGACCCTCATATTGTCAGAATTCGAAGTAATCATGACTACTGGGTTGCCACACTCTTAGATCCCCCAAACTTTTTGATCAACCTTTTCATTTTAATAAAGACCAAAAAAAATGGTCATTTTTGAAATTATAAGCATTAGCAGGTTGTTAGAAACTGAAATCAAACAGTTTTCAACTCAAAACTTTATTCTAGGTGATGTTACATTTTCACATAGGACCCCTTGTTCGAAAGGAGCTTCTGAACTCTCTCGTCCATTGAATTTGTCAGGTTTTGGATGGTTTCTGCTTCAATTGTTTTGCATGAGGACAGAATACCCTCCCAGAGCTGTTGCTTAGATGTGAACTGCCTCCCGCCATCATAGACACTCCTTTTAATGATGCTCCAAAGGTTCTGAATGGGGTAGAGGTCAGGGGAGCATGGGGGTCACACCATAAGTTTGTCCCCTTTTATGCCCATATCAGCCAGAGATGCAGATGTTTTATGTGCAGCATGAGATGGTGCATTATCATGCAGAAAAATGATCTTGCTGTGAAATACACGGTTCTTCTTCTTGAACCATGGCAGGAAGTGCTGTTTGAGAAAATCCACATACATTATGGAGTTCATCTTTAGCGCCTTCAGGGATCCTAAAGGGGCCGACAATCTCTCTCCCCATGATTCCAGCCCAAAACATTACTCCACCTCCTCCTTGTTGGCGCTGTAGCCGTGTTTGCGTGGGGTGTCCATCAACCAGCCATCCTCCACTCCATTCATCAGTATATTAAGGCTGCATTATACAATATATGTACTTTTTACCTTTTGTGTCTCCCCCACTTCCTCATAGACTGTAAGCTCGCGAGCAGGGCCCTCACTCCGTTCGATATGAGATATGCTTATTCTGTATTGTCTGTATAAGTCCCCCCTAAAATTTGTAAAGTGCTGCGGAATATGTTGGCGCTATAAAAATAAACTATTATTATTATTATTATTATTATTATCTGGACCATCGAGCGCTGCACGGCACTCATCCGTGAACAAAACAGTTTTGAAATCAGTCTTCATGTAATGTTTGGCCCACTGGAGCCGTTTCTGCTTGTGTGAAGTGGATAGAGGAGGTCGACAGGATGGCATATGCACAGCTGCAAACCTCTGAAGGACCCTGCATCTTGTTGTTCGGGGGACGTTGGAGGCACAAGCAGCTTCAAAAACTTGTCTGCTGCTATGACAAGGCTTTTTTGCCGCTGCTGTTTCAACCTGACGTAATTGCCTGTAGGAAAGAGTCCTCAATTTGCCCTTATCAGCACGCACACGTGTGTACTGTGAATCAGCTACATACTTCTTGATTGCCAAGACACTTCATCCTGATCATCGCACAATGTTGATTGTAGTCATGCCTTCACCTAAACACTCCACAATTTGTTGCTTCTCAGCAGCCGACACATCCTTTTTCTTTCCCATTTTGGCAGAAAATGTAGGCTGCTTAATAATGTGAGAGAGCCTTCTTAAGTAGTCTTGCCTTTCATTGGACACACCTGCCAAACTAATTAGCACAGGTGTCTGCAATTGCTTACAGTGATATAAAGAGCCCTGACACACATCACCATCAATGAGTTTAACTGACAAACAAACAAATTCTTCCCTTATCACTCCTAAACACTTTTTGCATAATAATTTGGAACGCGGTGTACATGTGCTTTTCCACAAAACACCAGTGGTTCACGTAGTGAATCTTACAGTTCTAACTTGCCAACCGTGGTCTGTATGGAATTGTTCAATAAAGGGCCCAAAATTAAGATAACATAGATGGGAGAGGTCTCTATGAATAGGAATTCCTAAGTATTTGATACCCTGTGAGGGCCAGGCAAAGGGAAAGTTGGACTGGATGGAATCCTATATGGATTTAGGGAGGGAGACATCGAGGGCCTCAGACTTCGCTGCATTGATTTTAAAATTTTACCATGTAACAAAGTGATCTATTTCAGCCATAACAGCAGGGATGGATATATGTGATTTAGTGATATATACTAGGACATCATCAGCAAATAGAGAGCACTTGTACTCGGTGCCTCCCACCTCAATCCACCTAATATTGGGGTTATGGCGAATTGATGAGAGCAGGTGCTCCGTCACTAGGATGTATAAGAGAGGGGACAGAGGACATCCCTGCCTTGTCCCATTGGTGATTGTGAAAGGTGATGAAAATGTTCTGACGCACCCCCTGGGCCTTGGGACACCCGGAGCCGGACCCTTTTTGGTGGATGCTGGTGGTTGTAGTCTTCGTGGCGGCGATCCGGTTCCGTGGCTCAGGGCGGTCAAACCAGTGGCGGAACTATTTATGTGGTTTTGATGTTTAAATGTCCGACTACGCCACCCGTGGATTGCGGTCAGAGTGAACCGCCGCTACAGGGCAGACCGCTAAGGCTGGTGTTGTGGGTGCAGCAGAGCGTAGCATAACTCCCCACGGGAGGAGTATAGCCTCAGGGCAGTGTATGCGGAGGATGGGGGTGATGGTGCAGGGCAGCAGCAGTAACGACACGGAGTCAGTGATGCAGTTCAGGGCCTTTACTCACAGTTCTTATTATCCAGACCACGTCTGCAGGTAACGGCTGCCCACGTCGTACTGTGCTCACCAGGTGAGGGGCTCAGACAACTCCCAGATAACTTTGGAGCGCTTCACAGGACCCCCTTTGTGTGTCCTTTGTCTGGCCTTTCTTACCAACACTTCTGTCCGGCTGCCTCGGGCCTCCTCTTGGTAAACTTGGCGCCAGTTTCCCTGACCCTATGTGGTGCCTTCCTAGCGGGTGGAGCAAGGGGCTGCGCCACATAAAATGTCAGAGCCTCCGGTTTCTAGCTGAGGGTCGTTTCCTGCCTCCACTAGTTCGGGGACCGGTCTCCCCCTTTGGCCTGACCCCTCCACGCAGGTGGATTCGGGCGTGCGGTGGCGACTCGCCCGTCCGCACCCCTGGGATCCCTTCATTCCTCGTTCCTGGAGCCTTCTCCGCTCCTCTTCCTTCCTTCTCCCTCTTGCAGGCCTGGGCCTCTGTTACTAGGCCCGCCTCCGGAGCAGAGCTCATGCAGAGCCCCTGCTCCCTGCCACTTCTGCTCAGACTTCTCTGCACTGAACTAAGATGGTGCCCACCTTTTATACTCCCTTCTCAATGCACCCAGGAACTGCTTCCTCCCTGCTCCTGCACTGCAGGGTTCCCCTTCCTCAGTGTTCCCTCCCCCCACTCCAGCCAGGGACAGGGACTGTCGTGCCCATCTCAGGGGCATATTGGTCGCCCTGCCCCACGGCAATGTGGTGTAATGCATGCAGGTGTCGGGTCCTGATCCACACTCCATCCTTATCTGAGAGTGAGATATCACACCTCTGGGTGAGGTGCAATACGTCTGTAGCAACCGAGCCCTCGGTGCTACAGTTCCATTTATCTTCAGCCTAGGTGACGTATTGTGATACAGGGCCGTGATTTTGGCTATAAAAGGGTCCCCTAGACCCCTACCCCAAGCTTTTTAAGAGAATCATATATGGCGTGCCAGGAGACTCTATGGAATGCTTTCTCAGCATCCAACGAGAGTATCTACTTACAAATTTTTAACTGCATCTAGCCCAGGAAATACTTTGTGCCTAGTAGCAGTGTCTGCTAGTCAGCGGATTATCCCGGCTGTTAAGCAAGCTACACCACCTGTAGTTTGGACACTTAATTTTTTCAAAGGAAATGCTTCGGGACCACGGGATACTTAGTGAAGAGCATCAGGAGGCACCCCAAGGCATAGGGGCTGGGACTGGCACTAGGATGCCTTGCGGTGGACAGCCGAGCTCGATCCTTATAAAAGCTTTTTAACTGCAGCAGCTTTAGTGGACGCTACTGGAGCTGGAATTACGCGGCTGCTGGCATGAGGCTTGCCCTCCAGTAGATCCTTGTAAATGGATTTAAAGTGTATTCATTCAAATTAGAGGGACAATTTAAATTAAAAAGCTTAGAGCTGCCTCCACCACAGGGGGGCTCTCTCGACCCACCAGCGGACAGGCACCAGTATTGGGAGAGGGGGGCTGGCCGTCAGGGTTCACCGCGGCTCTGGCACAAACCTGGCGACACGGAGGTGGCACGGGCAGGAGCGGACTGGCTGTCTCGGCTTCTCACTTTTTGGATTTTAGAAGGGCATGACATGCCTATATCTGTGTCTCCCCCTCCTTTTACTCCTCCACCTCTTTTCTTTTCGCATGACTATATGTACTTGTCACTTTTCCATGTGTTAGTTGTGTCTTCTGAGCAGTTTGTCAGCTTTTGGACACCTTTGAAGGTGTTTTCTATGTGTTTCTATGTGTTTTTGTTTGCCTGCCATTGGTTTTAACGGTGTTCGAAGGTGTTCGACGAACAGTTCGACGAACAGTTCGGCGAACACACGGGTGTTCGACGAACCGAACCGAACTCGAACACTACGGGGGTGGCTCAACACTAGTCAGGACTCTTTGCTGGCCATTTTAAAACAGTCCATTTTTTCTTTTTCAACCATTCCTGTGTACTTTTGGATGTGTGCTTTGGGTCATTGTCTTTCTGGAGGACCCATGATCTTTGACTCAAACCAAGTTTTCTTACGTTGGGTAGAACATTTTTCTCAAAAATCTCTTGATAATTCTCTGATTTCATGATTCCTGTGATACGGTCAAGGCCTCCAGTACCTGATGCAGCAAAGCGACCCTACAGCATTATGGATCCTACCCCATGCTTAACTGTTGGTAAGGTGTTCTTTTCCTTATAAGCTTCATTGTGCTGTCTCTAAACAAACTGTTGCTTTGCATTGCCCAAAAGCTCTATTTTTGCTTCATCTATCCACAGAACATTTTCCCAGAAGGATTGTGGTTTGTCAATGTACTTTTTGGCAAAGGTCAGTCATTCCTTTTTGTCTTTTCTTCAGCAATGGTACCTTCCATGGCCTTCACCCATAAAGCTCTGCTTGGTTTAGTGTGCGGCGTATGGTACTTGTTGAAACCATGACCCCAGACTGTTCCACGTTGGCCTTCAGGTCTATGGATGTTTGACGTGGTGTTTTTTCCACCATTCGCACCAACCTTTGAAGACATCGCTTGTCAATTTTCCTCTTTCCCCCATGTCCAGGGAGGTTCTTGATGGTTCCATGCTTGGCAAACTTCTTAATAACATTGCACACTGTTGAAACTAGAATACCAAGGTATTTGGAGATAGCCGTACACCCTTTGGAAGTCCTGTGTTTGCTAATAATAGCAGTTCTGATGTCCTCAGACAGCTCTTTTGTCCTCACCATTGTGACAAAACACTGAAGTCATCATTCATTGGTTAATTCATATCACATGGGCACTGACAATCACAGGAGAATCTCTTTTGTGATTTACCACAGGCAAGTCAAAATGTGTTTCCATACTAAATTAATGTAAAGGGTGCCAATACCAGTGACACAGCAATATTTAGGTTTTTCTATTTTTCCTTCCCTTAGTTTTTGGTTTTAAATGATTGTTTATCATTTACTCTTTTGTATTTAACACGAGTGCCCTATACAAAAAACTGTTTCTCTTGATTCATTTTTTTCAGGAGATATTCCACATTATGTACTTAAACTTCATGGGTGACAGTAACGATGAGCAGGACTGTAGTCCTCCATAGAGTATAATGGGCACCACATAGTCTTCTGTAAAGAATAATGGGCCCACATAGTCCCCCATAAAGAATAATGGGCCCCACATAGTCCTCCATACAGAATAATGTGCCCCACATAGTCCTCCATAAAAAAATAATGAGCCCCACATAGTCCTCCATACAGAATAATGGGCACCACATAGTCCTCCGTACAGAATAATAGGCCCCACATAGTCCTCGATATGGTGTAATGGCCCCACATACTCCTCCATACAGTATAATGGGTCCCATATAAAAAAAATACTCACCTATATCCGGTCCCCCGCTGCTGCAGTCTCTGCAGCGAGTGCTCTCTTCACTGGTCGGCACAGTGGGAGCGAAATAGTGACGATATCACGCCTGCTGCGCTGAGACATCAGACGCAGAGGGTGAATAATGGAAGAGGGAATATCAGCTGACTCTCCCTCCTCTATCATTGTTTTCAACTGTATTGGCATTCAGATTTCCGATACAGTTGAAAGTGCGGTGCCAGCGTCGCAGGCTAAATATCACCCTGAGGGCCAGATTAGGCCCAAGGGCCAGAGTTTGTCATGCGTACTCTACAGCATAAGCCTGCAGTTGTATACTTCAACACTTCTTGCACTCCACTATGGATCCATGGGTCCCACTACTACTAAACACCTTAATGGTCTAGACTTGCACTATTTGAGCCTGGTCACTGGGGCTTGTAACCTTCTCACATATCTATATACATTTTCCGCAATCATTTAGCACACACTGTACTTTGAAACAGGATCTAAATAAGAGAGTTGTCCAAAGGACAGAATGTTATCCAAAATGTAAACTTCTCTTTACATCTCTTAGTTTCAACTGTTGTACCATACTCTCCCTTCTCCTCAAAGGCATCTGACAGGGGCTAAAAAGAAGGCAACGTAATCACTAATATCGTGTCTGCAGACCGCATCTTCGTATGTTTCAGCCACCAACTGACACACTTCCTGTTAGCACCTCTTTAGAAATCCCTACCTGACCTGAGATACTATGGAGCCATTCAGTGGCCAGGGTTAGTAATGCAGACTTAAATTCAATGTATTTGATTACATGCCGATAAAACACAGTCCACATGGGCTAACATGTGCAGTACAAATACACTAATTGCCATAGTCAGACTGACAAGTCACGACTTGGTCAGGCTGAAAAAGGAAGGAGTGGAGCTTCAGTCAGTATTCTACTGTTATATCAGGTCTTGTACCCAAGTCAGATACAGAGCTGCAGCCAATATTCTTATATTCTATTCACAAACAGAGCTGCAGTCATTATTCTTATACTCCAGACATAAATGGAGCTGCAGTTACCACTTTACTGTTTCATCTGCTATTTCATCATGTCTTATACTCTTATGCGCTGTTTCATCATGTTACATTATATCAAATCTCGCCTTTTAATTCTGTTTTTCTTTTGTGATTCTTGGGAATTTTGTTTAGGGTGTGGCATGGAGGCATTGCTTTTAAAAGAATATGGTTTATGTCCACAAAAATTTGGTGCCGTTTGTGATTTTTGTTCCAGTTGTCAAAAAAAATTATTTTGAGTAGGATGGTTGGTCACCCTGCTAACATACAATTGCACATACAGTACTCCTGCAATAGTGAGTAAAGGAGAAGTAGCAAAAAATTGTGGATAGGTGATAAATGTTGCTGGTGGAAAAGCAGGTGTTTCCGTAAGGAAACTGAAAAAGATAAACTGGCTGACAACAATTCCAGAGCTGAAGATTATAGAACATAAATTAAAATCAATGTTTGTGTGTTTTTGTTTTTTACCACTTAACATTATATCGAACAGAAGAAAGTTGTTTCTAGAGTGCTACCTATGGGAGGTAGCAAACCTATTGGTCACTGTCTATTAGGATATCAACCAAACCAAAAACCCATCTGTAGACAGTTGTCAGTACAGAGGATGGTGTTGGTTGCCTGGATCAGATGACTATGACACAGATTTGAGGACTACTGGTTACAAGGCACATTGAAGGGTAGGGCATTAGATTATAGGGTAGTTACATTTATTAGGTGGTACTAGAGAAATAGTTTTTTCCTTCTGGAAGATAGTTTATTTGCATACTTTTTGTCTTAGAGCATTGCCATAAAATCTCATTACTCCAGCTGGATCTCCTTAATGAGAACTAGTACCCCATCTCCTACAGTACATATAGGCTGCTACATCTGTGCAGTGTTTTTGCGGAGTTACATATTTCCTCCAGCAAATCTGGTTTTAAGAATTTCCTGTATTTAATAAGGTATCTACTCTCTATGTTCATATATACATGCCTCAATCTTCATGTATACATTTAGGATTTTCATTCAAAATCTTTAAAAACTAAATGAAATGTGATTTCAGTTCTATAATCAATTGTTTTTTTGAAAACTTGGTTATTGAGTATTCAGGCTTAGGTTATGGTAATGTTACTTGTATAAAAAAGGTTTACAAACACTTTTCCTACTTTAGTCCCTACATACCAATATGCCTTACAGTACCAGGACATCTTCTGCAGCTGGCATTTAATGTGATTGTGTATTAAAATGATAAAAGTAATCATAAGAAAAATGCTTTTACAGGGCCCAACAAGCCTTGTCCCATATTGCTGAGAGAACAGTGTGGGACCCAATGTCTTGCTGTTTGGTGTCTCTGTAATGCATGTGATTCTTCTCTAAAAGCAATGATTGTAGTGGGCAATACCTCTGAGACATGACTAGCGATGGAACATATTAAAAAAAAATCTTTATTTGCGTAAAATTTATGACCATGAATATATAATAATATGGGCCCAAAGCAGTCTATGGAGGACATATTACAGTTCCATGATTCTGCTGTGTTCATGAGGCTTTAGTGATTCTTTGACTAGTGCTTTATTTCCCTTGCTTACTAGTAGATAGCTGCTAAAACAGGTCTTTCCATCTTGGGGAACCAGGAGAACAGAAGAACTGCTACTAGTTTCACCACTGGTCCACGCCCATTTCGAAGGACATGTCCACTCATCCCCAAATCCACCCCACAATAATCTCCATCCTAAATGCCAACGCCTTCCAGAGGCATAGGGCCATAAGAAATCTTCCTTCAAAGATGATTTTAGGAAGGTTTTGGAGGCACATGGAAGATTTTATGAAGTCCTTCACTTTTACGAAAGTGGCCATAACATTGTGAAAACTTGACAAGTATGCTGCACCTACAATAAGCCTTACTACCGCTACTGTGAACGAGGACCTCTGCATACACTGCCAGCACCTTCATGTTACATTACTTCATATTTTAACCAAGGCCATAAGTCATCACCCATTGATCCTTCTAGAGTTAAAGTAATTACAGCACTTTCCGGTGGAATACAAGCACTATATTAAAAATATGGAATCATGAAAATGTAAAAATCTACTTATAATAATCTAGCTGCAGATTGCCACAGAAGAAAAAGTTGCTGTAAGCTTTTAGGATAGTGACTGTGTGAATGTACAAGCTGTAATTAGACATCTCCATTTCAAAAAAGCACATGCATTAAACAATGCTAATAGCTAGGTGCTTAATGGATCTAGCCACACTGTTTGTATAAAGCAGAAATAAAAGGTGTATTAAATGACAAGCTTTCTCAGTCCTGCAGTAATTAATTGTACTCTGCATTGAAAGCTAATTTACTAAGAATGGTAAGGTCTAAAACGGTATTGTCTAAACTGGATATATTAAACTCCAGTCCGAAGGTCTTTTATTTGAATGTGGATGAACATAATATATTTTTGGAAACTTTACTTAGTATAAACCTTGTTCTATGGGATTCTTTTAAGCCACTGTAAGGCCAGGTAAAGACATACACTACCATTCAAAAGTTTGGGGTCATTTAGAAATTTCATTATTTTTGAAAGAAAAGCACGTTTTTTTTCAATGAAGCTAACATTAAATGAATCAGAAATACACTCTATACATTGTTAATGTGGTAAATGACTATTCTAGCAGCAAACATCTTGTTTTTATTGCAATATCTACATAGGTGTATAAAGGCCCATTTCCAACAACCACCACTCCAGTGTTTTAATGGTACAGTGCTAACTGTGTAAGAAGGCTAATGGATGTATAGAAAACCCTAGAAAACCCTTGCACAAGTATGTTAGCCCAGCTGAAAACGGTTTGGCTGATTTGAGAAGCTATAAAATTGACCTTCCTTTGAGCTAGTTGAGAATCTGGAGCATTACATTTGTTTGCTCTATGAAACTCTCAAAATGGCCAGAAAAAGAGAACTTTCATGTGAAACGCGACAGTTTATTCTTGTTCTTAGAAATGAAGGCTATTCCATGCGAGAAATTGCCAAGAAACTGAAGATTTCCTACAACGGTGTGTACTACTCACTTCAGAGGAGAGCACAAACAGGCTCTAACCAGAGTAGAAAGAGAAGTGGGAGGCCCCGCTGCACAACTGAGCAACAAGACAAGTACATTAGAGTCTCTAGTTCGAGAAATCTACGCCTCACAGCTCCTCAACTGGCAGCTTCATTAAATAGTACACGCAAAACACCAGTGTCAACATCTACAGTGAAGAGGCGACTCCGGGATGCTGGCCTTCAGGGCAAAGTGGCAAAGAAAAAGCCATATCTGAGACTGGCTAATAAAAGGAAAAGGTTAGCATGGGCAAAAGAACACAGACATTGGACAGAGGAAGATTGGAAAAAAGTTTTAAGGACAGACGAATCAAAGTTTGAGGTATTTGGATCACACAGAAGAACATTTGTGAGACGCAGAACAACTGAAAAGATGCTGGAAGAGTGCCTGACGCCATCTGTCAAGCATGGTGGAGGTAATGTGATGGTCTGGGGTTGCTTTGGTGCTGGTAAAGTGGGAGATTTGTACAAGGTATATGGGATTTTGAATAAGGAAGGCTATCATTTTGCAATGCCATGCCATACCCTGTGGACAGCGCTTGATTGGAGCCAATTTCATCCTAGAACTGGACAATGACCCAAAGCACACCTCCAAATTATGCATGAACTATTTAGAGAAGAAGCAGGGAGCTGGTATTCTATCTGTAATGGAGTGGCCAGCGCAGTCACCTGATCTCAACCCCATTGAGCTGTTGTGGGAGCAGCTTGACCGTATGGTACGTAAAAAGTTCCCATCAAGCCAATCCAACTTGTGGGAGGGGCTTCAAGAAGCATGTGGTGAAATTTCTCAAGATTACCTCAGCAAATTAACAGCTAGAATGCCAAAGGTCTGCAATGCTGTAATTGCTGCGAAGGGAGCATTCTTTGACGAAAGCAAAGTCTGAAGGAGAAAATTATTCTTTCTAATAAAAATCATTATTTCTTACCTTGTCAATGTCTGGACTATATTTTCTAATCATTTTGCAACTCATTTGATAAATAAAAATATGAGTTTTCATGGAAAACACAAAATTGTCTGGGTGACCCCAAACTTTTGAACAGTAGTGTAACTTCCTAACACAATTATGTTACCAGAGTATAATCATTTTCTATTTCTGAAGAGAAGCTTTATTTTATTTACTGCCGATTATCACGTAGACTGTACAATTTTTACATGAGTTATAATCATGGCCCTTCTTTCACCTTTTTATTCTTTAGAACAAATTCATAAGCTGAATTACTCGGAACATTGCAATGGACTTCCGGGAGAAGTTCATCTTCGGCATTTAGCATCGGACACTAACGGTCCGGTACGAGCCCAGAACTGTTATGAGCGCACCTGAACTTCTCTAGTCACCATTCATTAAATAGAAAAACAATACTCCCATTACCATTTCCCACTGCTATTGTTCCAGTACTGTTCAGTTCCCTGCTGGTGATGTAGATAAAGTAATGAATCACTGCACTTCCTATATGTGGTGATCGAGCAGGGTCCAACGCCAGTAGATATATGATGCAAAACTCGGCACGCAAGGTAAATTTTCAAAAATTTATTTAGCCAGTGAATTAAGAGTGTCTATTGCTCTCCTCCCTCCTCACCCCACTTTTGGGGATCTTCATACGTTCCGCCTGTTGGTCCCATTGATATGGAATGCCTTAACATCTCCTTTTCACCTCACTCCGCCTTCTATATCCGCCTATATCCACATCTCCAGTTGTATACAGCCTTGGAACGCAGGCTCTTACATCGGTGGTACGCATACAGACTTGTACAGACGGTACAGTGAAACTGCGAATGGCTCATTAAATCAATTAAACTAATAAGCACCTTGACACAAACTCTCTGGTAGGTGTTTACCTCTCACCTCTCTGGGGCTGTCTATAACACCGTGGATGCTTACCTGGAATCACCTTATCTTGCTGAATTACTTCTATTTTGTGAGGCACTGAGTCCCACATCTGTCCCTCTCACTACGCAGCCATACAAGTATGCTCCTCCTACTCCTATATCTCCTGTATCTCCCTTTTTCTTTTTGTACCTCTTTCTTCTTCTTTCTTTTGCCATGAAAAGTATTAATATGGGAGCTTACTACAGCTTTGTTACTTTGGCCTCCATGAATCAAACTGTTACAATCTATGTTGTTTTACTATCGGCCATCTTGTTGTGGTTTGCTGGCTTCTAATCTTTCCCTCTGGTGCTGGGTTTCTTGGTCGTGTGATCTCTGCACTCTTTATTACTCAGCACCTGGCTCCCATTCTCCTCTAGACATCAGTGTTGTAACGCTCGTGCTCTGGCTAAGTAGCCTTGTTTAGTTCTTCTTGCTTTGGACTATTGTTATCCTTGGACTTCTTGTTCCACCAGTTTTGTTTCCTTTTATTTTAGTTTCTGCAACTAACTTTTCTGTTAAGAGGTCTCCTGCTTTTGCAACCAGTCTTTAGATATTTTAGAGACCCCTTTCCCTTTCCTGCAGGTCTTCATTTGAGTTCAGTGCAGGAGTTTCGGTGGGGCTATTCATAAGGAATAGGGCACCCACCCCAGCATAGGGTAAAGCTGAGTCTCAGTGCAGGGACAGCTTTTCCCTCCTATTCCTTAGTTCTAAGTTGCAGTACATAACAGTATGTCCAGCCGCGTTTAAAAAAAAAGGTTTTTTTTGTTTTTTTTCTTCTCCTCTTCCTGGATTTTCTTCAGTATGTGTACCATCCAGGAGCTTGCTCAACGCTTGCAAGGGCTGACTCTGGAGGTTGCCAATCTTCAGCAGTACTTGAGTAAATACCCTGCAGAACGCTATGAAGAACCTAAGGTAGGATTACCTGAGTGTTTCTCGGGGAAACGACAGGATTATTTTTCATTTAAAAATGCTTGTTTGTTGTATTTTCGGCTCAGACCTAGATCTTCTGGTAGTGAACTACAGCGCTGCTCCTGTTCTTATCCAGACGGATAAGACCAAGCCATTTTTGGTTGAGGTGGATGCCTCATCTATAGGCATAGGGGCAGTTCTGTCCTAGGAGGGTGAGGATGGGTTGCATCCCTGTGCTTTCTTTTCAAAAAAATTTTCTGAGACAGAGCTCAACTATGATGTTGGGAATCGTGAGTTGTTGGCTATTAAACTCGTGTTCGAGCATTGGCGACATTTTTTGGAGGGGGCTCGACATCCTATAAGGTTTTCACTGATCATAAGAATTTGATTTATCTGGACGCAGCTAAACGTTTGAATGCCCTTCAGGCTAGATGGGCACTGTTTTTTGCCCGGTATAATATTTCCGAAACCTTTGTCCCGGGGACAAAGAATGTTAAGGCTGACGCTTTGTCTTGTAGTTTATCTCCAGCCATGAATGCTGAGAGGGAGGAGTGTATTTTGCAGAGAGGGGTTGGTGGTGGCCGCATTGGATTCTGAGCTGGAGAATAGCATCCTAGGAGCTCAGAGTGCGGCACCAACTAAGACTCCATGTGGTAAGTTGTTTGTGCCTAGAGCCTTGAGGAGAGCGTTGTTTGTTGAATGTCATGAGTCTCGGTTGGCAGGTCACCCAGGGATTTCGGAAACTAGAAAGTCTATTGGTCGGAGTTTCTTGTGGCCAGGGTGGCAAAGGGAAGTCATCAAGTGGGTGCGTCAGTGTTCTGTGTGCGCTAGGTCGAAGGCCTCTCACGCTCCGGCTGCGGGGTTGCTATGCCGCTTGGAAGTTCCTAGTTCGCCATGGATGCACCTTGCCATGGATTTTATCACCGATCTGCCTTTATCGGAGGGTTTTTCTGTCATCTGGGTTGTTGTGGACCGATTTAGTAAAATGTGCCATCTGGTTCCGTTCAACAAGTTACTTTGCGCCAAGACTCTTGCTAATGCTTTTGTGAAATAGATTGTCAGGCTCCATGGTGTTCCCACGGACATTGTTTCTGATAGAGGACCACAGTTTGTAGCTCACTTTTGGCGTGCTTTTTGTGACAGATTGAAAATTCATTTGTCATTCTCGTCAGGGTATCATCCAGAGTCCAATGGACAGACTGAAAGGAAGAACCAGGATGTCGAGAAGTTTATGAGATGTTTTGTGGCAGACAATCAGGAAATGTGGTCAGAATTTCTACCACTTGCGGAGTTTGCCCTTAATAATCATACTTCTTCCTCGGATGGTTGTTCTCCTTTTTTTTGTTCTACTGGCAGGTATCCCTCTTTTGGTGCATTTTCCAAAGTTGGGGCTGCCGGACAATTTTTCTGGTGATTTGGAGAGGGTTTGGACCAGTATACGCCTGAACCTTAAAGAGGCTAACAGGAGATCAAAAAGGTATTTTGACAAAAAAAGAAAGGAGTCCTTGTTTGCTGTTGGGGATATGGTTTGGTTGTCCTCTAGGAATCTTCGTTTGAAAATTCCTTCTAAAAAACTGGGGCCTAAATTTGTGGGTCCTTTCAAAATGGTTCAGATTGTCAATTCGGCAGCGGTGAGGTTGGGCATTCCCTCGTCTTGAAGGATTAATTCTGTGTTTCATGTGTCGTTACTTAAGAAGGCGGACATGCCTGATAAGCAGGCGAAGCCTACTGTTCCTCCTGTTGATGAGGACGGTGAATTTGAGATTTCTCGCATTTTGGATTCCAGGTGGCATAGAGGAAGATTACAGTATCTTATGTCCTGGAGAGGTTTCGTCCCCGAGGATAATTCCTGGGTGAAGGCCGAGGACGTCTCGGCCTCAAGGCTAATTAAGGGTTTTTACAAGAGATCTCCTGGTAAGGCTCGGCCAAGAGGATCCGGAGGATCCTCGTAAAAGGGGAGGTACTGTTAGAATCTATGTTGCTTTACTATCGGCCATCTTGTTGTGGTTTGCTGGATTCTAGTCTTTTCCTCTGGTGCTGGGTTTCTTGGTCAGGTGATCTCTGCACTCTTTATTACTCAGCACCTGGCTCCCATTCTCTGCTGGGCATCAGTGTTGTAACGCTCGTGCTCTGGCTAAGTAGCCTTGTTAGTTCTTCTAGCTTTGGACTATTGTTATCCTGGGACTTCTTGTTCCACCAGTTTTGTTTCCTTTTATTTTCGTTTCTGCAACTAACTTTTCTGTTAGGAGGTCTTCTGCTTTTGCTCCCAGTCCTTAGATCTTTTAGGGACCCCTTTCCCTTTCCTACAGGTCTTCGTTTGAGTTCAGTGCTGGAGTTTCGGTGGGGCTATTCATAAGGAATAGGGCACCCACCCCAGTGTAGGATAAAGCTGAGTCTCAGTGCAGGAACAGCTTTTCCCTCCTATTCCTTAGTTCTAAGTTGCAGTACATAACACAAATTTATGTTTATTCTATGTATTTCAACCTCACAAATATTTTTGCTGTATCAAACATTTGCATGACTGTAATGTAATTTTTTTTTATTTTTATTTATTTGTTTTCTTTTGATTTTATTATTGTAGAGTGTACTGATGAAGGTCTATATGACCGAAACGTTGCTGTTTAAACACTCTTAATTCACTGGCTAATTAAATTTTTGAAAATTTACCCTGAGTGCTGAGTTTTGCACCCTGCTGGTGATGTGGCTGCTGCAACCAATCTTTGGCTGTTATGGGCTACCACTGATTGACTTCAATGGTGACATGTCCCTATGATGTGACATCAATGATGCAGCTGGAAGCACAGACCAGTCGAAGATCAAACAAGGATGAGATGGGGGTACTAGTAACATCAGTATTGCTTCTTTGCTTCTGTTGTTCATTCATTCCTAGGTTTAAAGTCTCATTCACACTATGCACAACCAAAAGACTGATACTCATTTTAATACAATCTAATATAAATGACTATTTAAAGTAATTGTAAATGAATCAGCTTTTTTAATATTATTTTTCAGTAAAAAAATTTGCCTGAAAGATGCAGTAAGATTTCACTAATTTGGCACCTGTTTGTGGGAAAAACCTGTTGGTGACTAAGCAGCTGAAGTGATCCCCTCCAGAAACTCACCCAAGCACACCATGTAAATCTACATAAAATTTCTTCTCAGGACTCACATCATGCCTCCTGACTTTCAGTCCAAAGCTGAATATTATCATTTCCTGGAATTTGAAGTCTTTAAATAGTGGGTGTGTCTGTGTCCGAGTGTAGGTATGTGTATGGGTACAGGGGTTGCCTGACATTACATCCACTATTCTCAACAAAAATGCATGCTGCCATTTCTTCCCATGTAGAAAATCACTTGTGCAGTAGCACATACCATCGCTCATAGGCTAACATCGATAAGTGTGCTGTCTGCAAGCAGACCGCTGCACACATAGACAGTACATTAACCGAAAACACGCATGTCTTAACACAGCCAAAGTGCCGCAAAGTCATATCCCTAATAGTGTTGAGCCACCCCCGTAGTGTTCGAGTTCGGTTCGTCGAACACCCGTGTGTTCGCCGAACTGTTCGTCGAACTGTTCGTCGAACACCTTCGAACACCGTTAAAACCAATGGCAGGCAAACAAAAACACATAGAAACACATAGAAAACACCTTCAAAGGTGTCCAAAAGCTGACAAACTGCTCAGAAGACACAACTAACACATGGAAAAGTGACAAGTACATATAGTCATGCGAAAAGAAAAGAGGTGGAGGAGTAAAAGGAGGGGGAGACACAGATATAGGCATGTCATGCCCTTCTAAAATCCAAAAAGTGAGAAGCCGACACGTTCAGTCCGCTCCTGCCCGTGCCACCTCCGCATCGCCGGGTTTGTGCCAGAGCCGCGGTGAACCCTGACGGCCAGCCCCCCTCTCCCAATACTGGTGCCTGTCCGCTGGTGGGTCGAGCGAGCCCCCCTGTGGTGGAGGCAGCTCTAAGCTTTTTAATTTAAATTGTCTCTCTAATTTGAATGAATACACTTTAAATCCATTCACAAGGATCTATTGGAGGGCAAGTCTCATGCCAGCAGCCGCGTAATTCCAGCTCCAGTAGCGTCCACTAAAGCTGCTGCAGTTAAAAAGCTTTTATAAGGATCGAGCTCGGCTGTCCACCGCAAGGCATCCTACTGCCAGTCCCAGCCCCTATGCCTTGGGGTGCCTCCTGATGCTCTTCACTGAGTATCCCGTGGTCCCGAAGCATTTCCTTTGAAAAAATTAAGTGTCCAAACTACAGGTGGTGTAGCTTGCTTAACAGCCGGGATAATCCGCTGACTAGCAGACACTGCTACTAGGCACAAAGTATTTCCTGGGCTAGATGCAGTTAAAAATTTGTAATTAGATACTCTCGTTGGATGCTGAGAAAGCATTCCATAGAGTCTCCTGGCACGCCATATATGATTCTCTTAAAAAGCTTGGGGTAGGGGTCTAGGGGACCCTTTTATAGCCAAAATCACAGCCCTGTATCGCAATACGTCACCTAGGCTGAAGATAAATGGAACTGTAGCACCCTGAGGGCTCGGTTGCTACAGAGGTATTGCACCTCACCCAGAGGTGTGATATCTCACTCTCAGGTAAGGATGTAGTGTGGATCAGGACCCGACACCTGCATGCATTACACCACATTGCCATGGGGCAGGGCGACCAATATACCCCTGAGATGGGCACGACAGTCCCTGTCCCTGGCTGGAGTGGGGGGAGGGAACACTGAGGAAGGGGAACCCTGTAGTGCAGGAGCAGGGAGGAAGCAGTTCCTTGGTGCATTGAGAAGGGAGTATAAAAGGTGGGCACCATCTTAGTTCAGTGCAGAGAAGTCTGAGCAGAAGTGGCAGGGAGCAGGGGCTCTGCATGAGCTCTGCTCCGGAGGCGGGCCTAGTAACAGAGGCCCAGGCCTGGAAGAGGGAGAAGGAAGGAAGAGGAGCGGAGAAGTCTCCAGGAATGAGGAACAAAGGGATCCCAGGGGTGCGGACGGGCGAGTCGCCACCGCACGCCCGAATCCACCTGCGTGGAGGGGTCAGGCCAAAGGGGGAGACCGGTCCCCGAAACTAGTGGAGGCAGGAAACGACCCTCAGCTAGAAACAGGAGGCTGTGACATTTTATGTGGCGCAGCCCCTCGCTACACCCGCTAGGAAGGCACCACATAGGGTCAGGGAAACTGGCGCCAAGTTTACCAAGAGGAGGCCCGAGGCAGCCGGACAGAAGGGTTGGTAAGAAAGGCCAGACAAAGGACACACAAAGGGGGTCCTGTGAAGCGCTCCAAAGTTATCTGGGAGTTGTCTGAGCCCCTCACCTGGTGAGCACAGTACGACGTGGGCAGCCGTTACCTGCAGACGTGGTCTGGATAATAAGAACTGTGAGTAAAGGCCCTGGACTGCATCACTGACTCCGTGTCGTTACTGCTGCTGCCCTGCACCATCACCCCCATCCTCCGCATACACTGCCCTGAGGCTATACTCCTCCCGTGGGGAGTTATGCTACGCTCTGCTGCACCCACAACACCAGCCTCAGCGGTCTGCCCTGGAGCGGCGGTTCACTCTGACCGCAATCCACGGGTGGCGTAGTCGGACATTTAAACATCAAAACCACATAAATAGTTCCGCCACTGGTTTGACTGCCCTGAGCCACGGAACCGGGTCGCCGCCACGGAGACTACAACCACCAGCATCCACCAAAAAGGGTCCGGCTCCGGGTGTCCCAAGGCCCAGGGGGCTCGTCAGAACATTTTCATCACCTTTCACAATCACCAATGGGACAAGGCAGGGATGTTCTCTGTCCCCTCTCTTATACATCCTAGTGACGGAGCACCTGCTCTCATCAATTCGCCATAACCCCAATATTAGGTGGATTGAGGTGGGAGGCACCGAGTACAAGTGCTCTCTATTTGCTGATGATGTCCTAGTATATATCACTCAATCACATATATCCATCCATGCTGTTATGGCTGAAATAGATCACTTTGTTACATGGTCAAATTTTAAAATCAATGTAGCGAAGTCTGAGGCCCTCGATGTCTCCCTCCCCAAATCCATATAGGATTCCATCCAGTCCAACTTCCCCTTTGCCTGGCCCTCACAGGGTATCAAATACTTAGGAATTCCTATTCATAGAGACCTCTCCCATCTATGTTATCTTAATTTTGGGCCCTTTATTGAACAACTCCATACAGACCACGGTTGGCAAGTTAGAACTGTAAGATTCACTACGTGAACCACTGGTGTTTTGTGGAAAAGCACATGTACACTGTGTTCCAAATTATTATGCAAAAAGTGTTTAGGAGTGATAAGGGAAGAATTTGTTTGTTTGTCAGTTAAACTCATTGATGGTGATGTGTGTAAGGGCTGTTTATATCACTGTAAGCAACTGCAGACACCTGTGCTAATTAGTTTGGCAGGTGTGTCCAATGAAAGGCAAGACTACTTAAGAAGGCTGTCTCACATTATTAAGCAGCCTACATTTTCTGCCAAAATGGGAAAGAAAAAGGATGTGTCGGCTGCTGAGAAGCAACAAATTGTGGAGTTTTTAGGTCAAGGCATGACTACAATCAACATTGTGCGATGATCAGGATGAAGTGTCTTGGCAATCAAGAAGTATGTAGCTGATTCACAGTACACACGTGTGCGTGCTGATAAGGGCAAATTGAGGACTCTTTCCTACAGGCAATTACGTCAGGTTGAAAGAGCAGCGGCAAAAAAGCCTTGTCATAGCAGCAGACAAGTTTTTGAAGCTGCTGGTGCCTCCAACGTCCCCCGAACAACAAGATGCAGGGTCCTTCAGAGGTTTGCAGCTGTGCATACGCCATCCTGTCGACCTCCTCTATCCACTTCACACAAGCAGAAATGGCTCCAGTGGGCCAAACATTACATGAAGACTGATTTCAAAACTGTTTTGTTCACGGATGAGTGCCGTGCAGCGCTCGATGGTCCAGATGGATGGAGTGGAGGATGGCTGGTTGATGGACACCCCACGCAAACACGGCTACAGCGCCAACAAGGAGGAGGTGGAGTAATGTTTTGGGCTGGAATCATGGGGAGAGAAATTGTCGGCCCCTTTAGGATCCCTGAAGGCGCTAAAGATGAACTCCATAATGTATGTGGATTTTCTCAAACAGCACTTCCTGCCATGGTTCAAGAAGAAGAACCGTGTATTTCACAGCAAGATCATTTTTTTGCATGATAATGCATCATCTCATGCTGCACATAAAACATCTGCATCTCTGGCTGATATGGGCATAAAAGGGGACAAACTTATGGTGTGACCCCCATGCTCCCCTGACCTCTACCCCATTCAGAACCTTTGGAGCATCATTAAAAGGAGTGTCTATGATGGCGGGAGGCAGTTCACATCTAAGCAACAGCTCTGGGAGGGTATTCTGTCCTCATGCAAAACAATTGAAGCAGAAACCATCCAAAACCTGACAAATTCAATGGACGAGAGAGTTCAGAAGCTCCTTTCGAACAAGGGGTCCTATGTGAAAATGTAACATCACCTAGAATAAAGTTTTGAGTTGAAAACTGTTTGATTTCAGTTTCTAACAACCTGCTAATGCTTATAATTTCAAAAATGACCATTTTTTTGGTCTTTATTAAAATGAAAAGGTTGATCGAAAAGTTTGGGGGATCTAAGAGTGTGGCAACCCAGTAGTCATGATTACTTCGAATTCTGACAATATGAGGGTCATGCTGCAGGTAGTGCAGCAAGAAGGCACTTATGTGTCTTGCGCATCTCGGAGCCCCAAAATTATTTTCCGGGCTAGATGCAGCTAAAAATTATTATTAATTTTAAATCTGGTGAAGCTTTAGTATAGATGGCCTAATAGGATCAGTGCTGCACACTGCTACAAAGCCCAAATTATTTTCCAGTCAAGATACAGATAAACATGATTAGTAATTTTAAATCTGGTGGAGCTTATTATAGATGGCCTAATAGAATCAGTGCTGCACACTGCTACAAAGCCCAAATTATTTTCCAGCCAAGATACAGATAAACATGATTAGTAATTTGAAAGCTTAAAACGGTTGGTAGGGTGATTTCAACCAATCATCAAGCTTTTACTCTCCCCAGGATGACACAGGGGTAGAAAAGTCGTTTCGGATCCATGATTTGTTCATCTTTATGAACGTGAGTCTGTCTACATTATCAGTGGAGAGCCGCGTGCGCTTATCTGTCAGCACACCACCAGCAGCGCTGAACACACGTTCAGACAGAACGCTGGCTGCGGGGCATGACAAGATCTCCAAGGCGTAAGTGGCTAGCTCCGGCCATTTATCCAGATTGGAAGCCCAAAAAGAGCAAGGGTCCAGTGACACAGTCATGGCTTCAATGTTTACTTGGAGATACTCCTGTACCATCGTCTCTAGGTGTTGACTATGTGTCAGACTTCTTGTCTCCTGTGGCCTTGCAAAGGATGGGCTAAAAAAGTGGTGAAATGATTCCGCAAAATTGATGTTACCAGCAGATACTGTGGTTCTGTTACGGTTTGAGTGCTGAACACTTGACGGTCCCACGGTTGGCAAGTTGGAACTGTGAGATTCACTACGTGCACCACTGGTATTTTGTGGAAAAGCACATGCAAGATTCTGCAACAGTCTCTGCTGATACTCCTGCATGCGTGCATCCCTTTCTATGGCAGGAATAATTTCTGCAAATTTACTTTTGTACCGGGGATCGAACAAGGGGTCCTATGTGAAAATGTAACATCACCTAGAATAAAGTTTTGAGTTGAAAACTGTTTGATTTCAGTTTCTAACAACCTGCTAATGCTTATAATTTCAAAAATGACCATTTTTTTGGTCTTTATTAAAATGAAAAGGTTGATCGAAAAGTTTGGGGGATCTAAGAGTGTGGCAACCCAGTAGTCATGATTACTTCGAATTCTGACAATATGAGGGTCATGCTGCAGGTAGTGCAGCAAGAAGGCACTTATGTGTCTTGCGCATCTAGGAGCCCCAAAATTATTTTCCGGGCTAGATGCAGCTAAAAATTATTATTAATTTTAAATCTGGTGAAGCTTTAGTATAGATGGCCTAATAGGATCAGTGCTGCACACTGCTACAAAGCCCAAATTATTTTCCAGTCAAGATACAGATAAACATGATTAGTAATTTTAAATCTGGTGGAGCTTATTATAGATGGCCTAATAGAATCAGTGCTGCACACTGCTACAAAGCCCAAATTATTTTCCAGCCAAGATACAGATAAACATGATTAGTAATTTGAAAGCTTAAAACGGTTGGTAGGGTGATTTTAACCAATCATCAAGCTTTTACTCTCCCCAGGATGACACAGGGGTAGAAAAGTCGTTTTGGATCCATGATTTGTTCATCTTTATGAACGTGAGTCTGTCTACATTATCAGTGGAGAGCCGCGTGCGCTTATCTGTCAGCACACCACCAGCAGCGCTGAACACACGTTCAGACAGAACGCTGGCTGCGGGGCATGACAAGATCTCCAAGGCGTAAGTGGCTAGCTCCGGCCATTTATCCAGATTGGAAGCCCAAAAAGAGCAAGGGTCCAGTGACACAGTCATGGCTTAAATGTTTACTTGGAGATACTCCTGTACCATCGTCTCTAGGCGTTGACTATGTGTCAGACTTCTTGTCTCCTGTGGCCTTGCAAAGGATGGGCTAAAAAAGTGGTGAAATGATTCCGCAAAATTGATGTTACCAGCAGATACTGTGGTTCTGTTACGGTTTGAGTGCTGAACACTTGACGGTCCCACAGTTGGCAAGTTGGAACTGTGAGATTCACTACGTGCACCACTGGTATTTTGTGGAAAAGCACATGTAAGATTCTGCAACAGTCTCTGCTGATACTCCTGCATGCGTGCATCCCTTTCTATGGCAGGAATAATTTCTGCAAATTTACTTTTGTACCGGGGATCTAACAGTGTGGCAACCCAGTAGTCAGGATTATTTCTAATTCTCACAATTCGAGGGTCATGTTGCAGGTAGTGCAGCAAGAAGGCACTCATGTGTGTTGCGCATCCAGGAGCACCAAGTCCCTGTTGTGTTGGTGGCGAGGTAACAATCATGCTTCCTTCCTCTATCCTCTCCCCCCAACCTCGCACAACAGAAATGTGATCAAGGTCTCCCTCATCTGATGAGTCTTCCATCAGTTCGTCCTCCACTTCTTCCTGGGCTCCTGCACCTTCCTCACTAGTTTGGCTGCTACCATGCGCCCTGGTAAAACCATCTCCCCCACCCTCACATGCCTGCCGCCTTGGTGCTGCCGACCGTCTGGACCTTGCAGATGTTAGCCCTTCCGCATACAACTCCTCCTCCTCTACTTCCTCCACCTCCTCTTGTGCCACCACCTGACTCCGAATTCTGTTTAACATGTGCTCCAGCATGTAAATCACCAGAATAGTCATGCTGATAATGGCATCGTCAGCACTAAACATCTTCGTCGCCATTTCAAAACTGTGCAGAAGGGTGCATAGGTCCCTGATCTGAGACCACTCCTCCAGCGTGATTTGCCCCACCTCTGGATCTCGTTGGCCCAGGCTATACGTCAGAACGTATTGCACCAGGGCTTGTCGGTGCTGCCACAGTCGCTGCAACATGTGCAGAGTTGAATTCCACCGGGTAGGCACATCGCATTTTAGCCGGTGAAGTGGCAGGCCCAACGACTTCTGTAGAGATGTAAGTCGCTGAGCTGCGGGATGAGAACGGCGGAAGTGAGCACACAGCGACCGTGCCCTCTGCAGAAGGCCATCTAGTCTGGGATAGTGGGCTAAAAATTGCTGGACAACCAGGTTCAACACGTGAGCCATACAAGGCACGTGTGTGACATTGCCCCGGCGAAGGGCCGCACCCAGGTTTGCATCATTGTCGCACACGGCCTTCCCTGGTTTCAGGTCCAGTGGAGACAACCGTTCATGAAATTGGTTCTCCAGAGCTGACCACAACTCCTCAGCTGTGTGACTCACATTTCCCAGACATTTCAATGTAAAAACCGCCTGATGACGTTGAACCCTACTGCCAGCATAGTAAGGAGGTGTGCAGGATCCCTTCTGCGCAGTTAGAAAGCTTGTGGCATGACCAGACAGGCTTTGGGTGCAGGTGGAAGACCGAGAGGAGGTTGAGGAGGCAGAAGCAGTGGAGGAACTTTGACATAAAGAGGATTGACGCACAACTCGTGGGGACGGCAAGACTTGGACAGCAGCCCCTTGTCCTGCTGTCACCATAGTTACCCAGTGCCCAGTCAGCGACATGTAACGCCCCTGTCCATGCCTACTCGTCCAAGTGTCTGTGGTGAAATGCACCCTGTCACACACAGAGTTTCTCAAAGAAGCGGTGATGTTGTGTGCGACATGCTGGTGGAGCGCAGGCACACCTTTCTTTGAGAAGTAGTGCCGACTGGGCATCTGGTACTGGGGCACTGCGACGGACATAAGGTCTCGAAAATCCTCTGTCTCCACCAGGCGGAAAGGCAGCATTTCTGTAGCCAAGAGCTTGCAGATGGTGAAATTCAACCTCTTAGCTTTCTCATGGCTAGGAGGAAATGGTCTTTTACTTGTCCACATCTGAGGGACCGAGGGCTGGCTATTGTGCTTAGACGGGGTTGATAAGGGTGTCCCCGGCAAACTGCCGGTCTGTGAGGAAGATGCAGGCGGACATGTTAGGTTGCCTTGATCCAAAGGTGGTGCTATCGATGTCGGACAGCGCTCAATACCAGCTGGTGTTACCACCTCCAAAGAAAATGATGACCTGCCAATCACGCTGGCTGTTGCGGGTAAAGAGGTGGCAGGTCTGTGCCCCAAAACAGGTGTGACTGCTGTCCCCCCAGTCACAGAGGATGAAGAGGCCGCGGATGCACAAGATATGGCAGACGGTGGTTGGCCCGGCCGGCTAGGCCGCATTGTAGCACACTGAGCTTCCCACTGCAACTTATGCTTCATGTCCATGTGCCGGTTCATGCATGAAGTACTCAAACTATGTATTTTTTGGCCTCTACTTAGCTTTTGCTGACAAATGTTACAGATAACACGAGTTGGGTCAACTTTATCGATCTGAAAAAATGCCCAGGCTATGCAAGGCTTAGCACCCATGCGACCTGAAGAGCCACCACGACTTGTGGTGAGAGGCAGAGTTGTGTTTGAGGATGCAGTTGTTGACGTGCTTCCAGTACTACGTCTCTGTCCAGGAAGGCGCAACCTGACCTCGTTGTCACTAGCATCTTCCTCCACCTCCTCTGCTGACCTCATCTCTTGGCTGACTGTGGGTTGACAGTAAGTGGGATCTCCAACCTCATCATCATCACCCTGTGCGTTATCACACCCGTCGTCCTCAGAGCCAACCTGTTCCTGCCCTGACAAAAAACTAAAGTTGTCGCTCCAATCAGGTATTTGAGTCTTATCATCGTCTTCCTCATTGTCTCCACCAACAGGAGTTACAGTTTGGGAATGAGGGTCTACATTATGGTCAGAACCTTCTGCGTCTGGTCCTGGATCCGACTCATAAAGATTCTGGGCATCAGTGCAGATCATTTCCTCGCCTGGATTCACAGAAGCGCTGGAGTCGACCTCTGATTCCCAGATTATAGTATGAGTAAACAGCTCTGCAGACTCAACCATCTGTTCTACCTCATACTCAGACGGGCAGCTGGAGATTTGGGAGCTGTGAGGAAGCAAGTGCGATTGGGGTGACACCTTTGAGGACTGGAGTATTTGTGATGTTGAAGTTGATGTGGAGGAGAGCCCACTTAAAGGAGCACTTGATATCCGTTGAAGCACCTGCTGTTTTTGTGCCTCATCTGGAATTTGTAGCGATTGGCGTGGCCGTAAGAAAGGGATCTTATCACATTGTCCGCTAAAAGAAGTAGACATTTTAGTTTGGCTGGAAGATGGTCTTTCTTCTGCAGATGTTACTGTTGCTTTAACACCTACCCCACGGACACAACCTTTTTTCCCCTTCCCAACACGCCTATTCCCCTTTCCACCAGCAGCAGGCCTTTTTCCACTCATTTTGGTGGTTAACTAATTCACAACTCTGGAGTTGTTTGCACAAAAAAACAATGGATGGGAACCGAGCAGAGCTGAGTGGCCAAACTGTGGTATTAGGCCAAAACTATTGGCTGGGTTAGATGCAGAAAAAAATTATATTCAATTTGCAACCTGATGGAGGTCAGTATAGATGGACTAATAGAACAAGTCCCACACACAGCTAGAAGCCCAAATATTTTTTCAGAGATAGATGCAGAATTTTTTTTTATTCAATTTGCAACCTGATGGAGGTCTGTATAGATGGATTAATAGAACAAGTCCCACACACAGCTACAAGCCCAATATTTTTTCAGAGGTAGATGCAGAAAAAAAATATATTCAGTTTGCAACCTGATGGAGGTCAGTATAGATGGACTAATAGAGAAAGTCCCACACACTGCTAGAAGGCCAAATATTTTTTCAGAGCTAGATGCAGACAAAAAATTATTTTGAATTTGCAACCTGATGGAGGTCAGTATAGGTGGACTAACAGAACAAGTCCCACACACTGCTAGAAGGCCAAATATTTTTTCAGAGCTAGATGCAGAAAAAAATTATATTCAGTTTGCAACCTGATGGAGGTCTGTATAGATGGATTAATAGAACAAGTCCCACACACAGCTAGAAGCCCAAATATTTTTTCAGAGGTAGATGCAGATAAAAATTATTTTTAATTTGCAACCTGATGGAGGTCAGTATAGATGGACTAATAGAGAAAGTCCCACACACTGCTAGAAGGCCAAATATTTTTTCAGAGCTAGATGCAGATAAAAATTATTTTTAATTTGCAACCTGATGGAGGTCAGTATAGATGGACTAATAGAGAAAGTCCCACACACTGCTAGAAGGCCAAATATTTTTTCAGAGCTAGATGCAGATAAAAATTATATTCAACTTGCAACCTGATGGAGGTCAGTATAGATGGACTAATAGAACAAGTCCCACACACAGCTAGAAGCCCAAATTTTTTTTCAGAGGTACTGTAGATGCAGATAAAAATTATTTTTAATTTGCAACCTGATGGAGGTCAGTTTAGATGGACTAATACAACAAGACCCACACACAGCTAGAAGCCCAATATTTTTTCAGAGGTAGATGCAGAAAAAAATATATTCAGTTTGCAACCTGATGGAGGTCAGTATAGATGGAGTAATAGAACAAGTCCCACACACAGCTAGAAGCCCAAATATTTTTTCAGAGGTAGATGCAGATAAAAATTATTTTTAATTTGCAACCTGATGGAGGTCAGTATAGATGGACTAATAGAGAAAGTCCCACACACTGCTAGAAGGCCAAATATTTTTTCAGAGCTAGATGCAGATAAAAATTATATTCAATTTGCAACCTGATGGAGGTCAGTATAGATGGACTAATAGAGAAAGTCCTACACACTGCTAGAAGGCCAAATATTTTTTCAGAGCTAGATGCAGATAAAAATTATATTCAATTTGCAACCTGATGGAGGTCAGTATAGATGGACTAATAGAACAAGTCCCACACACAGCTAGAAGCCCAAAAATTTTTTCAGAGGTACTGTAGATGCAGATAAAAATTATTTTTAATTTGCAACCTGATGGAGGTCAGTATAGATGGACTAATAGAGAAAGTCCCACACACTGCTAGAAGGCCAAATATTTTTTCAGAGCTAGATGCAGAAAAAAATTATATTCAGTTTGCAACCTGATGGAGGTCAGTATAGATGGACTAATAGAGAAAGTCCCACACACTGCTAGAAGGCCACATATTTTTTCAGAGGTAGATGCAGAAAAAAATATATTCAGTTTGCAACCTGATGGAGGTCTGTATAGATGGATTAATAGAACAAGTCCCACACACAGCTAGAAGCCCAATATTTTTTCAGAGGTAGATGCAGAAAAAAATATATTCAGTTTGCAACCTGATGGAGGTCAGTATAGATGGACTAATACAACAAGTCCCACACACAGCTAGAAGCCCAATATTTTTTCAGAGCTAGATGCAGAAAAAAAATTATATTCAATTTGCAACCTGATGGAGGTCAATATAGATGGACTAATAGAATGATGCTATGCCCAAAAGATTTTACTTCACTAGGTGCAGTAAAAAAATTGGTATTCTATACACAGGTGGTATATCTTGCAACACAGATAGGCTACTCCACTGACTAACACACTCTGCAATAGGCCAAAAAGGATTAGCTTTGCTAGATTCAGCCAAATGCTGTGAAAAAAACTTGCACAGCACTGGCACAGACCTGCCTGGCAAAAACTGATAGGAACTGATGTAACTTAGTCCTGAAAAGGACTCCAATTACAATTAGTCTTTACTCCCACAATCTATCTATTTAAGAGCACAGACCTGCCTGATAAAAGTCGTAGGAAATGCTGTAACCTAGTCCTTAAAAGGACTGCAATCACAACTATTCCCTACTCCCAAGCTATCTGTAGATTTGTGCGAAAATTGGCTTGAAATTAACAAGGTATAGCGCACACAGCAACAGCGGTGCCGTCTAACACGCAGCTGCAGCAGTGAGAAAATGGTGGCGACGGGGAAAATGGCTTGGTCTTATAGGGCAAGGACATGTGACATACACTGCCAATGACACATGCCCTTGCTTGTGTGAAAAAAAGCACTTCGCTCCGTGTGTTCGCTGCTGATAGGCTGACAGATTGCACCTCCCCACTGTAAATGCGGGAAAGAGAAAAAAAAAATGGAGATCTTCATTGTTCCTGCAGAGATCCATCCCCTGCCCCTCCCCCCACCCCGCTGTACACTCAAACTGCGTATTAACATTAATTTTCATCATTACTGAGAAAAAATCCAGTTATGATTTTGGTGCACGAACAGTTATCGAACATGACCTCGAACAGCCGAATTTTTCTCAAATTGTTCGTGTTCGCCGAACGGCTCGAACACCGCCCAAAACAGCTCGAATTTGAGATTGGCGAACAGTTCGAGTAGAACAACGCTCATCTCTAATCCCTAACACATCTGGGAAGCTTAATTGGCCACAATTTGAAATTTTAATTTGTCGTAAAAAAAAATATATGACTTGCTTGTCTTACAATGCAGGAAGCACACTTTTTGTGACACACAATCATTGGATTCAGGACTTTGTTTTAGAAGCAAAATTAGCACTGAGGGAATTAATGCTGTCCCCCTTCTCCTTATTTGCAGTATGTGAAGAGTAAAAGGCTGTTTATAAGGTGTAGTTACTGTAGTATATCACAGGTCAATCTATTCAATCTATACACAGCAGTCACACTGAGTGACTACACAGCTACAGCACTTCCCTACATATCACTAGAATATTTGAATAATTATTTACAGACTTAGATTGCCACTCCCATTTTCATACATCAGCACTGCAGTAGTACACCACAATCAGATTAGGCCTTTTCATCTCCATCTGTGGATCGAGCTGTACATCTTCCACCCATACATAGGTATAAGCATAAAATGGCGCTCTTTAGCCAGATCCCATCTTTTATACTGCCTGTTATAGCCTCCCTAATTAGCTGCCCTAGCCTATGTGTTTTGATAGCTGCAGGCTGCATGGCATTATTGGGAAGCATACGTAGCCGCGCCTGATGTCATAAGCCCAGTCTCTGAGCTTTCAGTAATGTGTGTTCCTGGCATTTGTTTGGGGGTCAAACCTCGCAAACAGAATCACAAAGTGTTGGAATTTGTGGGGACCTGCAAATTTTAGGAAATTTGACTCAAAGTCAATCCTCCGTGGATTGATCAGTTCAACTCTATGGGCCAGGGTTTTCCCCCCACAAGCAACAGTTATCCGCTTTCCACAGTATAGATGATAGATTTTAAAACAATGGGACTTCCCTTTATTATAGAGTTTTACTGCTCCTCCTCACTTGCAGGTACTTGGGGAGGAGGAGTTGGAAGCTGTATGGTACAGT
Source organism: Phyllobates terribilis (assembly GCF_046119375.1). Classification (NCBI taxonomy): domain Eukaryota; kingdom Metazoa; phylum Chordata; class Amphibia; order Anura; family Dendrobatidae; genus Phyllobates; species Phyllobates terribilis. The sequence goes on along the minus strand of NW_027362761.1, from coordinate 458,387,200 downwards.
GATTGATCAGGAACCGCTACATACAATATTCTAGGGGTGCAGAGTTTAAATAGGTTACAACATCGTATATCCCCCATAGGGTCTTATGGAACATCTAAGTCCAGGCTCTACTGCTCCAAACAACAACTTCTCATTGCACCCTCAAATAAACTACATTTAATTAATGCATTCAAGATGTGAAAATAATTTTTTATATCATTTTGTAAGGGTAAGAATTATATTTTCACACACACACACATACTGTATATATATACTTATATATATATATATATATATATACACCATATATAATGTATATTTATATATATATATATATATATATATATATACAGTTATATGAAAAAGTTTGGGCACCCCTATTAATCTTAAGCTTAATGTTTTATAAAAATTGGTGTTTTTGCAACAGCTATTTCAGTTTGATATATGTAATAACTGTTGGACACAGTAATGTTTCTGCCTTGAAATGAGGTTTATTGTGCTAACAGAAAATGTGCAATCTGCATTCAAACAAAATTTGACAGGTGCATAAGTATGGGCACCTCACCAGAAAAGTGATATTAATATTTAGTAGATCCTCCTTTTGCAAAAATAACAGCCTCTAGTCGCTTCCTGTTGCTTTTAATGAGTTCCTGGATCCTGGATGAAGGTATTTTTGACCATTCCTCTTTACAAAACAATTCCAGTTCAGTTAAGTTTGATGGTCGCCGAGAATGGACAGCCCTCTTCAAATGATCCCACAGATGTTCAATGATATTCAGGTCTGGGGACTGGGATGGCCATTCCAGAACATTGTAATTGTTCCTCTGCATGAATGCCTGAGTAGATTTGGAGCTGTGTTTTGGATCATTGTCTTGCTGAAAGATCCATCCCCTGCGTAACGTCAACTTTGTCACTGATTCTTGAACATTATTATCAAGAATCTGCTGATACTGAGTGGAATCCATGCGTCCCTCAACTTTAACAAGATTCCCGGTGCCGGCATTGGCCACACAGCCCCAAAGCATGATGGAACCTCCGCCAAATTTTACTGTGGGTAGCAAGTGTTTTTCTTGGAATGCTGTGTTTTTTTGCCGCCATGCATAATGCCTTTTTGTATGACCAAACAACTCAATCTTGGTTTCATCAGTCCACAGGACCTTCTTCTAAAAATAAATTGGCTTCTCCAAATGTGCTTTTGCATACCTCAGCCGACTCTGTTTGTGGCGTGCTTACAGAAACGGCTTCTTTCGCATCACTCTCCCATACAGCTTCTCCTTGTGCAAAGTGCGTTGTATAGTTGACCGATGCACAGTGACACCATCTGCAGCAAGTTGATGCTGCAGCTCTCTGGAGGTGGTCTGAGGATTGTCCTTGACTGATCTCACCATTCTTCTTCTCTGCCTTTCTGATGTTTTTCTTGGCTTGCCACTTCTGGCCTTAACAAGAACTGTCCCTGTGTTCTTCCATTTCCTTACTATGTTCCTCACAGTGGAAACTGACAGGTTAAATCTCTGAGACAGCTTTTTGTATCCTTCCCCTGAACAACTATGTTGAATAATCTTTGTTTTCAGATCATTTGACAGTTGTTTTGAGGAGCCCATGATGCCACTCTTCAGAGGAGATTCAAACAGGAGAACAACTTGCAAGTGGCCACTTTAAGTAGCTTTTCTCATGATTGCATACACCTGACTATGAAGTTCAAAGCTCAATGAGGTTACAAAACCAAAAAAAGTGCTTTAGTAAGTCAGTAAAAAGTAGGTAGGAGTATTTAAAACAAGAAAATGATAAGGGTGCCCATACTTATGCACCTGTCAAATTTTGTTTGAATGCAGGTTGCACATTTTCTGTTAGTACAATAAACCTCATTTCAAGGCAGAAACATTACTGTGTCCAACAGTTATTACATATATCAAACTGAAATAGCTGTTGCAAAAACACCAATTTTTATAAAACATTAAGCTTAAGATTAATAGGGGTGCCCAAACTTTTTCATATAACTGTATATATATATATATATATATATATATATATATATATATATATATAGATGAGAAGCTAAAATTATAAGGACTATGCATATTGATAGGCATAAATGAAGCACAATTAACTGTTCCAATATCTTTGGACTGAAGCTGCTGGAAAGTCTCCAGTAAATTATACAGATTTCTATTTTATTTTTTAATTTATTGTTAAAATTATCATTTAGCACTATATTACAGGGAACTGTATTAGCTATTCCCATTGACTTGATTCCTCATTAATTCTTCTCACACCACTTTCCTAGTGACATTTGAACCTTTTTTCATTATATAAAACCGATCTTAAAATGACATTTCTGAGGAACAATCAGAGATACTAACATTTTATATTAAAAATTCAATCTGTGAAAAGTTAAATGCAGTCAGGTTTAAGCAATGATTTTAGTTAATGTTTTCCATATGGCATAATTTAATTTTTACAGATTTTTTTCTTGTCTACTATGTGTTAGGTTAGAACAGAAATTACTGCACATTAAATGCTGACATATACCGGCCTTCTCCTATCAATGTGAAGAAAATGTGCACAAGAGGATAGAGCTTTAAATAAGCCCGCAGAAACAATCTGACATGTTAACAATATACATATATAGGTGACCTATGCTATTACTATATGAATCCATAACAGATACTACTTACTACAGTCACCAACATAAAGCTGGTACTGAAAACTAGATTTTCTGATCGTTTGTAATATTATTAAATGTTAAAGTCCCATCTTTTGCATATAAACATAACTACACTATTACATTTTCTTAGATCCTTATACTGACTGCAAATTAAATCTACATTTTCCTAGGCAATAAGGATTATTTTTAATCAGTACCAGATTTACATTTTAGGCGTCTGTTAGTATGTTTATCCCTTTCCCTACTCCACCCCCCTATTATAACAGGTACACATAACATCACTACTTGTGCTAATAAAACACATATTGTCCCCTAAAGGTGCCGCATGCACATTAACGAAAGTCGTCCGGACCCGCCAATGTCAGGCGGGAATGGCCGGCAGTCTAATGTGCATGAACACTTGGAATGTTCCTGAGTATGGGAGAGTCTGGAGAGGTAGTTGTTGGCCAAATGATCATGTGGCTGACAGCTATATAATGTGAACGGGGTCTTAACACTATGCCATGCAAAATTAATGCTTTATAGCAAATATGTACAAATTATAATGTAGGCTACTCCACCAAGTCCCATGAGCTTTATTTTCAACTGATGGTCATCCATTATTTCCTGGAGACCTCCGGCACTGAGAAATCTGGTGTGGTTTCTACATAGCAAAATATATTTCATATCATCATAATATCTTCATAACGACACCTTTGGAGAGTCTTTCTTGCTATTCATTCTTTTCATTGCTGACTGTGTGGCTTTTCTATTAGTTCAGCACTATTATGTTACCTTGTCTAGTAATTCCAGCCTAGTTGCATTTTCTGTTGGGTGTTTGAGCTGGTTGTAATTATCCTTGGCTGCAAGACCATGATCAAGCAGGAAAATAATACAGTTTTTTTAAGAGTGTATCTGTTGCTACAATTGTCAAGTGCATCAAACAATAACATTCTAAAAATGGTAGACACTGCCATGAGCCACTAGGGGTTGTATAGAAAATAATCAAAATAAAATTACCTCTTTTATGATCACACAGACCGTTCTGTGTAAAACACTGACTCAAACTGGTAGTGTCGCTGTCAGAGGTAACATCACCCTGTGTTAGGCATCAGGCTGTTGCTGGATTTGAAATGGGTCTAGAACCTTCTGTGGTCCCCCATTTGGGTCCAGCTGGGGCTGATGCTGCTCAGCATCTTCATCAGCCCCAAAACCTAGCTGGTCCACAAGATGTACAGATTGTCTCGTGGGTATTTGTGCCTAGCAACATTAAGCATAGGTTGCGGAGGGAGACAGGGCCCTTGGAGTTGAAGTCCAGGATTCGCCGCACTGAGCATGCCCGTGACCTGGCGGACCGTGATTGGTGGTTTGGCAACCACCTGACCCGGTGACCTGGCACCGCCTGATTGGTCCACGGGTGACGTCACCAATGGTGCGACGGTGGGCAGGGCTTAGTCTTTAAAAGGCCCGCCCACAAACATGGCGGCATGCTATGATCATTGAGCAAGTGATGTTGTTATGTGGACGACTGTGTTCCATGTAGTTTCCATAAGCAGGAGTAGTGGAAATAGGCAGGCTTCAGTCCGGTAGCACGCCGGCGTAGTCACACACGCATTCTAGCGCCGTCAGTGTAGTCCCTGTGCTGTAACAGGACTACAGATAGTTTTTCACCGCATATCTCTCGTGCTGCTAATGGAGATAGTGCGAATTGCTATACCCATTCCAGTGTGCAGTAACACGGAAGGGTTTATCATTTAAGTTGGTTGTTTTCTTTTTCACCCGGAAAGTGTTCGGCAGCAGTCCTCCAGGCTGCATCGCGGACCCCGGGGTCGGTTGCGTTCCATTATAATAAAGTTGTCTGCAACCGTCCTCCTAACACCCTGCTTTGATGGAGACGAGTGATGAGCCATATATTCTATCATGACCTCCCCATTAATACACTTGTCGAAAGCAAAGGAGGCCAATTACCAGCGGTACTGCCAGTGCCAGTTGTGGTGGTTGTACTTCTGCTGCTAGTGGCTCCCAGATTCTTAGCTGTGTTATGTGTTTTTTTCTTTTTCACCACCCCATCTAATGACATTGCAACTATTTATTTTACCACACATATCGAACAACATCTATTGTTATCTTTTAACAATCTTTTCAACCTTAATTATTCAACCTGTTTACCAAAAAATTAGGAATATCTGGCAGGTTGTTAGGTACACATACAGTAAGCAAAATGTGGCAAATGTGTAACTTTAATGCAGCAGGACAAATGCCTGTGAAGCAGCTACACTATATCACTGTTCAATCTTAGTCTGGCACTACTGCTGGCATTTCTCTTATCTTACCTCCATCTGTGCTGCACAAAGCATTTTGATTATATAAATAGTGCCCATCTTTTAACCTTAGCCACGCCTTCTGACGAAGCCCAGTGCGAAGCCCAGTTTCCTACCATATTTGGTATAGTATTGTTTGTTATTATTTATAGTCTAATAAACTTGATACTTTTGGTTATTTTGGTCCCTCTGCTGCTTTTTCACTAACTCCTCAATTGCGTTTTATGCACTACCTTGGCGTTTATTTACCCTAAAGGAGATTTAGAAGAAATTCTTTTTGGTTTTATTTGTTTATACTCAGGGGCTATTCCCATTTATTTTGGGAGGAGAAATTTTTATATGTCAACATATTATAATCTCTCTTGATTGTTTGGACTATACCATGTGATGTGGTAGCTTCCAGGCATTATGGAGAATGTTTTATATAAACCTACAGAAAAATAAAGGTGAGCCAGCAATAATTCAAATACCGTATTTTTTGGCTTATAAGACACCCCCCCCTCCCCCCCACAAATTTGTGAAGAAAAGGGGGTGCATCTTATAATCCAAAGGTATCTCACCTTAGTGGCAGCGGCGGTGGTGCGGGGTCACAGGAACAAGGGTCACTGTTTCAGGAGGTAAGCGGCGGCAGGAGGAGTGGGGCTATGCGGAGGGCCTCGTCCTCTCAGAAGATATTGGGACCGGTCCCCTCTCCTATACATATTACTGTGGTGGACTTTGGCAAAATGGCAGCCGGAGGAAGCTGACTGAGATCTCGGGAGACACCGCCGACCTCCTGAAGCAGCGACCCTGGCTCCTCTAACCCAATCCACCACCGCCCCCCAGGTGAGCTACCGATAGAACTGATTATAAGGTGCACCATCATTTGATTTAATAATGTTTTTTTCCTATTTTCCACCCCAAAATTTGGGGTGCACCTTATAATCTGCAAAATGCAGTATATAAACAAGTATATTTATTATTCACTATTAATATAATAAAATGCTAGACATTAAATACCAAAAGAAGCAAAAAAAGAAACAGACCACCAGACGGTCTGTAGACTTCCAAATGACTCAAAGAATGAAAATAGAGGTGTCTCACATTATATATATATATACAGTACAGACCAAAAGTTTGGACACACCTTCTCATTTAAAGATTTTTCAGTATTTTCATGACTATGAAAATTGTACATTCACACTGAAGGCATCAAAACTATGAATTAACACATGTGGAATTATATACTTAACAAAAAAGTGTGAAACAACTGAAAATATGTCTTATATTCTAGGTTATTCAAAGTAGCCACCTTTTGCTTTGATGACTGCTTTGCACACTCTTGGCATTCTCTTGATGAGCTTCAAGAGGTAGTCACCGGAAATGGTTTTCACTTCACAGGTGTGCCCTGTCAGGTTTAATAAGTGGGATTTCTTGCCTTATAAATGGGGTTGGGACCATCAGTTGTGTTGTGCAGAAGTCAGGTGGATACACAGCTGATAGTCCTGCTGAATAGACTGGTAGAATTTGTATTATGGCAAGAAAAAAGCAGCTAAGTAAAGAAAAATGAGTGGCCATCATTACTTTAAGAAATGAAGGTCAGTCATTCCGAAAAATTGGGAAAACTTTGAAAGTGTCCCCAAGTGCAGTTGCAAAAGCCATCAATCGCTACAAAGAAACTGGCTCACATGAGGACCGCCCCAGGAAAGGAAACCAAGAGTCACCTCTGCTTCTGAGGATAAGTTTGTCCGAGTCAGCAGCCTCAGAAATCGCAGGTTAACAGCAGCTCAGATTAGAGACCAGGTCAATGCCACACAGAGTTCTAGCAGCAGACACATCTCTACAACAACTGTTAAGAGGAGACTTTGTGCAGCAGGCCTTCATGGTAAAATAGCTGCTAGGAAACCACTGCTGTGGACAGGCAACATGCAGAAGAGACTTGTTTGGGCTAAAGAACACAAGGAATAGACATTAGACCAGTGGAAATCTGTGCTTTGGTCTGATGAGTCCAAATTTGAGATCTTTGGTTCCAACCACCGTGTCTTTGTGCGACGCAGAAAAGGTGAACGGATGGACTCTACATGCCTGGTTCCCACCGTGAAGCATGGAGGAGGACGTGTGATGGTGTGGGGGTGCTTTGCTGGCGACACTGTTGGGGATTTATTCAAAATTGAAGGCATACTGAACCAGCATGGCTACCACAGCATCTTGCAGCAGCATGCTATTCCATCCGGTTTGCGTTTTGTTGGACCATCATTTATTTTTCAACAGGACAATGATCCCAAAAACACTTCCAGGCTGTGTAAGGGCTATTTGACCAAGAAGGAGAGTGATGGGGTGCTACACCAGATGACCTGGCCTCCACAGTCACCAGACCTGAACCCAATCGAGATGGTTTGGGGTGAGCTGGACCGCAGAGTGAAGGGAAAAGGGCCAACAAGTGCTAAGCATCTCTGGGAACCCCCTCAAGATTGTTGGAAGACCATTTCCGGTGACTACCTCTTGAAGCTCATCAAGAGAATGCCAAGAGTGTGCAAAGCAGTCATCAAAGCAAAAGGTGGCTACTTTGAAGAGCCTAGAATATAAGACATATTTTCAGTTGCTTCACACTTTTTTGTTAAGTATATAATTCCACATGTGTTAATTCATAGTTTTGATGCCTTCAGTGTGAATGTACAATTTTCATAGTCATGAAAATACAGAAAAATCTTTAAATGAGTAGGTGTGTCCAAACTTTTTGTCTGTACTATATATATATATACATATATTTACAGTATATACGGTATATATACAATCCCAAATACAATCCCAACAATGAAACATGGTGGTGGCAGCATCATGCTATGGGGGGTGTTTTTCAGCTGCAGAGACAGGACGACTGGTTGTAATTGAAGGAAACATGAATGCGGCCAAGTACAGAGATATTCTGGATGAAAACCTCTTCCAGAGTGCTCTGGACCTCAGACTTGGCCGAAGGTTCACCTTCCAACAAGATAATGACCCTAAGCACACAGCTAAAATAGTAAAGGAGTGGCTTCAGAACAACTCTGTGACCATTCTTGACCGGCCCAGCCAGAGCCATGACCTGAACCCAAATGAGCATCTCTGGAAAAAACAGAAAATGGCTGTCCACCAACGTTCACCATCCAGCCTGACGGAACTGGAGAGGATCTGCAAGGAAGAATGGCAGAGGATCCCCAAATCCAGGTGTGAAAAACTTGTTGCATCATTCCCAAGAAGATTCACGGCTGTACTAGCTCAAAAGGGTGCTTTTACTCAATACTGAGCAAAGGGTCTGAATACTTATGACCATGTGATATTTCAGTTTTTCTATTTTAATAAATTGGCAAAAATTTCTACATTTCTGTTTTTTTTTCAGTCAAGATGGGGTGCAGAGTGTACTTTAATGAGAAAAAAAATGAACTTTTTAGAATTTACCAAATGGCTACAATGAAACACAAAGTGAAAAATGTAAAGGGGTCAGAATACTTTCCGTACCCACTGTATATATTCATCAATAGATAGGGAAATAATGATATTAGAAACAACAGAAATAGGACACGAAAGGAAAATAAAAAACAGCACAGAAAGCAATTAGCATTTGTGTATGATGACATTTTAAACTTCAATCCATGAACACATTTGTGGACACATTTGTAATACTTGAAAATGGATAAGAAAGATAAAGCTAAATCCAACTGATAGACACCAAAGGTGGTAGAATTTCCAGTGCTCATTATTTGCCAATAAGCTAAATATAATAATTTAAATAATAATTATTTTTAGTATAAATGATAAGACTGCAATGCACATTATCGAATGCAATATAGATATTTGCTGAGGTCAGATTTAATTCAAACTATAAGAGAGGCACTGAATAGCCATGCTCACAATATCATGTGTGGTGCACACTCTTGGTCCCTTTACTCATACCTTGAACATGACACATGTCATCATTTTATAAATTGGCTCTCTTTGTGTTCCGTTCTAGTCCAAAGCTCATGAGACGGAACTGTAAAGAAGCTGTCTGTGAATGGAGGACTCAGATGTGCAAAATTAGTGTGCATGAAATAGATAACAGACTGAAAGAATAAAAGTTTTCACAGATTTGTCCACTTCCTGTGGTTTAGATAATATTGGCAGATGTTAGGTGTAAAAGAAACATCTGCATGCATAATAATGAGTTTTACAAGAATTTAAAATGACAACTGTATCAAGCTCAGATGCTGTTCTGCTTCCCCATTTGTGCCGATTTGCATACAAATTAAATAAAAACAAATATTTGGTTTTCAGAATCACTTGACAAATAATCTGTGGGGGTTTGTCACAACAGGGCTGAATATACTGGCTGTTTGACAGATTATGTTTTGAAAATAATATTTAGTTAGCCATGCTGTTATCAAGCAAAACGAACAATTTCCTTTTGCATTTGGAAACAGAAAAAAACAAGACAGTATCAAATAAATACAATAATATCCATTGCAAACAATCTACAAGAAATCTATTAAGCGAAACACGAGGCAAACATTTATAGTTGCTTTATCCTGGTAATTTCTTAGGAAATATTAGTTTACTGATGCTTATAACAATATACTGTATGGATGATGAAATATTTGACATATTTATAATGTATTGGAGTATGTTATTCGGATTGTGAAAGAGAAGGTACAGAGCTGGTATTGTTGAATATGGGTGCCTCATTTACATGACAGTCTTTAACCATACGTGTTACCTAAACTGAAAACATATTTCAACTGGATTTGGCAGTATAGTCAGAAATGCTCAATGTGTGGACAGAAATGGACTGAAGGCTAGAGATGAGCTAACCTGAACTGTAAAGTTGGGTCTTCGTTCCATACCGGTGCTGAACTCCGAACATGGACTTCTCCGGAAAGTTCGTTTTACAGTTCGGGAGGAGAGCGAGATTCTCCAGTTCAAATGCTCTGATCACCATTAATTTCTATGAGGTTTGGGTTCTGGTTCAAGTTTGGGTAATGTTCCGGTACCTGAACCGAACTTTGGACTAAAGTTTGGTCGAACCCGACAAACCCAAACTTCTGCGGGTCCGCTCATCCCTCTTGAAGACTAATCCTTATTGAGAAATGTTAGCAGATTTGGGGATGGATGAACTATGCGAGATCACATTAATTCCCTGTACTTTCTATGCTTTGGATTCGGGTGGCCAGTTCTAGTCAATAATTGACAGTCTTACTTGTTTGCATACTGAGATAGCTCTCAGTCACTAAGTAGGACTGCCTACAGGACTGCTAAACATAAAAAAAAATGGATTTAAATAAGCAAAACACAAGCTATACCAAATCTTCTACAATAAAACTGCTTATCAATCTGTTCTGCTCCTTCCTCCCTAAACAGAGGACAGTATGTACAATGTGACAGATCCTTATTAGTTATACAACTGACTCGGTAAGAAGAAAATTGAAGCATCGATTTGATGCTACGCAGAGGGCTATATAAAAATACCCCAATAATAAATACACAAACCAGTTTGAAACGCTAACTCATGAGCCATCAGGAACGGACATACCATTGCTGCAACCTGTGGAGCTGTGCAGGGGCCCAGCCGTTAAGGGGGCCCACTACCACCTCCAAAGCAAGTGGAATTATGCATTATGATGACCCATTAGACTAAAAAAGGTTTTACACAATGTTCCTGCACACTGATTCTCTTCTGTCGGTGCCCACCCCTGATCAACATTCATTACGAATATCATCACACAATATTGTGAGATCAAAAATTAGGCGACAGAGTAAAGTAACATTCTATTTTGACAGAATAAAACAGTTTATACATGAAGACAAATGCTAATGAGACATTACAATGAAATACCCTCACAATCAATCACATTAAGCATAAAGATTAACATTATTGTGACATTATCCTAGTAGGACTCTGCCTAGTAATAAAAACAAACACTTTTGTGATATCGTCACAGTATGATAAAGTTTCGGAACTAAGACAATAATTTATTTTACTTCACCACAATAGAAGTGTCACGGGTTTATCGTGACAGAGAAGAGCCAGAAGACCGCAGTGTCTGATTCCTTCCACTCCTGCACTCATTAGAAGCCTTTCGCCTTCATATTAAATGGTGCAAGTTTCTTTTAGCAGTGCAGGGGTTAATCTGCTAAGTTGTGAGCTCCTGGAAGCTTACCTTCATTTAGGCTATGTGCCCACGATGCAGAAATGCTCCAGATTTTTTCCTGAGCATTTCTGCATCTCCCTGGCTGAAAAAACGCATGCGGATTGTACATGCGTTTTCCTGCCAGGGACATGCGGATGTGAAGCGTTTTTCGCTTGCATTTCCGCATGTGGGTTGACAAGCGCGTTCCAAGTGATTTTAGCATCACTTGGAAAGTGCTTGATAACTTGGTCACACTATATAAATCCATGCAAACGGCATGGATTTATATAGTGTGACCTTAAAGAATGGTAAAAAATAAAAAAATAAATTTATACTTACCTTCTGATGGCCCCCGCAGTCTTTTTTCGCTCCGTCCTGGCTTGCCGCCAGCTCGCGGTACACTGAAGGCCCTGCCGTGACATGACTAAATTACGTCAGCGCAGGTCCTTCAGTCCACCGCGATCTGTCGGCAAGCGAAGACGTGCACCGCGGGCCATCAGAAGGTAAGTATAATATTTATTTTTTATTTTATTCTTTTTTTTACAGGTTCTATGGTACCCGGGTCCGGAGGAGAGTCTCCTCTCCCCCAGACCCGGGTACCATCCGCACATTGAAACGCTTGGATTCCGCATGTACAGTTCCAGTCCAAGCATTCCAATGCAAGTCAATGGCGGCGAAAACGCAGCGCTTCCGAAAAATAATTGACAGTGCTGCGTTTTTTTCCGCAATGATAACCTGCAGCGGAAATTTCCGCAGCATGTGCACAGCACATGCGGATTATCATTGGGGAACATGGCAGGCCTTCTACCATGCATTTTTTAAGCGTTTCTGCAGAATTTTTCCACTGCGGAAATGCTTAAAAAACGCATCGTGGACACAGCCTTGGGTTCTCAGCCGTCCAGTGTTAGCCACTGCTCGCTACTATATATACTGGGCTTTGGCAGGCTATCATTGCCAGAGCTAGCTTATGCTGCAAGGTTCTAGGAGTGTGGTGGAGAGTGGTTAATTGATTAGGGGTTTGGTGCATTTCAGCTTAGACTGTTGTGTGGTTTAGGTTCCTTGTTAATCCTATTCTTCTCCTATTTTTGTTTGTTTTTCATCCTCCACTCCCTAGTGTTTACCTCTGTTGTTTGTGTGCATATATTTGTATGATTTGTATTTTCCTTTAGCCCTGTTTGTATTACCTTGTTAGTCTGGTTTGTATACTGCCATACACTACTTCTCCCCTCTCTCCTGGGAGATGGGGGGGGGCAGACTGAGGGCAGATTGAGGAGCTCAGACAAGGTACATGGCCCCGGCGTCTTCACCTTCAGAAGTAATCCGTGGAACAGGGCCAGCTAGGCGCCCTAGCGTTAGGGACAGGGTAGGAGTCCCTGGCCCTGAGATACCCAACAACAGAGTCGTGACAAGAAGACAGCCTAGGAAAAAAGACACACACTGTGATAACATCGTTTTGTAGCACACGTCTTATAAATGAATGCAAAAGGAGACTACATAATTTTTAAAAGTCACAAAGCCACACTTGTACAAAAATAATACTTTTCTTTTGCCTTTCAGTTTTGGCCAATTTTCTAAAAAGTGGATGGGGCTTAAAGGAAGAATCATGATTATTATAATTTATGCCAGAGTTTGGCTTAAATTATATCAAAGATCAATTCTGGTTTATATGGACAACCCCAAAGATGTGCTACATTTAGTAAGATTCTCATCTTTCTCTAATGTGCTATTTTTCCTGCGAAGTCCCTTGTCCTTATTTTCCTTCAAAGTCTATTATGCCTACACTGAAATGAAACATTAGTATAAAGACAATATCAACACAGACTTCTCCTTAGCAGTTTCAGAGTGGGGCTGTTTGGATTACAAAGAAGAACTGATCGTAAATCCCGTATTCCCTCTATACAGAACATGTACACATCAGTTGAGACCTGCATCATGATCTTTGCTGTTATCATTGTACACATTGGAAATGCCATGTTTAAGAATTAATACATAAGTTAATAAATTCATCTTAGAGGCATGTGATCAGCTCCAAATAGGGTTGTCTCTTGCTGCATCTTTTGAGTCCATTATTGTGTTAGTTCCTGGGCCAATTAAAAGGATCTTATGGAATTCCAAAGAACAAGTCTGATCCACCGCTAGACCTTTATCTTGCAGTTTACTTGGCAAGTACGTGAGTGGTATATTAATCACTGGTGGATACAGACAGAGAAGGAGTCCTATGCAAGAATAGTACAGTACCATTCAAAAGTTTGGGGTCACCCAGACAATTTTGTGTTTTCCATGAAAGCGCATACTTTTATTTATCAAATGAGTTGCAAAATGAATAGAAAATATAGTCCAGACATTGACAAGGTTAGAAATAATGATTTTTAATTGAAAGAATAATTTTCTCCTTCAAACTTTGCTTTCGTCAAAGAATGCTCCCTTTGCAGCAATTACAGCATTGCAGACCTTTGACATTCTAGCTGTTAATTTGCTGAAGTAATCTTGAGAAATTTCACCCCATGCTTCCTGAAGCCCCTCCCACAAGTTGGATTGGCTTCATGGGCACTTTTTGTGTATCATCCTGTCAAACTGCTCCCACAACAGCTCAATGGGGTTGAGATCTGGTGACTGCGCTGGCCACTCCATTATAGATAGAATACCAGCTCCCTGCTTCTTCTCTAAATAGTTCATGCATAATTTGGAGGTGTGCTTTGGGTCATTGTCCTGTTGTAGGATGAAATTGGCTCAAATAAAGCGCTGTCCGGAGGGTCTGGCATGACGTTGCAAAATGGAGTGATAGCCTTCCTTATTCAAAATTCCATTTACCTTGTACAAATCTCCCACTTTACCAGCACCAAAGCAACCCCAGACCATCACATTACCTCCACCATGCTTGACAGATGGCGTCAGACACTCTTCCAGCATCTTTTCAGTTGTTCTGCGTCTCACAAATGTTCTTCTGTGTGATCCAAACAGCCCAAACTTTGATTTGTCTGTCCATAAAACTTTTTTCCAATCTTCCTCTGTCCAATGTCGGTGCTCTTTTGACCATATTAATCTTTTCCTTTTATTAGCCAGTCTCAGATATGGCTTTTTCTTTGCCACTTTGCCCTGAAGGCAAGCATCCCGGAGTCGCCTCTTCACTGTAGACGTTGACACTGGCGTTTCGCCTGTACTATTTAATTAAGCTGCCAGTTGAGGAGCTGTGAGGCGTTGATTTCTCAAACTAGAGACTTTAATGTACTTGTCTTGTTGCTCAGTTTTGCAGTGGGGCCTCCCACTTCTCTTTCTACTCTGGTTAAAGCCTGTTTGTGCTCTCCTCTGAAGGGAGTAGTACACACCATTGTAGGAAATCTTCAGTTTCTTGGCAGTGTCTCGCATGGAATAGCCTTCATTTCTAAGAGCAAGAATAGACTGTCAAGTTTCACATGAAAGTTCTCTTTTTCTGGCCATTTTGAGAGTTTCAAAGAACAAACAAATATAATGCTCCAGATTCTCAACTACCTCAAAGGAAGGTCAATTTTATAGCTTCTCAAATCAGCAAACCATTTTCAGCTGGGCTAACTTACTTGTGCAAGGGTTTTCTAGGGTTTTCTAAACATCCATTAGCCTTCTTACACAGTTAACAAACACAATGTACCATTAAAACACTGGAGTGGTGGTTGTTGGAAATGGGCTTCTATACACCTATGTAGATATTGCAATAAAAGCAAGACGTTTGCAGCTAGAATAGTCATTTACCACATTAACAATGTATAGAGTATATTTCTGATTCATTTAATGTTAGCCTCATTGAAAAAAAATGTGCTTTTCTTTCAAAAATAATGACATTTCTATATGACCCCAAACTTTTGAACGGTAGTGTATATGGGCCCTTTGTAGTCCAGTAGCTCATCATAATACACAATTCCACCTGCTTTGTAGGTAGAAATGGGGTCCATTAGCTCCTGGGCCCCTGTGCAGCCGCACAGGTTGCACCAATAATATGTCTGCCCCTGGCATTAATAATTCTCATTGGGGACAGTTTTCACACAGTTTTTTCTATATAGTGCAGCACAGGCTATTATTAAAGCATAATAATTCCTGCCATCCTTGTACTCCTATGAAGTCATTCAGTCAGGGGCAGGTGCATCATTCAGTCACTGCTGGCACCGGCCGCGTATTTGAATATTGCTCCCGGCAGGCGCTATTATTATGGTGCATGCGCATTTCTGCATGTCCGGCCACTGGTCCCCGCGCGTGCGCAGTGAGGCTGTGTGGTTACCAGCTTCACTGCGCAAGCACTATGTTCCTGTGCGTGCGCAGTGAGGCTGTGTAGTTTGCTTCTTCACTGGGCATGCGCTATCACCCTATGTTCCCCGCGCGTGCGCAGTGAAGCAAAGCTTGCTTTTTGTCTGCAGCTTTTTTTACTGCAAATGGATAAGGTTTTGGCTGCAGAAAAAAATGCAGCAAAAAAAGCAACGTGTTAACATAGCCTAACTATGCAGGTCTGTTCTGGCATACCAGTTTAAATGGAGACACAAACATGCCACGCCAATATTACGTAAAAGGATAAAAAGCGCAATAGGATCTCACTCATCTGGGTATTGAGATTGGAGATTTAATTGAAAGGTGCTTACGAGTAAGGGTTGTGTGACACAACCACTATCATAGCCTAGTTGTCAGGCGCTGCAGCGTCCACAGATTTGCATATAATAGAAAGCCAGGGTAGGTGGACTTCAAGTTCGCTGCTGATTCAGGAACAAATCATAGAGTAAATTAATTAAAACTAATTAATTTGTTCTATGATTCGTTCCTGAATCAGCAGCGCACTTGAAGTCAGCCTACTCTGGCTTTCTATTACACCAATATTATGGGCAGGCTGGTGTCGAGTTAGCATTTTTGGCTGTCACATGTGAACCCTATCTTGCATTTGCGGTTGCTTTTATAGTTTTCCAGGGTTGGTTAAATGCTGCTGATAACAAATTTTGATCAAGGACTTGTTATACTTGTGTCAAAAATGTGTGTTATATGCAAATGTGGCACTTGCGATGGAAGTAGTCCCATTAGAGAGAAAAACACTCATACCATGGCAAAAAATGTGAACGTTGCTAGCAGTACCACCACCAGCACTTCTGGCAGCAACCATCTCGGCAGTAGTAGTACAAAATACAGGTCACAGTTTTCCTATTTTGCCTCTGGCAAGCGTATTAGTGGGGAGGAAGAAGAGGATGGAATGCAATATATTTTACATTGCTTGTCTCAGTCACAGCAGGATGATGTAGCCTCTGACAGCAATACCTTGAGTCAGTGTTCTGCTCAGTCCACATTGTCAGACACCATAACACTTAAAGAGGTATTCCCATCTCCAAGATCCAATCCCAATATGTAGTAGGTGTAGTAGTAATAATAATATTAGCAAATTTCTATAATTAGAAATGTAGTATAGTTCTTTTGATTTGCTATATTGCTTACCCCATGTGCAGGGCATTGCAGTAGCTTAGATATCGATGGTCAAAGCCACTAATAATGTGACAGTGAGTTAATTAGTTAGTTGATAGTGGTCGTAGCAATGGATATCTAAGCAACTGCAATGCCCTTCACATGGGGTAAGTGACATAGCGAATCAGAAGAACTATATTACATTTCTAATTGGAGATATTTGTTTGATGTAATAATGTTAAATATTTTTTTCTAGTCTGTAACACTTGCTTCAATCCATGGGCCTGATATTGAGGAAACACTTACTTGGATTCTCTGTCCAGTGGGTCGCCATCCAATGATGTTTACTATATTGGAAAGAACAAAGGAATACCGATTATCAATTTTAAATAAATCTTGGACTCCATCTTGAAATATGTGACTTTCCCATTTCTTGGTGAAATGGAGGGGGAAGGGATGGGGATCTTATGGTGATTTATTTATTTTTCCTCTTATTCTTTTTTTTATTGATTCAATTGTATACCTTGGATTGCTTGGGGTTTTCTAGTCCTGATATTTATAGTTTTCAGGATGTTTAATTTTGCATCATCCACTGCCTGATGTCAGTTTGTTTTTTCTTTTTTGTTGGCAATTTTGATTAAGCACATGTCACTTTATTTGTTCTGATATATGAGACATTGTGCACAACCACACCCTCACATGATGCACTTTTCGATTATCAACATAGCTATATATCTGTACATCAGTCCTTTAATTCTTTAAGCATTTTTCTTCTTGGCACCCATCACTTTAAATTAGTATCACACTCAGCATGCATGTGTCACTTTAAGTCCCTATGCGCATATAGTATAACTTTATATGATTCAATCGTATGGTTAATTGCACTGTCACTTTAATTCCTATTGCACTTTTGAATATTATTAAATGTAACTGCACTTTGCACTTTCGTGTCTATCTTTATGATTATCTCCATTTCACATTCATATCAAGTTCATTATTTAAACTATATGGTTCCCCTAGATCCATCATCCTTGCCTCTCCTTGATTTTTACAGATATATCCTATTCTTTTATCTTACATCATCATATTTCCCTGGACAGTGTGCATGCCCTGCCCTTTCAGCCTCTGGTACTTCCGGTGGCACTCCAGCACTGACCCGCATGCTTTCCATGCTTGCGTGCCAGGGATCGCTTCCGGGAAGATCCTATACACAGGAGGTGTGCGGTTATGACATGCGCCACATACGTCATGGGCAACCCCGGCCACCACCAGCATGGATTGGTGAGTGTATTATATAAATCAATGAGTGCCCCTCACCCTGACACGCCCCTGGAAGAAGCTGGTGGTGAAATGCGCGCCGGGTGAGGGGACGCTCAACTGGCCTCTCTTGATCTTTGGGGATTCCTCCATCATTCTTAGCTATTTGTTTCAGGTATTCATATTGAGACTTTTTGATAAGTTCAACAGGAGCTTCAGTATGGGAGTCAGTATAGGTGTATCGTGGATTCTCACACCTCCCTCCTTATTTATTTGTCCCCATCCTGACACATTATCCTTTTCATCTGGCTCTGTACTTCATATACACACAGGCCTTTATCTTTACATCTTATTGGTGTTATATATTGACTACACTGTTTTTTTCTTCTTTTGCCTATTTATTATTATTTATCCTGGATAGCTATGCATTCCTTATATATGCATTTAGTGTCAGTTTAAGCCACTATTATACCTTTTTCATGTATTTTACTAGCTTCTTAAGTAGGGGGGGTCATATTATCTTAAATATTTTATCACATTATATTTAAGTAGGAATCCCTTACCTTTGATATTTGTATAAGATATTTCCTTTTTGGCCATTTCAGCATCCCTTTTATGGCATTCTGCTTTATTGATGTTTTTTAATATTGTTTCAATAAAGATATTTTGTTTTAATATTATAGATCTCTTCATCACTCAGTCTTTGGTATTTTTGTGGGTGGGTTTTGTGTTCTGGTTTCATGACGCACTTCCTGTCTGCGCATGTTAAATGTCGTTGTCAGTGATTGACAGCGGCATTTAACTGGTTAACTATCGCAGGTGGATCTCCGATCCACCTGCCATTATTGGAGGCACTTGATGGCTGATTAAATCAGCCATCAAGTGCAGGGAAACAAGCGGGCTCACATGCTGGAACACTGAGGCAGGGACATGTTCGATGATGATTAAGTGGGCTCCCGATGATACAGCAAAGCCGTGGACAAGAAAAGCAGCCAACACCCAACTTGCCAAATCTATTTTTACTGTTAAATTCAGATACAGTTATTTTCTGGCAACCAACAAAATGAAACAAGTTAACTCACACACACCCAGTCAGGACTGACTAGGACCACTGTGCTGCGTCACTCAGAAGGCCCTGAAATTTTGACTATGGTACTATAATTTACCTAGTCGTGCACCCACCTAGTGCGGCTACCAAGCATTTACCTGGAACTCTCCAACAATTAAATGAATGTCAGGGGTGCCCTATTGGAGATGCAGCACAGCAGCTCACAAACTTAACAAAATGACTCTAAACCCACTTGGTAGAACCCAGTAATTGAATCATGCACCATTGTGTTCACTTTAAGGACCGCATGAGCGCAATGTGCTGCTCCTCGGAATACCTCTGTGTACTCCGGTAAATTCCGCTTTAATGCTGTGGTCTCTAGAAGGCACTAGTGTTTCAAAAAGCTGACTCTTCTGGGGACTTATGCTTTCAAGTGCCTATATCAGCCTGTCTGAGTTTGGCGCCAAACTAAATGTGTGTGCATGCATGCTCTCACCGTAATCCTCGTGGTGGGCCTGAGCTCAGGACTTGCCAACCTGTGTCTGGTCACTGTATCGCTGCAGAGATGCATCTGCCCGGATGACGGCTTGTGACCAAGGGATGGCGAGTCTCTAACCGATGCGTGGTACCACAGCTGGCTTGCTGGAGGGCCCTCTGGGTGCGTCGCTGATATTGGATCCCCGGGGTTTTGGCTCCGCTATATTTTGTGGATGTTGTCACTCCAAACTTCTCCCCTGCCGGTGTAACTGGAACGGGATGGTATCCTCTGCTACCTAGTATGGTCTTCGTCTCCCTAAGACACACGGCTCCATGGATGGCGCTAGATGGAGAAGCAACACATCATCCTTCCAGCTCTCACCTTCTCTCTCAAGATAGCCACCAATCACCCCCCCTTCCTGTGTTTCACTTCTTCCTAACTGCTTGCACCGCCCGCCCAGACTTGGGATCCATTTGGTTCTGTCCAAACTGCAGTTCAAACCAGCAGAACAGAGTCCAGTTAACATGGCACTAGTCTCTGTCCAGAGGAGCTGTTTCTTTGTCCCGTCACGTAACTGGGTATATGTATCTGTATATATGTCCTGCACACAAGTTTCAGCCAGAGTCATAAAGGAGTTACAGATGAAATAGTGGACTCCTGTGGCTGGTGGTTATACTGTGGGCAACCAGTGTTCCCGATATCCATGTATATTACTATCGACACAAACCAGCAGCTGCAAATTACATGCAAACGGTTATTGGTGGGTGATGGTCAGCGGCATTTTCCACATCACCTCACAGATGTACAGGGGTTAAGGTTTTCCTTGAAAGTGTATGATTTAGGTGATAATATTTTTGAAAGAGCACACAAATTTTTACCACTTTGTAATTAACCGGTTCCTGACCGCCCACTGTAGATAAACGTCGGCGCTTGCCGGGCTCTGTGCAGTGCCGACGTTTAAAAACGGTGGGTGGTCTCGCAGTGCTCAGGACCCCCAGGGTCCTGCAAGCACTGCGATTCCGATGCAGAGCGTTAGCTCTGACAGGGTACATCATCGGGACCTGATTAGATCAGGTCACAGTGATGTTAACCCTTTGCTGTCTGCTATATGCTGTGATCTATAGTGATCGCGGCATATAGGAGACAGCAGGAAGAGAGGGGGTCGTCTTACTTACCTCCGAAGACCTCTGTTTCGTTTGAGGACCTGGGGTTGCTATGGCAGCTGGAGGTCACATGACCGCCTCCAGCTCTACCATATATGGTGTCCTTCCTGTCTGGCTTCAGCCTGTATGTAGCTGATACCAGACAGGAGACTCTGACTGAAACAGTCAGTGAAGATCTCATATAATGTAATATATGTGTATTACATTACATGAGATCAGTGATCAGAAAAATAAAAATTAATGTCCCATACAGGGACTAAGTAAAAATGTAAAAAAAAGTAAAAAAAAAGTTTTTAAACTATTAAAAAAAAAAAAAAATAAATAAATAAAAATAAATAAATAAAATATTAAACCAATAAATCCGTAAATTATTACAAAACCAAAAAAAGTACACATATTTGGTATCGCCGCGTCCGAAACAACCCGAGCTATAAAACTGTCACACTAATTAACTCCTTCTGTGCACACCGTAATAAAAATAAATAAAAAACGGAGCAAAAAAATATGCTTTTTCATCATATCGCCAAACAAAAAGTGGAAAAAAATGCGATCAAAAAGCAGAATAGAAATAAAAATGGTACCACTGAAAACGTCATCTTGTTCCGCAAAAAAAAGCTGCCATACAGCTCCATCAGCCAAAAAATAAAAAAGTTATAGCGCTCAGAATAAAGCAATGCAAAAAAAATATTTTTTTTTCTATAAAATTGTTTTATTGTGTAAAAGCGCCAAAACATAAAAAATATACAGTAAGTGTAGTATCGCTGTAAACATACTGACCCGAAGAATAACGCTGCCTGATCACTTTTACCACACGCAGAACGGCATAAAAAAAAACTCAAAAAACAATTCCTGAAGTGTTTGTTTTTGTTAACTTTACCTCCCAAAAAACGGAATACAAAGCGATCAAAAAATGTCACATGCCCAAAAATGGTTCCAATAAAAATTTCAACTCGTCCCGCAAAAAACAAGCCGTCACATGACTCTATTGGCCGAAATATGGAAAAATTATAGCTCTCAAAATATGGTGATGCAAAAACTAGATTTTGCAAAAAAAGCGTATTTTAGTGTGTGACAGCTGTCAGTCATAAAAACCCGATATAAATCTGGTATCTCTGTAATCGCACCGACCCGAAGAATAAAGTAATCTAATCAGTTATATCACACTAGGAACGGCATAAAAAATAAATAAAACAAATATTATTCACCTGCTACTGATTTGTTTATTATGTCTCCCAAAGATTCCAGTAATGCTCTGCTCACATTTATCCTGTACTCTGCGCTGAGCACTTACACCAGAGTTTCCGTGTAAATCTCTGAAATACGTGATTCAGCCAGAACCCATGATGGAAGATTCCCTGTAATGAGGCAGATATAGGCCACTGTGGATGCCGTCTAGCCTGGGATCCCACGGTGTCATTTGTTTTAGGCGTGCATAAAAGTGCGGTTGGCCACAGTTTTGTGCACTTCTGAAAAAAAGGACACCACTAAACAGAGGCCAGACGGAGTCCAGAGTAACTCTGCTGCCTCATTACAGTGAATGGATCCTGCAGGGGTTTCATCTGAATTACATCACTTGGAAAATTAGATGGAAACCCCGATGTAAGTGCTCAGCCTAGAGCGCCGGATAAATGTTACGTAAAATGTTCCCAATAAAAGCTTCAACTCAGTCCTCAAAAAAAGCTAGTCCCCACTCAGGTCCATCATCTGTTAAAAATATAAGGGACTTCCAAGTTACTGGTAGCAGAAAGGCTCTGGAAAAGCAAAATGGTCCTTGCCCCCCAAAAGAAATTCAGAAAATTTTGTGCTCCCAAATCCAAATGCCTATTCTACAATAATTTGTTCTCCAATTGTCAAATAGCGCTCCTTCCCCCTCAAATCTCACCGTATGGCTAAGTGGTACGATACAGCCACATATGGGGTATTGACACTTTTAGAAGAAATTGTGTGACACATTTCGGCACCATTTTTACCCATTGCCCTGTGTGAAAATGTAAAATCTGAGGGTAAAACATTTTTTTGTGGTAAAAATATAATTATGCTTTTTTCACTGCCCAATGGTATAAATTTAAAAATTAAAAAATGCTCACTACTTCCCTAGATGAATTCCTTGAGAGGTGTAGTTTACAAAATGGGGTCACTTGTGGGGGTTTCTGCTGTTTTGGCATGTCAGCGACTCTTCAAATGTGACATGGTGTCTGCTGCCTATCCCAGCCAACATAGCGCTTCTTTCTCTTCCGAACCCTGCCGTACACCAAAGCAGTGGTTTTCCCCCACATATGGGGTATCGGCGTACTCAGGAGAAATTGTACAACAAATTTCATGGTGCAATTTATCCTGTTACCCTTATGATAATGCAAAATTAGGGAATGAAAAACATTTTTTATGGGAAAAATGTGAAAATTTTATTTTTACGGCTCAATATTATAAACTTCTGTGAAGCAGCTGGGGGTGCAAGGTGCTCACCACACATCTAGATAAGTTCCCTAAGGGGTCTAATTTTCAAAATGGTGGCACTTGTGGGGGGTTTCCACTGTTTAGGCACATTAGGGGCTCCCCAAATGTGACATGGCGTCCGCTAATTATTCAAACAAATTTTACATTCAAAAAGTCAAATGGCGCTCCTTCCCTTTCAAACCCTGCCATGTGCCCAAACAGTAATTTGCCTCCACATATGGGGTATCAGCGTGTTCAGGAGAAATTGCATAACAAATTTCATGGTGCAATTTATCCTATTACCCTTATGATAATGCAAAATTAAGGGATGAAAAACGGTTTTGTGGGAAAAATGTGAAAATTTTATTTTTACAGCTCAATATTATAAACTTCTGTGAAGCACCTTGGGGTTCAAGGTGCTCACCACACATCTAGATAAGTTCCCTAAGGGGTCTAGTTTCCAAAATGGTGTCACTTGTGGGGGGTTTCCACTGTTTAGGCACATCAGGAGCTCTCCAAACGCAACATGGCGTCCGCTAATTATTCAGACAAATTTTACATTCAAAAAGTCTAATGGCGCTCCTTCCCTTCCGAACCCTGCCATGCGCCCAAACAGTGGTTTTCCCTCACATATGGGGTATCAGCACGCTCAATAGAAATTGCACAAGAAAATTTGGGGTCCATTTTTTCATGTTACCCCTGTGAAAATAAAAAAATTGGGTCTAAAGTAACATTTTTGTGAAAAAAGTTAAATGTTAATTTTTTTCTTCCACATTCCAAAAATTCCTGTGAAGCACCTGAAGGGTTAATAAAGTTCTTGAATGTGGTTTTGAGCACCTTGAGGGGTGCAGTTTTTAGAATGGTGTCACTTTTGGGTATATTCTGTCATAAAGACCCCTCAAAGTGACTTCAAATATGATGTGGTCCCTAAAAAAATGTTTTTGTAAATTTTGTTGGAAAAATGAGAAATCGCTGGTCAACTTTTAACCCTTATAGCTCCCTAACAAAAAAAAATTTGGGTTCCAAAATTGTGCTGATGTAAAGTAGACATGTGGGAAATGTTATTTATTAACTATTTTGTGTGACATATCTCTCTGATTTAAGGGCATGAAAATTCAAAGTTTGAAAATTGCAAAATTTTCAAAATTTTCGCCAAATTTCCGATTTTTTCACAAATAAACGCAAGTGATATCGAAGAAATTTTACCACTATCATGAAGTACAATATGTCACGAAAAAACAATCTCAGAATCAGGGGAATACGTTGAAGCATTCCAGGGTAATTACTTCATAAACTGGCAGTGGTCAGAATTGAAAAAATTGGCCCGGTCACGAAGGCAAAAACAGGCTCTGGCGCGAAGTGGTTAATATTGTGCAACACTTATTGTGTAATGTAAACATTGTGACAAAATGATTTGTATGACATTTGACATTTGTGTGCTTAGTATTTTGCATATAGATTCACAAAAAGATTTACAGTTAAACTTAAGTAGAAATGTGGTAGACACAACATACCAGAATTTGAAGCATGGATGAACTGCTTGACATAAGAGGAACAGGTAGACTCTAGAGTCCCATGTCATAGTATTATGAGAAGCTGTTTCTATGTCCTCTGAGATTAAAGTAGATTGAGGTGATTTTATGCTTCGGTAACTGTCTGTACTTTCTTCAATCTTTCTGCTTCTCAGGTGACATGAGGAAAAGAAGTCTAAACCGTAAAATAATGCGGTATGCCGCACTACACCTTTTTTTAAGACATTATGCTTCCACATTGTATCAGTAAAAAAACAAAAATAAATCAACTTAGGAAAATGTATTATATAATTAATTTTACTTGCTTATATAACGCCATAAATTTCTGCAGCGATTTAGGCTGCGTGCCCACTATGCGTTTTTCAAGTGTTTTTGCCGTGGAATTTCCACAGCGAAAAAGCTTAAAAAACGCTTGGTAATGCGTGCCCCATGGTTCCCAATGATAATCCCCATGTGCTGTGCACATGCTGCGGAAATTTCCGCTACGGATTATCATTGTGGAAAAATACGCAACATGTCCATTAATGTTTTGGACACGCAGCATAATCGCCACCATTGACTTGCATTGGACCGCGTGACATCCGCATCACTGCATCTGCACATGCGGATATCATATGGTTCAATGTGTGGATGTTACCCAGGTTTGGCGAAGAGGAGACTCTCCTCCAGACCCAGGTATCATAGAACCTGTTAAAAAAAGAATTTAAAATAAAAAATAAAGATTGTACTTACCTTCTGATGTCCCCCGGTCTCCTCAGCGATGCGTCTGGTCTGTTGTATGGGTCGCGGTGGTGTGAAAGGACCTGCCATGACTTCATTTAGTCATGTGACAGGTCACGCGACCGCTAACGTCGGTGGTCGCGTGACCTGTCACATGACTAAACGACGTCATGGCAGGTCCTTTCACACCACCGCGACCGATACAACAGACCCGACGCAGCGGATAAAAGACCGGGGGCCATTGGAAGGTAAGTATAATCTTTATTTTTTACCATTCTTATTCTTTTTTTTAAACTACACTGTGTTCCAAATTATTATGCAAATAATATTTTCTCAGATTTTCCCAAATTACCTATATGAATTGCAGTCATTGTAATTTTCCAGCCAAATAACTATTAGAGTACAATTGAAAGGTTTTTGTACAAACTGCCTATGATAACAGTATATTTTTAAAAAAATAAAAAACTCAAACTGCACTCAAAATGCATGTTCCAAATTATTATGCACAGCAGAGTTTTCAACCTTTTCATTTTAATAAAGAACAAAAAAATGGTCATTTTTGAAATTATAAGCATTAGCAGGTTATTACAAACTGAAATCAAACAGTTTTCAACTGAAAACTTTATTCTAGGTGATGTTACATTTGCACATAGGACCGCTTGTTCGAAAGGAGCTTCTGAACTCTCTCGTCCATTGAATTTGTCAGGTTTTGGATGGTTTCTGCTTCAATTGTTTTGCATGAGGACAGAATACCCTCCCAGAACTGTTGCTTAGATGTGAACTGCCTCCCGCCATCATAGACACTCCTTTTGATGATGCTCCAGAGGTTCTCAATGGGGTTGAGGTCAGGGGAGCATGGGTGCCACACCATAAGTTTGTCCCCGTTTATGCCCATAGCAGCCAGAGATGCAGATGTGTTATGTGCAGCATGAGATGGGGCATTATCAAGCATGAAAATGATCTTGCTGCGGAATGCACGGTTCTTCTTCTTGAACCATGGAAGGAAGTGCTGTGGGAGAAACTCCACATACATTATGGAGTTCATCTTTACCCCTTCAGGGATCCTAAAAGGGCCGACAATCTCTCTCCCCATGATTCCAGCCCAAAACATTACTCCACCTCCTCCTTGTTAGCACCGTAGTCATGTTTGCATGGGGTGTCCATCAACTAGCCATCCTCCACTCCATCCATCTAGACCATCAAGATCATTTCATGCATGATAATGCCCCATCTCATGCTGCACATAACACATCTGCATTTCTGGAAGCTATGGGCATTAAAGGGGACAAACTTATGGTGTGGCACCCATGCTCCCCTGACCTCAACCCCATTGAGAACCTCTGGAGCATCATCAAAAGGAGTGTCTATGATGGCGGGAGGCAGTTCACATCTAAGCAACAGCTCGGGGAGGGTATTCTGTCCTCATGCAAAGCAATTGAAGCAGAAACCATCCAAAACATGACAAATTCAATGAACGAGAGAGTTCAGAAGCTCCTTTCGAACAAGCGGTCCTATGTGCAAATGTAACATCACCTAGAATAAAGTTTTGAGTTGAAAACTGTTTGATTTCAGTTTGTAATAACCTGCTAATGCTTATAATTTCAAAAATGACCATTTTTTTTGTTCTTTATTAAAATGAAAAGGTTGAAAACTCTGCTGTGCATAATAATTTGGAACATGCATTTTGAGTGCAGTTTGAGTTTTTTATTTTTTTAAAAATATACTGTTATAGGCAGTTTGTACAAAAACCTTTCAATTGTACTCTAATAGTTATTTGACTGGAAAATTACAATGACTGCAATTCATATAGGTAATTTGGGAAAATCTGAGAAAATATTATTTGCATAATAATTTGGAACACAGTGTATAAGACACACTTTTTTCCTCCCAAATTTTGGAGAAAAGTGGGTGGTGCACCTTATAGTCCGAATGTGCTAGATATATATACTGTAAAAAAGAAGTGAAATTCCAGCTCCAAAAAGTTATCATAGAATCATAGAATCATAGAATCATAGAATGGTAGAGTTGGAAGGGACCTCCTGGGTCATCTGGTCCAACCCCCTGCTCAAAGCAGGATTCACTAAATCATCTCAGACAGATGTCTGTCCAGCCTCTGTTTGAAGACGTCCATTGAAGGGGAACTCACCACCTCTCGTGGCAGCCTGTTCCACTCATTAATCACCCTAACTGTCAAAAAGTTTTTTCTAATATCTAATCTGTGTCTCCTCCCATTTAGTTTCATCCCGTTGCTTCTAGTCTTTCCCTGTGCAAATGAGAATAAAGATGATCCTTCTACAATGTGACAGCCCTTGACATATTTGTAGACAGCTATTAAGTCTCCTCTCAGTCTTCTTTTTTGCAAGCTAAACATTCCCAAATCCTGCAACCGTTCCTCATAGGACATGGTTTGCAGACCAGTCACCATTCTGGTCGCTCTTCTCTGAACTTGTTCCAGTTTGTCTATGTCTTTTTTAAAATGTGGTGCCCAAAACTGTACACAGTATTCCAGATGAGGTCTGACCAAAGAGGAGTAAAGACCGATAATGACTTCACGTGATCTAGACTGTATGCTTCTGTTAATACATCCCAGAATTGTATTTGCCTTTTTTGCTGCTGCATCACACTGTTGACTCATGTTCAGTCTATGATCTATTAGTATACCTAAGTCTTTTTCACATGTACTGTTGCTTAGCTCTATTCCTCCCATTCTGTATATGCTTTTTTCATTTTTATTGCCCAGATGTAGTACTTTGCATTTTTCCCTGTTAAAAACCATTCTGTTGGTTGCTGCCCACTGCTCCAGTTTATTTAGGTCTTTTTGAATCCTCTCTCTCTCTTCTCTAGTATTAGCTATCCCTCCTAGCTTTGTGTCATCAGCAAATTTAATCAGTTTACCCTCAATTCCTTCATCTAAATCATTGATGAAGATGTTGAACAATACAGGTCCCAGGACAGAGCCCTGTGGTATCCCACTTGAGACATTCATCCAGCTGGATGTGAAGCCATTTACAACCACCCTTTGAGTCCGATCACTAAGCCAGTTATGAATCCACCTAACAGTTGCCTGGTCCATTGCATACTTGGTCATTTTTTCAATAAGGATGGTGTGAGATACTTTGTCAAATGCTTTGTTGAAGTCAAGATATACTATATCTACAGCATTTCCCTGATCCACCCAGTCAGTGATTCTGTCATAGAAGGAAATTAAGTTAGTCTGACATGACTTGTTAGTTACAAACCCATGCTGACTCTGGTTAATCATTTCATTCTTATCCAGGTACTTACATACATGATGTTTAATAATTTGTTCAAAGATCTTTCCTGGTATAGAAGTCAGACTCACCGGCCTATAGTTCCCTGGGTCCACCTTCTTCCCCTTTTTGAAGATAGGAACATTTGCTCTTCTCCAGTCTTCTGGGACTTCTCCTGTTCTCCAAGAATTTTCAAAGATTATGGAGAGTGGTTCTAAAATTTCTTCTACGATCTCCTTCAGTACTCTGGGGTGTAATTCATCTGGACCTGGAGACTTGAACTCATTTATGTTAGCTAAATATTCCCTCACAATCTTTCTGTTTACAGATAACTTGGATTCTTCTATTCCTTTAAAAGGACAGTGAAAATCAGTTGATGTTACATTTTCTTTCTGAGAGAAAACAGATGCAAAATAGGAATTAAAAAGTTCGGCCTTCTCAACATCCTCTCTTACCATTTCTACATTTTCATCTTGTAAAAATCCTATAGCATCTTTGACTTTTCTTTTACTTTTGACATACCCCCAAAATCCTTTTTTATTGCTTTTGACATCTCTTGCAAGCCTTAATTCATTGTCAGCTTTAGCTAACCTGATATGTGCCCTGCAGGATCTGCAGACTGCATTATAATCTTCTTTAGATATGCCTCCTTCTTTTCATTTAATAAACATTTCTTTCTTTCTTTTTAGCATGTGTTTAAGTTCTGTGTTCATCCATCCTGGTTTCCTTAAATGCTTCCCATTCTTCCTACTTTTCGGGATTGTTAACGATTGTGCTTTGAGAATCTCATTTTTAAAAATTTCCCATCCTTCCTGGACATTTTTGTCCTTAAGGACATCCAGCCATTGGATCCCTCCTATTCTCTTTCTGAGTCTCTTAAAATCTGCCTTTCTAAAATCTAACCTTGAAGTTTGAGTCTTCACATGTCTTCCTCCTCTAGTTATCCAAAATTCTATAATAGCATGATCGCTGCCTCCTAGGGTCCCAGCCACCTTTACCTCCTCAACCATTTCCTCCCTGTTTATAAGGATTAGATCCAAAGTAGCAGATCCCCTTGTTTTCTCCCCTACCTTTTGGAAGATAAAGTTGTCAGCAAGAGAGGATAAGAATTTGCTTGACCTGTTAGTTTTACTTGAGAGAGATTCCCAACAAATGTCTGGATAGTTGAAATCTCCCATGACCACTACGTCATATTTTTTGGAGAACTTGGTCATTTGATACATAAAGAGTTCATCCATATCTTCAGCTTGCCCAGGTGGCCTGTAGTAAATGCCTACAATGGTGTCCTTTCCGTTGTTCTCTACTTGTATTCTTACCCAAACAGTTTCCACAGAACTCCCAGTCTCTGAAGCTTCAATCTCTGTGCAGATATACGCTTTTCTAACATACAATGCGACACCTCCTCCTCGTTTATCAATTCTGTTTTTTGCAAATAAGTTGTATCCTTTTAGCCTTTTATTCCAATCATGTGTATCGTCCCACCAAGTTTCAGTGATTCCAATGACATCATATTTCTTTTCCTGCATTAGTAGTTCCAATTCTCCTTGTTTGTTGCCCATGCTTTGTGCATTTGTATAAAAACATTTTAGTTTGTGATTGGTTTCTCTTCCTCCCATATTTTTATTTAGATTTTTTTGTCTTTGTTCTTTCTTTCCACTTCCAGTAGCAGAGATCTCAATAGTATTTGTCAGCTGTATGGCTTTTTCTGGCCTTTTGCTTCCCTTCCCACATTGTTCTAGTTTAAAGCTCTCCTGATGAGTGTAGCAAGGCATGTTTTCCAGTCTTCGTAAGGTGCACCCCATCTCTAGCAAGTAGTCCATCGTATAGGTAATTCATCCCGTGATCCAGAAATCCAAATCCTTGTTGACGGCACCATCGACGTAGCCAGTTGTTCACCTGTAGAATCTTATTCCACCTCATTGTTCCATGGTCATCCACTGGGAGGATGGATGAGAAGACCACCTGCGCTCCCAATTCTTTCACTTTCTTGCCTAAGTCTTCAAAGTCACTGCAGATGGTTTCCAGGTCCTTTCTTGCGGTGTCATTTGTCCCCACATGTATTAGCAGGAATGGGTAGTGATCTGTAGGTCTGAAGAGTCTTGATATCCTGTCAGACACATCTTTAATTTTTGCTCCAGGAAGACAGCACATTTCTCTTGAGGTTATGTCTGGTCTGCAGATAGCGGCCTCTGTTCCTCTTAACAGGGAATCCCCCATGACCACCACTCTTCGTTTTTTCTTCACAACATTCTTCTTTCTCCATCCAGGAGGATTCTGAGGACTTACAAGGTTATTCGTTGCTGGCAAAGTCTTATCTTGCTGTATTTCTTCAAGGTTCTCCTGCGTGAGAGCCTGGTACTGGTTCCTGAGCAGTATGGGTGCTGACTGCCTCTCGATCCTCCTGCTTCTGTGGGTCACATGCTTCCATTCTTCTGTTTCGTCAGGTGCAGTTCGAATTTCTTCTCTTTCTGAATCATGAAGAGATAATTCTGCTCTGTCTAAGAACTCTTCACCTTCCTTAATGATTTTCAAGGTAGTTAACCTCTCTTCTAGATTTCGCAACTTTTCCTCCAACAGGGACACAAGCTTGCATTTCTGGCATGTGAAGTTTGGCTTTTCCACTGGCAAGTCTGTGAACATGTAGCAGGATATGCAGCTCACCAAATGGCTCCTGGACTCTTCCATGTTCTTACTGTTAATGTTCTGAAAACAGTGAAAAATGCTTCAAA
Organism: Phyllobates terribilis; assembly: GCF_046119375.1. Taxonomy (NCBI): domain Eukaryota; kingdom Metazoa; phylum Chordata; class Amphibia; order Anura; family Dendrobatidae; genus Phyllobates; species Phyllobates terribilis. Next base: position 458,356,117 of record NW_027362761.1, on the reverse strand, counting down.
ATGCGCGCGGTTTACCGATGTCTTCTTTTCAGCTCCAACAGCCAAAATCCAGTGTTCTTTGAGCTCGCGGAGACTCTTCACTTACCCCAAAATGCAGTGGAAATATGCAAATTATCTCCTCAGGACTCCTCCCCTGGTTTACCGATGTCCTCTTTTCAGCTCCAACAGCCAAAATCCAGTGTTCTTTGAGCTCGCGGAGACTCTTCACTTACCCCAAAATGCAGTGAAAATATGCAAATGATCTCCTCAGGACTCCTCCCCTGGTTATATTAAAAAATTTTAAGTTTTTATTACTTCATTTTAAAATCTGATGAGGTCACAAGGTACAACGAACAATGAACGCTGGTTGGCGTTGGAAACGCGTTGCTATGTGAATTTCCATGTACCTTGTGACCTCATCAGATTTTAAAATGATGTAATAAAAACTTGGAATTTTTTAATATAACTTTTTGGAGCTGGAATTTTTCACTTCTTATTTGCATTGATTCCACATGTGACCACACATTATACCTGGCTTCGACACACTGAAATCCGTGGAGGGTGAGCTGACTTCCATTTGTTCTCTATTGCTATATATATGCTGTGGCTATGGATGGTGGAGGTTATGGGGGGAGCAGCAGCGGCGGAGGAGCGCAGCACAGGAGGCAGACGCCGCCTGCTGCAACCCACACTGGGCCCGCTGCTAAAGAAAATGAATGTTCACTGCTTCCCACGTCTAAAGGCATGGAGAGCAGTGAATATTCATTTTCTTTAATAACGTGCACAGTGTAGCCGCAGCGTGGCTCCTGCTGTGGCTCGGCAGTCACGTGTGCCCGCTATTAAAGACTATGAATATTCATTACAACCCACTACAACCCACTCCCATGGACATGGAGCCTGTTACAGGAGCCGCGGCTGCGGTTACAGTGTGTGCGCTATTAAGGAGCGTGAATAGTCACTTCTCCCCACGTCCATAGTCCGGGCGTGGGGAGCAGTGACTATTATGGCAGATCATCTCACCGTGTGAGGGCGCATGGCAGTGACTTCATGCACGGCTCACATGGTGAGATCAGCTGCTGGCAGCAGAACAGGAGCAGAGGGAAGGAATGTGAGTAGAATTGTTTATTTTTTTGTGTTCAGCATAATGGGGATGAAGGTGCCATGCATACCAGGATGAGGGGTGACAAGCATACCAGGAAGAGGGATGAGGGGTGCCATGCATACTAGGATGAGGGGTAGCAGAGGAAAGGAAGGTGAGTAGAATTGTTTATTTTTTTGTGTGCAGCGTAATGAGGATGGAGGTGCCATGCATTCCAGGATGAGGGATGACAAGCATACCAGGAAGAGGGATGAGGGGTGCCATGCATGCCAGGAAGAGGAATGAGGTCTGCCATGCATACCGGGAAGAGGGATGAGGGGTGTCATGCATACCAGGATGAGGGGTGTCATGCATACCAGGATAAGGGGGGCTATGCATACCAGGATGAGGGATTAGGGCTGCCATGTATACCAAGAAGACGGATGAGGGGTTTCATGCATACAAGGATGAGGGGTGTCATGCATACCAGGATGAGGGGTGCCATTCATACCAGGATGTGGGATGAGGGGTGCCATGCATACCAGAAAGAGGGATGAGGGGTGTCATGCATACCAGGATGAGGGGTGCCATGCATACCAGGATGAGGGATGAGGGGGGCCATGCATACCAGAATGAGGGGTGCCATGCATACCAGGATGAGGGGTGCCATGCATACCAGGATGAGGGGTGCCATGCACACCTGGATGGGGGGGCATACATACCAGGAAGAGGGATGAGGGGTGCCATGCATACCAGGATGATGGGTGCAATGTATACCAGGATGAGAGATGAGGGGGATCGTGCATACCAGGATGAGGGGTGCCTTGCATACCATGATGGGGATCAGGGGTGCCATGCACACCAGGATGGGGATAAGGGGGTGCCATGCATACCAGGATGGAGGTGTGCCATGCATACCAGGATGGGAATGAGGGTTACCATGCATACCAGGATGGGGGATTGGGGTGCTATGCATACCAGGATGGGGATTGAGGTGCCATGCATACCAGGATGGGGATGAGTGGTGCCATGCATACCAGGAAGTGGATGAGGTGTGCCATGCATACCAGGATGGGGATGGGGGCAACATATAACAGGAAGGAAGGGGCCATATACACCAAGATGGGGGATATTAACAGAATTGGAGAACATTACAGTGTCAGCAGCAGACCCCCTTCCCCTTAACAGTGAATTATGACCAGTTTTTGCTTAATTTTTTTTTCTATTTTCCTCCCCTAAAATCTAGGTGCGTCTTATGGTCCAGTGCATCTTGTAGTCCGAAAAATACGGTATGTGGGCACACAAATCATCAAGATCCACTGGGAGCTCCATTTGCAACTGTTAACCAATAACATCCCAGATATGCCCGATAAGAGACAAGTCCAGAAATGCTGTAGTACATGATAGCATTTTTAGACCACACCGCCTGCTCACAGTAGCACTAGTGTTGAAAAACAGCTCCTTGGACATTTTGGAAAAATTGTATGCCTATCTGTTAATGTACCTGGAATTAAAACTAGAAGGGTCTAGATACTGTACATTATGCTACTACTCACTATAATCACTGGAGTAGGATCCATTTGATGTTCCCTTCTGAAGATCTTATCATGGCATTGCCCACATGACCATTTACAGATCTTACACCGGCTACATCCTCAATTTGCATAAACTTATGGCTTGTCCTTCTTAGTGTTACAATTATAATGCTAAGAGGCGTATATAGCTTTCTTTTACTATACTGAAAAATTCTATGTAGGAATAGTGTCAGTAATAGCAACAGAATTGTGGTTGTGTGACATACCAGTGTTATTTTCTTTTAACCAGGTCTGAAGATTGACATAGTTGTGCTGTGAAGTGGATGAAATTTACAGAAATCTCATGACTGCTGTGATTTTTTTTTAAGCTGCATCAACTGACCTGCAGTGAAATCTGCAACATGTCAATTTATCTTACAAATACGATGAGTTGTATGTCTGGATTTTTTTCTATAGAATTGCACTAAATACGGAAAATCTGCATGTAAAAAACACATGTAATCTGGACATGACTGTATCAATAAAGTTTTGTCAAAGCCAAATACCAGGAAGTACATAAAAATGTTTTATTTAAAACATGACACATCAAAAAGAGACAAAAATCACAACGTTCAAAACATGATAAAAATGCATGTAAAAAAGGCACTCAAAAATGCAATAACAAAAATGCGAGTAACCTAATTTAGCTAATAAGTCCAGAAATACTGTAGTAAATCTGCAACATTAAAAACTCACCAAATACTCATGTTCAAGTCTCCATAGGGAACTAAAAAAATGTTTTAACTGTTTTAAATATGAAATGTAAAAAAAATAAAATCTCAGCTTTCCAAAAAAAAATGGTTTCAAATGAAACAAGAAAACACCCGAAAAAAAGTTGCACATGTTGGGTATTACTGCATCCATTATGACCTGTATTATGAAACGATATCATTATTTATCATGCATAGGCAACTATGCAAAAAAAAGTTGTATGTACGAAGAAAGGATATACCACATCGCTCTATTAACAAAAAAATGAGAACGTTAAAATATTATGATTCAAAAATATATTTATTCTTTAAAAAATATTTTCTTGTGCAAAGGAGTATTGTAGGTATTGCTTTAACAGTATTGACCCATCCTATAAAACTCTATCATTATTTATTGATGCACAGTGAACTCAGAAAAAAAAGAAACTCAGTACCATGTTTATTACACCTCACAAAAAATAAAGTAAAAATGGCCCCTGTGAAAATTGCATCTTATCTTATTAAAACAATAAGCCCTCACAAAACTCTGTCTACAGGAAAATTGAAATGTCATGGGTCTCAGAGTATGGCTACAAAACATGATTATTCTTTTAAAAAGTGACTAAAAGCTGCATCTTGTCAAAAATGTAGCTCACATAATAGCTCAGTTGACTGAATTGCCCTCCTCAGCAACTGGACCTACAAGACAAAAATAAGTCACAGTCCTTGTATAAAACAGAGTCTGTTCTTTTAAAATAGTAAGAGATCACCATTCTTTCTGTAACATGCACATTACTCTGTAAATGGTGATAGGATGAAAAGATACAGTCCATGAGAATTGGGGGGGGGGGAGTCCTTCTTGTAACAGAGCAGGGAATACAGTAATAGACTCAGTCTAGTTGAGAGTGTAAAACACAAGTGCCCTCCATCGTCCAGTAGAAAGGGCACAAGAAAAACAAAAATGAATTAAAATACTGTCTACTTTGCTTTACTTCAGGCCACACTTTGGCATTAGAGGGGTAAAAGTAAAACAGTCCATCTTACCAACAATGGCTTATCTAGCCCAACAGGGGTACCTCCTTCTGGATCAACAAATAATACTTGGCCAACTAGCATATGTCCACAACTCCTTATTCCCTCACTCGTTTGTGGCTGGATCCTTTGGCAAGTTTCTGTCAGCTGGAGACCCCAGTCTCCTGCAGGACTGGTCATGGAATCTCCTGGTGGGCAGCACTGCCAGTGCCTGAGGTACAGCTGTCAAGAACAATGCAGGACTGTGGGACACCTGGATGATGATTGACCCCAGCAATGATGTGGTTGCCACATGGGTCTGGTCTCACATGGTAGATCTTGCGCTGGCCAGGACCATGGGTAGACGGGACTCTATGCCTTCATCCCGGCTAAACATTTTCTCTCAAATCCTCCAACATCTCGGCTATCAGCTGTGGCTCTTCTCTAAACCACCACCAGTGAAAACTTAAATTTCTCTGATCTGTGATGCTGGTTCTACACTTTTCACGCTGCTCACTGCTGTATGCCTTGAGGTGCAATGGTGGGCACTTCTTAGTTCAGCCTTAACTGATTCCTTCTGAAGACAGTCCCTTCACTTCTTCAACTGGTACTCTCTCATCCTCCAGTATAACCGCCCTTAGCCACACCTCAGTAGAAACAATGTTGTAATATGGCACTGTAGGAAAAAGTAAAAAACTGAATCTTTATTTGTTGGCAGCAGATTAATCTCTGTACTGTCCAGCCGTTCAAAAGTGAATATATTTTTATTCAGGAACAAAGATAACACAGCTTACAACTGGTATTTCTTATAGCTTAGGACCTTAGCATCTCGTCTGGCAGCTTGCAAAGTGAAAGTAAAATGTGAAATGTGCTCCAGACACACACACACACTGAACAGGAACTTCCTGTTTTTTTTTTTTAACAATGCTTTATTGGCAATATAAAACTATTGCAGGAGACAGAAACTCATGCACTATTAATCCCTTTCTGACATGAGATGTATCTGTCACGGGTGTGTCAGAGGTTACAGACAGTCGCCCTGCAGTTGGTTGCAGGAGAGCTCTACATTTAGCATTACAGACATCTTCTTAGAGGCTGTCTTTAGGACCCAGCGGCTACGTTCCTCTGGCTATTTAACTCCCAGGCCTGGGTGTATAAATACCTGCTGTGTTTCAGAGGGAGGTGCCAGCGATGTTCATTACTACTTGTGAAAGCTTTAGCAAAAGCAGTACTTCGTCCTCTTTGGAGCTTGAGGACGTGTGCGCATTTGTCTGGAGTTCATCTAAAGCTAGGCAATTTCCCCGTTTCTCCACCCCTGTTGTCTGTGGTATTTGGTAGAGATCGGCTGGTGCTCATCTCCTTCATTCCCATGCCTTGGCTGTGCTCCAGGGAGGGGCGGGGCGTGCGTGTGGCGGTTGGTGGGGGGCCAGTGCGGGGGAGAGGGAGGGGCGGGGGCACTGGTTTGGCCTGGGGGGTCTCCATTTCCCCCCATTTCCCTGGGGTGTGGGCTCTCTTTCCCGCTTCCCTTTGTGTTGCGCTGGATCCTTCCCACACCTTGCGTGATATTATCGCCGGCCGAGCACATTTTGAAAAGGAAAAAGAAAAAAAAAGACTGACTCTTTGTTTGTTTTTTTCCCTCTGTGTGTTTTTGGGCGTGGACTATTTTTTTTCCTTTCTCCCTTGGTATGAGTACTGTTGCAGAGCTCACAGAGCAGTTCCTGGAGGTGAATGACCTCCGCTGTGAGGTTCAGCTGCAACATCAGCGGCTACTGGTCGCTAATGTCGGCGTCTCTGCAGGTAGGCCTGCTCAGCTTGAACCCAAGGTTGCCTTTGGGTAAAAAAATAAAAAAAGTGAAAAAAATTTGTAAAAATGTTTTTTAAAAAAAAATCACAAAATTTAAAAAAAATTAAAAATATATTGTACCCATAAATAAATATTATTATGAAAAAAAACAAAAAACAATATAAGTATACATATTTGGTATCGCCGCATTCGGAATGACCCAGCCTATAAAATTGTCTAACTAGTTAACCCCTTTAGTGAACAAGGTAAAAAAAATAAATAAAAAACGAGGCAAAAATGCTTTATCATCATACCACCAAACAAAAAGTGGAATAAAACGCGATAAAAAAGACGAGTGTAAATAAAAATGGTACCACTGAAAACGTCATCTTGTCTCGCAAAAAACAAGCTGCCATACAGCTCCATCAGCTGAAAAATAAAAATGTTCTAGCTCTCAGAACAAAACGATACAAAGATGATTCTTTTTTCTCTAAAATAATTTTTATTATGTAAAAGCGCCAAAACATAAAAAAATATATAAATGTAGTATTGCTGTAATCATACTGACCTCAAGAATAAAGTTGCCTTATCAATTTGACCATACGTGGAACAGCATAAAACCCCCCCAAAAAACAATTCCTGAATTGTTGTTTTTTGTTTATTCTGCCTCCCAAAAATAGAAAGCGATAAAAAAAGTCATGTGCCCGAAAATGGCTCCAATAAAAACGTCAACTCGTCACGCAAAAAACAAGCCCTCACATGACTCTGTCAGCCGAATTATGGAAAAATTGTGGCTCTCAAAATATGGTGATGCAAAAACTAGTTTTTGTAATAAAAAGCGTCTTTTAGTGTGTGACAGCAGCCAAACATAAAAACCCAATATAAATCTGTAATCGCTGTAATCGCACCAACCCGAAGAATAAAATCGCCTAATAACTTATGTCACACGAGGAGTAAAGAATAAATAAAACCAATTCTTCACCTGCTGTTGATTTGTTCATTTTGCATCCCAAAGATCGCAGTAAGGCTCGGCACACATTAAACCTGCGCTCCGCGCTGACACTGGGGTTTCCATATAAATCTCTGCAATACATGATTCAGATGGAACCCCCTGCGGAAGATTCAAAAGCTTCATATCAATCCACAAAAAAAAAAGCAAGTCCCCACTCAGGTCCGTCATCTGACAATGGAAATATAGGGGCTTCTGCATTACTGGAAGCACAAAGGCTCTGGAAAAGAGCTATGGCTCCTCGCCCCCTAAAAGAAATTCAGCAAATTCTGCATTCCCAAATCCAAATGCTCCCCTCCCTTTTGATCCTCACAGTGTGCCTAAACTGCAGTTAGCGTCCACATGTTTGGCATTTCTGTAGCGATGAGAGCCCGCCTAATTTACAGGTGTGTGTCTCCAGAAGCATGAGCTGAGCACAACGTACTGGTCACTAAAACGTACTGGTCACTACAATGGCAGTTTGCCATTTTCACTCAGCAACATCCACTGCAGCTTGTTTCTGGAAAACACCTATGGAGTCAAAATCGTCACTACAAAATTGTCACTACACACTAAAATACTCCCAAAGGGGTATAATTTCCAAAACGGGGTCACTTGAGGGGGGATTCTGCTGTTCTAGCACTTAGGGGCTCTGTATATGGAGTCTGCATAATATTCTAGAAAAATCTGCGCTCCAAGAGGCCAATAGCGCTCTGTCCCTCCCGAGTCTCACCGGGTGGCTAAGCAGTACTGTACAGCCACATATGGGGTATTTCTACATTCAGCAGAAAGTGGGAAGTGGGACAAATTTTGGTGCCATTTTACCCATTTCCCAGGGTAAAAATGTAAAATTTGGGGCTAAAAAAAAATGTTGGTGGTAAAAATGTAATTATTTTTTCTTCACTGCCCAATGGTATAAAATTCTGTGACCCACCTGTGGTGTCAATATGATCACCCTTAGATTAATTCATTGAGAGGTGTAGTTTGTAAAATGGGGTCTCTTATGCAGGGGTCTGCTGTACTGGCACCTCATAGGCTCTGCCAATGTGACACCCTCAAAGCAGTCCAGCAAAATCTGAACTCCAATATGGTGCCTCTTCCCTTCTGAGCTTAGCACTGTGCATCAAAAGTAGTTTTCGACCACATATGGGGTATCGGCGTACACAAGAAAGATTGCACAACAAATTTTGGGGTCCCTTTTCTCCTGCTTTCCTTGTGAAAATTAAAAAATTTGTGGCTAAAACATTTTTTCTGGAAAAATATATGTTTTTCATTTTTGCAGAACCACGTTGTAATATTCTGTGAAGTATTTGTGGGTTCAAGGTGCTTACCACTCATCTAAATAAATTCCTTGAGGGGCCAAGTCTCCAAAATGGGATCACTTGTGGAGGTTTTCCACTGAGTAGGTACATCAGGGGCTCTCCAGACGCGATATGACACCAGCAAACCATTCCATCAAAGTCTGCGTTCCAAAATGTCACTCCTTCCTTTCTGAGCCCAGCCGTGCGCCAAAATAATAGTTTTCCCCCACATATGGGGTATCTGCATGGTCAGGAGAAAGTGCACAACAAATGTTGGGGTCCATTTTCTCCTGTTACCCCTTTTAAAATAAAAAATTGGGGCTAAAAAACATTTTTGTGGGAAAAATGTGAAAATTTAATTTTTACAGCTCAACGTTATAAATTTCTGTGAAGCACATGGGGATTCAAAATTCTCACCACACATCTAGATAAGTTCCCTGAGGGGTCTAGTTTCCAAAATGGTGTCACTTGTGGGGGATGCCACTGATTAGGCACATCAGGGGCTCTCCAAATGCAACATGGCACCTGCTAATTATTCAAGCAAATTTTACATTCAAAAAGTCAAATGGCGCTTCTTCCCTTTCGAGCCATGCCGTGCTCCCAAACAATTGTTTCACCCCACATATGGGGTATCAGCTTACTCAGAAGAAATTGCACAACAAATTGTATGATGCAATTTCTCTTCTTCTGTTACCCTTATGAATATGCAAAATATGGGGCTGAAGAACATTTTTGTGGGAAAATTTGAGTCTAAATTAAAATTTTTGTGAAAAAAGTTAAATGTTCATTGTTTTCTTCCACATTATAAAAATTCCTGTGAAGCACCTGAAGTATTAATAAAATTCTTGTGTTTTGAGCACCTTGCAGGGTGCAGTTTTTAGAATGGTGTCACTTTTGGGTATTTTATGTCATAAAGGCCCCTCAAAGTCACTTCAAATGTGATGTAGTCGCCAAAAAAATGGTTTTGTAAATTTTGTTGAAGAAATTGAAATCACAGGTCAACTTTTCATCCTTATAACTTCCTAATAAAAAAAATTTTGGTTCCAAAATTGTGCTGATGTAAAGTAGACATGTCGGAAATGTTATTTATTAACTAATTTGTGTGACATATCTCTCTGATTTAAGGACGTAAAAATTCAAAGTTTGAAAGTTATGAAATTTTCAAAATTTTCACCAAAATTTCTGATTTTTTCCACAAATAAACGCTAGTCATATCAATAAGTTTTACCACTATCATGAAGTTCCATATGTCACAAAAACACAAGCTCAGAATCAGTGGGATCCGTTGAAGCGTTCCAGAGTTATTACCTCAAAGTGACAATGGTCAGAATTGTAAAATTTGGCCCGGTCATGAAGGTGAAAACAGGCTCGGGGGGTGAAGGGGCTAAACAACAGTAAATAGTTGATGCAATATATACAATAATAAGCATTATTCCAACATTATCGAATAACCATCTGAATAAAATTCATAAAAAACCCACGGGGAATGAAAAAAACACATATATGGCAGCCTAATGCATTTCAGACTCCTAGGATTATTTTTTTCCGGCTGCATAGCAGTATGGGGGGCTTGTTTTTTTGCGGGAAGAGTTGAAGTTTTTATGACAACATTCATTTTACGATTCATTTTACGATACTGGAAAAAAAAAAAAATTCAAAGTGTAGTGAAATTGTGCTAAACCCACAATTATGCAATTGTCTTTTGGGTTTGTTTTATGACATTCATTGTGCTGTAAAAATTGTTTTGCAATATAATATTCTTGGTCAATACAATTACAGTGATATCAAACTTATGTGGTTGTGAAAATACATTTTGAAATTCGTTACTTTATTTTATTGCTGTTGTCAACATGTTGAGACTAGTGTTGAGCGAGCACTAAAATGCTCGGGTGCTCGAAGCTCGGGCCGAGCTCACCGTGATACTCGGGTGCTCGACCCGAGCAACGAGCCCAATGTTAGTCTATGGGAGACCCGAGCATTTTTACGGCGGCACCCCCGGCAACCTGTAGAAAGCCTAAAAAGTGCACAAAACGATAGTGACAGTGCTCAAATGACATGGGGACAGCATGGGGATCGCCCCAGGAAGCATTTCTGACCCCAAGGTCACTGCTGTCAACAACGTGGTCAGAGGTATTAAGCCACTTTTACGGGCTCACAATAAAACGTTCAAATATGAAACTAAACTGCTTTTCTGTGAAATATGTTAAGGAACATCCTTTCCATGATAAAGACTTCTGTATGAGGTAAAATAAATCACCAAAGCCAAAAATACTCCTCCACGCCTTGGGCTATGTTCTCAAGAAGCTTTTTATATGAGTTTTTGCACTTTTGTATTGCTTTCAACTGTGACAAATGCATTCACCGGGAAATGTCATTTTAACATTTTACAACCTTATCTGGCCGTGTGCTGTGTGACACATGCATACAGTGCTGAAAAGACATGGGAACAGCATGGGGAAGACCCCTGGAAGCATCTCTGACACCCAGGTCACTGCCTTAAAGTGTGCCCATCAGAAGTGATCCTTGCCGCATCAGAAGATGGAGACTTGCAACTATCCCCATGCAAGTCCTTGTCCCAGGGCAGTGTTCAATTGTACCTCCCCCATTCCTTGCAATGCAAGCGCAAGTATGCAGCCTGCCACCCACCCACCCCCAGGCTGCAATACCATACTGCTTGCTTGCTTGCACTTGAAATTGGGCCTTTTAGGCATGTGGAGGCGGAATCTGGCCACCACGTCATGGCTCCATCGGTGGCCTGGAATCCATACTCAGTCCCCAGCCGCCTGGCGGCCGGGTGTCCACGCTTGGTCCCCAGCCACCAGGGGGCGGCCGGGTGTCCATACTCGGTCCCCAGCCGCCCCGCGGCCGGGTGCCCACACACGGTCCCCAGCCGCCTGGGGGCGTCCGGTTGTCCATAAATGGTCCCCAGCCACCCCTATTTGAAGGACAGCCTAACCACAAACACGTGGACAAGTGAATGTGGCCAGGGATGGTCCATCTGACTGACGCCTTCACACTGGGTTAATATTGTGGAAGCCGGGACACAGTTGGACACTGGGATGCAACACGTCCTCCAGACATAGAGGATTGTGGGTCCTGGGTCAATCAGGCTTCAACACAAAGTTCAGAAGGTAGACAGCAGCAGTGGTTGGCCTCCTACACAATGAGTAAATTATTCATGATCATGAAGCCATCCATCTCCTTAGCTTTCTGTTCCTTGGAATGCAAGCGCATGTATGTAGTAGCGGCTAGGCCTGAGGTGGTCAGCGTTTTGGCGCATATCCTACCTCCTCCGAGGATTGCTGGATGTTTTCCTGCTACAATCCCAGTTCTATGACTCCCGTTAAAACAAAGCTTCAGGTGATGAATGATGGATGAGGTGGTGGCAAAGGAGAAAGAGCAGAAGGAACAGGGACCATTCACATCAATATCAGGCCAGTCAACCACACATGTCTTGTAGGATATGTTTCTGTACCAAAAGGAGCAGTTCGGCTACACAGTTATAGGGTATACAGTGACTGCAATGCCTACCAAAAATTTCGAGGCACTCCAATGCCCCTTGGAAGCAACGTGGAGGTCAGAGGGCCTTAACTAAACCGTTTTTTCCATTTATAGCAACTGTATCTCCTGTACACTGTTGGCCTAAGCAGTGAATGGAAGGCTTTCCAAAAATTATGAGGAACTGCAATGCCCCTTGAAACAGACGTGGATTACAGCGTACTAAAAACCTTCTACCCATTATTGGGGAGTGGGTCTCCCTTAGTGTTCGCCTATGCATTGAAAAGCAAAAGCTGACTAAAATTAGGAGGAAATGCAATGCCCGTTGGAAGAGTCTTGGAGGTTAGAGTTAATTAAAAACAACATATCAATGCCCGTTGGAAGAGCTGTGGAGTTCAGAGTGGTTTAACAAGACGCTTTTAATGCCCCTTGGAAGAGACGTGGAGGTCAGAGTGGTTTAACAAGACGGTTTTAATGCCCCTTGGAAGAGGCGTGGAGGTCACAGTAGCTTAACAAGACGGTTTTAATGCCCCTTGGAAGAGACGTGGAGGTCACAGTAGCTTAACAAGACTGTTTTAATGCCCCTTGGAAGAGTGGTGGAGGTCACAGTAGCTTAACAAGACTGTTTTAATTCCCCTTGGAAGAGTGGTGGAGGTCACAGTAGCTTAACAAGACGGTTTTAATTCCCCTTGGAAGAGTGGTGGAGGTCACAGTAGCTTAACAAGACGGTTTTAATTCCCCTTGGAAGAGTGGTGGAGGTCACAGTAGCTTAGCAAGACGGTTTTAATGCCCCTTGGAAGAGTGGTGGAGGTCACAGTAGCTTAACAAGACAGTTTTAATGCCCCTTGGAAGAGAGGTGGAGGTCACAGTAGCTTAAAAAGACAGTTTTAATGCCCCTTGGAAGAGACGTGGAGGTCACAGTAGCTTAACAAGACGGTTTTCATGCCCCTTACAAGAGCCATGCAGTACAGCATATGAAAAACATTATTCCCATTATTGGGGAGTGGGTCTCCCATAGTCTTTGCCTATGCCTTCCAAGCCAAAGCTGCCAAAAATTAGGACGGAGGAACTTGCAATGCTGGCAACACGGACCACGGTCACCCTGGTGGTATAGTGGTGGTGGAGGCTGAGGATAAGGAGAAAAGCAAAATACAGCCGAAATGAGGAAGCATATACCTATGTGTGGGTGTGAAGCGGTACATGGGAATTCACCTCCCGAAATAACACAGTGGATTTGACTTTATGTTACTCTGCTGTCTTTTGGTGGTGATGAGAAATCTGGCCCAATCCAGCCCTTGTTCATTTTGATAAGGGTCAGCTTGTCAGCATTGTCAGTTGACAGGCGAGTGGGCTTATCAGTTATAATTCCCCCAGCGGCACTAAAAACACGCTCCGATAACACGCTAGCGGCAGGGCAGGCCAGGACCTCCAAGGCGTACAGAGCGAGTTCATTCCAAGTGTCCAGCTTGGACACCCAATAATTAAAAGGCACAGAGGAATCACGGAGGACGCTGGTACGGTTGGCAAGGTACTCCCTCACCATCTTTTGAAGCTTTCCAATCCTTGTGAGAGTACCCCGCGCCTCAGGGCCTGTAAGCTGGGCGGGTCTGAGAAAACTGTCCCAGAACGTTGACAGTGTTCCCCTGCCTCTGCTGGATTGGAGTTGCGTCTCTCTTGCCTGTACACCTTGGTTGGTCAATGAACTGTGACCTCTGCCGCTAGCGTGTTCAGATGGGAATTTTTTTAACAGTTCTGCGGCAAGGGCCTTCTGGTACTGCCACATTTTTGAAGACCTCTCCACCTCAGGAATAAGAGAGTGAAAGTTCTACTTGTAGCGGGGGTCTAAAAGTGTCACCAACCAGTAATGACTGTCACCCAACATTTTGACAACGCGAGGGTCACGGTTAAGGCAGCGTAACATAAAATCAGTCATGCGTGCCAGACTGGTAATGGGCAAGACTTCCGTGTCCTCACCAAGATGACGACTGACCATGCTCTCCTCCTCCCCCCCCCCCTGTCCTCAGGCCACCCACGCTGAACCGACGGTATGACAGTTGTACAGGTACTACCGTACCGTGTTCTTCCTCCTCCTCCTCCTCTCCCTCATTGTCCCCCAATGCACATTGGGATGAGATGAGGCTGGGCTGTGTGTAATCGCCCATTACGGCTTCTTGATCCATCTCATCATACTCTGGCTGCAATTCCTCCTCTTTAATTCTCTGCAGAGAGCGTTGCGAAAGACAGACAAGTGGGATGCTGACACTAATGATGGCGTCATCGCCACTCACCATCTTGGTGGACTCCTCAAAGTTTGTCAGGATGGTACATATGTCAGACATCCATGGTCCACTCCTGAGGTCTTATGTGTGGAGTCTGACCTGAATATCGAAGGCCTTGTTGCAGCTGGTACTCCATAACTGCTCTCTTCTGCTCACAAATCCTTTGCAACATGTGGAGGGTAGAGTTCCAACATGTGGGGACATCACACACCAGTCGGTGTGCCGGAAGCTGCAAACGCTGCTGCAACATAGCAAGGGCGGCGGAAGCTGTAGCCGACTTCTGAAAATGAGCTGACAGGTGGCGTGCTTTGACGAGCAGATCTGGCAACTCGGGGTACGATTTAAGAAACCGCTGAACCACGAGGTTAAGCACATGAGCCAGGCATGGTACGTGTGTGATTGCGCCTCGCCTCAGAGCAGCCACCAGGTTACGGCCATTGTCACACATGACCATGCATGGATGTAAGTTCAGCGGTCTCAGCCACAGATCTGCCTGCTCTTTCACAGCTGTCCACAACTCACAAGCAGTGTGAAGTTTATGACCTAAGCTCATGAGTTTCAGCACAGCCTGTTGCCGCTTGGCTGAGGCAGTACTGCAGTGCTTCCAGCTTGTAACTGATGTGGTGATATCTGAGATGGAGGCTGAACATGAGTAGGAGGAGGATGATGCGCAGGAGCTGTACACTGTGGGGGAAACTCTGACTGACATAGGGCCCCCAATCCTCGGTGTGGGGAGGATGTGTTCCGTCCCAAGGTCCGACTGGGTCCCGGCTTCCACTATGTTTACCCAGTGTGCCGTCAGGGAGGTGTACCATCCCTGGCCACAAGCACTTGTCCACGTGTCCGTTGTCAGGTGGACTCTCCCAGTAACTGCATTGCTGAGGGCACGGCAGATGTTTTGGGACACGTGCTTGTGTAGTGCGGGGATGGCACACCGGGCAAAATAGTGTCAGCTGGGACCGAGTACCGAGGGACGGCCACCGCCATAAGGTTGCGGAAGGATTCGGTCTCCACCAGCCTAAAAGGCAGCATTTCCAACGCAAGCAGTCGTGAAATGTGCGAATTTAGGACTGTGGCCTGTGGGGCGTTGGCTGCAAATTTGCGCTTTCGTTCAAAGCTCTGGGATATGGACAATTGAACGCTGCGGTGGGACGTGGACGTTGATGCTGTTTCTTGAGAAATTGCCATAACAAGTGAAGACTGAGAGGGGGGGGCATCTTTGCATGCAATATGGACAGGGGATTGCCTTGCACGCACAACAGGGGGTTCTCTTACATGCACAACAGCGGAAGAAGCAGTGGTAACACCCTCTGACACTGTTCGTGGACCCTGGGGTTCGCCCCACAAAGTCGGGTGCTTTGCTGCCATATGCCTGATCATGCTGGTGGTGGTCAGGCTGGTAGTTTTGTCACCCCTGCTGATGCAAGTAGTACAAATGGCCTTTTTGGGGTTATCAGCAGAGTCTTTAAAAAAATTCCAGACTCTGGAAGACCTACCGGTTGTACTGGCAACGTACCTCGTGTTGGTGTTACAGGAAACTGTTGCCCGCCTTCTGTGTGCAGCCACCACACTGCTTCTTCCTGCCTGTTGGAGTACTCTGCCTCCCTAAACCTGTGTGCTGCTGGCCTCGCTCTGCGTGTCCTCCTGCCACGTTGGGTCAGTTACTAGATCATCCACCACCTCCTCCTCTTCCACTTGCGCACCACGATCCTCCTCCTCACTTCATGGCAATTGTGTCTCGTCATCGTCCACCTCTTGTGACAAATTGCCAGGGTCGACTTACTCTGGCCGTGGCTGTTCAAATATTTGGGCATCGCTACATGGGATCTCCTCTTCCACCACTTCAAGTGGAGCAGGCGGAGGGCACAAATATGGAAATGGACTAGTGATCAGCTCTTCAGAGTGTCCAAGTGTGGGATCAGTTGCTGTCTGACGACACTCGGCATGGTGGGAGGAAGGAGCATCAGGGTAAGGAGGAGTATGCGGTCGAGACTCACGGCTACTAAAACTTGACCGTGTGGAAGACTGACCGGAGGTGGTGGTGCACAGGTAACTGGAAGTATTATCTGCTATCCAATTAATAACCTGTTCACACTGATCAGTTTGCAATACTGGTGCTGTAGTGTGCTTCCCTAGTAATTTGGTCAAGAAGTGGGAGCGAGAAGATGTGGCTGTTGGTTGTGGCACATTTTCACCTTGGCCACGGCCCCGTCCTCTACACGCACCATCACCAGAACGTCCAGTTCCACGTCCCTTGCCACGCGCCGTGCCCATTGTAAATGAAGTAAAATAGCTTACACTCGCACTATCAATGGAAAAAGGGTAAGAAAAAGGAGATTAGAACCGTGGAAGAGGAAAACCACAGTTCTATTTCTCTGGCCTACACCAGAATCTTTTAAACAAATATATTTGTGTCTGAACACTGAGCGAGACACTCAAGTTTTTTATTTTTTATTTAAAAAAGGCAAAAAGGTGGATAATACAAAGATTTGAACCATGGAAGAGGAAAACCACAGTTCTAGTTATCTGGCCTACACCAGACTCTTTTAAACAGATATATTGGTGTCTGTACAGTCAGGGAGATAGTATTACTGTTTTTTTTTTTACGGAAAAAATGCCAAAACCAGGATAATACAGAGATTTGAACCGTGGAACTGCAAAACCACAGTTCTAGTTATCTGGCCTACACCAGACTCTTTTAAACAGATATATTGGTGTCTGAACAGTCAGGGAGACACTATTACTGTTTTTTTTTACGGAAAAAATGCCAAAAGCAGGATAATACAGAGATTTGAACCGTGGAACTGCAAAACCACAGTTCTAGTTATCTGGCCTACACCAGACTCTTTTAAACAGATATATTGGTGTCTGAACAGTCACAGACACACTTAATTTTTTTTTGTGGGGGGGGGGGGGGGGAATACCAAAAGGTTAATAAGACTCATATTTGTAGAATCTGACTGAGGAAAAAAGCAATACAGGATTTAGATGGAAAAAAAAAAACGGATTTTTCCTGGCCCCTGAGACCGGGGGATAAGTCTAGCAATTTGACCAGCAGGAGCACACAGGACTGTAATACAGTGTTTGTTGATATAACCACTGCTTCTCCTATACAGCCTGCCTGCCTGCCTAATATCTGGGATGGATATTAGTCCTGAGAAGGACTGTTTGTTTGATTTGGCGGGCTTTAGAGACCCTACACTAACTATTTCGGAGTATAAATCTCTCCTTAGCTCAGCAGCACTGACCCTACACTGTCTTATCCGGATCGACTGTGTCCAAGATGACGGCGCCCAGTTTTAAATACTCGAGGTGATGCTGTGCGGCCAGCCAATCACTGTAATGCCCACAAACAACATGGCTGCGGCATTACAGTGACTGGCTGGCAATCCCTGCATGTTCATTGGCTCTGTAAAGAGCACCAAATGTGCAGGGTAGAGACCCGAGCTCGCGCCCGAGTAACCCGGAAATGCTCGGTGCTCGCCGAACATCTCGAGTAGTGAGATGCTCGGGCGAGTACAGTGTCGAGCATGCTCGCTCAACACTAGTTGAGACTCATAATGTTTTAATTTTTCAGACAATTGAGCTGTGTGAGGGCTTTTTTTTGTATTGTAAGTTCTCGTTTTTATTCATCTCATTTTGGGGTTTATACTTCGTTTTGATCAATTTTTTTTTTTTTTTTGGTGTTGCGAACTGCAGTTCAGGCAGTTTTGATTTTTTTTCTCTTCACAGCATTTACCGATCGAGCTAATTGATTTTATATTTTGATATATCGGACTTTTGTGGATGCAGTGATACCACATATTTATTTATTTATTATTTTATTTCTTTGTTTTTAATGGGGGAAATGAGAGGTTTCTAATTTTTTTTAATATATATTTAAAAAATATATTTTTTTTACTTTATTTTTTAGTGCCCTTAGGGAACTTGAAACTGGGATTGTCTGGTTGCCTATACTTTTGTATTGCAAAATATAGTAAAAATTACAGCCTTCCATGAATGCCCGCCAAAGGCTGGTGTTCACATGGGCACCATTATGGCAGGTATTTGAGCCTTTAACAAGCACCTTGGCTCCCATTGCAACTCGTTGTCACCCCATGATCACGACGAAGAGGGTTGGGCACATAGAATATCACTCCCCAGTTTGCATGCCTTAAATGCCACTGTCAGAGATTGACAACGGCTTTTAAGGGGTTCATTTAAGGAGTTAATAACAGCCTGAGCTTGCATCACAGATCACAGATAGGGACCCAACATTGGACATCCAAGTACGTTCAATTTTGGGTAAGGGTTAAACAATAGGTCATAAATACAGCATAAGCCGAGTTAAATGTAGAATTTCCTGTACATTTTCTTTCACTAACATTAAAACAGTTAAAAACAACTATTCTAAGTAACACATTTCAGCAGCACTAAAATCCCTCACATCAGCTGCAGTTTCCAATGATATTTATAACCACAGAACCCTATAGCTGCTTTATCTACACACAAAACAGTAATTTAGAATTGATAAATGAGATGTTTTTGCAGACTAATAACATACATTTTAAGTAGCATCTTGTCAGTGTAAGGAAAGCCAAGGCATTGTTATTAATATCTTAGCTGGCGCATGTTCAATTCAGAAACGTAAACGGTACAAGGTCAGGCTAGACTTCTTTAAATTAAAAGCTATTCTGAGATATAGCATTCATAATTATCTAAGATCTAAAGGTGCATCGCACAGTTTTAATGAGATATTGTGAGTATAAAACTCCAGGAAACTGCCTGTGATTTATAAGAACATTATATTATACCATTAACTCATTAGCCATTATGTTCTTTGTGTATATACCATATATAGCGATGCCTCCTACATATAAATACTGGCTCGGGATTGTCACTTTTCTGCTTTTATTTTGATACATAAATGATCTGAAATCATATAAATTGAGTGAAAAGATGAGTAGCCGGTGCATGATTATCCTTATTTATGGCTTCCCACACAAAGGAGCAATTTATAGTGCATATGAAAATATATTGCATATGCTTTTACAGATCTTAACCTTTCATCACAGAAGAGATTGTGCATCTCCAAGACCAATTATGGCAAGTAGACGCTATGCTAGGTGCAAGGAAGAAATGTATACTTTATTTTTACGCATATTATTAAGCTGGGTTCATATCTGAATTGCAGGCTCATTTATATTTGTTGCAAAGTCCATCATGTTTGATGGAAAAAGTTTTTTTTTCTTTCTGGAAAATGAAACTCACAGTGACTGAACGTGAATGTACCCCAATATATTTAATGGGGCTGTGTGTGATATCATTGGTGGACTTCATATGATGGATCTGCCACACTTTAATTTTTGGATTTTCTGAGCCTGTGAAGAAGCAGAGCTGTGAACCTAACCTAAGAGCTCATGCAGATGTCCGTGCAACATGGTCTGAGCACAGGCCACAAAGTATGGGTCGCTGCGGGACTCCCAACTTGAACGTGACAGCTTCATATAATTCTATGAGGCTGTCACACTTATGTTAAAAGTCTACGAATTGTGGTCTGTGCTCGGACCATGCTGCACGGATGTCTGCTTAAGCTCTAAAAGTCATTTGCGTAATATAAATATTGCATGAAGCTTATACATCAGATATGGGTAAATTTGAGGTTTCACACTTAAGGGAGAAAGTATTATCCATTCTAAGCCATAAAAATGTTAACAAAAATTGTCACAAGTGGTATTTGGACAAATTTTTGCCAATGTATTATAATTGAACATGGTGCAAAATAAATAAATAGTAAGTTCAAAAAATAAAATAAATGAATGAATGATGCTGATATGAATGTGTATAAAACATCAATAGTGATGTGTATATGTAAAAACAATGATATCCCATTGATATATCTAAATAAAAAATGTATAA
Organism: Phyllobates terribilis; assembly: GCF_046119375.1. Taxonomy (NCBI): domain Eukaryota; kingdom Metazoa; phylum Chordata; class Amphibia; order Anura; family Dendrobatidae; genus Phyllobates; species Phyllobates terribilis. The sequence goes on along the minus strand of NW_027362761.1, from coordinate 458,336,039 downwards.
ATGTGAGTACTGCAGTGTGAGATAATATAGAACATAAAGAATATATATATATATATCTATATATATATATATATAGATACGTGTACCTATCTATCTATCTATCTATAAAATCGTAAACGGCAAATAACAACCATTTTGGGATTTTGTGTGAAATTATGTCCAATTTATCTTTTTTTCTCTGTTTTTATTGTGTTGTTCCAATTACACACAAAGGAAATAATCATGTGTAGACAAAACATGTGTAATTTCAATAATTTTCCTGGAGAAATACTTAATTTTTTTGAACAATTTCAAGGGTGCCAAAAAGTGTTGCGCGAGTGTGCTCGGTTAACTCTTTCACCGAGCATGCTCGGGTGCTGCCCGAGTATTTTCGACGTGATCAGCATCTATGCTTGAGCCACCATGGCTGCATGTTTCTCGGCTGTTAGACAGCTGTGACACATGCAGGGATTACCTAACAAACAAGCAATCCCTGCATGTGTCACAGCTGTCTAACAATCTCGACACATGCAGGCGCGGCGGCTCGAGCATATAGATGCCGAGCATGCCGAAAATACTAGGGCAGCACCCGAGCGTGCTCGGTGAAAGGGTTTAAGGAGCATGCTCGTGCAACACTAGTGCCAACATTTCCGGCCATGACTGTATATTTTTCTTAGGTATACTGCTTTATGTATATTATATACATTCTGAGCATGTCTTCATTTTTAGATTTCCTATGTAGACAAATAGGTTAGACCAAAACTCTATCAACGCTTTTAAAATGTTTTTTAAATGTGCTTGTTGCTTTTCAATAAATATTCCATTTTTCAGGTGATCCCTCTTTTTTGCATACCTCTTTTTCTTCTCCCGAAATATGCTGCAACCACTTGGTATGATGTAAGCTGCCCTCTACAATTTGCCTTCTCTATTTTACGGGCTCATTAACTTTATATTTTGATCAATCTGACTTTTACATATACCAAATATGTTTTTTTCCATTTTTTAATTTCTTTATTTTTAAGTGAAAAGTTGAATGGTTCAAACTTTTATTCTTGATTTTACTCACGTTAGGAAATTTTAACCTTCTATCATTTGATCACTTGTTCTATATACTGCAATATACGATATATATATGTAGAGAAAATAAAATTTTCCTATGAAGCCCAGCCACATCCTGGGTTTTACAGCAAAGTTAAAATGGCAGCAATAGGGGCCTTTTTTTGAGATTGACAGAGACATTTAAATGGCTACTCAACAGAGATTGGACTTGGCTATAGTGGCAGTCATTACAGGCAGATGTAGACATCTCCCGTGTATGGTGTTTGTGCTCCATAGATGTGGACCAGATGTAGGATATACTATTATGTCTTATGTCGGGAAGGAGCTAAACCAGATTTATGAATTACAACTTTTTAAAAAGTCACCAAAAAATTTGCAAACTCACTCCAGTGAGGGGGTTGCAGAAAAAGTATAAAATTGGCTCTAAACAGAAGTGTTATATCCAAGGAGGCCCCAAACTCTTGTGGGTCTTTGAACTTGGAGTATATAGATAACATTACTTTAGTTGTATTTTGGGTAAATTTTATTAAAACTGCAGCATAAAATAACCGCAGATTTGAAATTGGCAAATGACTAACCTCTGTGGTCGTGTGCTATACATTTAAGTGCACTTCTAAGACATGACCTCATCACTACTACACCAAAAGGGTCCACTGGAACTTCGCGTCTGGTGCTGCCTGTGTTTGAATTAGCAGGTAGTGGTTATTTTATTATTCTTACACATTTTCTTATAGCTCGTTTTTTTTAAATCCCAGACAACTACTTTAAACATTGAATGGTTTCTGATCTCCACATCACCTACCATATCACAGATTAAAATATATATATATATATATTATGGGTTTATCATATTTTGAGGACAGATCTGCATTAAAAGGTCCACATTAATCAATTGGTTTACACCAGTTTGGCTATAAATAGATATGAATGGCTCTTTTGCAATATGAATTTGACAACTTTGTTAATTTTACCCCAAAATTAAATTGTCGACAAAAAAATTAGCATGAATCTTATCTTAGTACTGGAAAGCTTGAAAATACACGTTGGGTAAATGAGAGATCGAATCCCACTGACAATAAGAGCGTACACTCTATAGAAAAGTGAGAAAGTGAGTAGAAATGAGCAAATGTTTTGATGCTTGGGCTCAGTGAATAAACCCGAGCATAAAAAAAAATGTTCGTGTTCGGGCACCCGATCACGAACCCGAACAGGGCCACGAACATCCCTGGTTTCCCGCGCTGTCATCGGCGGTAAGATCACTACCGCTGGTCACAGCACTGCGGGATCATGCTGTCAGGTGTCAGCATTATCCCGTAGCTGTGACAGTTGCCCGCTGTAAAAAGCTTACTGCGGGTGGGAGGGGCTGGCAGATGGGACTACTAGCCCTATCATCCGGCGTCTGCTGTCACTGTACACAAGCTGTCCAAGTACCACTGATGAGAGAAGCAATCTCTCATCAGCGGCGCAAGAGCACTGAAAGTGAAAGTTAAAAAAAAGTTAAAATAAATAAATAATTATTTAAATAAAAATAATAAACACATTATACTCACACCTACCACTTACCTATACCTTGACCCTGATGTTCTCGTCCCCTGTAAAAAATAAAAAACTGGACAACCCCAGCTTAATCAGTTCTGGACCCTGATTAAAATAAATTAGTTCATACTCACATTCTGCAGTGGCAACATTCTAGCTCCACTGTTCTTGGATAGTGACTAGTGTTGAGCGATACCTTCCGATATCAGGAAATATCGTATCGGATTGGATCGGGCCGATACCCAAAAAGTATCGGATATCGCCGATTCCGATACCGGAAACCAATGCAAGTCAATGGGACACAAATATCGGAATGAAAATAAACCCTTTCTTTCCTTGTAGGTTAATTCTACATGAAGTAAAACAACTAAGAATAATGTAGAATGACATGAAAAGCCGGCAATTCATCAGCGGCATTCACCGGTACCCGACAATTTACAACAGAAAGAATAGAGCTTCACACATAGATTAGATAGATAGAAACATGTCAGTCACATATATATGAAGTACAGTGACAGTGTTGCTTACTGTACTTGTCATTTAGTGTAAAGGATTTATTAAAAAAAATATTAGTGTTTTCGTGCACCGTCTCTTTAAGAAAGCCGGCCGGCAATTCAGCATCTGTACCCGACAATTTATAACAGACAGAATAGAGCTTCACACATAGATTAGATAGATAGAAACATGTCAGTCACATATATAAGAAGTACAGTGACAGTGTTGCTTACAGAACTTGTCATTTAGTGTAAAGGATTTATTTAAAAAAATAATAGTGTTTTCATGCACCGTCTCTTTAAGAAAGCCGGCCGGCAATTCAGCATCTGTACCCGACAATTTAGAATAGAAGGAATAGAGAATCACACATAGATTAGATAGATAGAAACATGTCAGTCACATATATATGAAGTACAGTGACAGTGTTGATTACTGTACTTGTCATTTAGTGTTAAAATAAAGGATTTATTTAAAAAAAAATTGGCGTGGGGTTCCCCTTAATTTTAGGCTCTAGCGGAGGTTAAGCAGACAGCTGGGGCAAATGTTTGAAGCCTGGGAAGGGGGTAATACCCACGGAGCTTCCCAGGCTACTAATATCAGCCCCCAGCTGAATACCTAGCCTTTACTAGCTATTAAAATGGGGGACCCCCCCAAAAAAATGACGTGGGGTCCCCCCTAATTTAATAGCTAGCACAGGCTAGGCAGACAGCTGGGGGCTGATATTAATAGCCCAGGAAGGGTGCCATGAATATTGGCCCCCTCCCAGGCTAGAAACACCAGCCGTCAGCCGCCCCAGAAATGGCGCATCCATAGGATGCGCCAATTCTGGCACTTAGCCTCGCTCTTCCACGCTGCCCTGGTGCGGTGGCAGGGGGTAATAGGGTTGGGGTTGATGTCAGCTTATAATGCCAGCTGACATCAAGCCCAGGTTAGTAATGGAGAGGCGTCTATAAGACACCCCCATTACTAACCCCATAGTCAAAGTTAAAAGAAAACACAAACACCCAGAGTAAAGTCCTTTAATTGAAATAAAGACACAATTCTTTATTGTTCTAAATTAAACCATACTTACCATCACGCCCATTCCAGCTGAAGCCAACGATCTCCTGCAATAAAAGAAAAATAATAAAGCAACCTCATCCTTACCTTTCGATGGTTCCCAGGACAGCTCCAGCTCTGCTACATCGAGATGACAGGCTGGACCGCAGCAGAAAGCTGCCATCCAGCCTGTCATCCCGCAGACACTGAGAAGCGCAGGCATGCTTGCGCTCCTCAGTGTCTCTCTGTGACGTCATCCAGATGAGCCGAGTTCATGTCCAATGAACTCAGCTCACCTCATGCACGTCACTGACAGCGTGGGAAAATTCTCCTGCACTCAGCGCTTCAGCGTGAGAATTCTCCCACGCTGTCAGTGACATACATGAGGTGAGGTCATGTCCAATGAACTCAGCTCACCTCATGCACGTCACTGACAGCGTGGGAAAATTCTCACGCTGAAGTGCTGAGTGCAGGAGAATTTTCCCACGCTGTCAGTGACGTACATGAAGTGAGCGGAGTTCATTGGACATGACCTCGGCTCATCTGGATGCCGTCACAGCCAGACACTGAGGAGTGGAAGTATGCCTGCGCTTCTCAGTGTCTGCGGGATGACAGGATGGATGGCAGCGTTCTGCTGCGGTCCAGCCTGTCATCTCGATGTAGCAGAGCTGAAGCTGTCGTGGGAGCCATGGAAAGGTAAGGATGAGGTTGCTTTATTATTTTACTTTTATTGCAGGAGATCGTTGGCTTCAGCTGGAATGGGCGTGGTGGTAAGTATGGTTTAATTTAGAACAATAAAGAATTGTGTGTTTATTTCAATTAAAGGACTTTTTTCTGGGTGTTGTGTTTTTTTAAATACTTTACTAGAAATTCATGGTGGTCATGTCTAATATTGGCGTGACCCCATGAATTTTGGGCTTAGGGCCAGCTGATAATGCCAAGCTGGCCTTAACCCCTTTATTACCCAGTGAGCCACCGCACCAGGGCCCTGGATGAGTTGGGTACAGCGCCAGAAGATGGCGCTTCTATGAACGCGCCATTTTCTGGGGCGGCTGCGGACTGCAATTTGCAACGGGGGTGCCCAGAAAGCTTGGGTCTCCCTGCGCTGCGGATTCCAGCCCCCAGCTGCCTAGTTGTATCTGGCTGGGCACAAAAATAGGGCGAAGCCCCACGCATTTTTTTTTAAAATTATTTCATGAAATTCATGGAATAATTAAGAAAAAAAGGGCTTCCCTATATTGTTGTGTCCAACCAGGTACAAATAGGCAGCTGGTGGTTGGGGGCAGCCCATTCCTGCCTGCTGTACCTGGCTGGACACAAATATAGTGCGAAGCCCCACGTCAATTTTTTTTTAATTATTTCATGAAATAATTTTTTTAAAAAAGGGCTTCCCTATATTGTTGTGTCCGGCCAGGTACAAATAGGCAGCTGGTGGTTGGGGGCAGCCTGTTCCTGCCTGCTGTACCTGGCTGGACACAAATATAGGGCGAAGCCCCACGTCAATTTTTTTTAAAATAAGTCCTTTATTTTAACACTAAATGACATTTGAGGAGTTAATAAAGATGCAGTCCCTAAATTATTATTTATTTTTTAATTAATTTTTCCCAAAACTTTTGACGTGGGCTTCGCCATATTTTTGTATGCCAGCCAGGTACAGCATCCAGCTTCTATGAACGCGCCATTTTCCGGGGTGGCTGCGCACTGCAATTTTCAGCGGGGGGAGGGGGGGGGCAGAAAGCTTGGGCCTCCCTGCGCTGCAGATTCCATCCCCCAGCTGCCTAGTTGTACCTGGCTGGACACAAAAATAGGGAGAAGCTTCACGTATTTTTTTTTTTTAATTATTTCATGAAATTCATGAAATAATTAAGAAAAAAAGGGCTTCCCTATATTGTTGTGTCCAACCAGGTACAAATAGGCAGCTGGTGGTTGGGGGCAGCCCGTTCCTGCCTGCTGTACCTGGCTGGACACAAATATAGTGCGAAGCCCCACGTCAATTTTTTTTAAATCATTTCAGGAAATTCATGAAATAATTTAAAAAAATTGATGTGGGGCTTCGCCCTATATTTGTGTCCAGTCAGGTACAGCAGGCAGGAACGGGCTGCCCCCAACCACCAGCAGCCTATTTGTACCTAGCCGGACACAACAATATAGGGAAGCCCTTTTTTTCTGAATTATTCCATGAATTTCATGAATTTAAAAAAAAAAAAACGTGGAGCTTCGCCCTATTTTTGTGTCCAGCCAGGTACAACTAGGCAGCTGGGGGCTGGAATCTGCAGCGCAGGGAGGCCCAAGCTTTCTGGGCCCCACCCGCTGCAAATTGCAGTCCGCAGCCGCCCCGGAAAATGGCGCGTTCATAGAAGCGCCATCTTCTGGCGCTGTACCCAACTCATCCAGGGCCCTGATGCGGTGGCTCACTGGGTAATAAAGGGGTTAAGGCCAGCTTGGCATTATCAGCTGGCCCTAAGCCCGAAATTCATGGGGTCACGCCAATATTAGACATGACCACCATGAATTTCTAGTAAAGTATTTAAAAAAAACACAAACACCCAGAAAAAAGTCCTTTAATTGAAATAAACACACAATTCTTTATTGTTCTAAATTAAACCATACTTACCATCACGCCCATTCCAGCTGAAGCCAACGATCTCCTGCAATAAAAGAAAAATAATAAAGCAACCTCATCCTTACCTTTCCATGGCTCCCACGACGGCTCCAGCTCTGCTACATCGAGATGACAGGCTGGACCGCAGCAGAACGCTGCCATCCAGCCTGTCATCCCGCAGACACTGAGAAGCGCAGGCATACTTCCACTCCTCAGTGTCTGGCTGTGACGGCATCCAGATGAGCCGACAATGAACTCGGCTCACCTCATGTACGTCACTGACAGCGTGGGAGAATTCTCCTGCACTCAGCGCTTCAGCGTGAGAATTTTCCCACGCTGTCAGTGACGTGCATGAGGTGAGGTCATGTCCCATGAACTCGGCGCACCTCATGCACGTCACTGACAGCGTGGGAGAATTCTCACGCTGAAGCGCTGAGTGCAGGAGAATTTTCCCACGCTGTCAGTGACGTGCATGAGGTGAGCTGAGTTCATTGGACATGACCTCGGCTCATCTGGATGACGTCACAGAAAGACACTGAGGAGCGCAAGCATGCCTGCGCTTCTCAGTGTCCGCGGGATGACAGGCTGGATGGCAGCGTTCTGCTGCGGTCCAGCCTGTCATCTCGATGTAGCAGAGCTGAAGCTGTCCTGGGAACCATGGAAAGGTAAGGATGAGGTTGCTTTATTATTTTACTTTTATTGCAGGAGATCGTTGGCTTCAGCTGGAATGGGTGTGGCGGTAAGTATGGTTTAATTTAGAACAATAAAGAATTGTGTCTTTATTTCAATTAAAGGACTTTTTTCTGGGTGTTTGTGTTTTTTTTAAATACTTTACTAGAAATTCATGGCGGTCATGTCTAATATTGGCGTGACCCCATGAATTTCGGGCTTAGGGCCAGCTGATAATGCCAAGCTGGCCTTAACCCCTTTATTACCCAGTGAGCCACCGCACCAGGGCCCTGGATGAGTTGGGTACAGCGCCAGAAGATGGCGCTTCTATGAACGCGCCATTTTCCGGGGCGGCTGCGGACTGCAATTTGCAGCGGGTGGGACCCAGAAAGCTTGGGTCTCCCTGCGCTGCAGATTCCAGCCCCCAGCTGCCTAGTTGTACCTGGCTGGACACAAAAATAGGGCGAAGCGCCACACATTTTTTTTTTTAATTATTTCATGAAATTCATGGAATAATTAAGAAAAAAAGGGCTTCCCTATATTGTTGTGTCCGGCTAGGTACAAATAGGCAGCTGGTGGTTGGGGGCAGCCCGTTCCTGCCTGCTGTACCTGGCTGGACACAATTATAGGGCGAAGCCCCACATAATTTTTTTTTAATTATTTCATGAATTTCCTGAAATAATTAAAAAAAAATTGACGTGGGGCTTCACACTATATTTGTGTCCAGCCAGGTACAGCAGGCAGGAACGGGCTGCCCCCAACCACCAGCTGCCTATTTGTACCTAGCCGGACACAACAATATAGGGAAGCCCTTTTTTTCTTAATTATTCCATGAATTTCATGAAATAATTAAAAAAAAAAAAACGTGGAGCTTCTCCCTATTTTTGTGTCCAGCTAGGTACAACTAGGCAGCTGGGGGATGGAATCTGCAGCGCAGGGAGGCCCAAGCTTTTTGCCCTCCCCCCCCCCGCTGAAAATTGCAGTCCGCGGCCGCCCCGGAAAATGGCGCGTTCATAGAAGCTGGATGCTGTACCTGGCTGGCATACAAAAATATGGCGAAGCCCACGTCAAAAGTTTTGGGAAAAATTTATTAAAAAATAAATAATAATTTAGGGACTGCATCTTTATTAAGTCCTCAAATGTCATTTAGTGTTAAAATAAAGGATTTATTTTAAAAAAAAATGGCGTGGGATCCCCCATAATTTTAGTCTCTAGCGGAGGTTAAGCAGACGGCTGGGGCAGATGTTTGAAGCCTGGGAAGGGGGTAAAACCCACGGAGCTTCCCAGGCTACTAATATCAGCCCCCAGCTGAATACCTAGCCTTTACTAGCTATTAAAATGGGGGACCCCCCAAAAAAAAATGACGTGGGGTCCCCTCTATTTTAATAGCTAGCAAAGGCTAGGCAGACAGCTGGGGGCTGATATTAATAGCTCAGGAAGGGTGCCATGAATATTGGCCCCCTCCCAGGCTAGAAACACCAGCCGTCAGCCGCCCCAGAAATGGCGCATCCATAGGATGCGCCAATTCTGGCACTTAGCCTCGCTCTTCCACGCTGCCCTGGTGCGGTGGCAGGGGGTAATAGTGGTGGGGTTCATGTCAGCGCCAGCTGCCATGAAGCCCAGGTTAGTAATGATGGCCGTCTATATGACACCCCCATTACTAACCTACAAAGTGTTAAAAAGAAAAAACACACTACACCCAGAAAAAAATAATTTATTTGAAATAAAACACCATTTTATTTAATTCTTAGTTTACTAAAAAAAAAATAGTTACCTGTCCACGTTCCTGCGCTGATCTCCCATGCACAGCTGTCACATCTGGAGATGGTGACAGCTGTGCATGGCTGCTGTAAGCTCACGCTGCCGGGAACACGTCCGCTCCCGGCAGCGGGAGCCACTGACTGAGGTCACCGGAGTGCATTCAGGCAGCGCAGCTCCGGAGACCTCCTTTACGGCAGTGCTGTACCGTGGGAATTTCTCACGATACAGCAGTGCCGTAAAGGAGCTAACCGGAGCAGCGCTGCCTGAACTCCGGTGAACCCTTACGGCCCCGTCATTCTAGCGGCGGCAGCGGTTCAGAGCGGTCACATTCTATGTGGCTGCTCTGAACTGGAGATCTTCGTGGGACACTCGTGGACTACTACGGAGGGGTAAGGATAAGGTTGTGGTTTATTATTTTATATTTTATTACAGGAGATCGATGGCTTCGGGGAATTAGGTGTCTTGGTGAGTATAGGTGTAGTTTTTTATTTTTTACTTTATTTTAGGTGGCGATCGGCGGGGACAGGTAATGTATGAACTAATTTCTTTTAGGTAACCACTGGCCACCAATGACATGTATTTAACATTTATTGGGGACACAGTAGGGCAATTTAAATAGCAGGATCAGGCTGATGGGAACTACTGCTCCCATCGAGCTGATCCTGCTGGCAGGAGTGGACGGGGGACAGACATAGGCCAATGGGAGTAGTAGTGTCACATCGGCCTATGTCTGCCCCCGCACACACACACCCCGCACACACACCCGCACACACACCCCGCACACACACACACCCCGCACACACTAATCATGACGGGTCCGGGAGGTGAGGCTGACCTGTGCGGCCGTGGGAAAGTTGATGTGAGTTCATGCAGTCAAGCATGAACTCACATGAACCCTCTGAGGGCACCGCGGCGACTTCAAATGAACAGCTGATCGGCATCACCTGATACCTCAGCTGTTCATTTGAAATAACCGGCGGGAAAGCGCAGCACAGAACGGGAAAGCCGGCGGTGAAGTCTTTTCACTGCCGGCTTCCCCGCCCGGGTCCTTCGCTCCTTGGTGCTGCGCTCCCCGCCCGGTCCTAATTTACGATCGGGATGGGAGGTGGCGAGGGGAGCGGAGGATCGGGGTGGGAGGCTGCGGGGAAGCAGTATGGGGCTGCGTGATTGTTTAAAAGCCGGCGGCTTTTTACCGCGCGCCGGCTTTTAAACAATCAGGAGAATTCTCCCACGCTGGGATGGCATTCTGATGACAAGCTGGATCGCAGCTGAGCGCTGCCATCCAGCTTGTCATCCTTCAGAGACACTGCAGAGCGCAGGCATTATGGGAACTTCCGATTCCGGTATTCGATATTATAAAAGTATCGGAATTAAGTATCGGAATTCCGATACAGTGAATATCGGCCGATACCCGATATTTCAGTATCGGAATGCTCAACACTAATAGTGACGTGACTTGTATCACGTGCAGGCTGCAGCCAAAGAGCAGCCATTCGTCAGCTACAGCCACTACCATTTTCTTTGAGTGGACATCTGCCCTTATGGAATGTTGATGAGCTGCAGCCTAGAAGCAGCCGCTTATTGGCTGCGGCTACACGTGATAACAAGTGACGACACTTTCAAGGAAGAATAGTGCCGACATCACCAGAATGTCAGAAATATATAAAACCACTGCGCTGTTATACTGAGAGGAGTAGGTACGGATTACTGGGGGTAGCAATGGAAGAATACACGAATGCTGACGAACACCAACACCCTTATTCCTATTTTGTGAACCAATAGTAAAAAATGTTCTGGATACATATTAGCATTAAAACAAAGGTTAAAAATAGAGCATTGGGTAGTTCCTCCAGGGATCCAGAGCTGTTTGGAACCTGGGATGGCAGGAGGATCTTATTGGAGGATGAGGAGGAGAATAGGAGCGGAATAATAGATCTTCTTATTAGATAAAATATTGAAGTGATTAATAAAAGAGCGTGATCCTAGATATTAATTAGATGCGCGGGGATGTGTCTTCGGTTGATGAGTATGTGCTTCTGTGAGGTTATTGAAGCTTAATTTGGGTTAAAAAAGCTGGTAGAGCCTGGTATAGTTCAGGTAAGTTGGTGGATGCATAGAAACCTGATCGGGGTGTTTATTAGTTCTGTAGAGGTAGAGCAGCAACCTGCACTGGTCTAATTGTAGCAGGGTGTCTGCTCTGACTTCATAAGGCTTATCCATAACATTTTTTACTATTGGTTCACAAAATAGGAATAAGGGTGTTGGTGTTCGTCAGCATTCGTGTATTCTTCCATTGCTACCCCCAGTAATCCGTACCTACTCCTCTCAGTATATCAGCGCAGTGGTTTTATATATTTCTGGCTTTATTTTCTATAGTGGTCTATGGTGACACATACCATCTGCAGCAGATATACTGAGCTTACCTACCAGCGCCCCTGATTTTATATTTAATCACCAGAATGTCATTGCTGTTGGAGGTGAGTATGGACTGTTTTTATTTCAATTAGGGTACTGAATTGATTAAGCAGGGTTCATCACAAACCCTAAAATGTTCCTATCTTTAAAGAAAGTGATTTGCAGTTGCTCCCTTTCATTGGCATATGTAAAGCAAGCCTTCATCTGTATTATTTTGGGTATGATTTTTATTCAAACTTCCATTTTTGCTGGGGATCAGATTGATATTTGTTTCCATTCAGCTAAGTTTTCAACATACTTCCCCGCACCACTCCGGTTATGCGCCGCCATCTTGTGACCACGAATTCTGACTGATCAGAAGTGTGACGTAGAGGTCACAATCTCTCAATGTAAGTCTATGAGAGTCTCATTCTGGCTCTCATAGACTTCCATTGAGTTGTGACTTCTGGATCGCCCAACAAACACTGAAGCGATCCGGCAGGTCACAACCTGCAAAAGACCAACTGGAGATGCGCCAATAACAGAAGAAAAAGCAGCTGCTAAGTATATTACTAGGAACAGGGAACTTAGAATAGTTGTACCACTCTAGCATTGCAATAAAAAAAATGCTGGAGTGGTGCACAAAACAAAAATAAATACAGTTTTTAATACTAATATGATGATTATTATTATTATTATTGTTTAACAACTTGCTTTAAAACATGAATAATTCAGAGCACCAAACAAAACTTTAAAAGAAAGAGTAATGACTAGATCACCCTGTTTATGCACAAGCTTGTGCATAACATTGTGAATAAACCTTGTATGATTAAATTAGCTAATGCGTAAATAGCCTTCAGTGAAATATTTACTCCCAGAAAGTAATGCATAGAAATTATACAGGCAACTGCATAAAAAAACTAAATAAACAAGGTAAAAACTAGAATACTGGAATTCCATTAGACAATATGCTTTAGGTCATTTATTTTGGTTTGCCCTGGGTCATAAAAAAACACTTATGCTCTCTGGCATTAAACCCATAGTCATTCTACTCTTCAGATATTACCCAGAAGCACTTGAGGGTTGTTAATGATTAATGCCATCACAGTCCAGCCACAAACCTTTCTGCTGCAGATAATGCCAGGCAGCAAGCGCGCTTGACACTTTTAATGTATAATTAAGTAGAAAAAGTCAGCACTCAGTATGCAAATTTTTCAAAATGATGAATGGTGCCATACAGCAGTAGGGATTGATTTGGTGTAAATGAAACTAATTAAGGAAATGTCAAACATAATTAATAAAACAGGTTTAAGCTGCAAAACATTGTCAGTTGAATGAATGAGGAGGCAGTGGCTCCCATTGTTTCTGCTTTATTTAGAGCTAGTGTTTAGCTTGTACTCTATTCCTAAATGCACTTTCACCACCTCACACCCTCCACTACCAATTCCCAGAGAGGGGGAAAATAAATTTGCGTGTCTCTCCACTGACTGCAGAAATTAATTGCAGAAACCTTGTCCTATCCAAGTGTTACATTCACTCACAGGACATTAACATAACTAATTTAAAAAAAAGCCCAAATGACTGCATAATAGAGGACTGTCAGTGTGCCTGACAGTCTTTGGTCATACCAAATTAGCTTGATTTTCTAATTGAAATTTTTTTTTTCCCTCAGAACTCTTTTCATAATTTTATTCTTAGCTATTCATTTTTGATAAGAACAAAGGTTTGATCATTTTAAAAAAGGAGAGCTTGACCTATAATTACTAAGAGGAAATTAGGAGAGCTTGGAAAAGTCAGATTCAGTCCTGCTAATGATGCAAGAGACCTGAAGTCCTCCAGGGAATTGGAAGAATAATGGAATCTCCTATTTTTACAGATGACCTGTGAACCGGGGTTGACTGTAGCGGTGAATCCAGTTTGCCTGCAGATCACTTCATTATCACTAGGAGGTTATACTATAAGTGCATGAAGAATAGTTTAGTACCTGGGTGTTGATTTGCTTACTGAATTAGCGTTCCCATGAATTGTTGGATAAAGTTTTTGTTTTTGTCACACGTAAATTATATAAATTTAACATGCCGAATTGGAAGCACCTTGACACAATTATAATAAAACTTTAGCTTTGGTACAACCTCACGGAATTTTTTTTAAGCAATTTTTATTACTGCACATAAATTGGTATGGCTGCAATACCACGCATACTGTACTCTAGCTAGAATCTCCTATAAGAAGTAAGTACACCCCTGGTGTGTTACTAGTACTCACAGATCAGACCTGCATTTCTAGCTGCATGGCCGAGCACCTGTGCAGCTTGTAAACTCCATCCTGGCGTGGGAGATGGTCACATTGGTCAGTGGAGTGGAGATGAGTGGAGAAGGACCTGGGATGATGCCACCATCAAGTGACCTGAGGGAGCGAAGCTTGTATGCAGAGACTGGGAAAGAAAGGGAAAGAGACTCATGTAGTTAGTGCTCCCTGTCTGAACCTGGGGAATGCTGGGAGACAGTTGTAGTTCTAGCTAGTATATACCCTCCCTATAATATCACTGTCACGTAACCTGGACATGATGGGGAAGAAGGCCCGTTTTTTAGCAAGTCAATCAAACTGTTACCACCTCATGCATTTTTCTCAGAATGTCTAGCTTCTTTCTCTATTAAATGCCATCATTAGTTATACAGATAGTAAACATGTGTATACACTGAAATACATTGTATGGACAAAAATATTGGGGTACATACAGTATAATAACCATTGATTCCAGATTTTTCACAAAGTCCCATTGCTTCAAGGGAATAAAATACATCCTCCAGACATGCAGTCTGCCTTTACTAACGTGTGTGAATAAATGGCTCAGTGAATTTGAGTGTGGCACTGAAATAGGATACCACAATTGTATCAAGTATCTAAGAGGTAACATTTCTCCTTGCAGAGAGCGACATGTTAAGCATGTTACGGTGAGGAGACTTTTAAACCACAATGCTCCACTGGGAAATATGCAAATTGTCTCTTCAGAGAGGAAGAGGGCAAGAACTCTAGTGCCACCTGCAGGAAGTAGCAATCCTAAAAGTCAATAGTGACCCTTTAACGAGCCTTGTCACATGACTTAGGATAAAAGCCAGAACCAGAAACTCAATTTGCAGACACTTTGTTTCGGGGTACTGCCCCTCGTCAGTGCAAAGTATGAGTTCTGGTTTGGCAGGGTGAGAGGCGTCAGACCAGTATCTAAGATTGTACACAAGTCAGTTTGTGAAATTTCTTCCCTTCTAAGTATTCCATGATCAACTGTGAGTGGTATTATTGAAAATTAGAAGCATCCAGGAATTAAAACAAATCAGCCACAAAGTGTTAAAGGGAATCATTCACCTGGTTTTTGCTACTTTAAGCAGCATCATTTGTCAAAGAGACCCTGAAACCAACAATGTATCACTCAGTTTACTGGGTGCAGAAGTTGTGATACAACCAGAGTTCTTAGATGTAACATGCAGCAGAGCTGAGAAAGCTTCCTCCGCCCACACCAGGCTGTGTATTTACATTGCCTATAGAAAATGAGTTGCTTATTACAGAAGGGACTGTAGGTGTTGTAGTCCGAGCAGTGATAAGGTCCTGGTGACAAAACCTTCATTATCAGTTAAAACAGCACACAGCTTGATAAGTGACACATTGATGAATTCTGTGCTTTAACACGTACCTGATGCTGTCCTCAGATTACATAGCAAAAAACCCTGCTTACAGATTACCTCTAACTTGCAAAGTGGGGTCACCGAATAGTGTGCTACATAGTGCATAAACCCTATGCTGACTCAATAACTGAAGAGCCACACCTCCTCTGCCTTTAACATCAGTTTCATGTTTGCAAGCCTTACATTACCAAGCACAATGCAAAGTGTTAGATGGAGATGTGTTAAGCATGCTGCCTCTGTACTCTGGAACCATGGAAACGTATTATGTGGAATGAAAAATCATGCTTCTCTTTTTGAAAGCCTGATGAATGAGTCTAGGTTTGGCAAATGGCAACTGTAAAGTTTGGTGGAGTAGGGAAAATCCTGTGGGGCTGTTAAATAGTGATCCGGGGCTGTTAAATAGTGATCCATGGCTGTTGAAACTTTTAATTTCTAGCATGAATCCAAGAGTTTTCCTCAAATTTCTGACTGAATTCCACTGTTTGTGTTTGGCAAATTTTTCCAAACAAAAAATCCATTGTGTATATATACCCTAAGGCTCTCTGCGCACAGTGTCTTTTCCCAGATGAAGTCGCTTTAGGAAAACGGGGGCTTCTCTGGCAGTTTTGCTATCATTCTTTTGGCGGCTCTACCACTGGCATCTTTTATATGTTGCTTTCAAGTATAGAGAGTGAGTGGCTTCCTATTGGAAGCCAACCAAAGAATGAACATGTCACTTCTTTTAACTACTTTTGGGTTTCTGAACTCTGAAGCTGTAAATAATGTAAAGTAAGACCAAACATTTATTAGAGATGAGCGAATCTTTTGAAATTCAAATTCACAGACTTTGATAAATTTTCCCGAAAAATTTGATTTGCGGTGAATAAATTCCCATAAATCTCAGTACTGGAAAGCTTATAATTGCTCAGAAAATACACATGAGGAGAGAGAGAGAGAACCCCACTGACTATAAGAGCTTACACTTTACAGGCGAGAGAGACAGGAACCCTCTGAATATAAGAACTTATCCATTAGAGGGAAGAGAGAGAGGACCCCCTGCTAATAGAGTGTACACTCTACTGGGGAGAGACTTAGGCCACATTCACACTATCAGTATTTGGTCTTTGGTCAGTATTTTACATCAGTATTTGTAAGCCAAAATCAGGAGTGGGTGATAAATGCAGAAGTGGTGACGTGTTTCTATTATACTTTCCCTCTGATTGTTCCACTCCTGATTTTGGCTTACAAATACTGATGTAAAATACTGACCAAATACTGAACATGTGAATGTGGTGTTACCCAATGACTCTGGAAATGGAAAACAATTTTGGCATACAAACTGCGCTCCACTCAGAAATGCTGATCCCAGCTGGCCCAGTTACTGTACTAGGTATGATATATATGTCATAGCTGCAGGGCATTATGGGGAGGCCCCTGCAGCAACAAAAAATCATGTTAGCCCGCTCTCTTGTGCCAGGCAAGTTTATTTTTCTTTTTTCTGCAAACTGCAAATCGAATCTCAAAATGTTTGAATTCGCAGGAAACCACAAATTTCAGAAGACATGACTCAAACTCAGTCCTACGCAGATCGATCCGCTCATGGCTAATTGCAGTACATTATGTTCATTTTATCGAGAGCCTTTGTGGCACCTTTTCAGGCAAATTCTGACTGGAATCCGCCTGCAAAAGATGCCATGGGCACATACCCTAAGTGTTCCAGCTAGCTTTCAGTGGGGGTGGGTCAAGCGTTTTTAGTGCAATAGATATAAGACCTATCATTAGCCATTGTGAAGTAAAATAATAAGTTGTAAACTACTTAGAATAACACACTTAGCAGTAAGCTTTATTTACGGGTCTTGTCCTTGGAACAAGGGAATGTGACATTACCACTTTATAATATGACTATCGGCAATGTATTGGCATATCTCTGCACATTTGGGTACAGCACAGATTGTGCAAGAATCTATTACATAGAGCACAAACAATGGAGTCTCGGGATTATGTTGCATAAATGTGCCACCAGAATGATGACATATAATTGCTAGTCTAATATAGATCAATTGGAACCGGTTGTCTAGTATCATGTTGAACTTATGCTAGTATCGTGTCTATATTTTGTCCTGTATTGTCATCAGCAGTTTTCCTTATTTGCTGGTAGAAATATAAAAATGAAACACTCATGCTTTATGGATGTTATATGCTAGTAAAATATCATGTAGCCATATTTTTATGGCTTTTCTTCCTTTCATTGGAAAAATATGGTTGTCACATGTCATGCAATTGAGCATGCTTTGTTGTGCAAAAGTTTTAGGCGGGTATGGAATTTTTTTTTAAATCAAAATAGCATTAACTAAGTACCCTATGTTATTTACATGTACTATTGCTATTTACTTATTTACTTGCTGTAGGGTATATGCTCATTTTGTTTATATCTTTAAGTATGGAGAAATTGCTGCAAATAAGAATACTTTAATACATAAAAATGTTAATAGTTTATTTTTAGCAATTAACAAAATTCAGAATGGATGAAGAAAATAGAAATCTAAATTAGATCAATATTTAGTGTGCCCACCCTTATAGTCAAGTGTATGATTAACTGATTATACCAAATAAGTGATAATGATGATAATTTTCATATGAAGGTAAAACACAGTAATCAACTGAAACAGTTGTGTAGAAGGCTAAAAAAACTGGGTGAGGAACAGCCAAACTCTGCTACAATGGTGAGGTTGCAGAAGATAATTTCATGTCATAGGTCATACACTGTGGCAAGACTGAGCACAGCAACAAGACATGAGTTAGTTATACTGCATCAATAAGGTCTTTCCCAGACAAAAATTTCAATGCAAACTGGGGACTCAAGATGCCCTGCTCAAGCTCTGTTGAAGAAGCTCCAACAAATTGGCAACATTGAAGACTCTAAACGCAGTGGTCGGTAAAGGAAATTTAGTGTAGCAGATGAAAGACACATGATGCATACTGTCCTTCGATATTGGAAGATGTATATCAGTTCCATCAGCTCAGAACTTTCAGCCATCAGTGGTACCCAGCTACACCTACCTACTATTTGTAGGAATCTGTTCAGAAGTGGTTTTCACAGAAGAATTGTGGCCAAAAAGCCATGTCATATCTAAAAGTCATAATAACTGGATGCTCTGGACTTACAGTTATATGAAAAAGTTTGGGCACCCCTATTAATCTTAAGCTTAATGGTTTATAAGAATTGGCGTTTTTGCAACAGCTATTTCAGTTTGATATATGTAATAACTGTTGGACACAGTAATGTTTCTGCCTTGAAATGAGGTTTATTGTACTAACAGAAAATGTGCAATCTGCATTCAAACAAAATTTGACAGGTGCATAAGTATGGGCACCCTTATCATTTTCTTGTTTTAAATACTCCTACCTACTTTTTACTGACTTACTAAAGCACTTTTTTTGGCTTTGTAACCTCATTGAGCTTTGAACTTCATAGCCAGGTGTATGCAATCATGAGAAAAGCTACTTAAAGTGGCCACTTGCAAGTTGTCCTCCTGTTTGAATCTCCTCTGAAGAGTGGCATCATGGGCTCCTCAAAACAACTGTCAAATGATCTGAAAACAAAGATTATTCAACATAGTTGTTCAGGGGAAGGATACAAAAAGCTGTCTCAGAGATTTAACCTTTTAATTTCCACTGTGAGGAAATAGTAAGGAAATGGAAGAACACAGGGACAGTTCTTGTTAAGGCCAGAAGTGTCAGGCCAAGAAAAACATCAGAAAGGCAGAGAAGAAGAATGGTGAGATCAGTCAAGGACAATCCTCAGACCACCTCCAGAGAGCTGCAGCATCAACTTGCTGCAGATGGTGTCACTGTGCATCGGTCAACTATACAACGCACTTTACACAAGGAGAAGCTGTATGGGAGAGTGATGCGAAAGAAGCCGTTTCTGCAAGCACGCCACAAACAGAGTCGGCTGAGGTATGCAAAAGCACATTTGGAGAAGCCAATTTCTTTTTGGAAGAAGGTCCTGTGGACTGATGAAACCAAGATTGAGTTGTTTGGTCATACAAAAAGGCGTTATTCATGGCGTCAAAAAAACACAGCATTCCAAGAAAAACACTTGCTACCCACAGTAAAATTTGGTGGAGGTTCCATCATGCTTTGGGGCTGTGTGGCCAATGCCGGCACTGGGAATCTTGTTAAAGTTGAGGGACGCATGGATTCCACTCAGTATCAGCAGATTCTTGACAATAATGTTCAAGAAACAGTGACAAAGTTGAAGTTACGCAGGGGATGGATCTTTCAGCAAGACAATGATCCAAAACACCGCTCCAAATCTACTCAGGCATTCATGCAGAGGAACAATTACAATGTTCTGGAATGGCCATTCCAGTCCCCAGACCTGAATATCATTGAACATCTGTGGAATCATTTTAAGAGGGCTGTCCATGCTCGGCGACCATCAAACTTAACTGAACTGGAATTGTTTTGTAAAGAGGAATGGTCAAAAATACCTTCATCCAGGATCCAGGAACTCATTAAAAGCTACAGGAAGCGACTAGAGGCTGTTATTTTTGCAAAAGGAGGATCTACTAAATATTAATGTCACTTTTCTGGTGAGGTGCCCATACTTATGCACCTGTCAAATTTTGTTTGAATGCAGATTGCACATTTTCTGTTAGTACAATAAACCTCATTTCAAGGCACAAACATTATTGTGTCCAACAGTTATTACATATATCAAACTGAAATAGCTGTTGCAAAAACACCAATTTTTATAAAACATTAAGCTTAAGATTAATAGGGGTGCCCAAACTTTTTCATATAACTGTATGTGTCAAAATTTGAAATATGTGTGTCTCTCAGAAGCCAGTTTTTTCACTAAAGGGCTGGAGAGTTGTACTAGTGTCTTCAGGCATTAGTGAAGCATTGTGGAGGCTCCCTGTGAGTTTGGGCATCATTTCAGCAAATGGAGTTGGGGATTTGGTCAGAATTAATGTTGTCCTCAATACTGAGATTCTTATCAATCATTTGTTATCATCAGGAAGGGGTTGGATTGGCTAAAAAATTATGACCCCAAGCATACAGCCATTATCATTAAGAACTATCTTCAGCGTTCGGTGATGACATGGCTCTCACAAAGCTCTCATTTCAACTTGATTAAATTTGTAAATTACAAATGTATCTAGAGAAATTGATGCTGTTTTGAAGGCAAAGTGCCGTCACACTAAATATTGGTTTTATAGAGATTTCCCTTTCGTTCTTTCACTCCATTTTGTTAACTGATAAAAATAACATGGTTGCAGTGATATTGGGCCAGTCATGGCAATCAAATGCAATGCTGTGGGCGTGCCTAATTTCAAAGTCTGCGACAGAAAAGATAAAGTCGCCATCCCTATGACAATGGACAAAACTATAACAAACGACCACTAGGTCAAACCTGAATTGTCACCTCCACAGGACAACAATTGAATTGAAAAATGACTGCTTGATGATAGCAATCACTTAATTTACTGGAAAAAAATAAAATAGGAACAATCTCACCCGAAGGTCCTATGTGTAGATAAATAGTCCATGCATTCAGCATTAGAATTCTTCCAATCGGTGAGGGTCACTGTGAGATGGAGCAGGAGGGAACCTATTATGCCCTATAGGATTATCTATCCCTCAACCCCACAGCTCCCGCCCTAACAAGGGCAGTCCACAACTAACCTTAGTAAATAGAGGACCCTACAATTACACAGGGGGCATCTCCCGACGCGTTTCTCCTCCAGGTTCATAAGGCGAGCTAAAGTGCATGATGTATAATAAGCCACCCCAGTGGCTTAAAGATGGCAAAAGATAGCTGTGGCTTAAACACAATGTCATCCATAAGGGCTTTATATACCTCATGTCCCTGTCCACGTGTTTAATCAATCCGATGTAGACTTGCGTACTCACCACATGCCGTCTTAAGCATGGACCACACGCTACCCAGCTCATGTGCGTGTGTGGAACGCATCCAGCTACTTCTGGTCCCGGGGGCCCTAAAGGAACCTTCCTCTTACCTCACATCCATTGCATCATATCCAGTCTCTGGATCGCAGATTCGCAGTGACGCGCATATTCATCTTCCTGTATTGCTTCGATTCCGGGGAAGGTAACATGCGTCACATCCGGTCGCTGAACCACAAAATTGTGATGACATGCATGCTGAACCCTCTATTCTGCATCAACTCGAGGGAAGGTTAAATATAATGACTTGATGCCAAAAGTCGACCAATAGGTGTATATACATATACAGGTAACATAAAGCAGGCGTCCTTCGGGCACAAAAAATCATATTCATAAATAATTAAATTATTTTCATCACATATCATTCTCTTCATAAGATCAGTCCCTACGTGGTTATTAGACAGTTGTGTAGACTTATAAAGTCATCCTAGTGAGGAATGATATTACAACTAGTGATCAGCGAGCACTAAAATGCTCGGGTGCTCGTTGCTCGGGTCGAGCAAATTGGAATACTCCGGTGCTCGACCCGAGCAACGAGCCCATTGTAGGTCTATGGGAAACTCGAGCATTTTTCAGGCGGCTCCCCCCGGCGGTCTGCAGAGGGCCTAAAAATTGCCCAAATCGATGGGAACAGTGCTCAAATGACATGGGAACAGCATGGGGAAGACCCCTGGAAGCATCTCTGACTCCCAGATCACTGCTGTCAGCAACGTGGTCAGAGTATTACACTACTTTTACGGACTCACAATAAAACATACAAAAAGGAAACCAAAATGGATTTTCCTGGGAAATATGTAAAGGAACATCCTTTCCAGGGTAATGACTTGTATATAAGGCAAAATAAATAACCAAAAACAAAAATTCTCCTCCACAACTTGGGCTTTGTGCACACGTAGTGTTTTTGATGCGTTTTTGCACTTTTGAATTGCTTTCAACTGTGACAAATGCATTCACCGGGAAATGTCATTTTAACATTTTACAACCTTATCTGGCCATGTGGTGTGTGACACATCATCAGACACATGCATACAGTGCTGAAAAGACACGGGAACAGCATGGGGAAGACCTCTGGAAGCATCTCTGACTCGCATGTCACTGCCTAAAAGTGTGCCCATCATAAGTGATCCTTGGCGCATGCAAAGATGCCTCCCGCCATGCACCTGTCATTGCAGACTTGCAACAATCACTGTCCACGTCCTTGTCCAACTGCAGCGTTCAGTTGTCCCTACCCCATTCGTTGGAATGCAAGCGCAAGTATGCAGGCAGCTACCCACCCACCCACAGGCTGCAATACTATACTGCCAAATTTTTGACAGCTGCTTGCACTTGAAATGTGGCCTTTTAGGCTCGTGGAGGCGGAAGCTTTTCACAACCTCATGCCGGTGGCGGCCGAGTGTCCATTCTCGGTCCCCAGCCGCCACTATATTTCCTGGTATCGCCTCCGCCTTCCACAAGCACGGGTCCCACAACATCTACCCTGTGTTTCATTTCTCCCAGGAAGTCCTGTAATTGAGCTTGTTGCAGAAGCAATGGCAGCCCGTCCAACATCAACTCGCACTTGTCGGTGGTGCTTTGACACACACACACACACATCTTTCTTTGCGCATTTAATTTCTTTGAATACAGAGTTGGACAATGGCCTGATCTGTAATGCGTTTTGAGAAATAACATGCATAAGCATGGCAGATCCACATTAAAAAAGCAGCCATAGAGTGTCCGGGAACCTTCCTCCACACTTTTCTTAGCCATGGCTGCTTTCCGGCAGGGTTGACCGGGCTCACCAGAGAACCGGAGACTCCTCCAGCGGGCCCTGGCTTCTCCTTCAGGAGAGTTCATAGTGCCGAGGTGAGGCCATGATGATGATAGAGGCCACCATCAGCTTAGTTTTCTGTTACTTGGAATGCAAGTGCAAGTATGCAGCCAGCCACCCACCCACCCACAGGCCGCAACACTAAACTGCCAGATTTCTGGGAAGCTCTTTGCACTTGAAATATGGCCTTTTAAGCTCGGGGAGGCGGAAGCTTTTCACAACCTCATGCTGGCGGCAGCCGGGTGTCCATACTCGGTCCCCAGCCGCCACTATATTTCCCGGTATTGCCTTCGCCTTCCACAAGCACGGGTCCCACAACATTACCAGTGCCCTCCCGAGTGCACTTACTGGGAAGGACCGCCTAACCACAAACACGTGGACAGGTGAATGTGGCCAGGGATGGTACGGAGCCAGTCCACAACTTTTTTTGCTAAGAGTTGTATTTAGCTTGGTGAAAGGACTGGCATAGAGGGAAACCGTATGTACCCTGCGTGTCATTTCTCCCAGGATGTCCTGCAATTGAGCTTGTTGCAGAAACAATGGCAGCCCATCCAACATCAACTCGCACTTGTCGGTGGTGCTTTGACATACACACACATCTTTCATTGTGCATTTAATTTCTTGAATACAGAGTTGGACAATGGCCTGATCTGTAATGCGTTTTGAGAAATAACATGCATAAGCATGGCTCATCTACATTAAAAAAGCAGCCATAGAGTGTCCGGGAACCTACCTTCCCCCACACTTTTCTTAGCCAGGGCTGCTTTCCAGCAGGGTTGGACGGGCTCACCAGAGAACTGGAGACTCATCCAGCGGGCCATGGCTTCTCCTTCAGGAGAGTTCATAGTGCCGAGGTGAGGCCATGATGATGATAGAGGCCACCATCTGCTTAGTTTTCTGTTACTTGGAATGTAAGTGCAAGTGTGCAGCCAGCCACCCACCCACCCACAGGCCGCAACACTAAACTGCCAGATTTCTGGGCAGCTCTTTGCCTTTGAAATATGGCCTTTTAAGCTCGTGGAGGTGGAAGCTTTTCACAACCTCATGCCGGCGGCGGCCAGGTGTCCATACTCGGTCCCCTGCCGCCACTATATTTCCTGGTATCGCCTCCGCCTTCCACAAGCACGGGTCCCACAACATTACTCGTGCCCTCCCCAGTGAACTTACTGGGAAGGACCGCCTAACCACAAACACGTGGACAGGTGAATGTGGCCAGGGACGGTACGGAGCCAGTCCACAGCTTTTTTTGCTGAGAGTTGTATTTAGCTCGGTGAAAGGACTGACATAGAGGGAAACCGTATCTACTCCGCGTGTCATTTCTCCCAGGAAGTCCTCTAAAACTGCTTGCACTTGAAATGTGGCCTGAACATTACTGCTGGTATTTTCTGTGGGAATTTTCTTGCCTCCTACCAACCTGCAATATTTCCAGCAAACTATAGTACAACGCCATTGTATTAGCACTGCCCCCAGTACCAGTAGCGAAGCCATCCCCAATTTCCTTCTCAGGAATTTTATTTGTTAGACTGAGTGGCTTCCCAAATACATTTTCTTACAAAGGAGCTGAAGATAGAGTGGCAGTAGGTGCAAGTTTCTCCAGCCTGTTAGATATTAGAGGGTGAACGGCAGCACATTGGATCAGTGGTTAGCACTGAAGCCTTGCAGCGCTGGGATCCTGGGTTCAAATCCCAGCAAGGACAACATCTGCAAGGACTTTGTATGTTCTCCCCGTGTTTGCCTGTGTTTCCTCCTCAGTAAAAAAGCAGCCATAGAGTGTACGGGAACCTTCCCACACACTTTTCTTAGCCAGGACTGTTTCTCAGCAGGGTTGGACGGTCCCACCAGAGAATCCTCTGGTGTGCCTTGGCTTCTACCTCAGGGGAGTTTATGATAGCGCTAACTTTGCAGCTGCTATGGGGCTCTTGAGCGGGTGAGAAAGGTTAGCCCTCAGAATCAAATCCTCTGGTAGGCACAATGTTTTTCAATCTGAAACATCTTCTCAGTGGGAGTTGTATGGTATTTCACCACAGCCATATTCTTTAGCTCGGTTAAAGGGCTGGCATAGAGGGAAACCGTATCTACCCAGGCTGTCATTTCTCCGTCATCAGGTTCCGCCCATTGTCACACACGACCATGCCTGGCTGTATGTTCAGCTGTGAGAGCCACAGATCAGGCTGCTGTGTTACAGTTTTCAACAACTCTGCAGCGCTGGGCGGTTTGTCAATTAAGCATTTAGCATGTTATCTTCAGCACAGCCTGTTGCCACTTGGCCAAGGCAGTGCTGCAGTGCTGTCACCTTGTGACTGATGTAATCATTTCGGAGATGGAGGAGGAGGTGCATGAGCTGAACAATGTGATTTCATTGAGGTTAAATTGGTGACGCTGTTTTTTATACTAAAGAAAGATCCTATTGCTTTATTTTTTTACGTTATTTTTTAAGACAAATGCATTCACCGGGAAATGTCATTTTAACATTTTACAACCTTATCTGGCAATGTGGTGTGTGACACATCATCAGACACATCTTTTTTTATTGATGATGGAGGGACTCTGAAAGTCATAAAGCCTATTTTTACAGGGACATCAGACGGCCCTTACTATTCTTAAAAGGCCAGCAGTCGGCCGTAGCTATTGTTAGAGAGCCATCAGCCGGCTATGCTTTGTTTTTCCCATTATTAACAAGTGGGTCTCCTATACTGTTATGGCGTATCCAGTGGCTGCAAGGGCTGCCAAAAATTTGGACGCAACCCAATACCCCTTTGAAGAGACATAGAGGAGGGTCTCAGTAAAAAAAAATGTTCCCATTATAAAGGAGCGGGTCTCCTATAGTGGTAATGCCCATGCTGTGACTGCAAGGGCTGCCAAAATTTGGGAAAAACCCCACTAAGAATTTAAAGACACACGGAGCAGGGCACAGTAACAAGGTACGACATGTTCCCATTAGAAAGGAGTGGGTCTGCTATACAGTTATAGGGTATGCAGTGAGTCCAACGGCTGACCAATTTTAGGAAAAACCTCACTAAGAATTTAAAGACACACAGAGCAGGGCCACAGTAACAAGTACAACATGTTCCCATTAGAAAGGAGAGGGTCTGCTATACAGTTATAGGGTATGCAGTGAGTCCAATGGCTGACCAATTTTAGGAAAAACCCCACTAAGAATTTAAAGACACATAGAGCAGGGCCACAGTAACAAGGTACGACATGTTCCCATTAGAAAGTAGAGGGTCTGCTATGCAGTTACAGGGTATGCAGTGAGTCCAACGGCTGACCAATTTTAGGAAAAACCCCACTAAGAATTTAAAGATACACGGAGCAGGGCCACAGTAGCAAGGTACGACATGTTCCCATTAGAAAGGAGAGGGTCTGCTATACAGTTATAGGGTATGCAGTGAGTCCAACGGCTGACCAATTTTAGGAAAAACCCCACTAAGAATTTAAAGACACATAGAGCAGGGCCACAGTAACAAGGTACGACATGTTCCCATTAGAAAGGAGATAGTCTGCTATACAGTTATAAGGTATGCAGTGAGTCCAACAGCTGACAAATTTTAGGAAAAACCCCACTAAGAATTTAAAGACACACAGAGCAGGGCCAGAGTAATGACAAATTCCCATTAGAAAGGAGAGCGTCTCCCATAGTGTTGGCCTATGCATTGAATGCAAGGGCTGCCAAAAATTTGGAGGCACTTCTATGCCCCTTGGAAGAGACTTGGAGGAGGGCCTCATAAAAAATGTTCCCATTAGAAAATAGCGGGCTTCCTATACTTGTAATGCCCATGCACTAAGTGTATGGGCTGACAAACATTTACCCCTGGGGGCTATACATGAACATACTGTATAAAATTTTTTTTTCACGGGCATCATAAACAACCTTTAAAAAAATTATGTGGGTGTTGATTCACGGACCACGGTCACCCTGGTGATATGGTGGTGGAGGATGAGGAGAAGGAGGAGGACAAGAGCAAATTGACAAAATCAGGAAGCGTATACCCATGTGTGGGTGTGAAAAGGGTGTTGAGAAGTCTGGCCCAATCCAGCCCTTGTTCATTTTTATGAGTCAGCCTGTCAGCATTTTCAGTTGACAGGCGGATGTGCTTATCAGTTATAATTCCACCAGCTCTGATAAAATGCTGGCGGCAAGGCAGGCCAGGACCTCCAAGGCATAGAGAGCCAGTTCATTCCACGTATTCAGCTTATATACCCAATAATTATAAGGCACAGAGGAATCACGGAGGACGTTGGTACGGTCGGCAAGGTACTACCTCAGCATCCTCCCAAACATTGCACTCCTTGTGAGAGTACCCTGCGCCTCAGGGCCTGTGCGATAGGAGGGTCTGAGAAAACTCTTCCAGAACTTCGACAGTTTTCCCCTGCCTTGGCTGGATTGAAGTTGTGTCTCTCTCGCCTGTACTCCTTGGTTGTCCAACGAAGTGTGCCCTCTGCCGCCAGCGTTTTCAGATGGGAATTTTTTTAATAGTTCCTCAACATGGGCCTTCTGGTACTGCCCCATTTTTGTAGACCTGTCCGCCTCAGGAATAAGAGATATAAAGTTCTCCTTGTAGCGTGGGTCTAGAAGTGTCACCAACTAGTAATGACTGTCACCCAAAATTTTGAGAACGTGAGGGTCATGGCAAAGGCAGCATAACATAAACTCAGCCATGCGTGCCAGAGTACTAACAGGCAAGACTTCCGTGCCCTCACCAAGAGTATGACTGACCATGCTCTCCTCCTCCTCTCTGTCCTCTGGCCATCCACGCTGAACAGACGGTATGACAGCTGTGCAGGTAGTACCATCTATAGTGCATGAAACTAGCTCCTGTCCTTCCTCCTCCTCCTCCTCTACCTCATTGTCACCCAATCCACGTTGGGATGAGATGAGGCTTGGCTGTGTGTAATCACCCTGTATGGTTCCTTGCACCATCACATCGTGCTCCGCCTGCAATGCATCCTCTTTGATTGTGAGCAGAGAGTGTTTCAGAAGACAGAGAAGCGGGATGGTGATGCTAATTATGGCGTCATCGCTGCTCACCATCTTGGTGGAGTGCTCAATATTTTGGAGGATGGTACATATGTCCGACATCCATGTCCACTCCTGAGGTCTTATGTGTGGAATCTGAACTGATTACTGACGGCCTTGTTGATGCTGGTACTCAACAACTGTCCTCTTCTGCTCACAAATCCTTCACAACATCTGCAGTGTACAGTTCCAATGCGTGGGGACATCACACACCAGTCTGTGAGCCGGAAACTGCAAACGCTGCTGAAATACTGCAAGGGCGGCGGAAGCTGTAGCTGACTTTCTAAAATGGGCACACAGGCGGCGTACTTTAACAAGCAGATCCCGCAGCTCCAGGTAGGATTTGAGAAACCGCTGAACCACGAGATTAAGCACATGCGCCAGGCATGGTACGTGTGTGAGCTCGCCTCGCTTTAGAGCCGCCACCAGGTTCTGGCCATTGTCACACACGACCATGCCTGACTGTAGGTTCAGCGGTGTGAGCCACAGATCTGCCTGCTCTTTCAGAGCTGTTCACAACTCTTCAGCATTGTGCGGTTTTTCAGCTAAGCATATTAGCTTCAGCACAGCCTGTTGCCACTTGGTTGAGGCAGTGCTGCAGTGCTTCCAGCTTGTGACTGATGTGGTTATTTCGGAGATGGAGTCTGAAGAGGAGGAGGACGCTGAGGTGGATAAGGTGCAGGAGCTGTAGACCGTGGGGGCAACCCTGATTGACCTAGGTCTCACAATCCTTGGCGTCGGGAGGACGTGTTCCGTCCCAAAGTCCGACTGGGTCCCGGCTTCCACTATGTTAACCCAGTGTGCCGTCAGCGAGATGTACCGTCCCTGCCCACAAGCACTTGTCCACGTGTCTGTGGTTAGGTGGACTTTACCAGTTACTGCGTTGTTGAGAGCACGGCTAATGTTTTGGGACACGTGCTTGTGTAATGCGGGGACGGCACACCGGGAGAAATAGTGGCGGCTGGGGACCGAGTACCGAGGGATGGCCGCCGCCATCAGGTTGCGGAATGCTTCCGTCTCCACGAGCCTAAAAGGCAACATTTCAAGCGCAAGCAGTCGTGAAATGTGAGAATTTAGTAGTGTGGCCTGTGGGGCGTTGGCTGCATATTTGCGCTTGCGTTCCAAGGACTGGGGTATGGACATCTGAACACTGCTCTGGGACAAGGACATGGACGTGCTTCCTGATGCTGCTACTTGAGAGTGTGCAACGACAAGTGCAAGGCAGGAGGCATCTTCGCATGCACCATGGACAGGGGATTGGCTTGCATGCACAACAGCGGAAAAAGCAATGGTGCAACCCGCAGACACTGTATCTGGACACTGGGGTTCGGCCCACAAAGTCGGGTGCTTTGCTGCCATGTGCCTGATCATGCTGGTGGTGGTCAGGCTGCTAGTTTTGCCACCCCTGCTGATGCTGGCCTGACAGGTGGTGCAAATGGCCTTTTTGGGGTTATCGGCAGAGTCTTTAAAAAACAACCAGACTCGGGAAGACCTAACAGTTGTACTTCGAGTTGGTGATAAGGGAACGGTTGCCTGCCTTCTTTCTACGGCCACCACACTGCTTCTTCCTGCCTGTTGGGGTGCTCTGCCTCCCTCCCCCTGTGTGCTGCTATCCTCACTCTGCATGTCCTCCTGCCAGGTTGGGTTCGTTACTATATCATCCACCACCTCGTCTTCCACTTCCGCACCCTGGTTCTCCTACTGACTTTCTGGCAATTGTGTCTCATCATCGTCCACCTCTTGTGACACTTCGTGTGTCCGTGGCTGTTCAAATATTTGGGCATCGCTACACGCAATCTCCTCTTGCCCCGCTTCAAGTGGACCGAGCGAGAGGCCCGAATCTATAAATGGAAAAGTGAACAGCTCTTCAGAGTGTCCAAGTGTGGGATCAGTTGTCTCTGGGTACTCGGCATGGTGGGAGGGAGGAGGATCAGGGTGAGGAATATGCAGTCCAGACTCATGGCTACTGAGACTTGACCATGTGGAAGACAGGGTGGTGGAGGTGGTGGCTAAGTGACTGGAAGCATTATTCGCTAACCAACAACCTTTTGACACTGCTCTGGGTTCAATAGCGGTGTGCTGCGGTCCCCTAGAAACTGGGACAGGAAGGTCAGGCGAGAAGATGTGGGTGTTTGTTGTGGCACAATTTCTGTTTGCCCATGGCCTTGTCCTCTGCATGCACCATTGCCATCACGTCCAGTTCCCCGTCCCTTGCCACGTGCCTTGCCCATTTTAAATGGAGGACAGTATCTTCCACGCTCACTACAAATGACTGAGTTTGGACCGAACTTATATGTGATCCGTGTGATAGAGAAAACAGAGTTTTAAATACCTGGCCTGTAGGTAACTAGTTTGAACAGCAAACTGGTGTGAATTGCTTCAATGACACACTCAAGGAAATTTTTAATGGAAGCCAGAAATGGCAGTATTTTCTGACAACGTATATGTGATAAGTGTGACGGATAAAATAGAGTTTTAAATACCTGGCCTGTAGGTAAGTAGTTTGAACAGCAAACTGCGGTGAATTGCTTCAATGACACACTAAAGGAAATTTTTAATGGAGGCCAGAAATGGCAGTATTTTCTGACAACGTATATGTGATCCGTGTGATGGAGAAAACAGAGTTTTAAATACCTGGCCTGTAAGTAAGTAGTTTGAACAGCAAACTACGGTGAATTGCTTCAATGACACACTAAAGGAAATTTTTAATGGACGCCAGAAATGGCAGTATTTTCTGACAACATATATGTGATCCGTTTGACGGAGAAAACACAGTTTTAAATAGCTGGATTTCTAGCGCTCTAATATGGAAAGGACCTGGCTGTATTCTGCAGTGCCAACAAGCAAATGGCGCAGAAAAAATGGTGTTCTCTGGATTGCTTTTTAAGCAAATAATGAGGATTAAGATCCAAAGAAAAGTATTCCTGGCCCCTGAGACCTGGGCCTTTGTATAGAAATATCTAACAGCAGCAGAAGGCAGAATTGTAATGGAGCCTCTTGTGCTATATACACTGCAGTCTGCTATATACACTGCCTGCCTATACACCCTGCCAGCCTGATATCTCTGCAGATGGATTAGTCCTCAGAAGGACTGTTTGTTAAGATGGATATGTGTAATGTACGGTTTTTCTCCCTACACTACCTAATACACGATCAAATCTCTCCCTAGCTCAGCAGCAGCTCTCCCTGCACTGTCTGATCCGGAGTGACTGCGACGAGCATGGTGGCGCCAGGTCTGATATAGACCGGTTGACGCTGTGCGGCCAGCCAATCACTGTAATGCCCACTACCAACATGGCTACGGCATTACAGTGCATGGCAGGCAATCCCTGCGTGTTCATTGGCCCTCTAAAGAGCGCCAAACATGCAGGGAAGGGACCCGAGTTCCCGCCTGAGCAACCCGGAAATACTCGGCGAGCGCCGAGCATCTCGAGCAGTGAGATGCTTGGGCGAGCACCGAGCAGTAGCGAGCATGCTCGCTCATCACTAATTACAACCGGTCTTGAAAACTGCCAATTTACAGTACCATTGCAGGTAGCATATGCACTAGGACTCAGCCCTAGCTTAAAGAAAGCACCCTTTCTTGTGGTGGGTGTGAGGATAAGGAACAATTCAAGGATAAAAATGGAAATTATTATCATAATCATTTTGATACCCAAATGTTGCATTCTTTAGGTTACCCTTAGAGTAACCATTTTAACAATTAGAATGTTAGTTATAGGAGAAAAACTGAATTTTTGTACAGAGCATTTCATACCATAGACCAAATAAATGTTTAGAAAATACAGATTAGAACACTTATATAAAACACACAAAATTTAGCTGTTCATTAAGGCCCAAAGGGAGACCGTTTTTAGATGGAAAATTCACTTTGTTTCCTTTTGTAGGATAAACAGGTCCCAGTCTCCCC